>NC_138204.1:206026841-206626841 GCF_964194415.1 Vipera berus
GATAGTAGTAACTGTGAGAGGGATCTCGGAGTCCTAGTGGACAATCACTTCAATATGAGCCAGCCGTGTGCTGCAGCTGCCAAAAAAGCCAACACAGTGCTAGGCTGCATTAACAGAGGAATAGAATCAAGATCACGTGAAGCATTAATACCACTTTACAATGCCTTGGTAAGGCCACACCTGGAATACTGCATCCAGTTTTGGTCACCACGATGTAAAAAAGATGTCGAGACTCTAGAAAGGGTACAGAGAAGAGCAACAAAGATGATCGGGGGATTGGAGGCTAAAACATATAAGGGACGGCTGCTGGAATTGGGTATGTCTAGTTTAACAAAAGGAATGACGAGGGGGACGTGATAGCAGTGTTCCAATATCTCAGGGGCTGCCACAAAGAAGAGGGAGTCAAGCTATTCTCCAAAGCACCAGAAGTCAGGAGAAGAAGCAATGGGTGGAAACTAATCAAGGAGAGAAGCAACCTAGAACTAAGGAGAAACCTCCTGACAGTTAGGACAATTAACCAGTGGAACAACTTGCCTCCAGAAGTAGTGAATGCTCCAACACTGGAAGTTTTCAAGAAGAGACTGGACAGCCATTTGTCCGAAATGGTATAGGGTTTCCTGGCTGAGCAGGGGGTTGGACTAGATGACCTCCAAGGTCCCTTCCAACAACTTCTTCTTCTTCTTCTTCTTCTTCTTCTTCTTCTTCTTCTTCTTCTTCTTCTTCTTCTTCTTCTTCTTCTTCTTCTTCTTCTTCTTCTTATTATTATTATTATTATTATTATTATTATTATTATTATTATTATTATTATTATTATTATTATTATTATTATTATTATTATTATTATTATTTCTTCTGAAAAATCTCCAGTGATGGAGCACCCAAAATTTCTGAAGGCAAATCGCTCTACTGATTGATTGTTCTAAGTGTTAGGAAATTTATTCTTAATTCTAGGTTGATTCTCTCCTTGTTTCCATCTGTTAGTTTCCATCTATTGTTTTTTGTCTTGCCTTCTGATGCTTTGGATAATAGGTTGATCCCCTCTTCTTTATGACAGCCCCTCATATATTGGAACACTGCTATCATGTCACACACACACACACCCCAGGCCTTCTTTTCATTAGGCTAGACACACTCAATTCCTGAAATTGTTCTTCATATGTTTTAGCCTTCAGCTCTCTAATCATCTTTGTTGCTTTCCAGAGTCTCAACATCTTTTTTAGATTGTGGTGACCAGAACTGGATGTAGTATTCCAAGTGTGGTCTTACCAAGGCCTTATAGTTAAGGCCTTGGTAAGTTAGGGCTAGATCATTATGGAGAAAATCTATCCGTATGGTCACTAAGAATCAATATCAATTCAATGGCAGGTAAATAATCAACCTCTCTCTCTCTCTGCATGCATTTATTCCTCCTTCAAATGAAACCAAGTTGCTGGTAACTTGGCTTACTTATACTTCCACCCAGAGGGAGATCAGTCATTGTGTTCTGTAAAATAGGGAAGCTTTCATATATCTACAGCCCCTAAGAAATTCAATGAGAGTCCTGACTATACTTTCTGATGACAAGTCATTCAAACAAACCCAGTGTTGGTTGCCTCTGCTCTTTTCCAGTTTTGGGGGAACTATGAAATGAGCCTTTATTGTCAAAGTACAACTATGTGTACATTGAGATTAGCTGAGCCTCCCTTTGTGCTCCCACCCCCCAACACACAGTGACAACAAACCCTCCATCTTACTACACCATGTGAACCAACTACACCACACACCGGCCTCCCAAGTCAATTCTGCAAAAAATTCACAAAAGTTCACAAAAGTTATTTCCCATTCAAAAGCCTAACAGCCCACGGATAAAAGCTGTTTTTCAGCCTGTTGGCATGGCTGGCTATACTCCTGTATCTCCTACCCGATGGTAGGAGAGTAAAGAGATACCGTCCAGGGTGTGAGCCATCCCTGAGAATTTTCCTCACTCTTCCAAGGCAGCGAGCCCTGGCGATGTCATCCAGTGGTGTCAGGGGACAGCCCACAATGTCTTGTGCTGTACTCACCACCCTCTGTAATACTTTCCTATCCGCGGCTGTCAGACCAGCATACCAAATCACAATACCATACGAGGGGACGCTCTCTATAGTAGACCAGTAAAAGAGGGTCATTAGCCGTTGTTCTACCCTGTTTTTCCGCAAAACCCTGAGGAAGTGGAATCTCTGTTGGGTCTTTCTGGCCACCTGGGTTGTATTAACTTTCCAGGTCAGATCTTCACAGAGGTAGACTCCCAGAAATTTAAAGGAGGAAACTCTCTCCACACAGTCCTCCCTGATGTAAAGTGGGGCAGGTTCCTCCTTTTTCCTCTGGAAATCTAGCACCATCTCTTTCGTCTTGCCAATGTTCAGGTGCAAGTTGTTGTTAATACACCATATGGATAGTTTTTGTACCTCCGCCCTGTATGCTGTCTCATCCCCACCTGTAATGAGACCCACCACACTTGTATCATCTGCAAACTTAATTATCGCAGTGGATGGGTCAGATGATACACAGTCATATGTGTATAAAGAGTACAGGTAGGGGCTAAGCACACAGCCCTGTGGTGAGCCGGTGCAAAGCTTCAGGGGGGGGTGGACAAAGCAGACCCGACCCTCACTGTTTGTAACTGGTCCCTGAGAAAGTCTTGAATCCAGTGGTGGATAAAGTAATGTAAGAAAATATTCTGCAAAGAGCCATTGAGTCCAACCTTGGCAACTGTTCTGTACCAGCCTGCTACCGGCCCTGCAGAAAAGGCAGGGACAACCCCTCCACAAACGGCAAGAGGCTGGAATACGCTTGCCAAATTTATTGCAACAAAAACAAACAAGACACAACCAAGAAACAGAAGCTTAAAGAAACATGAACCATCCGAGCGGTTGCCTTCAGCAAACCAGCCCTCCCAGACATTCCCCTTATATAGAGTTCAGGGCGTGGCTTCTCTCTGCCTCCTTCCGAGAAGCCCCATTGCCTTCCTCTGTTTACTCCTAATTGACTGCCTCCTGCGTCGGGCGTCCTTGAACAGGGCCAGCTGTGGGTCATCTTCATCCACACTGTCAGGCTCACACAGCTGGGTCTCCGTGGTGACCAAGTGGGAGGGGCCTGGCTGAGGGCTATCATCAGCAAGATCTTCAACGCCCTCAGCAAGGTCTTCAACACCCCCCTCCTCCTCTGAGTCGTCTGACCCAACTGCCGAACCCACAGGCTGACCCTGAATCACAACAGCAACTTCCAGACTGGTGGACTTCAACTCCCAGAACTCAACAGACAGCCAAGGGAGCCCTGGTGGTGCAATGGTTGGAATGCAGTGTTGCAGGCTGACTCTGCCCACTGCCAGGAGTTCAATCCTTACCAGCTCGAGGTTGACTAGCCTTCCATCCTTCTGAGGTCAGTAAAATGAGGACCCAGACTGTTGGGAGCAATAGGCTGACATTGTAAATCACCCAGAGATTGCCGTAAAGCACTATGGGGCAGTATATAAGTCTACGTGCTGTTGCTATTCTGGGAATTGAAGTCTACAAGTCTTAAAGTTGCCAAGGTCAGACACCCCTGACATAGAAGAACAAGGAGTCTCAACACTATTGTGACTCATAATGGGATCACAGTCAAGCCTAACCAGCAATTTCTGATAGCTGATCACACAATTTCTTCTCTGCTTTTGAATCTCTAAAGCTTTGAGACGCATTAAAAGCCAAAGAAAAGAGCTATTAAGAAGGAAGTAATAAACAGCCATTGAATCCAGTCTTTCCATGATGATGATGATGACAGTGATGACTCAGTAAGTAAATAAGCATATAAATAGCTCCCCCTTGAATCAATCATTCTAAAAAGTAAAAGAAATCTTGGAATTATGTTTTTTTATCCCTATATGAGCCATCTTATCCTAGACTATCATATGTTTTGGCAGCTTTTTCCTCCTGCAAGGCAATTCTCTGCAAGCCACAAATTCTCTCATGGTCCTAATGAGAACTCAAGAACTGAGCTAGTGTGGCTGCAGAGGAGTGCAAATGTTATTAATGGTTTTACTTGTTCACGCTCATCTAATTCCAAATAAAGCCATCCATTCTGGAGCATCCTCAGGGTAAAGCATCTGCTAGTGACGTGGAGACACAGCAAAAGTGAGTTGTAGCTGATAGGCAGGGAGACTTTATTGTGTAGGAGGACCCAAACGGCCTTCTGCAAGCATGATCCATCCCATAAATCTTCCGCTTATCTAGCAGATATGAAGCCAGTCTCTGCTAAATACGTGCAGCAGTCCGTGTGCAGTTGTGTATTTAGTACATATTACCGATCAGTTATTCAGACCAAGGTGGAAGGACAAATCTATTAGTAAGAGTCTCACTTTTATTTTATATTGCTTCTGGATGCTTCATCCTCTCTGGTCAGGCAGTTATCTTGATGCATTTCAGACAAATAGCACAGAGTCTGCCTTCCAGTTCTCACACTGACCATTGGAGAAACCATCTTTGCTATTTTTTTAATGCATTGTCCATCAATTTAGATTCTAATTCCCAGAATGTTCATGCTGATCCAACTCTTAAGGAAGCCAATTTGGTGTAGTGGTCAAGACACCAAGCAAGAAAATGAGAGACCATAAGTTCTAGATTTGCCCTAGGCATGAAGCCAGTTGTGTGACTTTGGACCAGTCATCCTCTCTTAGTCCTAGGAAGCAGGTAATAGCAAAATAGAAGAGAAGGAATTGGGCAAAATCAGAAAATGCAAAGAACTGCAAATAAAATTAGGACTATTCTGGCAAAAGAAAGCAAAGATAGCACCAATAGTAATAGGTACCTAGGGTGTGATTCCAAAACATCTGGAGCACCACATGAACACCACTGGTGTTAACAAGCTCACTATCAGTCAATTGCAAAAGGCAGCTTTACTTGGAGGTGCTTACATCCGGCAACAATACTTTTAACACCATGAAACAACAACATCTACCTATCCCAGGTCCTTGGGAAGAACTCAAAAGCTAGATAAAAATGTCAAATCCAATCTAAACATCTGGCTGACTATGCAATCAGCCATAATACACCTAGTGAGAGCTATATGTTTGCGCCTGACCCAGTCTGTGTAAGAATCTGGTCTGTTTCTTTGTGTTAATAAAATGCCTGCAAGATTTAATTCATTGCTGAACTCATTTGCATATAAAGCAGCACCATATGGAAAGAAATCCTGTCTTTTTTCTTATCAGTTTGATGAAAGAAAATTTGGTTTCAAAATTTCTTCTAAAAGGGAAGAGAATTTTGGGCTAACACTCTTCTACAGTATGTAGTGTCTTGGAACTTACTTCCTTCGGAAGAGATCAAAGTGTATTTGTGTCTTCTCATATATATATATTTCATTGTTCAACCAGTCTCTGTGTTTTACCTTTTCCACTGACCCAACAAAAGATACTTGAGTCAAGATGTCTATGAAGATTCTCAGTCATCCAGGTCATAGTTGTCCCAAAGGTGCTTTTTGAAAGGCAACTAGTCTTGATTCAAGTGTCATTTGTTTGATCAGTAGAAAGAAACTTCACTAGAAAGTCCAGTTGCCTTTTGAAAAGCATCTCTGGAGACTTAAGTCAAGAACAGTTTGTTTCTGAGGTTTGCTGTCCTTCAGAACTTCCAAGTTTTCAAAATCTTCACTGAGTCTACAAGGGTTGCAAGATATAAGAGTAACCCCAAGTAAAAAAGTGAAGATTTCCTCTGTCCAGTTGTGTCTGACTCTAGGGGGTGGTATTCATTTCCATTTCTTAGCTGAGGGAGCCAGCATTGTCCAAAGATCCTTCCGTGGTCATGTGGCTGACATGACTATATGCCAAGGGACATGGAATGCTGTTACTTTCCCACCAAAATGGTACCTATTTATCTACTTGCGTTTGCATGCTTTCAAACTGCTAGATGGACAGGAGCTGGGGCAAGGACGGGGATCTCATCCCATGCACAGTACTTGGTCTCAAGCTGCCAAATTTCCAGTTGACCCATCCAGCATCTTAACAACTAGGCCAGGGGTAGGCAACCTTGGCTGTTTTATGACTCATGGACTTCAACTCCCAGAATTCCTGAGCCAACCATGCTGAGGCGAAAGGCAGAGGTTTCCAAGCTGAGCCATGCTGGCTCAGGAATTCTGGGAGTTGAAGTCCATGAGTCACAAAAAAGCCAAGGTTGCCTACCCCTGCACTAGGCCACCATGCCCCCCATAACTACAACCCCGAGTAACTGAATACCAATACAAGAACACAGGCATTTTTAATCAGCCAATAATATCAATCTCCATATATTAAGGTCTGTTGATTGGGAGGTTTCTAGAGAGGTTTCAGAACAAGAGAAATACATGCACAGGGTTGTTGTTGTTTTTTAAGATCAAGTAGTAATATACTCCATTGGCTGTAACAATTAACACCAACAACTAAGATTCTAAAGAAAATCTCCAGAGCTTCGAGAAAAAGCTAAAAAAACAGAAGCATCTTTCACAAAAGAATTGTTCTGAGAAAGGGAAGACAGATTTCAGTACATTAGAGAAAGGGCGGTAAAGGATTTCATCTCTTCATTC
This sequence comes from Vipera berus, assembly GCF_964194415.1. Taxonomy (NCBI): domain Eukaryota; kingdom Metazoa; phylum Chordata; class Lepidosauria; order Squamata; family Viperidae; genus Vipera; species Vipera berus. The sequence goes on from NC_138204.1 coordinate 206,033,391, forward strand.
CCTATTGTAGTCAAGAAAGTACACTGTGAACTGCTGTGGCACATCGGCAGAAAATTATACATTTTTCTCAGCATCACTTTAATCAAAAGAACACGCTCCGTTGCATTTAAGTGGGCGGCATAAAATAAATCAATGCATTGTGCATAAACAGCAGAATTTTTAGCAAAGTTTATTGGAAGGAGCAGACTTTGGCTTGAGAAAGTGGGCGTTATCAATGTGTTCTCATTTTTTTTTTGTTGTGATAGGGTGGCAACGTTGAAGAGAAGACATTTCAGGAGAACTTCCTTCTCTTTGTACTTTATCTTTCTTTCTCCTTCCTGGGAACAGCTGTGCCACATGAGATTCAGGCACCAATTGATTCAGAAGTGACTGCATACAGTCACTTATGCTTTAGGCCAGGGGTCCCCAACCCCTGATCCATGGACCAGTAGTGGGCCATGGCATGCCAGCAACCAGTCCTCACAAACAACCAAAGCTCCATCTGAGGGATGCAGGCAGCACACAAAACCACGCACCCTCCAGTCCACGGAAAAACCTTGTTCTGTACCAGCCTACTACCGGCCCTGCAGAAAAGGCAGGGACAACCCCTTTACAAAAAGGCAAGAGGCTGGAACTAAGCCTGCCAAATTTATTGACATAAAACAGAGCAAACAGAGCCAAACAAAAACACGAACCATGAAACAGGAGCTATTCAAACGGTTGCCTTCAGCAAACCAGCCCTCCCACAAATTCCCCTTTTAAACAGTTCAAGGCGTGGCTTTTCTCTGCCTCCTTCCAAGGTGCCCCATTGCCTTCCTCTGTTTACTCCTGATTGACTTCCTCCTGCGTCGGGCATCCTTGAACAGGGCCAGCTGTGGGTCATCTTCATCCATGCTGTCAGGCTCACACAGCTGGGTCTGCGTAGTGACCAGATGAGAGGGGCCTGGCTGAGGGCTCTGCGAAGTCTCAGGGCTGTTCTCTTCAGGCTCTCCAACACCCCCCTCCTCCTCCTCTGAATCGTCCGACCCAACTGCCAAACCCACAGGCTGACCCTGAATCACAACAAACCTCTCTCCACTGAACTGGTCCCCAAACCTTTTGGGCAACTCTGCTCTAGGCATTTCTTGGTTGGATTACTGCAGTGTGATATATATGGAGCTATCCATGAAGATTATTTGGACTAGTTTTGGTCACTATGATAGAAAAAAGATATTGAGACTCTGGAAAGAGTGCAGAGAAGAGCAAGAAAGATTATTAGGGGGCTGGAGGCTAAAACATACAGTATGAAAAACAGTAGCAGGAATTGGATATGTCTAGTTTGATGAAAAGAAGGATTGGGGTGATTTGATAGCAGTGTTCCAATATTTGAGTGGCTGCCACAAAGAAGCGGGGTTCAACCTATTCTCCAAAACACCACCAGGCAGAAGCAATGGATGAAAACTAATCAAGGAGAGAATCAAGCTAGAACTAAGGAGAAATGTCTTGACAGCTAGAATAATCAACCAGTGGAATGACTTACTCCAGAAGTTGTGGGTGTTCCAACACCATAGGTTTTTAAGAAGAGATTGGACAACCATTTGTCTAGAATGGTATAGGGTCTCCTGCTTGAACATGGGGCTGGACTAGAAGACCCCCAAGGTCCCTTCCACCTCTGTTATTCATCCCCATTTATGACTGTCTCCTTGGTTTTAGTTCCTTGTATAGCTTTTTGTAATGATGTTTTTATGTTTATCTTTTCATTGTTTGTAAGCCCCCAGAGTCACCTTGATGGTGAAAGTAACAGCATATAAATTTAATAAATATATAGAGAGCTCGGCATGACACAGAATATTCAATATCTTCAGACATGCATTTAGCATGATGACAGAAAAATACAGGATTTCTCTAATTTCTCTAATTTCACAATTAGAGATTCTGCTACTTTTGGGTTGCTGTAAGCAAGACTTTTCAGGGTAGACTATGGTTATGGGGACAAATTTATCTGCAGCAAGAGACATCTCCTTGATGGAGCCACCCGGAAATAAATCAGAGAGAAAGAAAGGAGAGAGAATTATAAAGCAGCCTTGGCTTGAAAGGATTTGAAAACTCAAACATGCTCAGACTGCTTTCATAAAGAATATTATTATTATTATTTTTCATTTTAAAGCTTCTTAGAATCTACAAGGTTACTTCAGATTTTTGATAGGAAAACTAGATAACATCAATATCATTTCAGGAAGAGTTGCAAAAGTACTGGGATACAACTTGACCCATACAGAAACTTGAGGGCTAATGAAGCCATTCACATTTTCTTAGGACTTTGTTCAGTATCCCAAAAGGCAACCCCCCAATGCAGTGCTGAGGTTTGAAGCTAACATGCCAAGTATTAAAGGTTAGGCCTGGACTAGGATTATAACCGAAGGTTTAGAATCATGTTTGGTCCTACAGGACTGAGGCCTGTTGCTATCAGACCATTACAATCTTAGTAGCACTGTATCTGTATAGTAGAAGTCTGAAGTCTTGGTCTCTCTCCTGAATATTTAGCCCAATTATCCCTGGACAAGGCCAAATCAACAGTAAAAGAAAGAACTGCCGACTATAGAAGAATGGACTTTAAAGGTTTCTGACCTGGCAGAAATGGCAAAGATCTCGGCTTATTTGAAAGATCATTCGCAAGAACGTTATATTATGGAGTGGAAAAAATGGATTGAATATATCCAGAACAAATATGGGACTAAAAAGTTTCATTTAGCATTTGAATAAGTCTTCCTTTCTATTTTCTTTTTTTTTTCTATATGAAATATTAGTATTGCTTGTAGTTATCTTATATGAGCTAGAGAGTGATAGATTTAAGAATTTATTATTGGTAGCATATGGATGCTTATGATTGTTCTTTGTTTTTATACCCTGTACTTAGCTCTGGGAAGTCGGGGGGAGGGGAGGGGGGAAAGGGGGGGAGGGGTAGGGAGGGATAGGTAGGGGAGGGGGAGGGGGGATTGTTAAAGATAAAATGTATTTTAAAACTTTTCAATAAAAAAAAACAGTAAAAGAAAGAATCAGGGACACTGAGTCTCAAAATGATATCATCAGGGCACCAGGTATGCAAAGTATGCTGAAGACGGCACGCCTGACAGATTAGATTTAGATTAAAGGTAAAGGTAAAGGTTCCCCCACAAATGCGTGCTAGTCGTTTCCGACTCTAGGGGCCGGTGCTCATCTCTGTTTCAAAGCCGAAGAGCCAGCGCTTGTCCGAGGACGTCTCCGTTAGGAAGCTCTGCGTCCTAACCCACTGAGCCACCGCGTCCCTAGATTTAGATTAGATAACCTTTATTGTCATCATTTTTTCCCCCTGTGGGCACAATGGAACACATTAAAAATGAAATTTAGTTGCTTGCTCTCAAGTGTTACTTACATAACACACATTTAAAACATACTATATGCAATATAAGGGACATGGTGGCTCAGTGGGTTAGGATGCTGAGCTTGTCAATCAGAAGGTCGGCAGTTTGGCGGGTCGAATCCCGAGTGCCGCGTAACAGAGTGAGCGCCTGTTACTCGTCCCAGCTTCTGCCAACCTAGCAGTTCGAAAGCACGTACAAATGCAAGTAGAAAAATAGGGACCACTACGGTGGGAAGGTAACAGCGTTCTGTGCACCTTTGGCGTCTAGTCATGCCGGCCACATGACCACGGAGATGTCCTCGGACAAACGCTGGCTCTTCGGCTTTGAAACGGAGATGAGCACCGGCCCCTAGAGTCGGAAACGACTAGCACGCATGTGCGGGGGAACCTTTACCTTTACCTTTATATAGAACATATGTACAGATCTACATCCTTACATATAAGTAACATATAAATATTGATCACTGTCCATCTTAAATACATAACAAAAGGAGGAATATATAACGGAAGGAGGAAGCCTGAGAGTTCACAAGGTTAATACTGTGTGGAACAAAACTGTGACTGAATCTGGATGTTCTGCTGTGGATACCACAGAGCCCCCTCCTCCCAGAAGGAAACAAGGAAAACAGGTCGTGAAGAGGACGTGTAGTGTCCCAGATAATCTTACGGACCCTGCTCAAGCAATGCTTCTGTGCTATGTCCTGGATGGAGGTGAGGGAACTGCCAATAATCCTTTCAGCCATCCTCACCACTCTCTTCACTACCTTCCTGTCTGAAGCAGTGATGCTCCTAAACCAGATGTGTCTTGCCTGGGGGACACTCCGTTGGGGGGGGCTCCTTTCATGTCCCCATTAAATTGCCCACCAAAGTGGAACTCACTTATCTATTTGCGGTCGCTTGTTTTCAGACTGTTCAATCATCAGGACAGGAACTCACTGCATCCCGCAGCAGCAACTGGGTCTCAAATGCAAGCCTACCGATCGTCAGCCCAGTGTCCTAACCTTGCGAGCCACCATACCCTAACAATTACTAAAAATTCTGGAAATAAACTGGATTGTTGCTGTTCAGCAAAAGCTGAACTAGCAAAGTGATATAAAGATATTTTCAGCCAGCAAGGCTACTTGGACTCAGACAAAAACTCTAGATCTCCCCAAAGGGAAAGAGCCTTGGTGGAGCAGTGGGCTAATGCCTCCTTAAGTAACACCAGCTGCCTGCAATTAGTGCAGGGTCGCATCCCACCAGGCTCAAGGTTGACTCAGCCTTCCATCCTTCCGAGGTAGGTAAAATGAGGACCCAGATTGTTGGGGGCAATTAAGCTGACTTTGTAATAATGCCACTGGGGTGTGTGTGAAAGCCCTAATAAGCAGGCATATACATAGAATGAAGGCTACTGCTAAGCTTGTAAGCCGCCCTGAGTCTTCGGAGAAGGGCGGGATATAAATGGAATTAAAATAAAAAAATAATAAAATAAATCTGATTCCTCATGGGTGGATAATCTAATTCACAATGACTAAAGTCAGACTTCCCCAAATTGGAAACAGCATATGTACAATTTATTTATAGCCACTCAACTCAACCTAGTGACTCTCGTTGGCTTACAATTCTAAAATTGTTGTTGTTGTTGTTAGTTGTGAAGTCATGTCCGACCCATCGCGACCCCATGGACAATGTTCCTCCAGGCCTTCCTGTCCTCTACCATCTTTTGGAGTCCATTTAAGCTCACGCCTACTGCTTCAGTGACTCCATCCAGCCACCTCATTCTCTGTCCTCCCCTTCTTCTATTGCCCTCAATCTTTCCCAGCATTAGGCTCTTCTCCAGTGAGTCCTTCCTTCTCATTAGGTGGCCAAAGTATTTGAGTTTCAACTTCAGGATCTGGCCTTCTAAAGAGCAGTCAGGGTTGATCTCCTCTAGGACTGACCGGTTTGATCACCTTGCAGTCCATAGTTCAAAGGCCTCAATTCTTTGGCGCTCAGCCTTTCTTATGGTCCAACTTTCACAGCCATACATTGAAATGGGAAGACCATAGCCTTGACTATACACACTTTTGTTGACAGGGTGATGTCTCTGCTTTTTAGTGTGCTGTCTAGATTTGCCATGGCTTTCCTCCCGAGGAGCAAGCATCTTTTAATTTCTTGGCTACAGTCCCCATCTGCAGTGATCTTGGAGCCCAGGAAAATAAAATCTGTCACTACCTCCATTTCTTCCCCATCTATTTGCCAGGAATTGAGAGGGCCGGATGCCATGATCTTGGTTTTCTTAATGTTTAGTTTCAACCCAACTTTTGCACTCTCCTTCTTCACTTGCAACAAGAGACCCTTCAGTTCCTCTTCACTTTCTGCCATTAGAGTGGTATCATCTGCATATCTTAGGTTGTTGATATTTCTTCCAGCAATCTTTTGATTCATCTAGCCCTGCCTTTCTCATGATGTGCTCTGCATATAAGTTAAATAGGCAAGGCGACAGTATACAGCCTTGCCGGACTCCTTTCCCGATTTTGAACCAATCAGTGGTTCCGTGTCCAGTTCTCACTGTTGCTTCTTGGCCCGCATATAGGTTTCTCAAGAGACAAATAAGATGTTCTGGTACTCCCATCTCTTTAAGGACTTGCCAGAGTTTGTTATGATCCAGACAATCAAAGGCTTTAGCATAGTCAATGAAGCAGAAGTAGATGTTTTTCTAAAATTATAAAACAATAAAAACATTAAAGGAAAAAGAAATATGCCAATTGGGGATAAGCTGACCCCTTGAAAAGAGGAAACCAGGTGGCTGTTACCTTGGGTGGAAAAACGGAATGCAGGCAAATGCATTGCTTCTCTGCGTAGTACATTTTCTTGAATCACAGTCATTATAGTTTTTGATTAGCACTTCCTACATCCGTCAATAAATACTATGTATTGTTAGATTTCTTATGAGCTTGCCAAACTGGTTCATTCCTGCCGCAGGATGAAGCAGTATTGGGATTCAAATATGTGAACAACTGGTTATCTGCATGGATGCCACTTCTGGAAGTCCATTGTGGGCTTGGGCAACAAAAAATTAGCTACCGGTTCTGCTGAAGTGGTGCAAACCGGCTGAATCCCACCGCTGGGATGAAGCCTAACATGGAAACAAAACAATTCCCTTTTTCTTCCATGACATGTTTTTTTCCAGCTTTCCAATCTACTGTAGTCTCATCTCTCTCTCTCTTTTTTTGTAATCTCCCTTCCAAGTCTAAAACAGGCCCAACCCTCCTTAGCTTCCAAGCTAAGATAAAGGCAAGAACAGAAGCATTGTAGCTCTGTTGCCATTTGTAAAACACAAGGCAAAGTTGCAGCAATGCTGCAAATTCCACCCCTCCAACTACGACATCCATAAATTAACACCACTGAAAGAAATCCCATGGGCAAAAACTTCATTTAACTACTGAGAAGGTCAGAGGTGACCCCAGAGAAATATCAAGACAAACAGAGCATCTCATCAGGACCCATTCGCCCAGTTTAGAAGCACTGCGGAGCTTGCAAAAATATATTCCCCCAACTGTTTCAAAATGAAAACAGTTGGAGCATCCTTCATCGGCTTATTGGTGATGTGCTGTCAAATTGCTGTCGATTCTTAGCTAGCATATAGATCAATTTTCTCCATATGTCATGGATATTTATAAAGCCACAAGATTACTTCTTAACAAATCTAGGTCAGAGGTCCACCCCCATACTTTAGCTTCACCAGATCCAAACGCTGAAGGCATCTTCAGAATGCTCAAACCCATTTTCAAGGTGAAAAAGAACATAAGAGAGCAGGAATCCCAAAATTGTCCTTTTGTGTTAGTGACTGGTAGCAGATAGACAAGGCAATGAAAGGCGCTGTCATGCTGTGTGTTGCATTGTTACTGAGTTGTATAAAATAGCACAGGCAAATAGCATGCAATTATCCTTCCTTCCTTCCTTCCTTCCTTCCTTCCTTCCTTCCTTCCTTCCTTCCTTCCTTCCTTCCTTCCTTCCTTCCTTCCTCCTCTTTCTCCCTCCCTCTGCCTCTCTCTCCCCCTGTCCCTTCCTTTCTTACCCTCCCTCTCTCCTTCCTTCCTCTTTCTTTCTTTCTTTCTTTCTTTCTTTCTTTCTTTCTTTCTTTCTTTCTTTCTTTCTTTCTTTCTTTCTTTCTTTCTTTCTTTCTTTCTTTCTCTCTCTCTCTCTCTCTCTCTCTCTCTCTCTCTCTCTCTCTCTCTCTCTCTCTCTCTCTCTCTCTCTCTCTCTCTCTCTCTCTCTCTCTCTCTCTCTCTCTTTCTTTCTTTCTTTCCTTTCACTCTTTCTTCCTTTCCTCTTTTCCTTCCTTCTGCTTGCCCAGCACACAATCGTCTCTCTGTTGCAGCCACCCACCAACTCATAGAGCAGCTTAACAAAAGGTTACAAATCACAGAAGGGAAGTGGGAGTGGGGCAGGGAGGAAGGGAGGGAGGGAGAAGGGAGAAAAGGGGCGAGGGGGGGAGGAGAACAGAGAAGCTCCTCTTCTTCTGTCTCTCCGTCTTTCCAGAGAAGGAAATTCTATAATTACACCAAGTGACATCACCAGGAAGGAGACCATTTGCTCATTCTCTGGAACATGACAAAAGTGAAGAGTTCAATCCAGCCTTTGCCACTTGTCAGATCTGGCACACTCCCGCCAACAGCTGGTGGAGACAACTAATGAGGCCTCTGCTTCTCTCGGAGAGCGGCTTTCATTGGCAAAGAAAGGCAGTCTGCCTTCCCTTCTTCGCCTCTTTCTATTAAAGGAGGCCTGCACCATCAGATTATCTTGGCCAGGATCCAAGGCCAGCATGTCCCTTGCCTGCCTGCCTTTCTCCATGGCAACGTAGATGCTCGCTTTGCCAAAGCAGCAGCTGGTCGATGGTTGGCCAATTACCTGCCAAACAGATTTACTCACTGCAAAAAGCAAGGCCGGGTGGCTTTAGGACGGGTTAAATAAAGACTAGAAAGGGGGGGAACGAAAGAAGAAGGAAGAGGTCTCTGGAACAAAAAGATGCTTATCCCTTTGAAAGCAACCCCCCCCCTCCCCTCTTTAAAGTGTTCCAGACATCCAGCTGCCGACTTGTGGGCAAACCACATCCCTATTCTTCTGAATCTGAAAGGCATTAAATAAATTAAGCTTTATCTTATATTCAGGGCCCTCCCGGGCTTCCAATCAACAAACGTGTGCCTGCGTGGATGAATGTGCATGTGTTTACACACATGACCCTTCCCTTTTTTTCTAAAACATGCATTTGTTTATTTCCAGGTTGGATGGGCGGCATCTTTTTTTTTTTTTTAAATAGCCGAACACGCTGTACCGATTGGATTATTGGTAGAATTTCATTTCCATGTTTGGAGATCCCCTCCCCTCCCATTAGAGGAGAGAGATGGGAATTATCATATTAATTATTTAGAGCGGCAAATGATGAGACAAGCCCATCCTATCAAACAAGGAAGGGGGGGGGGGTGTTGTTGTGAACATGGAAGGATGTCAGGAGAATACAGATGGCTGGATGAGAGTGCAAAAGGGAGGAGTGCATAATGCTTATTGATGTAAATGTTAAAGACCGAAATTACAACAAGCTGGTTTAGGATTAGTAGGCAGACCCTGCTGATTATGATTATAATAGCCAGCATTTTGGAAATGGGGTCTTTAATATTTTCACGATACAAATAATTGACCCAAGCAACTGGGGGAAGGGACGTGAGTTTATGTCATTTTAGGAACAAGGAAAAAAATTCTTCACACATAAATCTTATTTTCTCAAGGAAGGTTTATAGTAATAGCTTTATATCTGGCATTTCCTGTCTTCTGTTTTTTGGTTTGGTTTGGTTGTTTGTGTTTGTGGCTATGGTATATACTGAATGTCCTTCTAAAATAATAAAGTGAGATTCTTTCTTCCAGCTTTATGTTCTGCTACCGGCCTGCTACCGGCCCTGCAGAAAAGGCAGGGACAAGGACAACCCCTTTACAAACGGCAAGAGGCTGGAATTAAGCCTGCCAAATTTATTAAGATAAAACAGAGCAAAACAAGACACCAACCATGAAACAGGAGCTATGAAACAGGAACTAATCAAGCGGTTGCCTTCAGCAAACCAGCCCTCCCACACATTCCCCTTTTATACAGTTCAGGGCATGGCTTCTCTCTGCCTCCTTCCGAGGTGCCCCATTGCCTTCCTCTGTTTACTCCTGATTGACTGCCTCCTGCGTCGGGCATCCTTGAACAGGGCCAGCTGTGGGTCATCTTCATCCACGCTGTCAAGCTCACATGACCAGGTGGGAGGGGCCTGGCTGAGGGCTCTCATCAGCAAGATCTTCAACCCCCTCAGCAAGCTCTTCAACACCCCCCTCCTCCTCTGAGTCATCCGACCCAACTGCCGAACCCACAGGCTGACCCTGAATCACAACACTTTATAACTCAGAAGATTAGTCCCCTTCACATGTTATCCAAAAGAATAGAAGCTGCCTTGATGACACGTGAACCTGGAATTACTATCTGTGTCTATGGTGATGACAATATTTGAAGTAGAAGATGCTCACACCGCTGTGTCCATTTGCAAAGCCATTTTTGTGGCTGACTAAACATGGGGGAACTGATGTATTTCCACATTGCTTGAAGTATGAAAGCATTTTGTTCAATTAGAACCACCAAACACTGGCATCCCAAAGGGGGAGGGGCTTCCAAAAAGGCAATATGGCGATCATGGGAGGACGATCAAAACCCCATCCATGGCCATTGGTGAAGATGTTGTTCAAGTACCACTGAATAACTGAAGCTCCGCCTCCATCACATGGATCGCCTCAGTTGGGCTGCCATTTTGATCCTGCTGGACTCTGTATATGATTCTGGATCTTCTTGTTTGTGTGTCCTCAGATATGAAGAGGTGGGGCTTCAATCACTTTGCTGAGACCGCCATCTTTGCCTTTTTTCTTTTCTTTTTTTTGAGTTCCTGTTCCTCCCCTTCCCTGTGGAAGTGAGTGCTCCCCAATATTCTTGGGGATATCTCAGGGTTTTTCATAAGCCACCAAAGCTTCTGCTTTTTACTTCTTGCATTTCTAATTTCTCTGGACAATGTCTTACTTTATTAGTGGAGGGGATGGTAGGTGACTGGTGTTGTGCATCACTCTGTACATGCCCTGGCTGCTCATCCAATAGGACTTAGCTGAAATGTGAGAAGCCAGGAAGGATACAGAGATGTAGAAGTGATTGCAGGATAGGGTATTCTCATGTACCCCTGAATCATGGTCTAACTAAATAGGATCAGGAACTCCATGCTCCGTCTCTTCCTTTAAAATACATTCGAATTTCTAAACAAGCTTCTAATAGAAGAGAATATTTGGGGCTCAGGGTTGAACTGTATGGTCCTTGGTGCTCTCTGAGTTTGGTTGCTTGCTTGCAGATGTTTCATCACCCAACTAAGTAACTTCAAAACAACCAAACTCAAAAAGCACCAGAGACCCTATGAAGCAGTTTCTCTTTCATCCATCTGAATGACTGCAGAAGAATATTTTCTGCACAGGCTTCATAAAGGTAAAGATTTCCCCTTTCCAGTTGTGTCTGACTCCAACATGTGGTGCTTATCTTTGTTTCTTAGCTGACGAAGCCAGCATTACCTGAAGACATTTCCATGACCGGTATGACCACACACCAAGGCGCAAGAAACTTTCCCACCAAAGTGGTACCTATTTATCTACTCCCATTTGCATGCTAGGTGGGCAGGAGCTGGGGCAAGTAACAGGAGCTGACCCTGTTTTGTGGCACTCAAGTCTCAAACTTGGGCTGTCAGGTTTCCAGTTGACAAACTGAGTGTCTTTAACCATTGAGCCATTGCACCCATTTATAGGCTTCATGTTGTTGTTGTTAGCTGCGAAGTTGTGTCCAACCCATCGCAACCCCATGGACAATGTTCCTCCAGGCCTTCCTGCCCTCTACCATCTTCTGGAGTCCATTTAAGCTCATGCCTGCTGCTTCAGTGACTCCATCCAGCCACCTCATTCTCTGTTGTCCCCTTCTTCTATTGCCCTCAAACTTTCCCAGCATTAGGCTCTTCTCCAGTGAGTCCTTCCTTCTCATTAGGTGGCCAAAGTATTTGAGTTTCCACTTCAGGATCTGGCCTTCTAAAGAGCAGTCAGGGTTGATCTCCTCTAGGACTGACCAGTTTGATCACCTTGCAGTCCAAGGGACTCGCAGGAGTCTTCTCCAGCACCATAGTTCAAAGGCCTCAATTCTTTGGCGCTCAGCCTTTCTTATGGTCCAACTTTCACTGCCATACATTGCAACTGGGAAGACCATTTTGTTGTTGTTGTTGTTAGCTGCGAAGTCGTGTCCGACCCATCGCGACCCTATGGACAATGTTCCTCCAGGCCTTCCTGTCCTCTACCATCTTCTGGAGTCCATTTAAGCTCACGCCTACAGCTTCAGTGACTCCATCCAGCCACCTCATTCTCTGTCGTCCCCTTCTTCTATTGCCCTCGATCTTTCCCAGCATTAGGCTCTTCTCCAGTGAGTCCTTCCTTCTCATTAGGTGGCCAAAGTATTTGAGTTTTAGCTTCAGGATCTGGCCTTCTAAAAAAGGACAAGGTGGTCATTTGTACACAAGGTCACAAGTATCATGAGGTTGTCATGAAAATGACACAAATGTTCAAGTAGTCCTTGACTTACAACTGTTTGTTTTGTGGCCTTTCAAAATTACAAAAGCTCTGAAAAAGTGACCTACAACTGTTTTTCACACTTATGACCATTGCAACGTCCCCATGGTCATTGGATCAAAATTCAGATGCTTGGCAACTGGCAGCTGTACTTATGATGCTTGCAGTGTCATGGTTATGTGATCATTTTTTGACAAGCAAAGTCAATGGGGAGGCCAGATTCACTTCACAACTATGTGAGTAACTTAACAACTGCAGTGATTCACTCGGCAAGAAAGGTAAAAAAAATGGGGCAAAACTCACGTAATGGTCTTGCTTATGAATGGAAATGTAGCAAAACTAGGAATATGGTGCATATATCAGCCCTTCCCAGCTAGGATGGAGAAAATTATGAGGTTTTTTTTCTGCTGGCATTAAGACAAAGAGATACCAATCATGCTTGATGTTTCTCTAGCATTTCCAGAGCAGTTCAAATGCTTTATCAACCTATTAAATAGAAAGACAGAAATACTTCAAGCTGCTTCAAACTGTTCTTCTTAACTACTTCTCTTTTTTAAAATAGCAATTTTATTAACAATCACAACTAAAATTGATAAAAAAACCTTATACTGTAAACTTTAAAAAGTGCATAAAATAAAAAGAAAATAAAAAACAGGAAAGAAAGATATGAGGAAATAACTTCCCCCTTTATTACAAACAAGAACAAGCAGTTTTAGTAACTTATTAAAAGGTAAAGGTTCCCCCGCACATGCGTGCTAATCATTTCCGACTCTAGGGGCCAGTGCTCATCTCCGTTTCAAAGCCAAAGAGCCAGCGCTTGTCCGAGGACATCTCTGTGGTCATGTGGCCGGCATGACTAGATGCCAAAGGCGCACGGAACGCTGTTACCTTCCCACCGTAGTGGTCCCTATTTTTCTACTTGCATTTTTACGTGCTTTCAAACTGCTAGGTTGGCAGAAGCTGGGACGAGTAACAGGCGCTCACTCTGTTACGCGGCACTCGGGATTCGACCCACCAAACTGCTGACCTTCTGATCGACAAGCTCAGCGTCCTAACCCACTGAGCCACCGCGTCCTATAGTAACTTATTACCTTCTCTTAAAATATAACAAATTATCTTTTCTTCCCATAGCCCATCTCTTATCTATAAACAAATCCTTAAAAATCTCTTCATTGCAGTCCTGATCAGCAAAAGTCCATTAAGGCTTACCAGTGATAACAACATACCAATTTTAATCTTGATTAAATAAACAAGCTTTATATTCCTTCCTTTTAAAATTATCTTTTTTTATTCACTTCAAATGATCTCTAGAACTTGATTTTATTTCTTTTTTTTATTTGTTCCTTCTCACAAGATTCTTCAAAGCCTCTTTTGTAAATCCAATATAAGAAGATTATCCAGGTCATTTTCTTGCTCTGTTATTTAGATATCCCCTTTAATTATGAAGACATCAGCCAGGTTTTTTTGTGTGTCTAGTGTAGCATCTTTTTCCGTATCATTCTTGTAGCTTGCCATTTTAAAATCCACTTTCAGGTCAGTCTCAGTCTTTCCAAGCAAGATTTGTTCCTCTTCCATAACATCTTTTAAACACAGTCTATTTATAGAGGCAGATACTCTTAAAATTAACGTCTGGGTCCATTGTTCAAAAAAGAATTATGTTGAATGTTAAAATATTTTACTCCATTCTGAGCAGACTTACTGTACAGTATGTTAGGCCAGCTTTTCATAACACTTCTCCAGACAAGGAGACGATCTGAGATTTTTCAGCTATTAGATACCTTTGGATCAACAAGTTTGACAGCAAAGGGTGAGTTTCCTTCAATCCTTAGTAAATGCAATTTTAAATACAAGTTTTGGATTTTATTTATTTACTTTTTTATGAAATAAACACCCAAAAATGTGATTAAAATTTGATTTTAGAAAGTTGCAAAGGACTAAAGATCCCGATAAATCTGAAATAAGATTTTGGAATTGATTATAACAATCCTTATCTGTGGGGAAATACTTTTGTTTTGAATTCTTTAGAAAAAAACAGGATGGGATGGGAGTTTGAAAGTTAGACACTAGAGGGAATTAGTTGGAACCAAAGGAAGGGAGGAGGGAGGAGGGAGGGAGGGAGGAGGAGGAGGAGGAGGAGGAGGAGGAGGAGGAGGAGAAGAAGAAGAAGAAGAAGAAGAAGAAGAAGAAGAAGAAGAAGAAGAAGAAGAAGAAGAAGAAGAAGAAGAAGAAGAAGAAGAAGAAGAAGACTACTTAAATTTGTCCTCTTAGCAACTTCATCCATTCCCTTTTACTGAAAGACATAACTTGTCCTCTATCTCCTAAGCTATATTATTGTCAACAGAAGGCACCATTTTGTAGCCAGTGTTGAACTAAGTTTCAACTTCCTGTCTGTTTCATAATGGAATAGAGAGAACACCTTCTTGGTTATTTCAGGCAGCAAATGTAGCTGAGCTATGACTAAATCCTTATAATTATCCTGCAGGATAAGGAAGTATTATTACGTTGTATACCAAAAATAGCAGCGGGAGAATGATAGTCCTGGCCATCTGTCCTTTCCATTAACAGCTACTGTACAGAGCTTACCTGATTGTCATGGTGCAAAGTGTGTAAACTTCACAAAATGGTTCATAATGTATGCATCTTCTAAAAGAAAAATGTAGCTTTCTCAGTCAGGAATATGCAATTATCTAGGGTTTTGTAGTTCCTCAGCATGGGAATAATTTATTATGCAATGCAGGTAGTTCTTGACTTACGACCATTCATTTAGCAACAATTTCAAGTTAAGACAGTGCACGCTGGCTGAGGAATTCTGGGAGTTGAAGTCCACAAGTCATAAAAGGGCCAAGTTTGAAGACCTCCGACTTACATGTTCTGGTGAGGTGATCAAAATTTGGTTGCTTGACAACTGGCATGTATTTATATCCCAGGATCATCTGCAACCTTCCCAGTCAACTTCTGAGAAGCAACGTCAACCAGTGAAGCCAGATTTCCTTAACCATTACAGGATTCATTTAATGACCACAGTGATTTGCTTAAGAACAAATTAAAAAAAGGTCACAAAATTGGGCGCAACTAACTTAATGACCACCTCACAGACCAGATGTTCTGGTCCCAATTGTGATTGTAAGTTGAGGATTACCTGTAATAGTTTGCTTATTTTGCTTCTTCAGTCTTGTTTATTCTTTGCTTGTAGATGATAAGCCGCTCTGAACTGATTGACTGAAAGAACACATCTGCTTAGTACAATAATCAAATAAAATCCATCAATCAAAGAGCAAACACTATCTCTTTTTTTCTAAAATAAGGCTCAGAAAATGACGCAGGCATGAAAGTGGATTGCACCTTAGGTAGTGTGTGATGGCTGCCATCTCAGTCATACACAAGTAAGGTATACAAATACGTTCTGGTAACTACTTGTTCCTGCCCTGCCTCTAAAATATTACATTCATCCCTTCTTTAGACAAGAATAAGACACAATACTGAACTAATATCGGAACTTTCATATTATCTGAACTAATATGAAAGTCATGTTAGGGATCAGCATCACAAATGGCTGTTTTTAGTTGCTTGCTATAACTCAGAGATGGACAGAGATCTCTATAACACTGGGGAAAGGGTCTAAGACAGGGGTGTCAAACTCAATTTCATTGAGGGCCGCATCAGCATTGCGGTTGCCCTCAGGGGGCTGGGTGGGTGTGGCCTGGGTGGGCATGGCCTACTGGGTGGGCGTGGCTAGAGTGCGTATGGCCTACTGGGTGGGCGTGGCCAGCTCTACATCGTTCGCATCAAGGGTGCCTATGGGGGCCTGGGCAGGAGTGGGACAGATCTGAGGGTCTCTGGCAGGAGGAGGGTCTCTGGGCCAGGGCCAAGGCAGTGGGGGCCGTTCCCTTACTGTTTCCAGGATGGCTTCGCAGGCCACATGAAACCACTTTGCGGGCCGGATCTGGCCCCCGGGCCTTGTGTTTGACATGTCTGGTCTAAGAGAAACAGGTGAGTCCAGGAAAACCAGAATAAGAGTTTGAAGGGACCTTGGAGGTTTTCTAGTCCAACCCCCTGCTCAGACAAGAAACCCCACTACCATTTCAGACAAATGGCTGTCCAGTGTCTTCTGAAAAACTTCCAATGTTGGAGCATTCACCACTTCTGGAGGCAGGTTGCTCCACTGATCAATTGTTCTAACTTCAGGAAAGTTCTCCCTAGTTCTAGATTGTTCTCTCCTCGATTAGTTTCCATCCATTGTTCCTTGTCCTGCCTTCAGGTGCTTTGGAGAATAGGTCGACTCCCTCTTCTCTGTGACAACCCCTCAAGACACAGACAAGAGTGTCTACATTCTCAGGGTGAAAAGAGTCAAGATGGTGGGCAACGATGGTTATGAAGTCAGAGCTCTCCACAGTCACAGTTGCCATCTTGACTATTTTGACTCTTCCTCGCGCACGCCATTGTGTACATCTTTGTTTGGGCCTGAAAACAGCTCACAGATATGAAACTGGCAGAAAGGGGATGCTAAGAATAAGAAAGAAGGGGGAAAAAAGTGAAAGTTTATGCAACCAGACCAGCTTTGAGCTACGATCCTTCCTATGTGTTCATTTCTTGTTCTCAGCTGGGCAGTGGCAGATGGCAGGGACACCTGTTCTTCTCATATCAGCTTTTGTGCCAACTTTCCTTGCCTCGTTCTTGGCCCAAACAGAAAGAAAGAGGGAGGGGGGAAAAACACATTTTTTTTTTTACTTTGAATTCAGCCTTTCCTCTGAGATGGACATTGATATAACTCAAACACCGGAAGGGGAGGAGGGGAGGCAGGCAGAGAATCAGTATCCTCTTGCATGTAAACAATGCTTAGCATCCCTATTGCCTGCCTCCGAAAACAGTACAAGTGTCCTTGCTTTATTTCCAATTGCTTTGTGTCCTTATGTCCACTTCAGATAGACTGCAAATGAAATTCTGCAAGGCTTAGTTTGGGGAATGAATCCCTCTGTCTTAATGGTCAAGTCCTCAGGGCACAGCAGACCTGGACAAAAGAAGAATAGTGTTGCGCCCCCACGTCCCTTGGGCAAGGAAGCCTAAGAAGCCAGAGAAGAAGAAGGATTCCTTTTAGCGTGGGTTTTCTTATTATCTGCAAGAGCTTGCCGGGGTTGCTGCAGTTGTCAAGGTCATATCTTAATTACTTTTTGTGTAGGCTAGAAGAAAGTTCCATGTCTCTTCCAAATAATAGAACACATCGAAGCACATCCCATGAAGTCTTAATACCACTTTACAATGCCTTGGTAAGGCCACCCTTGGAACACTGCATCCGGTTTGGGTCCCCATGATGTAAAAAAGATGTTGAGACTCTAGAAACAGTACAGAGAAGAGCAACAAAGTTGATTAGGGGATTGGAGGATAAAACATATGAAGAACGGTTGCCGGAATTGGGTATGTCTAGTTTAATGAAGAGAAGGATGAGGGGGGACATGATAGCAGTGTTCCAATATCTCAGGGGCTGCCCCAAAGAAAAGGGAGTCAATCTATTCTCTAAAGCACCTGAGGGAAGGACAAGAAGCAATGGATGGAAACTAATCAAAGAGAGAAGCAACCTAGAACTAAGGAGAACATTTAGAACAATTAACCAGTGGAACAACCTGCCTCCAGAAGTTGTGAATGCTCCCAACATTGGAAGTTTTTAAGAAGAGACTGGACAGCCATTTATCTGAAATGGTATAGGGTTTTCTGCCTAAGCAGGGGGTTGGACTGAACCTCCAAGGTCCCTTCCATCATCATCATCATCATCATCATCATCATCATCATCATCATCATCATCATCATCATTATCATCATCACCATCACCACCACCATCATCATCATCATCGTCATTATTATTATTATTATTATTATTATTATTATTATTATTATTATTATTATTATTATTATTATTATTATTATTATTATAGAGATGTGTAACTGGACAGCCAGCCACCTATCTAAAAATGGTATAGATTTCCTGACTAGAAGACCTCCAAGGTCCCTTCCAACTCTGTTATTCTGTATTCTGTTCTGTATTCATGAGCATAGCAGTGAGTTCTTTAACTCTCTTTGAACAGACTACAGGTAATCCTCAGCTTACAACCTTTCATTAAGGGACTGTTTGAAGTTATAGCAGCATTTTAAAAAGTGACTTATGACCATTTTCACACTTACGACTGTTGCTGCATCCCTAACCCTAACCCTAACCCTAACCCTAACCCTAACCCTAACCCTAACCCTAACCCTAACCCTAAGTATCTGGGGGTGCAGATAACTAACAATCTGAATTGGTTTCTCCACACATCATCCTTAGTGAAGTGTGCAAACCAGCGTCTGCATTTCCTGCATCGGATGAGGAGAGCACATCTTTCTCTTTCTATCCTAGTCACTTTTTACAGAGGCATGATTGAGAGAATTTTAACAAAGTGCCTCACTGTCTGGTTTGGTGGCAGCAGCACTTCAGATAGAAAGTCCATACAGAGAGTGGTAAGGACAGGCGAGAAGATCATAGGAAGGATGCTGCTTATAAGCGCTTATATGTGCTTAGAGCTCAAAGCATTGTTAGAGACCCCACACACCCACTTTAGGGTCTGTTTCTGTTGCCCCCCTCTGGGAGGAGGTTTCTAAGTATTTATTGCAGGACTACCCAATTCTGTAATAGCTTTGTTCCCTAAGCCATCTGTCTGGTAAACTCGCAAGATTCGTTTTTCTCGCCATGCACATGTATACATAACACACACTAGACTGTTGTTTCTCTGTGTCATATATCTGGGTATGTGCATAATTCTGTATTTATATATTTATTTATTTCTGTCATATTTATGTGGTGTATATCGGAGGTGGTGACCCTTTGAGAGCTACATGCAATGAAATTTCATTTTAATGTATGCCGATTAGTGTATATTCAAAGTGACAATAAAGTTACTATTCTATTCTATTCTATTCTATTCTATTCTATTCTATTCTATTCTATTCTATTCTATTCTATTCTATTCTATTCTATTCTATTCTATTCTATTCTATTCTATTCTAAATAGTGAATCTCTTGGAATATCATTTAACTCCTGGAATACTAAATTTTTATTCTCTTGTAAACCACTCAGTGTTGTGTTGGCTGGTAGGTGAGTGGCATATAAATTTAATCAATACATGTGTTTGTTGCAATATGTTTTAGGGGTTGCACCCTGTTCTACTTAGAAGACTCGATCAGATTAGCAATGGGATCTTCATCCTCAAGAATCGCCAGAGGAGAATTGATATCAATCTCACTCAGAAAGGGAGCTTGAGGAAATGGGGGTGAACATGAACCCTGGTGCTGCCTTAGACATTATTCAGCCCATTGGATGACTTTAGGGCGGCCTCTCTTTCTCAGCCCTAGGAAGATGGTGAGGGCAAGCAGCTTCTCAGAATGTTGCCCACAAAAGTGCTGGGACTTTCCCCGCAGGCACTGATTCAGGGGAGGAAATAATAAGAGCGTTTTAAAATATGGTTTAGTGTGGCAACTCAAGCATTGTTCCAGAATGTTAGGTGAACAAGCCCATCACATCAAAACAATATTGTTATTGGGCTGGGTACCCTACGTTCTTTAAAGATCACAGTTATGTTCGGTCAAGGTTTAATGAAAGAAACCTTCATGAAACATTGAACCATCTGCCTTGCTTTTTCCTCTGAGAAAATAATTTCTCTGTCTCCTAATAGCTGCTTTTGGAGTGCATAAAGATTTTGTTTTTAAAAAAATGTTTTGCAAATGGAACATCTTACACACTAATGGCTTGTAGAATAGCAGCAACAGAAACCTAGCACCGTTGATGTTTTGAGGTAAGAATAACATGATCACAATAACACTAATCCCAAAGATGTGTTGCTGAAATCTTAAAAGGTACTTAAAAATTACAGGAAGTGCCGTTCCCAGCCTGTTAGGCATCTGTTGAAATCTACTGTTTAATTACATGAGAGGCAGCTAATCAGGTCAAAGAGCCCTATTAATAATTGATAACCAGTGAGCAAATATGATTAAAATTAATTACGGTGAGCAAAGAGCTACAATTTTTGCTGGCTTTGAGAATGCAGAGGAGTTTGTGGAAGTCATTAAGAGTGCAGTGAACTCAGAGCTGTAATGCAAAGCATCAGGAAAGAACTTTTGTCTTATAGATGTGACAGTGGTATTGCCCGCTATGGGTAATCTGTAATCCCAAGCACCAGACTATGGATTCTCTCATTTAAGCACCTGCGGCTTTGGAATCTTTTAGACTATATTTAAATCTCCTCTGCACAATCTGTAGCTCAAGTGCGACTGACCCACCAAATAGCAGTCAAAATATCTTTAAAGCTATCTTGTACATTAGAAAGATAACAGACCAAGAGATTTGTCCATTCACTGATGAACCTATCAGTCATAACAGCTGGACTGTACAGGTTGCTAAGCGAATCGTTGCAGTTGTTCAATGAATTTGACTCCCCTCATTGACTTTTCTTGCTGGACGTCAGCTGGGAAGATCATGAATGGCAGTCACGTGACCCTGGGAAGCCATTGTTATCACTGTAAACACATGCTAGTTGCCAAGTGCTGAATTTTAACCACATGACTGGGGATGCTGCGATGGTCGTAAGTATGAGCACTTTTTCAATACTGTTATTATTTCAAAATGGTCACTAAACACATTGTTGTAAGTTGGCAGCCACCTCTGTTATGCTTGAATGGTAGCCGTAGTGGTTCAAAGACCTTAGCCCCACCCCAAGGTTGACTAATAGACAATCCAGAATGGGTGGGAGACCAAAAATCAATCAAGACCAGGGACAATCTAGTACTCTGGAATGGGGAACAAACCAGGAATCTCTGCATAACATCATCGGAGAAAAGCCTAAGCCAGAATAAAAGTTCTTGAGATGTTATTGTTAAAACAGATTTCTACTTGGGTCAGAAGTCCTCTTACTTCTTTCCTAAGAAAATCCAGATTTACAAAAATGCTGCAGTTGTGTAGCTTTTCACAATAAATAGCTCCTGACCTTTAGGTGTTTGACAGAAGATGGAGAAAAACTTCAGTAAAGGCCAACAACAACAAAAAAAAAGAGGTTCTAGAAATTAGGGTCCATGGAAGAGAAATAAGTGACCAGATATTCCTGTTACTTATTTTCAGCACTCTAGTAAAACAAATAGACAGGACATTGTAAATTAGTGTTTCTGTACCTGGGCAATTTCCAGGTGCCTAGACTTCAAACGTAACAGAGTGAGCGCCTGTTACTCGTCCCAGCTTCTGCCAACCTAGCAGTTCGAAAGCACGTAAAAATGCAAGTAGAAAAATAGGGACCACTACGGTGGGAAGGTAACAGCGTTCCGTGCGCCTTTGGCGTCTAGTCATGCCGGCCACATGACCACGGAGACGTCCTCGGACAAGCGCTGGCTCTTCGGCTTTGAAACGGAGATGAGCACTGGCCCCTAGAGTCAGAAACGACTAGCACGCATGTGCGGGGGAACCTTTACCTTTACCTTAGACTTCAAAACCAGAGTTCCATAAGCAGCAGGACCATTGATGAGAATTCTGGGAGTTGAAGTCCATACACTTGGAAGTTGCCAAGGTAGAGAAATGTTGTAAATGGTGTCTATTTATGCAACTGTTGGAAATCAGATTCCACAATAGTCTTCTCAGCTAAGGAGTTAAGGGAAAGAAAAACAAAAACAAAAGGGATACAGGAATCTCATTTCTGAAGAGGGATGTAGACCTTTGATTCCCACTTAGGATGTCAATTTGAGCTTATTCTCTTTCCTTTCTGGAATAGCTGGTGACATCTTTTGCATGAATGCTAGGGTTTGATGAATAACTAAGATTTCATTATCTTACATAGACAAGGAGGTTGCATAAATCACTAGAGGGGGAAAAAAGGATGGATTTTGCGTGCCAGTTTTATCCACACTCCAGGCAAATCTCTCAATTTCTATCCAGATTTATTAAGAAATCAATGTAGGAAGCAGATCCAGGACATGAAACTCAGGCACAATTAACTAAGTGAACTGTCTGATTCTAGCTCTTGGTTTTATGTGGGCAACACATTGTAAATTTCATGAGTCCCCTCCTGTATTTCATTCCTTGGCAAATTGCAAAACGGGAGGAAAACAAAGCTACCGTCTTTTTCTCTTCCCTCTTCGACAATTGCAAAAATGAAATACTGGTAGTTCTCAACATACGATCACAATTGGGTCCAATATTTCCGGTGCTAAGTGAGACAGTGGTTAAGTAGGTTTTGCCCCATATTATGATCTTTCTTTTTTTTATTAAAGAGTTTTACAAAAACAAAATTTTACAATATATCCCCGAATCTCCCCCACCCCAAACCCGCCCACTTCCCCCCCACTTCCCAGAGCTAAATACAGGATTATAGTTATAATAATCATATTCTAAATAAAAATTATACATATTATACAATTAACCAAATTCATAATGTGCTTTAACTCCCCTTTAACATAACTACATACAAAGTACCAATAACAATATCCCACTAAAATCTACTCATAAGCTAAATGGAACTTTTTCGTCCCATATTTGTTCTGAATATAATCTATCCATCTCCTCCAAACTGAAATATATCTTTCCTGTGAATGATCTTTCAAGTAAGCAGAAATCTTAGACATTTCTGCAAGATTCGAAACTTTAAACACCCATTCTTCTATGGTAGGCAAACTATCCTTTTTCCAATATTGTCCCACCAGTAACCGTGCTGCTGTTATCACCACCAGTAACCGTGCTGATCTTTCTTGGCATAATTCTTAAGTCAATCACTACAGTTGTTAAGTTAGTAATACAGTTGTTAAGTGAATCGGGTTTCCCCGTTGACTTTGCTTGTCAGAAGGCCACAACAGATGATCACATGACCCCGGGACCCTGTCACCATCATAAATATAGTCAGTTGTTAAGTTTCTGAATTTTGATCACATGTCCATGGGGATGTGAAAAACGGTCATAAACCACTTTTTTTGGGTGCTCTTGTGACTTTTGAATCATCACTAAGCAAATGTTTGTAAGTCAAGGACCATCTGTAACAGAAGTCAAAAAATGTACTTCACACAGAAAATTGATTCCATTCATCAGCTGTTGTTGTTGTTTTAATCCTAAATTAACTTGAGACACTTTCTCAGAACAAAGCCTTTTAAAAAATGTTTTACCTGGCCACTTGGGTTAGGATGGACAGGATATCTCTTTGGGGGGGATACAGCAGATTTTAGTTTCTGATCATTTTTAATGCGTTTTACTGTATTTGTGGTTTTGATTTAATAATTTTATTTTGTTTCATTGGCACATGGCTTTTTTTTTGCACTTAGTTTATCGATTCCTGTATGGCAATCAGTCATGTTTCCTTGAATTGGGCAGTCATATAAATGTTCTAAATAAACAAAATAAAGTGTGATGACCAAAAGAGTTACAGCTTTGGGATGTGGTGTTTGAAGTGTGAAAGACACACCTTTTAGATTTCCTGGAGACAATATGTGATCAAGTGACATTTTGTGGTGAACTGGCCTTTATTTGTTTGTTTAGCATATGTCTGTTTAGCATTGCACAGAGGAGGAGGAGGAGGAGGAGGAGGAGGAGGAGGAGGAGGAGGAGGAGGAGGAGGAGGAGGAGGAGGAGAAGAAGAAGAAGAAGAAGAAGAAGAAGAAGAAGAAGAAGAAGAAGAAGAAGAAGAAGAAGAAGAAGAAGAAGAAGAAGAAGAAGAAGAAGAAGAAGAAGAAGAAGAAGAAGAAGAAGAATTCAGTTAGAAGTGAAGAAACTTCTTGGATGAGAAGTGAAACATTTGTGAAAACATTTTCACATAAAAAAAATGTCCAGTTGCTTTTTGGAAAAAGCACCTTTGGAGCAACCATGACCTGGATGATTGAGAATCTCCATAGACACTACTATATTCATATACTATACTATATGGAAACAAATCAGCCACATAAGGGATTGACTTCCATAGCATACTACAAGTAGTGCTTCTTAGAAACTGCCTCATTTAGTGACCATTTACAGTGACAGTGCAGTAACATTATGACCATTTCTCACATTTATGACCTTCACAGGCCCGTAAAGCCAAAAAACAAAAAACAAAACCTGAAGTAAGATCATAATCACAGTTGTGATTAACTGCTTCATTTAACAACCAAATCCTGGTCTCAGTAACCGCCTGTAAGATAATATGACTAAAAAACACAACTACTCCATTTTCAATTCTTTGGTCTGTTCTGTGAGAGATGATTTTGAAAAGGAGTTATGATAATCTTCAGGTCTCAAAAGCTATAATGAAATCCGAATAAAATTTTGGAGTTTACCCAGTTTTTTGTATTCTAAGAAAAATCCCCACAACTTTGCTCCAGGTTTGATAAAAGTTTACATTATTTTCCAAACATGCTTGCCATTTCCAGAATTTAATTGCCCAAGTAATCTGTTAGGATTATTCACAGATCAAAAACCTGTTGATTTTGCATTTTTTTTCCTGAAATTCTTCATTCTTTTCTGGTCAAATTAATGAAGACTTTTGTGAATGCTGATATTTTCTTATCAAAGCATAACTTGTTTCTGACTGGTTCCTAGTTTTGTTGGAATTTTTCAGCAAGGAGCAATGCGCTGAGGCCTTCACAAGTAACTGCTGAGATCAAACTGATCTTCAGCACTTTTGCAACAGCTGGATTCCAAACCTGAGTTTATATGAAAGGTTAAACATTTCGTGATTTGCTGTTTTACACCAGACTCAGTTCATTTAGAATAATTATTAAAAAAAACCTATAGGAATCAAGGATTAGAGAGAAGATTGCAAAATGGGACCAGTTGGGATGATACAGAGTCCAAAACTGTTTTACTGCAGTTAAGCTAGTATTAGTTATTATCTTTATTACCCAATTATCATGGAGAGATAATGATTTTTTTGTTCCCTAAGTGTAATTTAAATCTGATATAAGTAATTCTTTGTGCAGTGGATAATACACCTGCAAAAGTCATCACTAGAGAATGCAGTCTACTGTTCCAGTTTTGATTTGGATAGACACTTCGAAATACAGGTAATTCTCAACTTATGACCACAACTCAGCCCAACATTTTTGTTGTAAGCAAGACAGTTGTTAAGTGAGTGTTACCCCATTTTACAACTTTTCTTGCCACCATAGTTAAGAGAGTCCCTGTAGTTATTGTACCATGGCCTGGCTGGGAAATTCTGGACCCAAAGTCCACAACTTGAACAATGGGTCCTGTCCAACAAAATGAGTTTCAATGTGGAGAAAAGCAAAGTTTTACATTTAGGCAAGAAGAATCAAAGGTACAGGTACAGATTAGGCGAGACCTGGCTCAAAAACAGTAACTGTGAGAGAGATCTTGGAGTCCTAGTGGACGATCACTTGACTATGAGCCAGCAGTGTGCAGCAGCAGCAGGCAAAAAAGCTAATACAATCCTGGGTTGGATAAACAGAGGCATAGAACCAAGATCACACGAAGTATTAGTACCACTTTATAAAACCCTAGTGAGACCACAGTTGGAACACTGCAGCCAGTTTTGGTCACCATACTACAAAAAAAGATGCTGAGACCTGGGAACAAGTTCAGAGAAGAGCAACTAAAATAATCAAAGGCCTGGAGACTAAAACATATGAAGATAGGCTGCAGGACGTGGGTTTGGCTAGTTTAATGAAAATAAGGACTAGGAGTGACATGATAGCAGTGCTCCAGTATCTGAGGAGCTGCCACAAAGAAAAGGGGGTCACGTTATTCTCCAAAACACCAGAGGGCAGGACAAGAAACAATGGTTGGAAACTGATCAAAGAGAGAAGCAATCTGGAATTAAGGAGAAACTTCCTAACAGTGAGGACAATTAACCAGTAGAACAGCTTGCCTTCAGAAATCATGGGCGCTCCATCACTGGAGGTTTTTAAGAAGAGACTGGTTCTCCTGCTTGAGTGGGGAGCTGGACTAGAAGGCCTCCAAGGTCCCTTCCAGCTCTATTCTATTCTAATTCTAAGTCTTATTGCTGAATTTGGAGACTCTTGATCTAGAGAGTTCCAACTGGGTACCTATTGTGTAGTGGGTCCGATGCAAGGAAGAGACGCCAGCTGGTGTGTGAGTTCAGCTCTTTATTGAAGGGGGTAGTGAACTGGGGAATGAGGGCTACCTGGCCTCCTTATATACCTGGCCAGGTAAGCTAACAGCCAATGGGGTTGGCCCTAGGTTTCCCGCTGAAACTGGGTTTCCCGCCGAAACCGTCCAGGCCAACGCCCCCTGGTGGCTGTTGCTATGCAGGTCCCTGCATACATAACACCACCAGATCAGATAGATTCTTGTCTGGCGCAGCAGAGTTTATCTCATGCTATCTGGAGATTGAAACACAAAGGAAACTGTCATATACTGGAGTCCATTGTCTCCTGGGAGGAAGACCACCTTGGTTCCATCCATTGGTCAAAAAAGGTGTTCCAGTACAACTGCTTCCCACTAGCTAGGAAGAACATAACTTGTCTACCAATTGTCCCATGTAGATCTGCAATATTGAACCAAAGCAACATTTGGTCCTTCATCAACAAGAAGACTAAAGTCTGTGGGGCTTTGCAAGACTATGTAAGAATTCCAGTAGCTTTCCCTGTGGATTTGAAGGTAATGGTCCCTGTTGTTTGTAAGCCTTGGAAATCATTTGAGGGAAAGGCAGGGTATAAATCTTCTGAAGAAATAAATAAACATAGTCCCTTCCTGTGTGTGTGGTAAAAATCGTTCTGATCTTTTAACTCCTGCTTGCAGAGAAGCGTAACTTTGGACTCTTGTTTTTATTGTCCTGATTTTGCCTCGTTATGTTTTCTTAGAAAACACCTCGCCTCCCACTCTGCTTTGCCTCTTTCTGGAGAGATACTGGCAAAAACAAAGCACATTTGGATGGCAAACTTTTGGGACTGGGATTTCAATCTCCCTTCTGCTGGATAATTCCTATCATAGTACTATGTAGGATTGTGTGACTGTAATGCAGGGGTCTTCAAACTTGGCCCTTTTATGACTTTTGGACGCTGGCTGAGGAATTCTGGGAGTTGAGTTGAAGTCCACAAGTCATAAAAGGGCCAGGTTTGAAGACCCCTGCTGTACTGTGACTGTCCTCAACTTACAACAATTTGTTTAGTGACTGTTTAAAGTTACAATGACACTGAAAAAAGGGTGCCACCGATCAGAGAATGTCGATTGGTGGCCCCCAGGGGGAGGTCCTTCTCTGTGGGCGCCCCGGAGCTATGGAATCGGTTGCCGGTGGAGCTCCGGATGGCACCCGACCTTCGCTCCTTCCGTCGCAATCTGAAGACACTCTTATTTGAACAAGCCAGCCTGGCCTGATGGGGGATGGGTTGGGTTTTTATTGTCATTTTTAATATATGTATTTACTGTTTTTAGTTGGGCATATGTTTAATTTTCTTTTAACTTTTATATTTTTGTATTTTTTATATATCTGCCCTGTTCACCGCCCTGAGTCCTTCGGGAGAAGGGCGATATATAAATAAAATTAAATAAAATAAATAAATAAAATAAATAAATAAATTTATGATCCTTTTTCACACTTATGATCATTGCAGCATCCCCATGGTCACATGATCAAAATTCAGACACTTTCTAATAAAGGAGAATATTTGTAGCTCAGAGTTGAAATAAGGATTCTTTAGTCCTCTCTGAGCTTGGCTGTTTTCTTGCAGATGTTTCCTTACCCAAACTAGGTAATGTCATTATTGCTAGCTAGTTAAGCACTGATGATGTTACCCAGTTTGGGTAAGGAAACATCTGCAAGAAAACAACCAAGCTCAGAGAGCACCAAGGACTCCTCTAAGCTATTCTGAAATGCAGCTGAATATAGTTATTTCATCAGATATGACATAACTATAGTAATTATTGATTAATTGACTGATTGTGAACTATCAAGTTAGTGTTGATCATTGTTGGCCACATAGGTGGACCTTTTCCATGATGAATATAATTAGTATATACCACTACGAAGTGACTTGTTCCCAAGCAATGGTCAGTAGTTTCATTTAACAAAAAAAATAAATAAATAATAAATGCTTTCTTTCCAGTATCACATCTCTGCATGATATACAACTTCAGGGAACAAAGTATTTGTAAATTGTGTTTATCTATATTTATGCACTTTCCTAACTTTAGCTTGTCAGAATAAGATATATAAACTGTTCAGAATCAATGACGATTTAAACACAATCTAAGGCCCATAAAACAAGGATACAAACTTTAAATGGGTATAGGATTGCCTACTGTATGTAATTGTCTACTGGGAAGACACTCAGCTTGTTCCATTTTCCTTCCTAAAATGCTAGTCTTCCTTGGCTTTAAAGGACATTTTTGGAAGAAGAGAAGACTGTTAAAATTCTCTTAACAACAACAACAACAAAAAAACAGAGGGAAAGAGAGAAAAAAAGAGAGAGAGATGGGGGAGGAATTATAAATAGGAAGACAAGATGGAAAAGAGATTCCAAGGTATTTCAGTTTATGCATGTAGTCTACCATTAAATAAAATTTATTATGATACAAGGCCTATCTTTTATAAATCCAGAAAGGTTACTGCACTCTCACACACACACATACACACGCAGAATGCTGGTTCCAGACAACCAGACTTTCCATATTCCAACCTTTCTGAAATCCACTGTAAAATGATCTGTGAACTACCCAGAATGCTTGAACAATATTCTAATCCAACTTGACATCATGGCTCTATGGACATACTTGTAAATTGTAAGTGTGCAGGTTTGCAGAAGACTGTCAGCCTTCTTCACTATTTTCCTGTCCAGTGGCTACACTCATCTCATACCTGCCTCATATAACTTTACACAAGAGTAAAAGAGAATGAATCACTAGTTCTTTCCCACATTTTTGTATTCACCATAATGACACGCCACCATTGATTTCCAAACTTCTAAGGGTGCATTTAGGATTCTTTGTCAATTGTTCCAGCAGATGGTTTTGCTGTAGTATAACTGGGAGGTGGAATAAGCCATGAATCTCCTCCAGTGAAAACACATACTTGTCTTTGAAGCTCAAGGCAAGGGTGAGTTGGTCTTTCTGAAGTGACATTCATTCCTTGGGAATAGTCCCCCCCCCTCTGTCCAGGGTTGTAACAGTGCACACAAACAAGGGTTACCATTACAAACATCATCTGATTTACAGAGATTGATCTCCTCCTACCCTTACTACCATTTTATTTGGTAGCATCTTTGTCCAACGGATCAGTTTCTCTTGCTTCCAGATTTGAAGTCTGGATCTTCAAATGTTTGAAGACAAACAATAGATCCAATCTGGGTCGGTCACCCACACCAAAGGTTGAATCTTCTGGGTTTTCAGACTTGTGCTGGAGCCCATCCTCAAGGAAATGTCTTTCTCACCAGAATGTGTGAAAGAGAAGTTCCCTGGGTGAGAAGTTCTGGTGGGACCGAGGATGGGCTTCAGCATGAGTCTGAAAGCTCAGAAGACCAAACCTCTGGTTTAGACGCAGATTGGATCCTGCAACATTATACTGAGACACATATATCTGCCTTCATTCACAAACAACAGATTCCTCAATGTGATTAGAATTACCTGACACCAGCCAGAGCACAGAACAACTCCAAGAAGTAGTGCAAGATTGGAAGATGTGGGGCCCTTTAGAATCACCAAGAATTGGACATGACTGAATGGATAGCATCATCGTCATCAATTGGATTAGAAGAACAGGCCAAGGATCTCTTTTTTTTATTGAAAAGTTTTAAAATACATTTTATCTTTAACAATCCCCCCTCCCCCTCCCCTACCTATCCCTCCCTACCCCTCCCCCCCTTCCCCCCCCCACTTCCCAGAGCTAAGTACAGGGTATAAAAACAAAGAACAATCATAAACATCCATATGCTACCAACAATAAATTCTTAAATCTATCACTCTCTAGCTCATATAAAATAACTACAAGCAATATTAATATTACATATAAAAAAAAGAAAAAAGAAAAAAGAAAGGAAGACTTATTCAAATGCTAAGTGAAACTTTTTAGTCCCGTATTTCTTCTGAATATATTCAATCCATTTTTCCCACTCCATAATATAACGTTCTTGCGAATGATCTTTCAAATAAGCCGAAATCTTTGCCATTTCTGCCAGGTCAGAAACCTTTAAAGTCCATTCTTCTATAGTCGGCAGTTCCTCCTTCTTCCAATACTGACCTATTAAAAGTCTTGCTGCTGTAACATCAACTTAGGCCAAGGATCTCTTTAACCTGTATCTTTCCTCTCTCACACACATCATACTCAGTGGCTATCTAATATCAAACGGAAGTTTGTCAAGATGGCCAAACTAAGAAGAAAACCCATTTGGTGTATTGGTTAAGCTGTTGGACTAGAAACTAAGAACATAAATTCTTGTCTTCTCTGAAATCCAGACTGGTGAGTGTGCCAGTCATTTTCTCTCAGACCATTTTCTCTCTTGCAGGATATTGTTGTGGAGAAAAAGGAGGCAGGAGCTTTACATAGGAGTTATACAAAATACAAAAAAGATACACATCTAAGAGTAAAATAAGGAAGACTCCAAAAGAGATTACGGAGCCAAGCTATAGCTTCCAAGCTCATTTAAAAAGTAACTTGCTCATTTCTCTACAGTAGTTGGAATGAAATAATAAGAATTGATTAAACTATATTCAGTAGAAGAGATGGAAAAGGGAGAGGAGAAAAGGAAATGCTGAAACCTGGTTTATTCTTGGTTCGCCAGACAACGTTTAGAGTATTTAAATTAGGGGTGTATAGTTTTTATGGGACAAAGGTCACAGTAGGCTTTCTATTGACATTCAAGAAGCCACACTTCAAAAAATAATTTGAAATACCGTAGATTTTATTTCATGTATATGAACATAGACACACACACACACACACACAGAGTGTTTAGGAATAACTTCTGGGGCTACATCCAAGGTTTTTAAGAGCTTTGTTAAAATTTAGATTGTCTGACTAAACACAGTCTGTTTCATTGCTCAGCATTGCTGATGACCTGGAAACACAAATATTATCAGAATGCTAAAGCTTAAATAGTGAAAACCTGAGTGAAACTTAGTTGGAAATAATCAAGAGCTTTCTGGCCTTTGGCCCAATGGGGGGGGGAATCATATACTAAATAATAACATAACAGGCAGTTCGACAATCTAAATGATTTTGCTTCACGTCCATTTGAAATATAGGTAGTCTTCTTCCATATACTGACTTCCCTAAATGTCTCATTAGCTAATACAACTTGATTGTGATGAAAGAAACAAAGCTGTGGCTTTGTTTCACCATTTCTTTCCTTGGAAAACAGAAGTTTTCCTTCTCTCCTCTCTCACTTTCCCCCTCACCAAACCAAGATTGGTTGTCAGTCAACCAATCATCCCTTGTTTCTTTCCATAATTGAAAGAAGCCTGCAACTCTGTGCTTCCATTTCCTTAAGAATCCTTCATCTCAAGGGACTGAGTGGACTTTGAAGGTCTACATTCCATCGAGATCTCCCTTTTTGTCTTGCTAATGACCAGGGGCCCACTTAGATGTCCAGCTGTGCCCCTCTGTTTGTTGCTTGGAAAGCAAGCAATCTTATCCACAGAGGGAGACCTGCTTTTAACAATAATGTCCCAATGATGGTCTCTGTCGGGAGAAGTGGACGTCACATGGGGCTTTCTCTTGACAAGAAAAAAGGCTTTGAAGACCTGGGATGGGAAACGGTTAACAACTGGAGATAACAGCATGAAAGACATTCTCCAGAGCCACTAAACTAAGAGGAAAATGGGGGGGGGGAGGATGGGATTGTTTTCCCGATTGTAGGAGAAACAAAGACTTAAAAGTAGGAAGCCATATTTTAAAAGGAAGCCAATAACAAAGTTATTCAGTCTTTGGGGGGTGGTTTCTACAGACAAAACCTTGAGTTTACAGGACACATGGAATGTGGTGAGGCAAAGCCACTGGCGCCAGTCCTCTTTAATCCATTATGTAAGTTGCACTTTGGAGTCCTTGATGTTGTCTGAGCTTGGTTGTTTATTGGAAGACATTTCACAACCCAACTAGGTAACATCATCCATGCTGATGAAGTTACCTACTGTAGTTGGGTTATGAAATGTCTGCAAACAAAGAGCCACACTCAGAGAGTATCAAGGACTCTACAGTTCAGCTCTGAGTTATACATATTCTATTCTATAAGTTACACCTCTTTTATTTTCATTCTGCCTCATCCATCATTCTGTGTGAAATCCAACACCTGTAGTACTGCCCTTGGGAAGTATTTCTCATTTCTGTGAGGTAAATGTGTGATTCTAAAATGTTTTCTTCTGTTGGAAGAAAATATAGGCGTTTCAGAGACCCTACCACAGATAGAATTGGCTCACATGTAGACCATTTTAAAAAATGGTGCTGTGAACCATTGAATAAAGGAAAGCTTCATTTCTACTGAAGTAAAGCTTTCCAAAGTTCTGAAAACATCCAGTTATTATAACCCCAAGCAGGTAACTAAAAGAGGAATTCTTCTAAATTCCTGGTGGGCTGCATTTGATTCCTAAGCTATGGAGAGGCTGATCTTGCTGGATCAGGCCAAGGCCTTTTTAGTATGATATTTTATTGCTATTGTTATTTATTTATATTCCCACCTTTATTATTTTTACAAGTAATAAATGTTAGAGCACACGTACAATACCCCTTCCTCCTCATAGTTTACTCACAACGTCGACACTGTGAGGTGGGTAGAATCGAAAGAGAGTGACTACCCCAAGATCATCTATCTAGCCAGCTTTCATGCCTAAATTGGGACTGGAATTCACAGTTTCCCAGTGATTGGCACAAAGCTACTCAGATGGCTTTCATGCCTATGGTGGGACTAGAACTCACCATCTCCTGGTGATTGGTCCAGAGTCACCCAGCCTGCTGTCATGCTTAAGGTGGGACAGAAATCACTGTCTTCTGCTTTCTAGACTGGGGCCTTAACCCAGGGGTCTTCAAACATGGCCCTTTTATGACTTGTGGACTTCAACTCCCAGAATTCCTCAGCGAAGCACGCCGGCTGAGGAATTCTGGGAGTTGAAGTCCACAAGTCATAAAAGGGCCATGTTTGAAGACCCCTGCCTTAACCACTAGTCCAAACTGGTTCTGATGTTTCTCACACAGGCCCATCAGATGCCTCTGAAGTTTTTACAAGCGGGAGATGGAGAGACCACACTCTCCTTCCATTGTTCCTCTGTAACGTTTATTGGGGAAAATGCTGCAGTCTAACTGGAGGGAGCATTGGCTCTTCAAGATTAATAGTCCTCGATAAACCTGTCCTTCACAGGGATCCTGATTGATTGCTCTCACTTCTTCCGAAGAACTTGGGAACTATAATTTTATGAAGATGTCAGAAGAGCTTAATTCAGTCTCTGAATACCTTTGGTTGAGCCCCACCATTAAACAGGAGAGAGCAAGAAGCATGCCGTTGGACTGGACACTTGCTCTTAGAAATTGTGGGTAGTAGAAAATAATAGATGATTAGGGCAAAGCATTTGACATTTTCCTCCCATTAGATTTAACATTTAGCATTTTCCTTCCATTATATTTTCAAATACTGTTCTGGAAGCAACTAGGCAGGTAAAGGAATTTCTCTCTGAAATCGGGAGGATAAGATTTTCAGGAGCTAAACATGGCTTTTGTGTCTCTGCAGAAGTAAACCAAATTATGAATTGTGCACCATTCATCTTAGTATCACACAAAACCTTCGTTTAGGGGAAAAAAATAGTAGACAAGTGTTCCTCGACTTAACGACCACAATCGAGCCCAAAATTTCTGTTACTAAGTGAGGCGCTTAGTTTTGCCCCTTTTTACGACCTTCCCTGCCAGAGTTGTTAAGTGAATCACTACAATTGTTAAGTTAGTAACTCGGTTGTTAAGTGAATCTGGTTTCCCCATTGACTTTGCTTGTCGGAAGTTAACAAAAGGGGGTCATGTGACCCCTCAACACTGCAACCGTCATAAATATGAGTCAGTTGCCAAGCATCTGAATTTTGATCACATGACCATGGGGATGCTGCAATGGCCATAAGTGTGAAAAACAGTCATAAGCAGTGGTGGGATTCAGCTAGTTCACACCACTTTGGCAGAACCGGTAGCTAATTTTTTGTTGCCCAGGACCAGAATGGACTTCCAGAAGGGGCATCCCCACAGAGAACTGGTTGTTCACATATTTAAATCCCATCACTGGTCATAAGTCAGTTTTTTCACTGCCATTGTAACTTTAAACGGTCATTAAATGAATGGTTGTAAGTTGAGGACTACCTATACCAAATACTGAATATTACTAATACTACGACATTTGATAACTCAAATGTTTAGTAGCCCATATAAGTGTGTGGGGGCACACACAAGGGTCACGGCGATAAACATATAAAAATGAACCAATTAAATGAACTTCTCTCATGAAGTGGTACACAGAGATCTATGCTAGGGTCTGGTATTATCTCAACAATGTTAATGAATATATCTGGCTCCTTGCCATTGTTGTTCTTGTGTCTGGCATTGTTTTTATGTTTTCGTACTGTTATTTCTTTTTAAAAGCTTTAACCATTATAAACCTGCCCAGGAAGCTGGGCAGTATATAAATTTAATAGATTGTTATTATTATTTAAACAGCTTTATGAAATGGTACATTTCAATTCCATCGGAAAAGTGACCCAGGCATTGAAATTTGGCTCACATGGATGGTTTTGTTTCAGAGACCAAAGGAGCTGGGGTTTTTTTCCCCCACACACATGAGAAGATATTTTATTTCTGCACTATTTTCCCATATGATACTCCCCCTAAATTCCATTCCTCTTAAACCCAGCTTTAAGTATGGAAAATTTCTAAATTTAAATTAATTTTAAAATCTGCACAGGTGGATGCAACAGGACTGGATTGTGGCAGTTTTGAGTTCCATCTAGCCATCACTGAGTGGGTGGCTCTGGGTGTATAAAATCAGATGCTGTGCCAAGGCGACCATTAATGAATTAATCAATCTGCCAAACCCCTTGTACCTTGCTATTGCATTGAAAAATGCTCCTGAAGCTCATGAGTGCGTGGTTTCAAAACAAATCCATTTAAAATAAATGGTAAAGTCAGAAACAATGAATGCAAAGCACTCATAAAAGAAAGTACTGCATCAAATTCGTTAGAAACTCTTGGGTGACACACCAGTGAGGCAAAACTTTTCACTCTTTATGGAAAGGCAGGCTACAGGTTTTGACATATTATTTATTATTTAGTTATTTAGCATATTTATTCATTACTTCCCCATGTTATAAATCTTGAAGTAGTTTACAGTCATTTAAAATACAGAGAGAGAGAGAGAGAGAGAGAGAGAGAGAGAGAGAGAGAGAGAGAGAGAGAGAAACTAAATCAGCATGAAATGGGCTTAAATGATATGCTCAGTTTAAACAGTGAAAGAAGTAAAGAAAACTTGAGATTAAGCCAATATTGATTTAAAAAAAAAACCAACAACACAAAACCCAGCGTGTTATTTCACACCATATTATCTAGTGGTCCTTTCATCAATGAACCTCAGTTATGAAAACATATCTTCTGTGAAAGCCACAATTATTCATTTAGTATTCACAATGGGAGAAGAGCTATTTCTTTAATAGGCACAGGAAAGATTTAATAGTAGATACTTCGTGAATGTCAGAAGGAAGAGCCTCTAAAAGTGAAAGTCACTGAAAAACCCCAACCATGAGTGACTGCAAGAAGGGGCTCTTTAATTGTTGCCAGATTTGGGAGAACTGTAGCCATTGATTGGTTAATTGGTTTGATTTGTATGGCCTCCAGCAAGGACATCAACCTGGCAACCAAATGCAGGCTAGTCATCTCTATACTATTCCCCATAGCTAATTGTGGGTGTGAAAGTTTGAGGGGTTGTCACAAAGAAGAGGGGGTCAACTTATTTTCCAAAGCACCGGAAGGCAAGACAAGAAACAATGGATGGAAACTAATCAAGGAGAGAAGCAGCCTGGAATTAAGGAGAAACTTCCTAACAGTGAAGACAATTAACCAGTGGAATGGCCTGCCTCCAGAAGTTGTGGGTGCTTCATCACTGGAGGTTTTTAAGAAGAGATTGGACAACCATTTGTCTGAAATGGTATAAAGTCTCCTGCCTGAGCACAGGGTTGGACTAGAAAACCTCCAAGTGCCTCTTCACTACTCTCTGATTGATTGAAAGCTGGACTTTAAAAAAGCAAGATGGGAAGAAAATTGACTCATTTGAGCTGTGGAAAAGGCTCATGCATATTCCCTGGATAGCAAAGATGACTAACAAGCAAGTATTGGAACACCAGACATGTCACTGGAATGCAAAATCACCAAACTGTGTCTCACTTACTTTGGACATGTCATGTGGGGGAATTCGCTGGATAAAACAATTATACTTGGAAGGGTTAGTGGTAAAAGCAAACCAGGCTGCCAAAGAGCAGGGTGGCTGTACACCATCAAAGCTGACATCAGCCAGAGCATGGAAAAACTCAAAGAGGTAGAGCAAGATTGGAAGATGTGAAGACATCTGCCTCATAGAATTGCCAAGAATTGGACATGACTGAGTGATGACATCATCATCATCATCATCATCATCATGCCTTCCAAATGACATGCAGCTCTAGCTGTGTTACATGGATGAATGAAGACATACTATCCACACCACGGCATTCTTCTGCAACACACAGCTGCAACTTCTGAGTGGTCTTCAAGGGCAGACCTATTTGTATCACATGGCATTGGTTGAAAGTAGAGGTGACCAACACATGAGTGTCAATGTTTAGCACCCCTTGGTTTGTGATGGAATGTGCACCTAGAGAAGCAATGGGGGGAGAGTTTTGACAATACAAGCTGGATGGGGGAGGAAGGAAGAGGTTCAGAGTAGCCACACACTAGACTCTCTCAGGATATGTAGTAGGCTCAAAGTTTATAACTTTAGTCTGGCAAGATACTGTTTGTTAGGTATAAGCAATTAAAGGATTGGATCTTGCTGTGGATCTTGCTGTGTCATCTTTGGGTTTCAACTTGACATGATCTGGACACAGGTGCAACTAACACACAAAATGAATAGGCGTAAAGCAGACATGTCAAACTCACGACATCATGTGACATCATGAAACATATCGGGACTGTTTTGCCATTGCCAGCAATGGGGAGGGCGTGGCTTCTAGATGGCGCGTCCGGCCTGTGGACCGGCAGTTTGACACCCCTGGTGTAAAGGCTCTTCTAGCCAAAGCTGCAACTTGCTCCTCAAGCAATAATCAAGAGTTTAGAGCAGCGATGTCAAACTGCCAGCCCACAGGCCGGTTTCATCATACTGAAGCCGTGCCCACCCCATTGCCGGCAATGCAAAAAGAGTTGTGATACGTCACGACATGTCACGTGACATGGCGAGTTTTACACCCATGCTTTAGAGGACTCTCAAACTGTGCACCAGCTCTGTCTGAACATGTGCGACTCCATTCAGTCCTAGCTCCTGAAGATCTCAGAAGTCTAACCCCTGGCTTTTCCAATGGTTGAGTCTATACCTCCCCATTCAAGTACTTATAACCTTCAAACCCTGAGAAAACATTTGATGACATCATTTGGTCAATTCATATACGGTTCATCCATAGCACCAACTGTATTCAAATTAGCCTACAGGGTTTAGGAATGGCCCCATAGAGTCCGTGAAATAATCCATTTCCCTAGCTCAGAATGGCTTGAGAATTGGCAGGAGTCCTATGCTCATTAAGATCCAGCACACATCACGGAAGCATCTGTCCAGACTTCTGAGACAAACCATCTCATTGAACCAGGTGGACCTGTATGTGTTGCCCAGCCTTGTCCTCTTCATTTTAAAGAGAGAGAAAAAAAGTTTCAACTAGAAGAGTTGTCCTTGTTTTCAGTTTTGATTTGTTTTGAAACAAAACAGTTGGGGGACTGCCGGCAAGCCATTTTGTGGATTAGTTACTTTGCTTCTGAGCAAATGTGTTCAAAAGCAGAGACAGCCACAAGATCCCCTTTTATTTCAAGCTTCTGCTTTGCCTCAGGACAACTTCACTGTTTGGCTTTTCACCTCATCCTATTTCCACTGTTGCTGCTTGACACAGATCAGTGAAGGAGAACCCCAGTTTAATTCCTTCCATGTGTCCCGCAACACCCTTCAGTCTCTCTCCTTCTCCTTTAATTGAACAGGGCTTGTGGTTAAAGTGTTAAAAGGCCTAATTAGGGTTCATGGCAAAAAGGACAAAGAGGGCAATAAAACATAGACCTCCTGCCACCTCTCCTCCAGAACCCTGAAGCTCTGGCTTCTCCTCCTCCTTGGAATCAAATGGCAGATCCATCAGGGACTCACCATAGGGTTTAAAACATCTTTTACATATCTGAAGAACAACACCACTGCTGCAACCAGCTCCAACTCCCTCAACCCAATTTTACATAAAATATTAGTTCTAACAGACAATCACTTACATATGAGCCAGCGGTTTGCTGAGCTGCCAAATTATCCAATGCAGTCCTAGGCTGCATTAACAGAATCGAAATCATGTGAAGTGTTAATACTAGTTTATGATGCCTTGGTAAGACCACGCTTGGAATATTGCATCATGTTTCGGTTGCCACAATATAAAAAACATGTTAAGCCTCTAGAAAGAATGCAGAGAACAGCAACAAAGATGATTAGGGGACTGAAGGCTAAAACATACAAAGTTTGGTTGCAGGAATTGGGCATGTCTAGTTAAATGAAAAGAAGGACTAGGTGTGACATGAGAGCAGTGTTCCAATATTTGAGGGGCTGCCACAAAAAGGGGGTCAAGTTATTCTCCAAAGCACGTGAAGACAGGACAAGAGGGAAGGAAACTAATCAAGGAGAGAAACAACCTGGAACTAAGGAGAAATTTCCTGACAGAACAATTAATCTGTGGAAACACTTGCCTCCGAAAGTTGTGGATACTCTGGAAGTTTTTAAGAAGAGATTGCACAACAATTTGTCTGAAATAGTATAGGGTTTCCTGCCTGAGCAGGAGGTTGGTCTAGAAGACCTCCAATGTCCTTTCCAACTTTGTTATTCTGTTATTATAGACTTCAGAATGCTCAGTCTCAGCTAGTAAATTTCGTTTGTTCTTTATTGCAACTCTACTGGAATCAAAAGTCAAGAATTATCTGGGTGCTTTCAGATATACGTTTAAAAATGCACAGACTCCTTTAATAATAATAATAATAATAATAATAATAATAATAATAATAATAATAATAATAATAATAATAATAATAATAATAATAATAATAATAATAATAATAATATAAGTTGGAAGGGACCTTGGAGGTCATCTAGTCCAACCCCCTGCTAAGGCAGGAAACCCTATACCATTTCAGACAAATGGCTGTCCAGTCTCTTCTTAAAAACTTCCAGTGTTGGAGCATTCACCACTTCTGGAGGCAGGTTGTTCCACTGGTTGATTGTTCTAACTGTCAGGAAGTTTCTCCTTAGTTCTAGGTTGCTTCTCTCCTTGACTAGTTTCCATCCGTTGCTTCTTGTCCTGCTTTCAGGTGCTTTGGAGAAGAGCTTGACTCCCTCTTCTTTGTGGCAGCCCCTGAGATATTGGAATACTGCTATCATGTCACCCCTCACCCTTCTCTTCATTAAACTACACATACCCAATGGAGCTTGACCCCCAAGTACTTTGTGGAACTGTTGGTATGGCAATTTTTGTTTCTAACAACTCTACATGAGGTGTTGGCCGCTATCTGCTTCCCAATGGTTTTTCTCTTCCCAATGTAGGCCAATTTAGTGAGGGCTCCAATGCAGCCCTGCTTAACTCCTCAAGATCAGCCAAAGTTGATCCTCCCAACTAGTTATGATGCAATGTTCAGATGGCTATTCAATTTAATTATGGTTTCTTTCAAGTGTTTCTTTAAAGCAGCATCTTCCCTCCAAGTGCCACCTTGGAACAGCTGTCCCATTCTAATCTGGATGCTAAAGTGTACAGAATGTACAGGGTTGTTGTTGTTGTTGTTTTAACAAGAGCAAAATAGCTGGTCAAAGCAAATCCACCTCCTTCAACACTTTGATTTTAAGGCAACAGGCTAGAGCAATTGGATCACTATAACAATGCAAATCATGTTCTAATGCAACACTCCTAGGCAGAGTTGTGCTACTGCTTCTATCAGGGACTCCACAGTTCAGTCCTGAGCTACAAATATTCATTTCCTTTAATTCTATTCTAATCCTAATATTCTAATGTTTTTTATTGGTTTTTAATGATTGGAAGCTGTGTAGAGTCCCCTCCAGGGGAGATGGGTGGCATATAAGTTGAATGAATGAATGAATGAATGAATGAATGAATGAATGAATGAATGAATGAATGAATGAATGAAACAAACCCCACTCTTTATAAATGAAGTAACCATATTGTTTTGCTTATCTTTCCTCGGGAAACCTCACTCCAGCTGTTCCAATGGCTGGACTAAGCATCTACATGTTTTCAGACATTTGCAGTCAGCCACTAAAAGTGTTGGGTTGTGCAGAAGCCTTTTCCAAGTACTAAACTGCTAAAGAGGCATTGGTGATGCAAAGGCCAAGTGGAAGAATATATCATTACCTTCTTACCCTGAAGAGCAGAATTGTGTCATCTCTGTAGACATGTTGTTGGAGTGAAACCACCCTGTCTTGAACTGTTCTCCCAAGAGGCAGAAGCCCAAGAGAGTTTCTCACAATTCTCTATGGGGATTCTCAATCATCCAGGTCATGGTTATCCCAAAGGTGTTTTTCCAGAAGGCAACTGGACGTTCTTGGGTTTGCTTTTTTCTTTGAAAATGTTATGCTTCTCATCCAAGAAGCTTCTTCTGTTCTGAACTAAAGAAGCTTCCTGAATGAACAGCAAATATCTCAGGGGCTGCCACAAAGAAGAGGGAGTCAAGCTATTCTCCAAAGCGCCTGAAGGCAA
The DNA here is from genome assembly GCF_964194415.1 of Vipera berus. Taxonomy (NCBI): domain Eukaryota; kingdom Metazoa; phylum Chordata; class Lepidosauria; order Squamata; family Viperidae; genus Vipera; species Vipera berus. The sequence goes on from NC_138204.1 coordinate 206,074,290, forward strand.
GACAAGAAGCAATGGATGGAAACTGACCAAAGAGAGAAGCAACCTGGAACTAAGGAGAAACTTCCTGACTGTTAGAACAATTAACCAGTGGACCAACCTGCCTCCAGAAGCTGTGAATGCTCCAACACTGGAAGTTTTTAAGAAGAGACTGAACAGCCATTTGTTTGAAATGGTATAGGGTTTCCTGCCTGAGCAGGGGGTTGGACTAGAAGACCTCCAAGGTCCCTTCCAACTTTATTATTATTATTATTGATCATTGCACAATCAGCTAGATGTTCAGACTGGATTTGGCATTTTTGTCTACCTATCGAGTCCTTACCAAGGACCTGTGATAGGCAGATGTGGATGTTTGGTGGTATTATAGATATTGTCGCAGGATGGAAGCAGTTCCTACTAAGGCCGCCTTTTGCAATTGACTAATGGTGAATTTGTCAATGGTGAATTTGTCAATGCCAATGGTGTTCAAGTGGTGCTCCAGTTGTTTTGGGATTGCACCCAAGGCGTCTATTACTATTGGTACTACCCTTGCTTGCCTTTGCCACAGTCTTTCTATTTCTGTTTGTAGGTCTTTGTATTTTGTTATTTTCTCCAGTTCTTTCTCGTTTATTATTATTATTATTATTATTATTATTATTATTATTATTATTATTATTATTATTATTATTATTATTATTATTCATAGCACAGTCAGCCAAATGTTCAGACTGGATTTGGCATTTTTATCTTCCTATTGAGTCCTTACCAAGGACCTGGGATAGGCAGATGTGGATGTTTGATGGTATTATGGATATTGTTGCAGGATGAAAGCAGTTCCTAGTAAGGCCGCCTTTTGCAATTGACTAATGGTGAATTTGTCAATGCCAATGGTGTTCAAGTGGTGCTCCAGTTGTTTTGGGATTGCACCCAAGGCGCCGATTACTATTGGTACTACCCTTGCTTGCCTTTGCCACAGTCTTTCTATTTCTGTTTGTAGGTCTTTGTATTTTGTTATTTTCTCCAGTTCTTTCTCGTTTATTATTATTATTATTATTATTATTATTATTATTATTATTATTATTATTATTATTATTATTATTATTATTATTATTATTATTATTATTATTATTATTATCAGAGCTTTTTTCCTCATAGAACGCTCAGAATGGAGTTCCGGCACCTTTTTTGGATGGAACTTTGTAGGGTAGGCAAGGCAGGTTGTATGACATTGTGTGAGTTCCGGCACCTTTTTCTTTTACAAAAAAGCACTTATGATGATGATGATGATGATGATGATGATGATGTTTTTAAGCAGCTTTGGGTTCCCCGATATTGTACCATGAGTGAAATCTCCTTTAGGAAGGAGAAAAGCACGCAAGTAGAGCAGCTAATAATAGCATCTGTTCAAAGTAGGGTACTTCCAGGCTGCCCATCTATTCTTATTAATTAGAAAGTTCACATATTGTGTACATCTGGGATTCTTTTGGGGAGATGCATTTCCTTTTCTTTAGCAACGGACAAGAGGTCATCCATGGGACAGATGAGCTTCCTGTCTTCCAAAACTGATAAGAGGTTTCTCTGTGAGAAGGTCACTGAGGGCAATTTTTTTTTCTGAAAGAACTTCAATTTGCCCCTGGAGAAGGTTGGGCATGTTGCAAGTGACTCTCCATTCAACACTGAGAGCCATTGAAAGAGCCACCAGGAATTTAAGGCTCATTTCTAGCTTCCTGTGAGGAACGAAGAGTTACTAAGAGCAAAAACCACTTCCTCTGGCTTGAGATGAGAAGCCAAGATGAAGGAAGAACTGTGATGAGAGGAAGTTTTTTTCCCCCCCTTGTGCTTACAATAAAAGAACCTGGGATCAGACATGATGAGACAAATAAAAGGAAATACTTCTTCATTTTAAGAGTAGCGAAACTATCAAATTTGCTTTTTAGAAAATATGGAGATACCATCAAGCTGGAGGCTGAAAAGGGAGAGGCTATCAAATTACAATTTCAATTGGCCAAGAACAGGGACCATAAGAGCTGGAAAGAAGAGAAACGAGGACGATTAGGGGGCTGCGGGCTAAAAAATACAAAGAATGATTGCAGGAATTGGATATGTCTTGTAAATTAAAGAGAAGGACCAGGGGAGACATGATAGCAGTGTTCCAATAATTGAGGGGCTACCACAAAGATGAGGAGGGGCTCAAACTATTCTCTAAAGCACCAGAATGCAAGACAAGAAACAATGGATGGAAACTAATGAAGGAGAGAAGCAACCTAGAACTCAGGAGAAATTTCCTCGTGGTGAGAACAATTAACCAGTGGAATGCTTTGCCTTCAGAAGTTGTGGATGCCTCTTGTCTGAAATGGTATAGGGTCTCCTGCTTAAGGAGCGGGGTTGGACTAGAAGACTTCCAAAGTCCTTCCCAACTCTTTATTCTATGAACTTGGATCTGGAATGGTTAATATTCCATGGAGGATGGGGACCATAATCAAATAATGTTAGGCAAATCAAAGATTCTGCAACCTTGTCCTTCAGCCTCTAGCGCTGAGCCAACATTATTTCTCTTTACAGTACAGGTTTTATTTTATTTATTTATTAAACAAATTGACATACCCACCCAACTCATACATAGGTGTCTCTAGGCAGCTTATAACATTTTAAAAATCCAACCTTGGCTCTTTTATGACTCATGGACTTCAACTCCCAGAATTCCTGAGCCAGCCATGCTGAGGGGAAAGGGAGAGGTTTTCCAAGCCAAGCCATGCTCACTCAGGAATTCTGGGAGTTGAAGTTCATGAGTCATAAAAGAGCCAAGGTTGCCTAGCCCTGCCCTAAAGAGATCTCCAAGGACTCTCCTAACCATATGATTCTATGGTGACCAATATACAGTCTGGGTAGTATTTGTTCTTCTGAAGAAAAGAAAGAGTCTGGGATTGAAATGGACAATAGTGATAATATTTTCTAATTATGTGGGATGGTTGGGGAGAGTCCTCCTGTCTTTAAATCCACAAAATGGTTGCTTAAGATTATCCGGACAACTGTGCCCCATTAGATGTCCATTCCAAGAAGGGCCAAAGAAGAAACTTTGTGATGTTTGATTTTTAAACAACAAGCAGAAAATATCTCAACCACCCTGTAAAATTGAAAAGCTAATTGCAACATCTATCCACCCCACAGTGTAATATTGTGAGCTTTCCTTTAATTATGTTTTTCATGTAAAAAAATCAAGTTGAAGGTTAACCAGGAATTATTATTATTATTTTTTTTAAAAAAAATGGGAGGTTCAACAGAACAAATCTATTGTCATTAGCTTGCTGAGATTGTGGTTCCTTTCAGCCACACAATGAGACACCTTGGTCCTTCACTGTTCCAGGAGACTGAAAAATCATCATATCAGACCAGTTTCCCTTAAAAATATAGAGCAGGGGTGTCCAAGCTTGGCAACTCTAAGATTTCAGAATTGTAGAAGTTGATATCCACAAGCTGGATACCCTGACATAGCGAGAGAGATAGAAACAGGCAAGAAACCAAGGATGGAGAGAGAAACTTTATTTGGGAAGCAATGTATTCAGAATTCAGAATAGAATAGAGCTGGAAGGCACCTTGAAGGCATTCTAGTTGAACCCCCTGTTCAAGCCGGAGACCCTGTACCATTTCAGACCAGTGGCTGTCCAGTCTCTTCTTAAAATCCTCCAGTGATAAAGCACCTACAACTTCTTAAGGCAAGCCGTTCCACTGGTTAATTGTTCTCATTATTAGGAAGTTTCTCCTTAACTCCAGGTTTATTTTTTATTTTAATTCCATTTATATCCCGCCCTTCTCCGAAGACTCAGGGCGGCTTACAAGCTTAGCAGTAGCCTTCATTCTATGTATCTGCCTGCTTATTAGGGCTTTCACACACACCCCAAGCGGCATTATTACAAAGTCAGCTTATTGCCCCCAACAATCTGGGTCCTCATTTTACCTACCTCGGAAGGATGGAAGGCTGAGTCAACCTTGAGCCTGGCGGGATGCGAACCTGCACTAATTGCAGGCAGCTGGTGTTACTTAAGGAGGCATTAGCCCACTGCTCCACCAAGGCTGCTTCTCTCCTTGGTTAGTTTCCATCCATTGTTTCTTGCCTTGCCTTCTGGTGCTTTGCAAAATAAATTGACTCCCTCTTCTTTGTGGCAAGCCCTTAAATACTGGAATACTGCTATCATGTCCCCCCCTACTCCACGGGTGTCAAACTTGATCGCATCACGTGATGTATCATGATGTATCACAAAGTGTTTTGCCTTTGCAGAGCCATGGTGGGTGTGGCGTGCACGTGACTCCCCTGGCCCCCAGGCCCCCAGTTTGACACCCCTGCCTTAGTCCTTCTTTGATCTTCATATGTTTTGGTCTCCAAGCTTCTCATCATCTTAGTTGCCCTTCTCTGCACTTTTCCCATAGACTCAACATCTTTTTTGTAATATGGTGACCAAAACTGGATGCAGTATTCCAGGTGTGGTCTTACTAGGGTTTTATAAAGAGGTACTGATACGTCACGTGATTTTTTGAATATGAGATATAGATCTACTTGGTTTTCTGGACAGATAAACAGGAGGTCAGATTCTCTGTGTGAATTTTATCACCAGGAACTTTACCATATAATCTCTTGTCTTTTTAAAGATATTGACCTGAGTTTAATGGATTTTTGGGAGATTGTTTTCTCATCCCATCTTCTCTTTCCTGTTGCCTTTCTTCTGACAGCCAAATAAATACAGAAGTTTTTACCTCCAGCACTAGCTACACCCCACACACATTGTAGGTAATTGTTTTGAGATTTATGGACTGTGAGTTGCCATTGTTCAGCTTTTATTGAATCAACATTCTGTAAATAATGCTGAAGTGAAGGTGTGGGGGATGAAACACAGTGCGAGGAGGTGCTGAAGAGTGTCTTTTTGGGTATGAGGTGGGGACATGAATGGTCAGATGGGTTGAGATGGAATTAGCCATGTGAAAAGAAAATACCAGGAGCTGATTCATAAAATTGTTATTACTGTTGGGACTGTGAGAGGAACAGAAGGAGAAAATCGAAAGGATTATTGATCTTCAGTTGTAGGGTCACACTAGTCCTAAATTTGGGGTTGGAGGTGAACTTTTTTTTTGGGGGGAAAGGAAGGGTGACAGGTAAGATCAATTACAGCCAAAGGAATGTAGGATGTAGAGACAGGAGAGAGAGAGGAGAGAGAGAGAGAGAGAGAGAGAGAGAGAGAGAGAGAGAGAGAGAGAGAGAGAGAGAGAGAGAGAGAGAGAGAGAGAGAGAGAAAGAAAAAGAAAGAAAGAAAGAAAGAAAGAAAGAAAGAAAAAGAAAGAAAGAAAGAAAGAAAGAAAGAAAGAAAGAAAGAAAGAAAGAAAGAAAGAAAGAAAGAAAGAAAGAAAGAGAGAAAGAGAAAGAGAGAAAGAGAGAAAGAGAGAGTGAAAAGCAGGGAGTGAGAGAAATGGAGAGAGAGTGAGAAAGAGAGAGTACATGCATGTGTGTGTGAGAGAGAGGTAGATGGAGAGAGAGAGAGATGAAGAGAAAAAGATAGAGAAAGCAAAAGAGGGAGGGAGAGATGGAGAGAAAGAGAGAGTGAGAGAGAAAGAGAGAGCAAAAGAGAAAGAGAGTGAGAGAGAAAGGGAGAGAGAAAGAGAGAGTGAAAGATGGGGAGGGAGAGAGATGGAGAGACAGAGAAAGAGAGAGAGAGGAAGAGAGTTTGTGAGAGAGGAAGAGAGAAAGATAGAGATGCTTTGCCAAAGCAAGTCCCCCAATGCAAGATGTGATTTCAGGCAGAACATGCTCACCTTCTTGGATCACAAAGGAAATACACCTTCCTGTACTCACACACAGGAGGAATGGAGTGATGCAATATGTAATTTTTAAAAGCTCCTTCTCTGGAAACCTCAGCTGCCAGTTAATCCACTTACCAACATAAGCAATTCTATATTAGCTCATGAAGCTTTCAGAGAGTTGTGTTCTGGCATGACTCTAGAGTGGCAAATCCAGTGCCTTGATGATGAACAAAATTGATCTCTGCCTCCTTCAGGTATTGCCTCCCTAACTGAATACTTGTTTGAATGCTGGATTGTAAACTCCGCCCAGAGATTATGATTCTTATGTGATAGACTTCTAATGTTGTAAATCACTGGAATCACCTGTGTGCAAGTTGGGCAGCCATATTAATTTGTTTAACAAGTAAATAAAAACTCATATCCTTTCACCATGCCTATTAGCGTTTGTTTTCCAGACCTCTTGGTAGCCTCCTCCTCCTCCTCCTCCTCCTCCTCCTCCTCCTCCTCCTCCTCCTCCTCCTCCTCCTCCTCCTCCTCCTCCTCCTCCTCCTCCTCCTCCTTCGTAACCTCCTTTGAACTTGCTGTAATTTGTTTCTGTGCTTTTTGGACTGTGTGCTCAGAACTGGACCCAGGACTCAAAAAGGAGCCTGTCCAAGGCAGAATAGAACAGAGCAGTTTGGCTTAGTGGTTAAGGCACCAAGCTAAAACCCAGGAATCTGTGAGTTCTAGTCCTGCCTTAGACACAAAAGCTGTGACATTGGGCCAATCACCAAGAAATCTGTGAGTTCTAGTCCTGCCATAGCTATGAAAGCCAGCTGGGTGACTTTGGGCTAGTCCCTCTGTCTCAGCCCAACCCACCTCCCAGATTGTTCTTGGAAAAATGGGAGGAGTATTGTGCAGGTTCCCACCTTGAGTTATTTATAAAAATAATAAAGGCGGGATAGAAATTGAATAAATAAATGAACACTGGAACAATAGATCTGCCTAGTGTCACCCAAAGAAGCCAAGGATTGAACTGAGGACCTGTAAGAGATGACCAGGCATAGCCCGAGGGAGGGTCAAACACATCAGTCCTTTCACATCCACAAGACCTCTCTCTGTCTCTGTCTGTCTCTCTGTCTCTCTCTCATCTCTCTCTTTCTGTATCATCTATCTATCTATCTATCTATCTATCTATCTATCTATCTATCTATCTATCTCTATCATCTAACTCTCATCAATTTCTTATCTATCTATCTATTTATCTATTTATCTATCTATCTTATCTATCTATCTATCTATCTATCTATCTATCTATCTATCTATCTATCTATCATCTCTCTATCTCTTGATCTCTATTCTATCTCTCTATCTCTATCTATCATCTATGTATCTATCATTTCTCTATTTCTTGATCTCTTTCTCTCTCTCTCATCTCTCTCATCAATTTCTGTCTGTCTGTCTGTCTCTCCCTCATCTCTCTCTTTCTGTATCTATCTATCTATCTATCTATCTATCTATCTATCTATCTATCTATCTATCTATCATCTATCTATCTATCTATCTATCTATCTATCTATCTATCTATCTATCTATCTATCTATCATCTCTATCATCTAACTCTCATCAATTTATTATCTATCATCTATGTATCTATCAATCATCTCTCTATCTCTTGATCTCTCTCTCTCTCTCTCTCTCTCTCTATCTATCTATCTATCTATCTATCATTTCTCTATTTCTTGATCTCTTTCTCTCTCTATCTCTCATCTAACTCTCTCATCAATTTCTGTCTGTCTGTCTGTCCCTGGACTCCTGATTTCCTGCACTTGACAGGACGTTTGCTATACAGAACATTTGTAACTCTGCTGGTAATAATAGCTTATTCCTAGGCAAGTATCCTGATATCCTGGGTTATGTCTCTTTACATTGTTTACCCAGCAGGACATTGCAGTTGAACAGAATACATCACCTTTCCAATCCATCTTCTCCAAACTTGGTGCCCTCCGGATCAGGTGAAATCGCAGCCCCTCCAAACTTTCGGCTCTCATAAGTCAGCATCTCCAGAGGGCACAACACTGGGGGAAAAATGCTGAACATGGCTAATACATAGCTGTGGGGAGTCCTGTCATAGCTCAGACACTTCTGTAAATATATACTGCTGCGCGGGAACAAACCATCTCTTATATGGTAAAACAAATGACAGCAAAGAGCTGTGTTTAGGCCACGTGCCCAGTTTCTCTTGTTCTGTGAATAAACATTTTACTTTTCTCTGCTTCCAGTCCACAACCAAAATAGGAGACCTCTGTCTAAAATTAAACAGGGCTCTTTCATCTTCAGGACATTTGGAGTTGTAATTTCAAGCAAGGCCTCTTTTGAAAAAGAGTCGGGGGGGAGGGAAAAAGAAGATCTGTCTTTTCCTTGTAACAAAGTCTCAGTAATTTTTGGGCTGGCTGCCCTCACCCAGATCAAGAGGAGGTTTTCAAAGTGGGAAATGATTTTTTTCCTTTCCATTTATCCTCGTTTTGGTCATTTTCAGTCGGCTTTGGCCAAGATTTTTTTTTGTGAAAATGCGCGAGGAACACCAGTTTAATCATTTGAACAACAATTAATATGTCAGACTCATCCAGTTCTCTTCAAGATTCTCTCTGAATGAGGAAGAGGGGGGGAAAAATCAACAACAGTGTCTTGAATTGCAACAGGAAATTCCCTAAATCTTTTCTTTCTTAAAAAGGTTTCTTGTTCTTTAAACAAAGGGGGGGGGGGACTTTTAACTAAGAGCCTTCAAAAACTTTTGTTTTTCAGTTGAACAAACTTTATCAAATCTTCTCTATTCTATCTCCAAAAATATCATCTGCCTCAGGGTTATTTGTAGGGTGCTGTAGAAGAAAAAAGTCAAAATGGCAATTACAATAATGTGATTGGAGTTTTCTGCCTGATTTTGATATGTGATGCTTCACTGGCACCATTATAGCTGCCATCTTGTTTGTTGTTGTTTTTTTTACCATATCCTGTGAGTCTCCTGATCTGTCTTCAGGTATGTCTCAGAGGTATCCTTTATTTACTTGATTTTTATCCTGCTTTTATAATTTTTTATAAAAAATTATAAACAACTCAAGGCAACAGAGATACCTAATACATATGTTCTGGACAACTGCCACCTTGTGAGGTGGGTTGGGCTGAGGGAGAAGAACTGGGCCAAAGTAACCCAGCTGGCTTTCAGGCTGAAGGCAGGACTAGAACTCACAGTCTCCTGGCGATTGTCCCAAAGTCATCCAGCTGGCTTTCTGGCCAAAGGGAGGACTAGAACTCAAGGTCTCCTGATTCCTAGGCCAACACCTTAACTATTAGACCAAGCTCTCTCTCTTTGTAGCAGAAGAAATGAAGATGAATGTTTGAACATAGAACATAGAATAATGTTCTATGTTCCATTCTCTGTTCTGTTCTATGTTCCATTCACATAACCCTTGGTACCTATTTGGAAAGCAAAGATAGCTTAAAGGCAGCTTGTGAAGAAGGCTACTGAAGATACCCAAGAATGGGACAGGCCTGTTTCAAACACCCACTGAGGCAACATAGTGTCATTTGGTTGATTTTTTCCCCAAACTTTTTCATTAACACTTCATCATGAAAACCAAAGTATCAGGAGAGGTCATCACAGGGATCATCTAAGAGAAGACAATGACCACAGAGAAATTTAGGAGAGATGACAGTGATAGGTGCTAGTGCATTTCTTCAGGAAGACTAGGTGGGTGGATGGATGGATGGATGGAAAGATAGATGGATGAATGGGTGAGAGGGTGAGAGAGAGAGAGAGTTATATAGATGATAGATGATGGATGGATGAATGGATGGATGTATGGATTGATTGATGGACAGATTGATGGGTAGAAGGATAGATGGACAGAGAGAACTAAGGGGGATGTATGGATGGAAAGATAGATGGATGGGTGATGGATGGATGGATACATAGATGATAGATGGATGGATGGACAGATTGATGGGCAGAGGGATAGATGGACAGAGAAACCTAAGGGGGATGGATGGATAGATGGGTAAATGGATGATGGAAAAAAGATGGATGGAAAGAATAACAGACAGGGAGATAATGGATGGATGGATGGATACTTCCAAAGTATCCATACTTTGTATGTATAAAAATATACATTTTATTTATATTGTACTGTATATTTTATTTATATTTCATAGTATTATCCAAGTATTAGCCAGACCCAGCCCGGCTTGGCTTTCCAGCTTGATTTCTATCACAGAAAGTAGAGAAAATATTGATGGGGATTAAGGAAAAAAAGGTCAACAGAATTTAGAAAGTGAGGAACGTGACCTCTGCAGGAAGGGAGGGAGTAACTTTCACTATTCAATGAAGAAGAAGTTGCCTTATCCTTAGAGGAAGCATACCATTTAAATAAATTAAATAAATTCACCATGCCTGGAAGGAGGGGGGGGGGGGAGAGACAGAGTTTTGGCTGAGTGCCTAGGATGAAATGAACTTTCCCCTACAATCATCGTGCCAAAACTTCATGCACAATGTTGCTCTATCAATTTACTTTGTTAAAGGAAGAGCTTCTTGTCTACTTTGACAGGTTGTTGTTGTTTTAAAAAAGAAACCACAGCATTGGTTGAGACCACATTATAGTGCAGGGACATTATCTTTGATTTGCAAAAACACACCCACTGACGACGTACTGAATGTTCTCCTCCTAGTAATTGAACAGCCTGTGAAATCTTCACCAGGGTTTTCTAGAATCAGATTCTATTTCCTCTTTCGTGTTCTTCCCCGCCCGCAAGCTCAGATCTCCTTTCCCGCAATGTCAAACATCTCCTGAGTTGCCCTTTGCTGACACCTGTTGATCGGCTTGATGGGCCACTGGAGAAAAAGTGTGTCGCTTAGTGGAAATGAATAAATAAAACCTGGCCTCTGCTGGCCCTGGGGGGGGGGGGGCGGTATGTTCTTCTTACCAGTGAGGTCTCCATCAGGTGCAGGTAAAGAATCCCACGGACTGTGGTGCTGGCTGTTCTTTTGTAGCATTTATTTATTTTGTAGAAAAATAGAACATTTTGGAAGCAACAGGAATGTTTCCCATGCATCTTTGAGAGAGAACTTGGGAGCATCACAGTTTTTTTAAAAAAAGTTCTATTTTCTTGTCTCCCCATCATCCAGTTGACTGAGAAAGATGATCAGGGGTCTGGAGGCTAAATCATATGATGAACAGGAGGTTTTCAAAAAGAGATTGGACAGCCATTTGTCTGGGATGGTATAAGGACTCCTGTCTTAAGCAGAGGGTTGGACTAGAAGACCTCCAAAGTCCCATCTAGCCCTATGACTCTATGATTCAAGTTGACCTTGACATTCAGCAGCCTGTTCTACAAGCTGACAATTCATACAGTCAAGGTAGTTCTTCCTCACTCTAAATGTGGCCCTTCTTTCCAATGAATTTCCAATGAATGGCTCTTATTGTCTAATTTGAACTGGCAAGTTCTGGTCTTGTCTTCTGAGGTGACAGGGAATAAACCCACCCTTCCTTCCTCTGTGAGTGTCCTTCAGATAGTTCGGATGCAATTGTTTCTCCTCTCAGTTGCCTTCCCTCTAAGTTAATCGTACTCAGATCCTTTAACCGTTCCTTGTAGGAAATTAAAAAGTTCAGTAAGTGTCAGCAACCAGCTCTGTCTGACAGCTACCTGAGAACTTCAATAAAGATAATTAAACCTGGCCTCACTATAACAGAAGAGCTGGTATATTTTTATTTCCTGCTCTCATTTATCATCTGCCATCATTTGTTGCTTGTGGAGTCAACCTGTGTTTTATTGTATAAAACATGATGTTTCCCAGTTCAGTAATGTCTAAAAGGTAAAGGTAAAGGTTCCCCCGCATGTGCGTGCTAGTCGTTTCTGACTCTAGGGGCCGGTGCTCACCTCCATTTCAAAGCCGAAGAGCCAGCGCTTGTCCGAGGACGTCTCCGTGGTCATGTGGCCAGCATGACTAGATGCCAAAGGCTCACGGAACGCTGTTACCTTCCCACCGTAGTGGTCCCTATTTTTCTACTTGCATTTTTACGTGCTTTCGAACTGCTAGGTTGGCAGAAGCTGGGACGAGTAACAGGTGCTCACTCTATTACGCGGCACTCAGGATTCAACCCGCCAGACTGCCAACCTTCTGATTGACAAGCTCAGCGTCCTAACCCACTGAGCCACCGCATCCCAGTAATGTCTACATGTGCTTAAATATTGGCCTTCAAGAGATATATCAACATTCATTTTTCATATGGATTACTTTAGATGTTCCAGAGCATCAGGAGTCTTCAGGGTGTCTTCAGGATATGGTCAAAAAACTCAAGATGGCAACCACGACACACTGATCAAAGCTCTGGCTATTGTTTAGGTGTGCTGCACATAAAAAGGTAGCTATTATGGCCAGCATATTGACTGTATTGACCACACCTTGTGGACATCTCTGGAAGTCTTTGTAGTCAACCTAGAACTTGAGAAGCTTCACTAAATTCCAGAACTTCAATTGGAGATAGGTAATCACTATCCTACTCAATCATAAAGATGCAGCAGATCATAAGGCCTTTGACAGAGACCAAATAAGTAGGTACAGGAGATAGAGTGTTGCTGTCACTTCTGCTGACACCTCTGCTTTAGAGAAGGGTTTTTTTTTCTTACCTGCAGAGCCCAACAGCTGTCAACTCAGCCAGGTAACAGGTTTTGTTAGGAGCACCTGCATTATCTGGAAGTTGATTGATATCCAAAGTGCATATCAACACGGACTGAAGGTCAGTTCTTTGAGCAGACATTTTGGGGATTGTTATAAAGGACTTGACCTCTGCTATAAAATTAGGATGCATCATGAGAGTAAATCCTATCAACCACCCCCACCCCCATCCCCACCCCCACACTGTTTGATTGCAGGTAACTACGGGTTGTTTTTATTTTAGCAATACAAGGATCCCATCTTCTCTTACTCATCCATTCAGATCAGACATCTCTTGTTGCTGGTTAGGGGACTAAAATATATTTGGAAACATCTAGAACAACATTTTTCAAATTTGGCAACTTTAAGAGGGGAGGATTTAAGGTGAGTGGATTTCAACTACCAGAATTCCCCAGCCAGCATTTCTGGAATTTCTCAGCATCCAGCTGGGGAATTTTGGAGTTGAAATCCACTCATCTTAAACCTACCAAGTTTGAAAAACTTTGCTCTAGCAGGAGTGTCAAACTGCCGCCCCGTGGGCCGGTTTCATCATACTGAAGCCACACTCACCCCATTGCCAGCAATGCAAAAAGAGTCCCGATACATCACGACACATCACGTGACATGGCGAGTTTGACACCCGTGCTCTAGAATTATCTTTGGGATAAACCATACTGGAGTGGAAGATGGGGCTTCACATTTCTTTTCCTTCCAGTATTATTTTGGGAGTAATGCTAGATGAATTTTATTTGTTGAATGGGCCATTCCAATGTCATAATCATTTATCCACGTTTGATAGATATCCATTTGGTCAAACATTCCATCATTCCATCATCAGAGAGAATGCAAGAATTTAATCAGAGAAATATTTCCCCAACTTCTCTAACCCTCCATATCTTATTTTGGAAAGCATCCGGAACTTCCAATTGATGCCCTTGAAGAGCATCCGGAAGTTCTGATTAGTTCAAAATGCAGCAGGCTGCGTGGTTTTGTGCAAACCTTGGTGTGCATATGTTTCTCCTTTCCTGTGGGAGCTGCATTGGCTGCCGATTTGCTTCCAGGTGCAATTCAAGGTACTACTTGTCACTTTCAAAGCCCTTCATGACTTGAGACCAGGTTATCTGAAGGACTGTCTCTTCCCGGTTATATCCCCCCTGACCCACCAGTGCACGGAAGTAGAGAACATTGTGCGTCCCTTCTCCTAAGGAGGTACATATGGTGGGGCCTTTTCCAGGGTGTCCCTTTGGAACATCATTCCCACAGAGATTAGATTAGCCCCACTTTAACACACTTTCACAAGGCCCTGAGGACCTGGGGAATCCAGGGGATGGGATGGAGTCCGTCAAGTGTCTCATTTTTCCTGTGTTGTCACCAGGGTGGTGGGGGAGGTTGCTGTTTTTTATTTTTTTATATATTCAGTTGTCTGTTGTTTGTAAACTGCCCAGAGTCACTGACAGTGAGTGGGCGGTCATATCTAATCAATCAATCTTATTCAATCTATCTTTGCACACAAATTTATTAAATTTTGCTGCCTGTTCATTGACTCACTTTTTAAAGGCTGAGAGCATGAGCTATCTAGTGTACGATGCTGTATATGTATATGTATATGTATATGTATATGTATATGTATATGTATATGTATATGTATATGTATATGTATATGTATATGTATATGTATATGTATATGTATATATGCCTGCTACTCATGCCAGCTTCTGCCAACCTAGCAGTTCGAAAGCACGTAAAAAATGCAAGTAGAAAAATAGGGACCACTACGGTGGGAAGGTAACAGCGTTCCGTGCGCCTTTGGCGTCTAGTCATGCCAGCCACATGACCACGGAGACGTCCTCGGACAAGCACTGGCTCTTCGGCTTTGAAATGGAGATGAGCACCGGCCCCTAGAGTCAGAAACGACTAGCACGCACATGCGGGGGAACCTTTACCTTTACCTTTTAGACATTACTGAACTAGGAAACATCATGTTTTATACAATAAAACACAGGTTGACTCCACAAGCAACAAATGATGGCAGATGATAAATGAGAGCAGGAAATAAAAATATACCAGCTCTTCTGTTATAGTGAGGCCAGGTTTAATTGTTTGAGATTTCGTCATATATATACACTGTATATACTGGATCCGGCCCGCGAAGTGGTTTCATGTGGCCCGTGAAGCCATCCTGGAAACAGTGAGGGAATGGCCCCCACTGCCTTGGCCCTGGCCCAGAGACCCTCCTTCTGCCAGAGACCCTCAGATCTGTCCCACTCCTGCCCAGACCCTCAGATCTGTCCCACTCCTGCCCAGGCCCCCATAGGCACCCTTGATGCGAACGATGTAGAGCTGGCCATGCTAACCCAGTAGGCCATATACACTCTAGCCACGCCCACCCTGGCCATACTCACCTGGCCCCTTGAGGGCAACCACAATGCTGATGTGGCCTTCAGACACCCCTGACTAAGACTTAAAAATATAGTATAAACTTGGATTGGGAAGCACGTCCTTATAGTCTCTGTTAGGCCAGTAATTTGGCTAATGATGGCAGCAGCTGCTGATGAAAGCCAAGTTTTAATAAATTTTTAAGTCTTGGTGATCCTTGTTTCTAGTTTTAAACATGTATATACCCGAGACGACTAATATATATATATATGTAGGTCTTGGTGTATTCGGATCTTTTCCCATGTAAGATTGAGAGTGTCTTGAAGATGACGAGTGGGACCTTGTCAAAACGTCACCAAAAGGTGCTCATCTCCGTTTAAAAGCCGAAGAGCCAGCACTTGTCCGAGGATGTCTCCATGGTCATGTGGCCGGCATGATTAGATGCCAAAGGCGCACGGAACGCTGTTACCTTCCCACCATAGTGGTCCCTATTTTTCTACTTGCATTTTTACGTGCTTTCAAACTGCTAGGTTGGCAGAAGCTGGGACGAGTAACAGGCACTCACTTTGTTACACAGCACTCGGGATTCGACCCGCCAAACTGCCGACCTTCTGATCGACAAGCTCAGCGTCCTAACCCACTGAGCCACTGCATCCCATATATACAGTATATATATATACTGCTCAAAAAAAATAAAGGGAACACAAAAATAAGACATCCTAGATCTGAATGAATGAAATACAGTATTCCTAGTAAATACTGTACATTGTTATTTAAGTGTTCCCTTTATTTTTTTGAGCAGTGTGTGTGTGTGTGTGTATATATATATATATATATATATATATCCAAAAAAATTACACAAATATGAGCTGTCACTACTGTGGCCACTGCCTGTGGATGGCCTTGGGTTAGACTTTAACAGGAAATAAGATTTGTCCCATGTTTGGGGCCTAGCAAGGTAATCTAAATACTTAACAAACATTTAACACATATCTCCCTTGCTTCTCAGCTAACAAAGAGAGAGAGAGAGCCTGTGGCCTAGGGGTTAAAACAATTGCCTAATGTGCAATCAGCCCAGGTTCGAATCTCAGAAGGGTATGGCTGACTGATGACAACAAATAAGTTTGAAATGCATATCAGTCTCCCTTTAATTCTTTATATATATATATATATATATATATATATATATATATATATATATATATATATATATATATATATATATATATATATATATATATATATATTCCATTGTAATACTAATTATTCCATGATATAATTTGACATACTTTCCAGCCACTCAGATTAATTCAACTGAAGCAGTAAAAGTGTTTGTAATAAAGAAATAAATTAAGTTAGTTGAGAATATTGGAAAATGCTAATTGTGAAAGGACGTAAGGCTCTGTTTTTCAATCATTACACAATTCTAAAGCTGATTTTATAGGTTTTTATTCTGAATGTTTCTCATTGCTGATGTTGTTGTTTTCCATTTGTTTTGGGCTGATGTGGTTAAAAGTGTACTGGGTTTGCAGCAGAAACATCTGACTGTAACCCTGATTTTGCAGCTTTCTTTGTGGCAATCCCTCAAATATTGGAATACTGCTATCATGTCACCCCTAGGCCTTCCTTTCTCTAGACTAGCCATACCCAAATCCTGCAAACGTTCTTCCTATGTTTAATCTCCATGCCTCTAATCGTCTTAGTTGCTCTTCTCCGCACTTTGCATCAAAGCACTGCAGTAATGTATTTAATAAAGTCATGAAATTTCTTAATCAATGAAATATTGCAGTGTTACAGCCTTGTATTCCAAATGAACTTTTGTTTTCTTAAACAGAATAAAGGCAACCTGAGAAATGACTAAGAGTAGCAATAGATGCATAATCTGTAGAAGCTCCTAGGAAGAAAAAAAAAACTTGCCAAGATTCCTCTTTTTTATGGCCATTTATAGGCACTCAAAACTTTTAAAATCTCACCTCACTCAGTCTGAAGCTGGAATTCTTGGAAGCAAAACTGATGGGTTTGCAGAGGGCTGAAAGAAATGATACGCTTAAGCCTTCCTAATACATTCCACATTTAGTCATTAAACTCTAATTGGTACCACGCTGGGCTTAGGGATGCCCTTTGACCTCTCTGCATTTCCTAGGTCATGTCACCTCAAGATGTCCTTTGCCCCCACGGCTCCTTTATGACTAGTCCTTTTGAACTCTTAATTTTATTCCCCCACTGAAATACCTATTAGGAGGCAGCATCAACCACATTTGAAACTGCTAAAAATCTCTCTTTTTGTTCCCCCTCCTGGTGTTAATTTCTCTCTTCCTTCTGCTTTCTGTAATTATTCAAGGTTGTTTCGCAGAAGTTTAAGTGAAGGGCAGTGTTAGGACCCTGGCATTTTGTGACATAGCTATTGCCCTTGGTAAATTTTAGAAGACTTCGCCTTCTATTAGATTGAAAATCTTCTTCTGTGCACCATCTGTCACATTCCTGAGAAATGAAGACCTTGGCTCCATGATATGTATCCATCTAATTTTGCATGTACTGAACTACAGTCACATCAGTGCAGAAGTTGCCAAGAAGTTCTTGGGAAAAAAGATTTGGAAGGAAATGCATTAAGTCCTTGAATCACTTTGATGATAAACATGCTGCTTCCATTAGATAGTGAGGGACAGCAGTTTGGAATAGGGAAGTTGATGCACACACTGTCCTAATTCAGCTGACATGCTTAAACATGCATGTTTCCTTCCAGTGTTAGAATGAATAAGGCAGCGTAGTGTAAGAGTTAAAGAAGTGGATTGGGACTGTGAAGCTCAATGGGTGGCTTTGGATGTGTGTGTGTGTGTGTGTGTGTGTGCTTTTGTGTGCGTATATATCTGTGTGTGTCTCAGCCTAGCTGCCAGGGTTGTTCCCGTGCATAAAAATAGAGAAGGGATCACTCCTGTACAAAAGGTGGAATATAAATTAAAACACATAAATGATATGCAAATCTATGCAAGTAGTTAAAATGGCATATCTGGATAAGTTATTGTATAAGACAGGGGTCCCCACCCCCGGTCCATAGACCGGCATCAGGTTGCAGCATCCCAGAAAGTGGGACATGCAAACAAGCAAAGCCTCATCCATGGGATGCAGGCAGCACACATAACCACGCCCCTTCCAGTCCATGGAAAAACCTCTGTCCACAGAACCCCGGTCCCTGGTGCCCGAAAGGTTGGGGGCCGCTGGCATAAGAAGCAGCCAGATTGTAATGTTATTTATTTATATTTACACCCTGCTTTCTTGTAGCATGAGTAATCCATTGTAGCCACTCCAAATATATTGTAGACCTTTGACAGCAAAATTAAAATGTTCAGAGTTTGGCTCATTGAGATCATTCAAGACCTGGCAGAGATGCATTAACTCTTGAGCCTGAAAATGTCAGTCTTACCCACTTTGGTGATATAATTCGCTCATTTCTTCGGGACCT
The DNA here is from genome assembly GCF_964194415.1 of Vipera berus. Classification (NCBI taxonomy): domain Eukaryota; kingdom Metazoa; phylum Chordata; class Lepidosauria; order Squamata; family Viperidae; genus Vipera; species Vipera berus. Next base: position 206,092,577 of record NC_138204.1, read on the forward strand.
GAAAACTTGGCTCTTTGATCTGTTTGGTCCAGACTGTGGGGTTGTTAATTTAACTGGGTTTTAGATTTACTCTTGGGGCTTGAATTTAATTTAATTGTTTTAATTGATTTTAATTTTTTGTATTTCATGGTTTTAACTGCCCTGTAAACTGCCCTGAGTCCTACGGGAATAGGGCGGTATACAAATTCAATAAAATAAATAAATAAATAAATAAATAATTTTGAGATGCTGAAATAATAACATTATTCTAAATTTTGAACCTTAGCTGAAAAAGATTGTCAGCCTCTGCTTCAGGAGGTGAGACTTCATAAATAACCCATAAATAGCTCCGATCCTTCCCCCCCCCTGTAATGATAACCTTATGAAATAGATTGAGTTAAAATATAGTCCAAAATCATCCGGTGAGCATCTAAAACTAAACTGAACCCAATTTTTCCTGGTCTTAATGTTATACATCATAAATCAAGCTGCATACAGATTAACAAAATCCCTGTAGCTGGATTTACACAACACAGGAAAGGGGTTGTTATTTGTTCAGTATGTGGTGGGAACTCAGCCATTCTCTATCTTGTATAAACTAAGCTGGTGTATTAAGCCATGATACAATTACTTCATTTCTTTAGCATAGCAAGGTAGGTAACTATGGGAAATATGTTTTGCTAACACTGGATTAATTTAATTTAATTTAATTTAATTAATTAGTTTTCTATACCGCCCTATTCCCGAAGGACTCAGGGCGGTTTACAGGGCAATATTTAAAAGACAATATAAATTAAGATAAAAATAGAATTAAAAAGAATTAAATTAATAAATATAAATATAAATATAAATTAATAATAGCCCAACAATAAAACAATGTTAAAACTTAAAACTAAAAACCCCCTCAGTCCAGGCCAGATAGATCGAAAAGCCAGGTTTTCAGGTCCCGGCGAAACGAGCGCAGGTCGGGGGCAGTCCGGAGTTCCACAGGTAAATCATTCCGAAGGGCAGGCGCGCCCACAGAGAATGCCCTCCCTCTGGGGATCACCCGCCGGCATTCCCTAACCGGCGGCACCCTAAGGAGGCCCTCCCTATGGGAGCGCACAGGATGATGGGAAGTTGATGCCGGCAACTTAAGGGGTTAATATTTTATTGGATTGTGAAAACCAAACAATATGTTTCTGTTCTAGATCTCCTACTCTTTCAGTTGCAGTGGCAAATTTTAGCAAACATATTTGCAATAGAACAATTTGAAAACTCACCCAAGAACGGATGTCAATCTCTCTCCTCAGTTTTCTTAAGTTCTGAGAACAACATGTTTCTTTCTTAGAAATTACTGGCACAGCACCCATTGCTGTTCTCTTAACTTTGAAAACATTGGTTTTTCCGAGGTATAGTAGAAAGAGATTAACTGTCAGCTAGCAGGTCAAATGTTGGGGGTGGGGTGGGGGAAGATATTCAATGTTCTGCAAAAATCCTAAAACTCAAGATATTTTGTCCTGGTTTTAGGGAGACATGGAAGCAACGGTAGCTGGTGCTTCCAGAATGAAAACAATTACAAGTATGAACACAGGATTACCTTGCTTGGTATGGAACTCTTACCAAGAATAGCCTTGAGATATGATAACTTCATCTAAAGGGATACTCTGAATAACATAAATGGAATCTGGATCTGTAGTATTACCACTGTATCTCTTTAATATATGCACAGAGGTAGATTTTGAACAGAGAAGAAAGATGCACAGCATTTTATGTCCAGTTTGTTGCCCTGGCAGTTGAAATTATCTTGATTATGGATTCATTCATAATTATTTAAAACCATTAAGCAGCAAGGATTGCGAGGTCTAATGCTCAGGGTCTTTTGTCTGTACTTTCAGTTCATTTATTGATTGGAGAGAACTAACTTGTTTTATTAACATTGATAGAGGTAACCTCAGCCTAGAATTGGCATCTGTTTGTTTGGCTGGATTCGGTCAAAGCTAAGTGATTGTTATGTGCTACTTAAAATCATTATATGAGATAAGCAGTCACATAGGTCCTGTAATAAACAAACAAACAAACACATAAATGTCACATGTGTTGAACCCCCCCCCCACAACTGTAACATTTTGCATTTCCAATAGTCCATGCAGATATTTCTTATTCTAGATGACCTTTAAATCTGGAGCTTGCCAAACAGATTCAGATCTAAGTTTCTTCATTTCCTATTTTATCAACAAACAGTTCCTTCTCCTTCTCCTTCTCCTTCTCCTTCTCCTTCTCCTTCTCCTTCTCCTTCTCCTTCTCCTTCTCCTTCTCCTTCCCTCCTTATAAACAAATGCAGAAATACAGCTACACCTTCATAGGAACACTGTAACTGTGCTGTATGGGTGGTCTCTTTTAAGTTCTCCAGCAAATTTATACCGTTCTTTCTCTGCCACCAGCCCCTTGGCAGTGGATTATAAATTTGGCACTGATAGCAAGCTTTAAGAATTCTTTGCAGCAAACATTTGACACCTCTGCTGATGCTGAGCTCTGGAAGGAACTCAGCCAGCCAAACCAACTAGCCAATCTGGCTTCAGGAGGAACTTTTGACATACAAAGTGGCCATGGATTTCCAGAATTAGCATCTGCCTTTGCCCAGACATTTGAAGCATGTGAGGCATTCATTCTGCCTTCTTTGCCAATGGCCCGAGATGAACTTTGGACTGAAGTGGCATCTTGCAGCTGGGTGAGCTGTTTATTTTAGCACTTTCCAAGAAGAAATATTGGAACCGATTCACCTTTCGTCATTGCTCTTTTTTTAGGGTGAGAGGTTCAGAGTTGCCTAAAATGAAATAATATTTGTTTATATAATCAAAGACTAGAAATCAAATGGTACTGAATTTGTACTTTCCCTGGATAATGGCCTCACTTTGAATTTATTTGTTTCCTGTTCTTCTTTCCAGGCACTAAGACTAGCATGAAAGGACGGATCCTGTTATATCTTCATAACTCTAAAAGGTCGGATTGGGAGACAGAAAGCATCCCACAGCAAGAGACTGTCCATCCTGGCAGCAGCAATATGTGAGGGACAAATTTCTTCCATTGCATCAAAATAGTTCATGTCTTAATTTGGGCGGGGGGGGGGGTATTATTTCAGATTGAAACCATATTAAATTTTCTACAAATTGATTATAATAGTTTGTTACAGAGGGTTTTGGAATTTTAACCTTGTCTCTCATTATTATTAATAATGTTTATTATTTCTATATAGCACTCTTCATATTATTGCTTTTCCTGTTAACTATTTTGTTATTAATATAATAAACAACAGACTAACAACTTGTAAACAGATTTAATAGTTGAGTAGTTTAAATTTGTTTCCCCCTGTTTTGTAAGGAGTGAGAAATTAATATTGCCATATTATATTAATCAGAATTCCACTAGGGAGGATGTTATGTGTAAAGGTCGTCCTCAACTTAAAATGGTTAGTGACTGTTTGAAGTTAAAATGGCACTGGAAAAAGTGAGTTATAACCATTTTTCATACTTATGACCGCTACAGCATCCCCATGGTCACGTGATTTACATTCAGATGCTTGAAAACTAACTCACATTTATGACGGTTGCAGTGTCCCGGGGTCATGTGATTCCCCTTTTTGCGACCGTCTGACAAGCAAAGTCAATGGAGAAACCAGATAAACTTAACAACCGTATTACTAATTTAACAACTGCAGTTATTTACTTAATAAATCTGAGAAAAAAAGTCATAAAATGGGGCAAAACTCACAACAAATTTTTCAACAACAGAAACTTTGGGGTCAGTTGTGGTCGTAAGTTGAAGACTGCCTATATATGTGTTAGTCTTTTTTTCCCTAAGATACTTTTCCTTTTTAAAATCTTGTTGGTTGTGTTTTTTTTTAAAATATTTTGGTGCTTTTATTTTATCCTATCCTGTCCTATCTTATACCTCCCTCTGAGAGGAAGAGAAATTGTTAAGAAGTTTGGTATATATATGAAACCTGAAAGGGCATTTCAATACAGAAATGCAAGCTGTACCATACCATGGATGTCGTCCTGTAGCAGAGTTTAGAAAACCATCACAATGAATGAAAAGGTTGTGATACTTTCAGTCCTTGTACACTTGTTTGTAGACGATCTTTTCTCCCAGCCAACCCCTTGTATGTGCCTTTTGGAAAGGTTTCTTCATTTTAGCAATAAAAATAGCACTTAGATAACTTATCCAGACAAAAAAGGGAGAGTTTCCCTTTTTCCCGCCTTTTTCTTCTGTGTGCTTTGTAGGCTGTTTGTGATTTACCAAGTGTGCAATGGGCCAGAACACACAGCTGTAATTGATTGGTTGGAATGCTGGCTCATGTATGAGGCAATCTATGCTATGATTGGTTGTTGTAAGTATTGAGGGGGAATTTCCCTTTTTTTCCTGCCTTTTTTTTCTGTACACTCTGTAGGCTGTTTGTGATTTACCTCATGACGTTCCCATGTTCCTGACTATTTTGTCTGCTGTAAATTTAAATGTAAAATGTATTTATTTATATAAAACTCGACTTTTCTGACTTCATTTTGACACCTGTTGCACACAATTCCCTGACGAAGAGTATTTGTGTATTTTCTTTAGAAGTGACAATAACGTTGAGGGGAACTGAATTTGATTTAAGCTCCAGTGTGAAGGAAAGACCTGAAATTTGGAAGGCTGGTGGTCTGGATGTGCCTGTAGAATGAAACCTTACATGGCAATGCAGAAGAAAAGGTCTTGACTTCTTCTCATTTCCCAGACTTGAAAAGAATGTATCTTGAGGAAGGGTGGCGAAAGACAGAGGGGAAAAAAATCAAAAAATCATTTTGAAGTTCCAGAGGGGGAACATCAAGGTCCCTTCCAACTCTGTTATTTTGTTTTCAGGCACTTTTCCCTTTAAAATCTGAATCGAAAGCAACAAAGCTAGCAGCAACCAGCTTAATCTGTGCAAATGCATTTAATGGTAATACCAAGCACTGGTTAATGAGCAGTTATGGATTAATCTCTTGCAGTGTATCAATTTGGAAGAGGAAGTGCTTATAATCCATTTAAAAATACATTCACGCCCCCGCCTCTGTCGCTAGCCTCACAGGGAAGTGGTGTCTGCCTTTTCTTGACGATAACATGTCATACTGGGAATTAAAGTGCCTTAATCAAATATATTGCAGACAGACTCCACTTAACTTCTCTCCCCCCCCTTTTTTTCCTTCCCCTCCTTATTTTAAAAATATGCCTTCCTTCCTTTCATTCATTCAGCATCTCAAGAAAATTTGCGGGGAGAACCACATATTCAGAGCTGAGCTCCATCTCACAGTTCTTGTAATTCATAATCTCCAATTCCTGGAGAGAAGGCTAGATATCAGTGCAAGAAACAGATGAGCAAATAAATAATGTTTTTACAGGAACTTATAACAAGATGTCATCTTTGATAGGAATACATAAAGACATCCATCCCTTTCAACAACCCTTTCTGACTAAATATTATATGGCGTGAAATCCATTGTTTGTGTAGTTAGAGGAGAATAAAAAAATACACAAAGAAGCCCAATTTTACAGGGTCAAATCACAGTAACATCGAGAGCTTCTAAGGAGTTTTGATGGGTTTCTGGGATGCCTTTGGCTGGAAGATAAAGTAAAATAGAACTGAATGGTGATGTTAATGACAGGGAGGTCAAAATAACTGCCTGAATGTAAATTTGGAAGCAACCGCCTTGATTCCAGGGATATCTGAGGGGGCACAGGTGTTACAAAAATCAAGAGGAAGATTCTGACTGTGTGATCAAAGTCACAGCTCTTATTATGTCAGTTGTGGCTCATGAGTCACAAGTGCTTCATTTGGAAATTCAAGATCAAGAAACAGAGCAGATAATGCAAAGTGGTTCTATTCTGGGCAGAAATCATAGAACACAAGAGTCAATTTGGTATATTGAATGGTTAAGATAACAGGCTAGAAACTAGGAGGCTGTGAGTTCTAGTCCTGCCTTAGGCATGAAAATCAGCTGGGTGATTTTGGCCAATCACCAGGAGATGGTAAGTTCTAGTCCCATCTTAGCATAAAAACTGACTGGATGACTTTGGGACAATTACTAGGAGATGGTGAGTTCTAGTCCCACCTTTGGCATCAAAGCTGATTGGGTGACTTTGGGCTGGTCACTCTCTCTTACCCCAACTCACCTCATAGAGTTATTGTGGGGAAAATAGGAGGAGGAAGGCATATTAAGGATGCTTGCCATCCTGAGAAATTTCTAAACATAATAAAAACATGAAGAAACATAAGAAATAGTGTTAAAGTAACTTTTAAATTAAAGTAACTTCTTAAAGAACTTCATATTTGCAGTGTGTTCCATTGATTTCAATTAATCGATTGCCTGGCCAATGTCCTCAGTTTAGAATGAAACAATAGGTAGGTCATCCAGATTGAGAAATCCAGCAACTATATTTCCACAAATCAAGTGAATACTAGATGGAAGTGTCAGAATTTCTGTATACAGCCCTAAAGAACAAACATGTGCTTTGCTGCTTAACTGCAACAGGAAGTAGAAAACGTCTATACAGAGAAAAACCATAGAGTATACCATAGATGGAACTACAAACTTACACAGCCATCTACTGGATACAAACACTGTCATCTTCTGGATTCTGCTCTAGTTGTACTAAATACATTAAAAATGTATTCCAACAGGAAGAAATCTGTTTTCCTTAATTCTCATTCCATTTCTACACCATATTATTATTATTATTTATTGAATTTCTATACCGCCCTTCTCCCAAAGGACTCAGGGCAGTGTACAGGGCGATAAAATACAACATACAAAAATTAAAAATAAATTAAATTAATTTAGCCCCAACAATAAATAGTTAAAAATAAACCCAAACCCTTAGTCCAGGCCAGCCTGTTCAAACAACCAAGTCTTCAGGTCACAGCGGAAAGAGCGAAGGTCGGGAGCCATCTGGAGCTCAACAGGCAGTTGATTCCAAAGGACTGGCGCACCCACAGAGAATGCTCTCCCCCTGGGGGCCGCCAGCCAGCAATCCCTGACTGACGGCACCCTGAGGAGGCCTTCTCTGTGGAAGCACACAGGACGAAGGGAAGTTGATGCTGGCAGCAGGTGCTCCCATAGGTAATCTGGACCCATGCCATTTAGGGCTTTATAGGTCATCACCAGCACCTTGAATCTCACCTGGAGGGCAACTGGAAGCCAATGCAGCTCACTGAGGAGAGGTGTTACATGGGAGTATCGGGAAACCCCCATCACAACTCACACAGCCGCATTCTGCACCAGTTGAAGCCTCCAAGTGGTCCTCAAGGGCAGCCCCTGTAGAGAGCATTGCAGTAGTCTATCCGAGAGGTCACGAGTGCATGAGTGACTGTATGCAGGGCATCCCGGTCCAGATAGGGCCGCAACTGGCGCACCAGGCGAACCTGGGCAAAAGCTCCCCTGGCCACAGCTCCTACGTGGTCTTCCAAACTGAGCTGTGAGTCAAGGAGGATACCCAAGTTGCGAGCCCTATCTACGGGGGTAACACCTCACCCCCCATAGTTAAAGATGGAATGAACTGAATTTCCCGAGATGCCGGTACGTACAACCACTCAGTCTTGTCGGGATTAAGCCGAAGCCCGTTCCTCCCCATCCAGACCCGGACCGCCTCCAGGCAACGAGACATCACATCGAGGGCATCACTGGGGTGGTTTGGGGTAGAGATAAAAAGCTAGGTATCATCAGCATACTGATGATACCCCACTCCAAAACCACGAATGATCTCGCCCAGCGGCTTCATATAGATGTTGAACAGGAGAGGCGAGAGGACCGACCCCTGAGGGACTCCACAAACGAGAGGCCTTGAGGCCGACCTCTGCCCTCCTGCCAGCACCACTGCGAACAACCCAGGAGGTAGGAGGAGAACCACTGCAAGACAGTGCCACCCACTCCCAACCCCCTGAGGCACCGCAGTAAGATACCATGGTCGATGGTATCAAAAGCCGCTGAGAGACCTAATAGGACTAGGACAGAGGAACAACCCCTGTCCTGAGCCCGCCAGAGATCATTCACCAGCACGACCAATGCCGTCTCCATGCTGTACCCGGGCCTAAAGCCCGATTGGTACGGGTCCAGGTAATCAGTTTCCTCCAGGAACAGAGGGAGTTGATGCACCACCACGCTCTCAACAACCTTCGCAAGAAAGCGAAGGTTGGAGACCGGACGATAGTTGTTCAAAATAGCCGGGTCCAGGTCAGGCTTCTTGAGGAGGGGCCTCGCCACCGCCTCCTTCAAGGCAGCAGGAAAGCTACCCTCCCTCAAAGAAGCAGTTATTACTGCCTGGAGCCAGCCTCGTGTCCCCTCCTGAGCCGTATACACCAGCCAGGAGGGGCACAGGTCCAATAAACACGTGGTGGAGCTCAGCCTCCCCATGATCCTGTTCACATCTTCTGGAGTCACAGGGTCGAACTCTTCCCAGATAACATCACCAAGACCGCTCGTGTCTCCTCCGTCAGGTGATCATTTTTGAAAAAGTAAGGAACAGTTGTCTAATAAAAAAACTCTTCTCTTTATAGAAGCTCAATTAATTGCCTCACAGACAGAGGGTGGGGCTACTATAATTGGACACATTTATTAATGATCTCAGGTAGAAAAAAGGAACAACTCCATTAATTTTGCACAGACAATGCAAAGAGGAGAAACTGTATGGAGGACAGACAAGAAATAGGAATGCCGTACAAAACGTTCCAGCTGAGAATGTTTAACCAAAAATAATTAAGGGAGAAAGGGTGACAAATGCAAATTAGGGGAGAGGCTTCTGCATGCTTTCTTCAGATTAGCATTTTTGTTCTTTATCAATACTTACTGAAAAAACATCTATCCTACAAAGCTGGAAAACAGCAGCTAAAAAAGAGACCACCAGGTTGATGGCTTTGGTTTATTACTACCATCCTTTGACCTTTCAAGCAAGAGTATGCCTCATGTCTCCTGCATTGTTGTCTGTCAATGGCAAGACAGTTTTGTTAAGTTGGTAGGAAGAGAGAAAACTCCTGCATTAGCAGCGTCAGCAGAAAGTACCAAGGCATGAATTTAAAGAGCCCTATAAAATATAAAAGAGGCCTGTCAACTCCTATTTAAGCTAGCAAGATATTCTTTAGGGTTATTATTGTTATTATTTGTTGCCAAGGAAAGACAAAGGGTCACAGGACAAAATTCTGTAAATGCCTGTTTTGTTGCAGGCAATTCTTAGTTGCAAGCAATTTGTGCCCCTGTTGTAATAAATAAAATGAATGAATGAAAAGGTATTGTAGGTATGTAATGTAGGTAAAGGTAAAGGTTTCCCTGTCCAATCGTGCTCATTTCCGTTTCTTGATCATGGGAGCCAATGTTGTCTGAAAACATTCTTTGTGGACCTGTTGCCAGCATGGCTATATGCCAAAAGCACATGGAATGCTGTTACGCAACGTATACATTATACCGGTAGTCCTTGGCTTATGACCACAATGGAGCCCCAAATTTCTGTTGTTGAGTGTGACATTTGTTGAGTTTTGCCCCATTTTATGATCTTTCTTGCCACAGCTGTTAAGCGAATCACTGCAGTTGTTAACTTACTAACACGGTTGATAAGTGAATCTGGTTTCTCCATTGACTTTGCTTGTCAGAAGGTCACAAAAGGGGATCATGTGACCTTGGGACACAATAACAGTCATATATATATGAACCAGTTGCCAAACATCTGGATATTGATCACACAATCATAGGGATGCTGGAAAGGTCATAACTGAAAAATAGTCATAGGTCATTTTTTTTCAGTGCCATTTTCACCGCCCTGAGTCCTTCGGGAGAAGGGCGGTGTTAAGGAATTTGTTGTGCAGAGGTCTCCTTGTGCTACCAAGGAGTTGCACAGACAAGGAAGGGTACTGAGAGCAGCAAGAGTCACACAAGAGTACACTGAGTAAAAAAGTAAAAAAGTAGTTTACTTTAAGGTGGTGTAAGAACAAAAATGCACAGTCAAAAAATAAACAGTCCAAGTCATACACAATAGCAACAGTCCAAAGAGTAATCCAAACTACAAAGTCTTCTTACCGGTCCAGAGGTCAATACACAGTTCAGGTTTACAACAGTAGTAAACCAACAGCAGAGCAAAAACAGTAATAGTAGAGATCAGTGAATTCAGAGAGAGAGAGAAGCTACTTCCTAGCTCCCTCTTATGGCCATGAGAACACTTACACACCCATTGGCCAATTAACAACTTAAAGACATAGCATTATGGTTAATATATTTTCAACCCAACATTGTAGGCTAACACCATATGCCTAACATTCTCCCCTTTGGGTAGAATAATATATAACCCTTACAATCTTATGCACATGCTTTCACAATTAGCATTGTGTTTCACAGCACTTTGTACCTTCGTAAAATGGTCTGCAATATTTACATCAGATGGGCAATACTCTAGCTTTATTAATTTATCTTTGACACATTGTCTGACATTTAAATAACGAAGATCAGTATGTTTAGATCTTGTTCTTACTGCAGCATTGTTAGCCATCTTTATTGCAGCTTGATTGTCCTCATACACAATAAATGGATTATTTACATTTAAACCCATATCTAACAATAATTGTTTGTACACTAGCAGTTCTGTACATAACACTGATAGACATGAAAATTCAGCCTCCATTGTAGACAAGCTTATGTGTTTTTGTCTAATGGACTTCCATCCAATCAAAGAATCACCCAACATTACAGCCAACCCTGAGGTAGATTTACGAGTGCTTGTGTCAGAGGCAAAACTCGCATCTGCATATGCAGTAAGGATTAACTCACGATTTGGCTCTAAATATAACGAGTAGTGAATAGTCTGCTTCAGATACCTTAATACTCGTTTAGCTGATTGCCAGTGTCTAACAGTTGGGTTATTGTTGTACCTAGCTAATTGGTTTACACAGTAAGAAATATCAGGTCTAGTCCAATTACTCAGATACATAAGACTTCCTATCAAAGATTGGTACATAGCCTTATCAAATACAGGACTCTCAACATTAGTGTCCTTAAAATCCATAGCCATCGGAGTTTTTGCTGGTTTACACATTTCCATATTGTATCTCTTTAATAACTGAGATATTTTACTGGCTTGTGAAATCTTAAAACCCCTATTCGTTTTCACAATATCTAACCCCAAATAGTGGCTTATTTTCCCAAGATTCCTAATTGTGAATTTATTTTCCAATCTTGAAATGATAGTTTGTGCTTCTAACTCAGTTTTTGTTATTATTGCAATATCATCTGTGAATAATAAGAGAAAAGATAACACTCCATTGTGTTCTCTTCTAAACAAACAAGGATCAGCATTACTGGCTACAAAACCTAATGCACTCAACTCATTAACTATACATTTATTCCACTCATAGCCAGATTGTTTCAATCCATAGAGGCTTTTCTTTAATTCCCAACAATCATGGTCTCTATCATTGGTCAATCCTGGTGGTATTCTTAAATAAATAGTATGTTGCAATGGAGCATGTAAATATGCAGTTTCAACATCTACATGGTTAACTATATATTGGTTTTTAGCCGCCCATACTAAAGCTGCTCTTAAAGTAGTTGCCCTCAGACTGGGTGCAAACACCTCGTCATAATCCTCAGTAGTTTGGGCAAAACCTTGTGCAACCAAACGTGCCTTATGGGTAACAGTCCCATCTACACCCTTCTTTATTTTATATATCCATTTGCAACCTATAGCTTGCTCACCAGGTGGCAGTTTTGCTTTCTCATAGACCTTAAGATCCTGCAAAGACTTCAACTCCCTGTTCATTGCAGCTTTCCATGATGCCTGTTCCTTTTCAGGATACATCCTGATCTCATCATAGTTAGAAGGTACTGAACTAACCTGACATACTATACTTGCTTCATAGCGATCAGGTGGACGTCTGATGCGCGTTGAACGCCAAGGAATTACAGGGCTTTGAATTTCTGACTCCTTTCCTTCCTCTGATTCATTTTTTATCTCCCCTATCTCCTCTTCATCTTTCATATTTACAGGAGATGTATTATCATTACTAGTTACGTTATCAGAGGAGTCCTCAAACACTAGAGGATCAGTATTAACGGTTACTTGCTCTAACCTATCCCAACCAACGTGCTCAAGGAATTTTGCACTCGCACTGTTATATACATTAGTTGTGCCTCGTTCCCAGAAACGATATGATCTGTGGTTAGATTCGTAACCTACGAAGTATAATTGCCTAGCCCTATGTTGGCCTTTACTCCTGAGTTGTGCAGGAATGTGGACCCAAGCTGGGGTGCCAAACGTGTGCAGGTAATCAAGGTTTGGTTTACTACCATGCCATATTGTATATGGTATTTTACCAGTAGAAGTATTAACAACTATATTCAGAACATGGTTTGCACATTTTGCTGCCTCCCCCCACAGTCTATCTGTTAAGCCTGAATCTCTTAACATGGTTCTCATCATGGCTTGTAACGTTTGCCCACGTCTCTCAACAAATGCATTATGTTGAGGCCTATAAGGGGCTGAACGTTTATGCTCAATGCCAGCAGATTCTAGCATATCAACAAAACGCTTATTTGTAAATTCAGAACCATTATCAGTAATTATGCACTGAACCTTTCTCTTTGTTTTTCTCTCCACAAACTTCAGCCAGTTTGCAAATTGTTGGAAAGTGTCTGCCTTTGACTTAAGCAGATAACAAAATCCATATCTAGAGTAGTGGTCAAGGATACTCAAAATATAACATGACCCTCCTAAACTTGGTTTCATGGGTCCAATTAAATCAGCAAACACAACTTCCAAAGGTACAGTTGTTTTGAAGCCGTTTAACCTGTTTGCAGGAATTGCCTTACTCTTTTCCTGATTACAGGCATTGCAATTCAAATACTTACTACATGGCTTCAGTTTAATTCCTTCTACTAACTCAACTGTTTTACGTAGTGAGTTAAAGTTTACATGCCCTAACCGCCTATGCAATAAATGTATACACTCATCATGTGGCTTCTTGTTCTCACATATTGAGTTAGCTTTAACTGTACTAACCTGGTTACTTGTGAGAATGAATAAACCGTTTTTCAAATTAGCAGTTACACAGGTTCCATTCCTCTCAATAGTGCATTGCTCCCCTCTGAATGTTACCACAAACCCAACTTTAACCAATTCCCTTACAGATAACAGGTTGAATCTTAGTTTAGGTATATACAACATAGGTAACTGTTCATCAATGCATGGACAATAGGAATTACCTTCACCAGAGGCCTTCATCCTCCAACCGTTTGCTAGTGAAACATATTGGTTGCTGTTTTTCATATTAATAAACCTCTTTTTCACTTTAGTAATGCATTGTGAAGCCCCACTATCAACAACCCACAATTCATTGTTTCTGGATGTTGGTTCACCAGAAACAGCCAAACCAATGCTCTTCTTAGCCTTCCCACTGCTATTTACATTCTGTTTTTTACCCTTTCTATAGAATTTGGCTATATGCCCTCTAGCCCCACAAGAAAAACATTTCTTGACGTTGTAAGCAGTGGTAAATGGCTGCTCCTCTCGTGGTTGTGTCTCTCTCAGCTGGTCTCTGACACGCCTCCTTCTGGACTCTTCCAGTAGTCTCCCAGTAATGTTAGTCAATGTCAGTTCCTCTCTGGTCAGGACTTCCAAAGAAGAAACATACCCATCAAAACTCTCATCCAAAGATGAGAGAATAATGTAGACCTAATGCAACTCTGAAAAAATCAGCTCCTTTTCATGAAGCTCTTGAAAAGTTGCCTTCATGTAATTTAAATGGGTCAGCATATCTCCATTCTTCTGCAGACGAGCCCTAAACAGCTTACGTGTAAGGTGTATATGTGCACCCACACTGTCTCGAACATAAAGCCTTCACAAAATGCCCCAACACCTAGCAGCAGACTCCTCACCACGAATATGGACAAGCTGCTGGTCATTCAGTGTTAGTCCAATAATGCAAAGAGCTTTCTCATTGCTTCGTTTAAAGTCGTCTATCTTCTTTGCATCCTCTTCGTCATCTGGATCCCAAGCAGTAGTATCTGGTGGGTTATTTACAACAGTCCATAGTCCTTCCTTGCGCAAAAGCAAGCAGCATTTTGTGGACCAGGAAACATAGTTTGTCCCATCCAACCGGGTTATCCAGGAGATGCCTGACAACTGTTCTTGTGCCATTTTACACCAAAAAGCTAACACAAACCCAGCTAGAATACTGTGTGTACCAACTCTCAGTACAGGCCTGGGCCCATAACCAGTGTTAAGGAATTTGTTGTGCAGAGGTCTCCTTGTGCTACCAAGGAGTTGCACAGACAAGGAAGGGTACTGAGAGCAGCAAGAGTCACACAAGAGTACACTGAGTAAAAAAGTAAAAAAGTAGTTTACTTTAAGGTGGTGTAAGAACAAAAATGCACAGTCAAAAAATAAACAGTCCAAGTCATACACAATAGCAACAGTCCAAAGAGTAATCCAAACTACAAAGTCTTCTTACCGGTCCAGAGGTCAATACACAGTTCAGGTTTACAACAGTAGTAAACCAACAGCAGAGCAAAAACAGTAATAGTAGAGATCAGTGAATTCAGAGAGAGAGAGAAGCTACTTCCTAGCTCCCTCTTATGGCCATGAGAACACTTACACACCCATTGGCCAATTAACAACTTAAAGACATAGCATTATGGTTAATATATTTTCAACCCAACATTGTAGGCTAACACCATATGCCTAACAGGCGGTATACAAATTAAATTAATATATAATATATAATATTTAACTTTGAATGGTCACTGAATGAACTGTTGTAATTCGAGAACTACTGTATCTGTATAAATAATACAATAGAAATAATATTGTATAATATTGCATTCATATAATACAAATATCCCTGATGAAGAGGATAGCAGAGATTGTTGAATGACATTCATAGGGTGGACTTTGCATCTCCAGAACCTTTGTGCAAGCAAGCAGCATTCAATGTGAAATCAAGAGGAGTTTTCTGTGGTTGAGTTTCACTCTAAGGATTTTTCATGGATTTATCCATTTAGTTTACTTGGCAATAATGAAGAAGAATACATATTTCTACATGTCTACACAGCTGTAGTATTTTTAAACTCCTTTGTACACGATCTCCTTCTCCAATTTTAGCTTTCTTCACCTTTCTGCTTTAGTTTCTGAGCTTCTCATTCCTATTGAAAGGACAAAGAAATGTGTTGGCCTGTAAAATAAACTATGATTTTATCCAAACTGGATGTCTGTTTTTTTCACAAGGTACAAAATGTATGTCCTAATGGATAATCCCTTCAATGTGCTGCAGCTGCCCAAAAAGCTAACACTGTCCTAGACTGCATTAACAGAAGGATAGAATCAAGATCACATGACATGATAGTACCACTTTATAATGCCTTAGTAAGACCACACTTGGAATACTGATTCCAGTTTTGATCTCCATGATATAAAAAAGATGTTGAGACTCTGGAAAGGGTGGAGAGAAGAGCAACAAAGATGATTAGGGGACTGGAGGCTAAAACATAAGGAATGGTTGCTGGAATTGGGTATGTTTAGTTTAATGAAAAGAAGGACTAGGGGTGACATGATAGCAGTCTTCCAATATTTGAAGGCCTGCCATAAAGAAGAGAGGGTCAACCTATTCACCAAAGCACCAGAAGACAGGATAAGAAGCAATGGATGGAAACTAATCAAGGAGAGAACCAACCTAGAACTAAGGAGAATTTTCCTGACAGTGAGAACAATTAACCAGTGCAACTATTTTCTTCCAGAAGCTATAGATGCTCCATACTGGGGATTTTAAAGAAGAGATCAGACAACCATTTGTCTGAAATGGTTGTAAGTTTTTCTCCTTGAGCAGGGTGTTGGACTAGAAAACCTCCAAGATCTCTTCCAACTCTATTCTTTTGTTATTCTAATTCATTCTCTTGATATTATTTTCCGAAGAGTTTCATTTTTCCTTATGCTACATTAATTATGGTTACTTTGCATCAGTGTTTCTCAACCTTGGCACTTTAAGATGGCATAAACCTCAACTCCCAGGATTCCCCAGCCAATATATATGCATGTACATGCCGTATACATCTACATCATATACATATACTGTACATGCATCATATACATCTATATCTACATACACATTGTAGGAGATGACCAGGCTAAGCTGGAGAGAGATTTCAAATGGGTCATCAGTCATGAGTTCCTAAAAGAGATGAAAGTCCAGCCCACCTTTGAATTCCTTTGACTCTTATCTACCGCCAATTTGCTTGGACCGTTAGTAGCTCAGATTCTTTTAGAGAGCTTAAGCTTACAATAAATCTTTAAATGCATTTGAACTACCTGGATCTCCTGATTTCTCCAGTGCTTGACACACATATGCTGTATGTGTGTCATTGTTTGTGGAAAATTGTATAAGTCCTATATGTTAAGTTTCTTTATAGCCCTCTACGCATTGATATCCATACTGGTAGGCATCAAGAGTTGTCACATCTATCCTACGCCAATACCAGAAAAAGGACTTTATACTTCTGTATATAGTGTCAAGGATGAATGAACATGTGCGCCAGATTCAGCTCTCCTAGAGCTATCTGTTTCATTATTTAGACTTTGCACTGAACCAGCAAGGTTGTCTTTGCACTCCAATTGTTAAAAAAAAACCCCACCCTTTATAAAATTCATAAAATACACTAAGTATCTATTGCCCAATGAGATGCTGTGCAAGTGAGAAAACCAACTAACGAAAGAAGTGAATCCGAACTACTGCATAAGGACATTATGATTTCCAAATATGTGATCGTGATCATTTTAAAACCAGTCTTGAAACAAAGGCTATCATACTGAGACTGGATGCTATCTTTAACAGCCATCAGGGAATCGCCTGTAACAAATTTGATTTGCTACTCAGGCGGAAGTTCAATAATTGTAGAGATAAACCCTCCGCAGCACCTCTTCTGTCTCCTTTTATAATACAGCCACTTAGAAAGAATCAGTAATTCAAATAAGCTTATGGGGAATTGCAGAACCTGATGGTCTGCCTTCAATTATTTAAACACTTTCCATTTTTTGAAAGAGTCGGTGGCCTGTATTCTCTTCTTTGTTTTTTTCCTTCTAATATAGTTAGTAGAATGGAAATTACAGCACAGAGCCTAATGTGTGTGTGTGTGGGGGGGGTCTGCTCTCCGTGGAAATCAGCTTCAGACAAGACTTGTGTTAGCATATTAGTAAAACAGTATAGAAAATTGTGATAGAGTTATAAGATTTCGCATTAACAAATTTATTTTGTTTCAAGTGGTCCACAGGTATGTTAGTAACCCAGGGATGTACAGTATTAGACATCATTGTGCTTTGATCCTTTTTACGGAGCAATGCCAGGCAGTGAACTTTAGACCTTCTCTGTGCAAAATGCATTCACTACTACTGGGATATAGATTTTGTTGTTACTCTGAGATATTACAAGAAAATAGCAAGATAACCATGAAAATAATGAATGTTAGCAGTTGCACCGTATTTGTTTAGTCTACTTTATATGTCAAACATTCTGTCTCTAGAACACTGAGCTTCATTAATTTTGCAGATATTGAGCTAAATTTGAAAAGAGCTGCAGGATGCTTTTTAAAAAAAAAATCCTCTAGCATTTTCAGCAATTCAGGTTCATTGGAAAAATTGCTTTCGGGAAAAAGTCAGTGAGAACTTGGGAGGGTATGTGAGTAAAATAAGTATGTTATGCTTTGCCTAGATTAGGTTAATTTTTGCAAAAAAAAAATATTGGAAAATGAGAATGCTGAAATTGCGTAGTTTGTTGTTAAATTTCCAAAGTGTAGTCTTGGAGTACCACAAGACTGGGAAAAAAAGGGAACTGGGCGAATGAAAAAGCATGTCTTGTTCACTCTTGTTCTAATAATTATGGCTCCATAACCTGAGAACCAGTTCAGTGTGGGGACTAGAAGTTGCTGGCCTAGAAATCAAGAGACTTTGAGTTCTAGTTCTGCCTTAGGCATGAAAGGCTCTGTCTGATTTTCATTGGCTAACAAAGTTTATAAAGCAATGCTGCCAACTTTCTAAGGTGTGGCACTTCTGAAGCAACGCTGCCAGTGTTCAGATTGTGTTCCCACCCAGGACTTATTTCGATTGAAAATAAAGTGCTTTTTTTCCTCAAGAAGCCTCCGTTTGAGCTGCCTGATTAGACTTTTAATGGTATCTCAAATTTAAGTACGGGCCAGGGACCTTATGACATATCCAAGACATGGAGACTGGTGGCTTCATCAACATTATTAAGACTGCTTATGATCAGGCCTGCTTTATAATGCAGTTGCCCCAGTGATGAGGATAGGGTTATATAGTGAAGTGGGAGATTTCTCTCTTCTTCTTGTAATAGTGTCCCCATTTTCTGCTCCATTTCTAAATGGGGGCTAAATAAATACTATTCTGAAGTAGCATTATTCCAAAAGAGCACTACACTTGTGTCCAAAGGCAGTATGGAAAAAACAAATGGCCACCAAGCTCACTTTGAAGGTACCTATCAGACTTCTCCAATAGTAGAATTAAAGGGTGATGTGAGAATGTGACAATGGGCTGTGCAAGGATGTGAGACTAAGCTGAAGTTGCCATAATCTAAAGAGGGAGAAGGCTCATGTGTAGAGAAGATAAAAGCCAGGAATCTTTCCAAAATATTTTTTTTTCCTCAGGAGGTAGATAAGAAGGAATCAAGTCACTAAGGATCAAACAAGGAATGTCGTCAGAAGACAGAGAAAACCTTCCCATTTGGGGGTCTGGATTTGTAGGCTCCTGTTTCTCTTACTAGCGCCTGTCCAGGCTAGTTGAACAGAATTAGGGTGAAGGTTCATTCTCTGAGCTTGTGGGTTGCTTTCCAACCATTTTGTTACCAGGCTAGATAGCATCTTCAGCAGAGTTTAGGCCAGGGGTAGGCAACCTTGGCTCTTTTATGACTCGTGGACTTCAATTCCCAAAATTCCTGAGCCAGCCATGCTGAGGGGAAAGGGAGAGGTTTCCAAGCTGAGCCATGCTGGCTCAGGTATTCTGGGAGTTGAAGTCCACGACTCATAAAAGAGCCAAGGTTGCCTACCCCTCGTTTAGGGGATATCAGTGTTCTAAGGGCTTTGTGTGGTCAGTGGCTCTTGTGATGGGTCAGGTGTGTGTGTTTGTTAAGTGAGGGTCTTGTGATGGGTCAGGTGTGAATTATAAGTGGCAGTCTTGAGATGGGTATTGTGGTGGGGAGGTTATATCAGGTGAGGATCATTGGGAGGGCAAGTGCTGGTTGGGGGGGCTCGCATGTGATGGTTGAGGGTCGGTGCCATCTTTCGTTGGTTGTGCGTTTGATCTGGACTCTGAGGGGTTTGTAGGCTGGTTCTAGGTCAATGGAATTGCTTGTGAAGTGCCAGGCTTCGATGAACTCATGAGCGTGGTGGGTGGTAGCGTGGCTGATGATTTTTGTGTTGCTCCAGTCAAACAAGCATTGTTTGGTGTCGGTGTGGTTAGAGATTAAGGATTTGGGATCGTGGCGTTTGACTGCCAGCCGGTATTTGTGGATCCTGGTTTTTAATTGACGTAATGTTTCTCCCATGCAGATTTGGTTGCAATTGTTACAGCTGATTTTGTATATTACATTGTTTCTTTCATCCTTCTGTATCTTGTCTTTAGTTCTGGATAATTCCTGGTGGAGTGTGGCTGTGGGTTTGTGGGCTATTGCTATTAGTAGCTCGGAGAATTCTGGCTATCATTTCCTTTTGTGTAAGGTAGGGTTAGTTTTTGCATGGTGGTTAGCTGTGTGTTGCGTTGTGGTTTGGGTGCTGTGTGTTGGAATATGAAGTTTTTTGGCTAGCCGTTACGAAGAAATACATCAAGCAGCCATTTCTGTTTTTCTTAGTGTTGTAGTGCTGCAGTGTGTTCTGGCTCTTCTGAAGAGGGTCTGGACACAGCTTCTTTTGTGTGCGATAGGGTGGTTGGTTGTGAAGCTAAGGATCTTGGGTGCGTGCGTGGGTTTGAACAGAATTGCCTGAGGAATTCTGGAAATTGAAGTCCACAAATCTTAAAGATGCCAGGTTTGGAGATTCCTGGCTTAAAGGATAACCAATCAGATTTGCCTTTTCAGTCCAAATTCCCTCCCTTCTAGTCCCAGCCCCACTCAGGTTGTGCGATATTTGTCCTTCAAACCAAGCCAGAGAAAATCCACCAATGACTTTCCTTCCTTCCCTTTTCCCACATCAAGACTCTAGGTTTGGCTTCCTGAAGCAGAACAGAATTTAGCAATTGGGGCAGTTTTAGTCTACACCAGCAACCTTTTCTGCTGACTCAAGGATGAGAAATGCAGATTAACGTGTCCATCTGAAGAACAGTTCATAGCAACTCAGACTGAGACTTCTTCCTCAAATGAGCAAATGAAGTCAGAAGTCTCAGAGGACACCTGTCAACAGCTTAAGCCCCTCTTCATCATTTTCAGCAGATCTGAAATTATAAATACGCACTTTAAAAGGCTTGCCAGGAGAACAACATGCCGTCAGATAAGTTAGCCTACTATCCTGAATGTGTAAGTTTGTTTGTTTGTTTTTAGCTTTTTTTTTTTTACCAACTAAAGCACCTGTCTAAACATTTCATTAGTGGCTGTTTTGCAAATGGGCTCTTCCCCTTTTTCATCTCTACCAGATTTTTTTGAAATTCAGTGTGCCTGTGTGTCTGTGTTTGTGTCCCCTGTCTCTGACACACAGAGAGTTAAACACCATTTTTAGTCAGGGACAATAATATCACTATCGACGCGATCTGAAGACTCACTTATTCGAACAAGCCGGCCTGGCCTGATGGGGGATGGGTTGGGATTTTACTGTTGTTTTTTTAATATATCTATTTATTGTTTTAGCTTGGGCATTGTGTTTAATTCTTTTTTAACTTTTGTATTTTTGTATTTTTATATGTTTGCCCTGTTCACCGCCCTGAGTCCTTCGGGAGAAGGGCGGTATATAAATAAAATTATTATTATTATTATTATTATTATTATTATTATTATTATTATTATTATTATTATTATTATTATTATTATTATTATTATTATTATTATTATTATTATTATTATTATTATCAAACTGAATTTCCCCGATATTAAGTAAAAGACAGAGCAATGTGTTTTCTGTGACTTTTCAAGCCTGTTTTATTTTGAATTTTATACACACACACACACACGTGTGATATATATATATATATATATATATATATATATATATATATATATATATATATATATATATATATATATATATATATATATATATATATATATATATATATATATATATATATATATATACAGTGCTTTTTTGTAAAAGAAAAAGGTGCCAGAACTCACACATGTCATACAACCCGCCTTGCCTACTCTACAAAGTTCCATCCAAAACAGGTGCCAGAACTCCGTTCTGAGCGTTCTATGAGAAAAAAAGCCCTGTATATATATATCTGTGTGTGTGTATGTGTATGTGTATGTGTATATATGTGTGTGTATACACACACATACACACATATATACATATATACATACACACACACACACACACAAGCAACAACTGTGACTTCAAGTTTCTCTGCAGAGATTCCAGTCCTGTGCACCCTTACCTGGACCAAAATTTAAAAATAATTTTAAGTGGGATCTGGTGCAACTGTATAAATGTATACTGCCAAAATTTGCATTTATACTTACTGTAGATGTTGCAATATGGGAAGAGACCAATGAAAGGAGAGGGAAGGAAAAGAGGAAGAGACACCTTAACATTTATGCACATATATTTGGGGCTATAAATCTATCGGCAGCATTGTAACCACTTTCCCTGGAGGTCACTGACCCTAAGAAAAGAGGCATTTGTGTCTCACAGCTGCTATCCCTCCTTCCTTTTGGTTTACAAGAAATTCCTGTGCTCAATTGTTCTTCAGAGAATATGGTGCCTAAAGAAGCGTAAATCTCTCAGCCAGCTTTAGCTATCCTTCACAGGAAAAGGTTTACTATGCTGAAGAACTGTTGGCCCTAAACAGCATTGTCTTTGCCCACAACCTTACATTCTCAATGTTATTCGTAAAGGAATGATAAAGCTTATTGTTTAGGAGCTCTGCACGATTGGGATCTTTGTTGCTTTTCTCCTGACTCAATCAACCTGGTTGCCTATGTTCAAACTGTTCAGTCTCTGGTGCAGCAACTGATTAATGCATGAATTATAGAATCACAGAACAACAGAGTTGGAAGGGACCTAGGAGGTCTTCTAGTCCAGCCCCAGCTCAATCAGGAGACCTTTTCAGATAAATTGTTGTTCAGTCTCTTTGTGAAAGTCTTCAGTGATAATTTCTGAAGGCAAGCCATTCCATTGGTTGCTCTCATCGTCAGGAAATTTCTCCTTAATTCCAGGTTGCTTCTCTCCTTGATTAGTTTCCATCCATTGCTTCTTGCCTTGCCTTTTGGTGATGTGGAAACTAGGTTGACCCCCTCCTTTTTGTAGGAGCCCCTCAAATAGTGGAATACTGCTATCATGTTTCCCCTACTCCTTCTTTTCTTTTGAGATGAGATCCCAGTTTCATAATTTTTAATGGCCTCTGATTAAGCATGTATTAGCATCAAAGGGAAGAATAAACCTCACTTAGGGTCCTTCTCTGCTTTCACTTAACTATAGCTCAAAAATAGACTCAGTCACTTTGGCCCTAGTGAACACACATCTGCACTACAGCAATGCGCTCTATATGGGGCTACCCTTGAAGAGTGTTTAGAAGCCAACAGCTGGGACAGAATGCAGTTGTGTGGACAGTTTTCAGGGTTCCAATGTAATATCTCTGTTGTGCAAGCTGCACTGGTTGCCCGTTTGCTCCCTATAATCTCTTTGCAGCAGCATTGGGGATTCGTTGGAATCCGATGATTAATCCATCGTAGCTGTTTTACACAATTAATGCAACAAATCTTCCGGTCTTATCACTTTGTTGCATTTTAGTATCTGATGACTAAAGGCCTTCACAGTTTAAGGATTGACATTATATCATAGTTTAGGCTGTATTGTGTTTTGTTTATGTGCAACTGACAGATTGGAATCCAAATTAAGATTTTAACATAGATCTTATCTTGTTATTTATTTTGTTACTCTAAGTTTTTTTAACTGGATATTCCTTGAGTGTTTTTAATTTGTTCAAGAGTAAGAGAAAGACCACGGACTCTCAGATAGGAACATTTTGAGCTGTCTTAAACCAGACCAGTTTGTCTGTCCTTTAGGTTAATTTATTCAGACTACAGAGTTTAGGGCAGAAATCCTTCCTAATGATTCATTCATACCTTCATTTCCCAAATAAATGGAATAAGCCTGGGATCTTCTCTCCCTACAACATGTGACATAGTATTAAGCTATCAGCCTTCCTGTCCTACAGGCCCTGGGATTTATTGGTTCTTCATTTCATCAAGCAAGGATAAGAATGCAAGCCATAGGCAAAGTGTTAGTTGGTAAAATAGATGTTAATCAAGCAGCACCTTGCCTATGGCATGTATTCTTATTCTGTCTCAGGATTGTTCTTTAATGGAAGCCCATCAAAGTCTTATTAGTCATCTTCTCATTTTAGATTCCTTGAAGCACAGATACACAATTTCCTTCCCCCCACCACCACACACACACCACACGCTTTGTCTTGAAAAGAAAGAAAACCCATATGACTGGGATTGTTGGGGGCAATTAAGCTGACTTTGTAATAATGCCGCTTGGGGTGTGTGTGAAAGCCCTAATAAGCAGGCATATACATAGAATGAAGGCTACTGCTAAGCTTGTAAGCCGACCTGAGTCTTCAGAGAAGGGCGGGATATAAATGGAATGAAAATAAAAAAAATAAAAATAAAAATAAATAAATAAGGAAGGCATATCATGAAGGAGCAATAGCAATTACACTTAGGCTTATATACAGCCCCATAGGGTTTTACAGCCCTTTCATGGAAGCATGGAGTAGCTATACCTCCCAAGATATTTCTGAGCATATTAATCCTAATAGTATACCTCCAGGATTTAATCTACCCCGACACATATGGGTGACATACAATAGAATTAGAATGACTCATGGGGTGTGTGCCAATTCTCTGTATAAATGGGGAAAGACACCTTCAGCACAATGTGATTGTGGGGCTCCCCGACAGACTATCCAAAATATAGTGAGGGAATGCACTAATAGAAGATACCCAGGAGATTTTAAGGACTTCCTCTGCGTAACAACGGCAGCTACTGACTGGATCTCCAGACTGAAATGTTATTTCTGTTTTCCTCTTGGGTTTTATAATTGCTTCTTTTTTTAAAAAAAATGTTTTAACTGTTCTAACTTGTAAATATGAAGTGCTTTTAATTCTATGTGTGACCAGCCATACGCTAAATAAATAAAGCCCTTTCTGAGCAGTTTACAAGGTCAGCATATGGCCCCCAACAATCTGTGTTCTCATTTTACCTCAGGATGAAAAGCTGAGTGATTCATATCAAGAACCCCGGAGCCTCCAAACAGCAAGGGAAACACCGGCCCGGCAGACTTTGACAGTTGACAGCTGTCAAATGGCTGCCGGAAGTAACAGCACATGCGCACTGCCCCGCCGGCCGCCATTCTCAATGACAGCTGTCAGACGGGCTGCCGATAACAAATACGCACGCACCAGATTTGACAGCTGCCGGAGCTGTCAAATCGGCAGTTCCCGATCAGGTCCTCCAACCGAGCCGAACGCTCAGCTGAGAGGAATTCCCTGACAGCCACCGAGCTGTCAGATTGCCGTATGTTGATTGGCCGCCGCCCAAGCGGTGGGAGAAACACTGTTATCTGATTGGTTGTAACGTTTTGACAGTTCCCTATAAAAGCCGGGTTTGTGTTGACAGTCAGCTGCCCGGAGCTGAACCGAATAAACTCTGTGAACCTTGCCTACGGTCTCCCTCTTGTCTTTGTGAAGACAATTCACCTGGCGACGAGGATGGGATCCCGGTACTACAGAGCTGCCTACTGAGCTGATTCACACCGCAAAGGAGTTCCGATCCCTCACACTGCTGAAGTCGCTTTTTGAGGGCAAAGGAATCCTTCTGCAGCTTGAACAGTACTGTGGACCCAGACCATGGCAAACTTAGGTCACATCAGAGAATTCGACGTCCGCCATCCCGAGGGATGGGAATCGCACTGGGGGCAAGTTGAGGGCTACCTCATCATCAACAAGATAACGGAGGACCGCCACAAAGCTGCAGCCCTCCTGTGCCTCAGTGGGCCCACCGTCTACGACATCGCTGTAGGGCTCTGCAGCCCAGACCCCGTCGCGACCATTCCATACGCTGAGCTGACCGATCGCCTCAGCAAACACTTTATGCCCCGACGGTCCGAGCTGTATTGGCGCCTCCACTTCGCCCGCCGCCGCCAGCAACCGGGTGAAGCATCCACAGCTTTTATCGCAGGGGTACGTCACGCAGCCCGCAGATGCCAATTTCCCGACCTGGAAGACCGCATCAGAGACCAGGTTATCGCCGGGCTCTCTAACGAACGGCTCCAGCGGAAATTGGTAGCCAAGCCCACGATGGACCTCGCTGAACTCACATTAGAAATCATGGCCTACGAAGACAGCCACCGCGAAGGCTCCCCTGTGTTCAGAGGCAGCGCTGGGTCAGTCCACCATGCCTGGGAGCCGGACAGCGAGCACCCGGAGGCCTGCACCGGCATCGATGACATCATGTCTCGCTTCAACAAAATGAGCGCCGACCAGGGAAGAACCCGTAGGCCATCCAAACCAGCCGGTCCTGTCCAAAGACCCACCTCCACCGGCCCCAAACCGAAATGTGCCAGCTGCGGCGGGGCTCACGCCAGAGCCACTTGCCGCTTTAGAAATGCAAAATGCCACGGATGTGGGAAGACCGGGCATATTCGCTCCGCGTGCCGCAGCCTGAACCGGGAAACCCTCCACGAGCTTGAGGAAATTCCGGCAGGTAGGAGCAAAACCCCCCTCCCTGCCAAGGAAACCTCCCAGCCCTCAGTGTTTTCCATCCTTGCCAAACAAAAAATCTCGACCATCCACCATTTACAACCCAAAATTAAAATCTGGGTTAAGATTCAAGGGGTGCCCTGCGAGATGGAGGTCGACTCCGGGTCCTCCGTCTCAATAATGTCCTGGGACACCCTCAAAAAAATCGGTTTTAAAAGCAGACACCGTATCTCCCTTCAGCCCTCCAAAATACTCCTCGCAGATTTCCAGGGGGTCGCTATTCAATTAAAGGGACAGGCACAACTGAGAGTGGAATTCAAAAAATTCCTAGGGCACTTAACAGTCCAGATCACAGAGGCACCCAGAACCAGCCTCATCGGTTTAGACTGGTTCGAGGCTCTGGGCATCCGCCTGGAGGGTACCAACCGCATACAATCCCAAACCCTGGAAAACGTTTGCCAAGCGTTCGCAGATGTCTTCGACGGGACGCTTGGCAAATATACTGGCACCCCCATCGACCTCAAACTTAAACCAGAGGTGGGTCCCATCCGCATAAAGGCAAGAAGGGTCCCCTTGGCACTAAAACAAAAAATCGAGGCCGAACTAGATCGTTTAGCCGCCCTCGGGGTTCTAGAACCAACAGATGGGGGAACCTGGGAAACACCCATCGTGACACCAGTCAAGCCTAATGGGGACGTGAGAATATGCGCAGATTATAAAGCGACCCTAAACCGCGCATTAAATCCCCATGCATACCCAGTCCCTGCAGTTAGGGACGTGCTCTCAGAAATAGGTTCTGGCTCAATATTCGCCAAACTCGACCTGGCGCATGCGTTCCTCCAGCTACCTGTCACCCAAGAAACAGCTGAGGCCCAAACCATTGTCACACACCGCTTTTAAGGTAAACCGCCTACAATTTGGAATCTCAGTGGCTCCTGGTATTTTCCAGGAAGTCATGGAAAAAACCTTAAAGGGAATCCCAGGGGTCTGCCCCTATTTCGATGATGTACTCATCGCAGGGGAATCCGAAAACAACTTGGCAGCCAGGCTGCAAGAGGTACTATCCAGATTTCGAAAAGCAGGGTTGAAACTCAAACGAGAAAAATGTTCTATAGGCGTTCCATCCGCAGATTTTTTAGGCTACAAAATTGACTCACAAGGAATCCACCCCACCAACTCTAAAATCCTTGCTATCAAAGTAGCCCCAACTCCCAAAAATAAAACAGAGCTCCAGGCTTTCCTTGGGCTTTTGAATTTTTATCACGCTTTCCTACCTGGGAAGGCAACCATCGCAGAGCCACTCCACAGGCTGCTCGATAAAGGGGCAGCCTGGCAGTGGACAACAGCCCATGAAAACAGTTTCAAATCACTCAAACAAATGCTATCCAGCAACGCCACCATTTCCCACTACAAAGAAGACAAACCCCTCTGCATATCCTGCGACGCATCCCCATACGGGATCGGAGCAGTTTTGAGCCATTTAGACAGTAACGGCACTCAAGCCCCGGTGGCCTATTATTCTAGGACCCTTTCCAAAACGGAAAGAAATTATGCCCAGATTGATAAGGAAGCCCTAGCAATAGTGGCGGGAATAAAAAAAATTCACGACTACCTATATGGCCGCCCCTTCGTGATCTACACAGACCACAAGCCCCTGTTAGGATTGTTCACCTGGGACTGCCAAACCCCCCAAATTCTGTCTCCCAGGATGCTGCGCTGGACAACGTTCCTCGCAGCATATTCCTATCAGCTAATATACAAGCCGGGACACCAAATGTGTCACGCTGACGGCCTCAGCAGGCTTCCCTTACCCCATGTAGAACCAGACCCAGCCCCGGCTAGCAACATTTTGGCCATTCAGGAGCTCCTGGAATGCCCACTAACAGCAAACGATATCGCCGCTGCAACCTCCCAAGACCAAACACTTAGCAGAGTGTTAGCGTGGGTACACACTGGTTGGCAATCCTCCTGTCCAGGCACAGAATTCCAGCCATACTTCTCCAGGCAAAATGAATTAACCTCTCACCTGGGCTGCATACTCTGGGGGTGTAGGGTAATTGTGCCACCCAGGCACAGACCCAAGGTCCTGCATACGTTGCACGAGGGCCACCCTGGCATCGTAAAAACAAAAGCCTTGGCCCGCAGCTACGTTTGGTGGCCGGGCATCAACCAAGACATAGAAAAACACATTGCTGGCTGCTATTTGTGCCAGCAATCCCGTCCGCTCCAACCCAGAGCCCCAATTCACAAATGGGAACTCACAAAAAACCCCTGGTCCCGCATCCACATTGATTTCGCTGGACCCTTCCAAGGGCAAGTTTTCCTTATAGTCGTGGACAGTTATTCCAAGTGGCTGGAGGTTCTCCCGGTTCACAGCACAACAACTACCGCAACCATCCAAGCCCTCAGGGGAATCTTCGCAACACACAGCCTCCCCGACGTTATAATATCAGACAATGGCCCTCAATTTACTTCTCATGACTTTCAGATCTTCACGAGGAGCAATTGTATTAGGCACTCGACGTCGGCTCCCTTCCACCCATCGTCCAACGGCCTTGCGGAGGTTATGGTGAGGGCCACCAAAGACGCCCTCAAAAGAATCATCACGGGGAACTGGCACCGTCGCCTGGCGCAATTCCTCCTGGCCCACCACGCTACACCCTGCTCCTCCACCGGAAAAAGCCCTGCCGAACTGCGATGGGGCCGCCGCCTGGTGACAAGACTCGACAGACTCCACCCAGACAGACCAGCAGCCGAAATGGCCTCCAACGCCCAACCAAAAACTTTCTCCCGGGGACAAAATGTCTGGTCTCGGGATTATGGGGGAAGGGATAAGTGGGTCCAGGGGGTTATCCTGGACCAAACAGGGCCGTTATCATACACGGTGGACACGGGGACGGGGCTAGCACAACGCAGACACGCAGACCAGCTTCGACCCAGGTCACCCCCCAACCCCACTCTGCAACCAACCCCAGAGGAGCCTGCGCCATCCAGCACCCCCAACCCCGACGAACCTTCACCCCCCCGGGACTTACAACCACCAACCGACATCCTTCCGGAAACAAACCCACCGGCAACACAACCAGAAGAAATCACCCCCTGCCTCCGCCGATCCAGCCGAGTTAGAAGACCCCCCGCATACCTCGCGGACTTTGAATGGGAGGGAAACACACCGACAGACAAAAACCCCGTTAATAATGTTTGCTTTAAAAGTTCAACTGTTGTTACAAATAACATACCCATTTCAGGGGGGGGAAAGGGGGTGATTCATATCAAGAACCCCGGAGCCTCCAAACATCAAGGGAAACACCGGCCCGGCAGACTTTGACAGTTGACAGCTGTCAAATGGCTGCCAGAAGTAACAGCACATGCGCACTGCCCCGCCAGCCGCCATTCTCAATGACAGCTGTCAGACGGGCTGCCGATAACAAATACGCACGCGCCAGATTTGACAGCTGCCGGAGCTGTCAAATCGGCAGTTCCCGATCAGGTCCTCCAACCGAGCCGAACGCTCAGCTGAGAGGAATTCCCTGACAGCCGCCGAGCTGTCAGATTGCCGTATGTTGATTGGCCGCCGCCCAAGCGGCGGGAGAAACACTGTTATCTGATTGGTTGTAACGTTTTGACAGTTCCCTATAAAAGCCGGGTTTGTGTTGACAGTCAGCTGCCCGGAGCTGAACCGAATAAACTCTGTGAACCTTGCCTACGGTCTCCCTCTTGTCTTTGTGAAGACAATTCACTGAGTCAACCTCAAGCCTCCTCAGGATTGAACTGCATTTAACCTGCAATACTCATTTTAACCACTGCATTACCAGGGTTCCTTAATACTAAATCATTAGTTTTGACTGCCATATGATCTTTTCTTTTTATGAAAGCCTCCAATGGATCTAACTTCCCATTCATGCACCTATAAGCTTGCTGAATCAAGGAGAAGAAAATGGAGAGTAAGGTTTGAAACACACAACAAGGAACAAATCATTTTGAGAGTGAGTGTTCCCATTCATCTTGGAACCAACTGAAGCATTTTAAACAATCTCTAATGTTTAAGGACAATGTTCATTTGTTCATTTGTTTGTTCGTTTGTTCGTTCGTTCGTTCATTCATATATCTATACTGGACTTGCCTGTGGTAGACTGTACTCAAGAAAGCTTAAAAATAAACATAGGTGCCACAATGATTTAAAAGCATTTGTGAAAAGAAATGATAGTTATCATTATTACTAATCATAAGACAATAACCAATACCAAACAGCAGTTAAAAAAGTATAAATTAATGCACACAATTGCAGAATCCTCTTAAGAGACCCACTCATCTTGAAATAGCCTTAATCTTTTAAAAGCAGAGTACAATCCAAAGAACTTTTCTTGGTGAGGGTAGAACATAAATGCAAGTTCCACATCTGAACTGAAAAGGGAAAAACTCCTCTTACCTGTTCTTGAGAAAGCGATGAGAACAAGTCCTAAGAATTAAACACTTATTTTGGAACAAGTTTGCAATACAAAGCGCTATTTCCAGAGATTTATGGGCATTTGAAGTTTTGGACTGAACCTAGTGGCAAACAGGAAGGCAGCACAGCCAATGTTTTGTGGGAACTTTGAATTTCCAATATGACTTGAAGGCAGGAAAAGAATTAATGGGTGGAAGCTCATTAAAAAGAGAACAAACATGGAACTACTGTAAGGAGTAATTTCCTGACTGTGAGAACAATTAACCAGTGGGATGATATGCCTCCAGAAATTGTAGGGGCTCCATTGCTGAAGGTTTTCAAGAAAAGATTGGACAACCATTTGTCCAGGATGGTATAAGGACTCCTGCCTTGGGCAAGGGGTTGGACTAGAAGACCTCCAACGTCCCTTCCATCCCTGTGACTCTATGTCATTTTATGTAACTTTAGGCTGGAAAAGTCTTCTTGGTGCTTTACTTCAATTTTTCTTAACTTGCAAGCCTGCCAAACAAATATACAGGATAGAACACCTACAAAACTAGCAATAGAAGTCAACAATAGTAAAATGCTCAATTTTTATGTCCATCTATGGGGGACATGTCTTAGTAATATTGGGGGAGGGAGGGTAGGTTAATTGTGGGAGGTAAAAAAAAAATCATTGGGGTTCATATGCTGCAATTTAATGAGATCTATTTTCCTGAAAGAAAATGACTTATCCTTCAGGATTCAATCTGATCCAGAACCAAGAAAGAATTCATCACTGCTGGTTTGTTAAACAACTTGATTGTGATCAAGGATAGCAGACATCATTCCGTTCCAGACTTTTGGTGCTCTCAGACGCATGAGGGAATCACTTCTCATGTCGCCTGGATTTCTTCATGGGGGGGGGGGGCTGTAAAGGGGTTGAAAGTCACCCTGGAGGGTGACGAGCAGGGGAGAGGTCTCTCCGCTCTGTGGTAGAAGGGCGGCAGTCCTCCTGTCAGCTTGGAGCTACTCTCCGAACCGAAGAAGAAAGGATCGGCCACTCCCATGGCCCATCATTTAGCCGTTTCCTGCCGAAGCCAAAAGCACAACAAAGCGCTTGAAAGCACTTGAAAACTGGGTGAGAATTGCCTTCTTGTTTTCTTAATTGTCTACTTTCCCTGTCAAAAGCTTCTTGAATTTGCTTCCCTCTGCGAGGAGAGAGGGAAGGGGTTTTTTTCCCCCACCCTCCTTAAGAGCGGCCTTTGTCTACATTGGGAGAGAAAAGAAACAGCCTTCTACTAAATTATACTGATTTATTGGACTTACTGCCTTTCTACTTTTGGCCCAAAGTTCCTATATTTACAGAAATGGACTATTCTACCTACTGTATTAGTCTAAAAAAGGGGACAAAAAAAGAAACAAATAAAAAGATACTGTCTGAAAAGATTGAAGTATTCTGGAGACATCTAGTGAATACTATTGGCAAACAAGGTTGCTTACATTTTGGACTGACCTTGGCATTAAGATAAAAACAGCTGGAGATGAATTTGGCTTAGATTTGTGGAAGTTACTGATTTTTGTTTGAAACATAGCCTCCACCAAGGACTATTTATAATTAATACAAAATGGAGAAGGATCAGCCACAAACCTTGCTTGATTATAACCTCATACTTGAAACAATCTACAGAGTCACTGAGATGTCTATCTCCAGATTTAATAATTTACATGCCAACCTTAAGTCACAAATTGAAACCCAGACTGCAACTAAAGAATTTATACTTCATAATATAACAAAATTGGAAGATATTATTATTGAGACAGAAGAATATAAGCAGCAACTATCCAAAGAACCGACAACTCTAAAAGTACAAGGAACTATCACTATGGCAAATAACCTTAAGAACCAACAACAAACTATGGGAAAACTTAATACTCAACTTTTAACTCCATCAAAAGAGCCTATAACTTTAGAAGTATACTATGTACAAGTATGGCAGGGACTGCAGCACTTAACCAACTATAAGGGCAGCACAAGGAGCATGGCAAACACTGATGCCTCATTGGCTGAGGAGCTGAATATCTTCTTCGCCCGCTACGAGGTTAAAAGACCAGACCCCGTAGCCTTTGCTGGTCGGCCTTCTGAAAACTCTGTAACTGAATCTCTGATTACCCAGTCATCATGATGCTTTCTAAATATGTAGATTTTAACTGAAAAACCAATAAAACTTGTTTTTTTAAAAAAAGGATAGCAGACATCTGACACTAAGCAAGATCAAAAAGGCAACTGCAGGCTAATAAGAGTGGTTGCGATTGACCTCCATCAAGCAGGAAGCAAATTGTTCTTCTTTGTTACCCAAATAACAGTTTGAATTCACTGACCCTCTTCACCTTCCAGACCACCCTCCCCTTCATCCCCCCCCAAATATTATTGCTTCTAGGAAAAACTATTAATCTACTGCATTCAGATTGGCAAATGGTGAATGGTCCATTCCAGCTGCAGATGGTTTACCTGGAATGCTAAGAACAGCCCATGATGAATTGATCAAATGGTTAAATCACAGTTCCGGGTTGACCTGGTTAGATGTTGCCCAGATTCTTTCCATCTCTCTTTTCTTTCTTTCTCTATCTCCCCTGATCCTTGGCAAATATGCTTAATAGCCAACTTACATGATTATTTCAGAATTCCATGGCAATGTGCAGCAAACTAGCTCCAAAGCGCTTCAAGAAGATTATCCTAGAGGGGGTGAATTATGGTTACTGTTTAGCAGCAAGACAGAAAAAATATTGTTTTATATCTACAGGAACAACATGAATGAGTAAACTGGAGTCAGGGCCATTCTTCAAAGGTGATTTAACATGTTTGGATGGAAACAGAATGTCTACAGTGGGGTAGTTAGGAAGTCATTTCTTGACATGGTTTTGGAAACGTACTGGCTGCCTTTGTGTGTTTGTTTGCATGAGCACAGATCAATAGGTTGTTTAAATCCCATTCAAGTCAAATCAATTTAAACAATCCACGTGTGTACATGAGAGACTGAGATTCTTGATATCCAGCCTGTCTGATCGGTAAAATGACAGTTCATTGCAAAGCAGTCTTTTATTATTATCTTTTATTATATAGTTATTTAAAGAGACACTGAGGATTGGGTTCAGATGAAAGCAGCTATGAGTACAGAACAGAATAAAAGAGTTGGAAGGGACTTTGGAGGTCTTCTAGTCCAAGCTCCTTCTTTAGGCAGGAAACCTTATACTATTTCAGACAAATAGTTGTCTGGTCTCTTCTTAAAAACTTCCAGTGTTGGAGCACCCACCACTTCTGGAGGCAAGTTGTTCCACTGATTAATTGTTCTCACTGTCAGGAGATTTCTCCTTAGTTCTAGGTTGGTTCTTAGTTTCCATCCATTGCCTCTTGTCCTGCCTTCAGGTGCTTTGGAAAATAGGTTGACTCCCTCTTCTTTGTGGCAGCCCCTGAGACATTGGAAGACAGCTATCATGTCACCTCTCATCCTTCTTTCTATTGAACTAGACATACCCAATTCCAGCAACCATTCTTTATATGTTTTAACCTCAAGTCCTCTGATCATCTTTGTTGCTTTTCTCTGCACTCTTTCTGAGTCTCAACATCTTTTTCACATCATGGTGATGTAAAACTAGATGCAGTATTCCAAGTGTGGCCTTAGCAAGGCATTGTAAAGTGGTATTAACACTTCATAGGATCTTGATTCTATCACTCTGTTAATGTAGCCTAGGACTGTGTTGACTTTTTTGGCAACTGCAGCTCATGGCTAGCACATATTTAAGTGATTGTCCACTAGGGACTCCAAGATTCCTCTCACAGTTACTACTATTGAGCCAGGTACCACCTATATTATACCAGTTCATTTGGTTTTTGTTGCCTAAATGTAGAACCTTAATTTTAGGTATTTTACAGGTATTGGATTTTGCTGTGTTATCTTAGGCTTGGACCTGAGAAGAACTGATGGAGCACTTTCCAAATTTCACCATAGAAATGGATGACAAGTCATGTGGCTCCAGATCACAGAGGTCATAGTGTCAAATGAGCTTTGAGGATGAAACCAATTGTTGGAAACCAGAAATAAATGAAATAATGTAAATCTAGGCTGTTGAGAGATGGGGGGGGGGGGGAGAAACTGACAATTTATTCACAGTACCTGAAAGTCTGAATGGCTACTGTTGTGAAAATATTCAAAAAAAAAAAATTAAGAAGTCAAGACACTCAAAAAGTCAGACAATTTTTGATTGTAAGGCTATGCCCACTGGACAGAGGATATGAGGATAAAAGGGAAGACAGGTGACAACATCAGATGCTGAATTGCTTCTTGATTGTAATAAATACCTTTGAGAAGACACCCCCCCCAAGACTATTTTCCTTTGAACCCCACTGAAGCATGGAAAGCTTCAAACTAATAGAAAAGTAATTACGGTATACAATGAAATGAAAAATATTTGCCTACATTCCTTTGCCCCCCAATATGTGTCAGAAGCCCTGCACACACACACACACCCTTCTTTGGGTTGTCACTGGATTTTTCTTCTCCTTCACCAAAATAAGTGATTTCTTTTTCATCAAATCAAGTCAGTGTGATTTTAAAATGCAGACCATTTTAAAGCAGCACTAATCCAAACCCATTAAGATTTCAACCAGTTAGCTCCAGCAGGTTGATTGCCTTTTGTGCTTTCAAAACTTTCTTTTGAAATCAAGTATTTTTTTCTACCTGAAATGATAAAGAGAGAGGCCTCTTATACATCTTGCCCATGCCCCAAATTTACTCATGCTTTTAATCCTGAACGCAGAGCAGTCCCTTTGAACGCAGTTTTTAGAGGAAGGCTTTTGTTTGCTTCTAACTGAAAACACAGCACCAAATTTTTCAAGGCTGGAAAGACAAAATATTAGTTAATGATATACAGAGCCTGGGTAAAATCATGCTTTTTGCATTTAAAATATTTAGTGTTGACATTTCTAACATTTACCTTGAGTGCCCTCATTTCACCTGGCCCTCTCAAGGTGCACTTAATTAAGCCATATATAAAAATCAATTGTCCACGCTGTGAGTGCACTTCTTTCAGAGTCATGCCAAGCATTTGCCATAAGGAACACCATGTGGTATGATGATGTGTCCTGATTATAAAAGAATGACTTTTATATAACGAATGGCTTCAAGAAAGCTCATTTTTTTTAGACTGCTCCCCCTACTAATAGCCATTGCCAGTAAGTTTTTAATGAAAACATTACTGACAAATCTTGAGAATCATGTTTTAATCTGATATAGTTGTAACATCCAACAGCTACGGTAGTCTATTTTATTTTGGAATATATGAAGTGGAGCCAGGGCTCACATTTCAGTGAATTGTGAGAGGAAACAGGCTGTTAAGCTTTGGATGGGTGGGAAGCACCCGAGCAACCTCAGAGCATGTAGTCCATCCTCTGAACTCGCTTTCCAAATTGTAGGACGAAAAGGCAGAAGACTAGCAGAACACATCCATGAACACCAATCAGCAGTCATAAGAAAAGATGAAAATGCTTTAATTTCACAACATATGAGCAAACGCAACCACTGAGAAATTGTCACCATTCTAGACTAAGCCAAGTCCAAAAATAGCACTCAGCACTTAGCAATAGCACTTAGACTTATATAATGCTTCATAGTGCTTTTATAGCCCTCTCTAAGCAGTTTACAGAGTCATCATCTTGCCTCCAACAATCTGGGTCCTCATTTTACCAATGTTGGAAGGATGGAAGACTGAGTCAACCTTGAGCCGGTGAGATTCGAACTCCTCACAGTGAGCAATGAATTAGGCTGCAATACTGCATTCTAACCACTGTGCCACCACAGCTCCTAAAATGCTAGAGAATTTCTGGAGGCCTGGCACTCTGGTAAATTGGCCATCAACTGACACATAGACATAAACAATATCTACATACTGTGCAAAAGAGACATTCAACACGTCAAAAAGAAACAAAAAGACCCAAATACCTCTCCACCAGCAATCAACACCCAGATAAGCATAGATCAGGGATGTCAAACTGCCGGCCCACGGGCAGATGCGTCATGCCAAAAGCATGCCCATCCCAGCTCCAGCAATGGGAAAAAAGTCACGATACGTTGCGACATGTCACGTGACGAGGTGAGTTTGACACCCCTGGCATAGATTAACTCTGAGATTAACATCAGACCAACAATCAAGAAGTCAATGATACCCCAATTAAGGAACTGTCAAACCAGCTAACAGTAAAAGACCTTCAAGAGCATTCCCACCAACATTGACAGTGCAAGAAATTGAGAGCAAACCCGATGTCAATTCTCCTAACATCAGGTGTTATTGCTTTAATAACAGATGGAAGTGCATTCATTTTTCTCTTTTGCTTTTAGAACTGATTGATGCTGGGAGGGGGGGCTGTGGATGAGAGTCCAGTTAGTCATAACAACAAAAAACTAAGCCGTGGGAATTCAAGGTTACTGAGCCCAGATTTGATAACGATTCGGCAGTCTGGAGAGCCGTGGAGAGAGCCCGTGTTTCAAGCTAATTGGGGAATGTGATTTATGACTGTTAGTTGGAGGAGGGAATTGTTCTTTGCTACTTAGTGCCGAGGGGTGGGGAATTCAGTTTTTGGCTTCAACTATGTAGTGCCGATATTATGCTTCCCGAATAAAAGATTCTTTAAGGTAAAGGGCTTGCAACTTGGGCGTCCTCCTGGATTCACGGCTCAGTTTGGAAGATCATATAGGAGCCGTGACCAGGGGGGCTTTTGCCCAGGTTCGCCTGGTGCGCCAGTTGCGGCCCTATCTGGACCAAGATGCCCTATGCACAGTCACTCATGCACTTGTGACCTCCCGGTTAGACTACTGCAATGCTCTCTACATGGGGCTGCCCTTGAGGACCACTCGGAGGGTCCAGAATGCAGCCGCGCGAGTTGTGATGGGAGTCTCCCGATACTCCTGTGTAACGCCTCTTCTCCACGAGCTGCATTGGCTTCCAGTTGCCCTCCGGGTGAGATTCAAGGTGCTGGTGATGACCTATAAAGCCCTAAATGGCATGGGCCCGGATTATCTTAGGGAGCACCTGCTGCCAGCATCAACTTCCCATCGTCCTGTGCGCTCCCATAGGGAGGGCCTCCTTAGGGTGCCGCCGGTCAGGGAGTGCCGGCGGGTGATCCCCAGAGGGAGGGCGTTCTCTGTGGGTGTGCCTGCCCTATGGAATGACTTACCTGTGGAACTCTGGACCGCCCCCAACCTTCATTCGTTTCGTCGGGACCTGAAAACTTGGCTCTTTGATCTATCTGGCCTGGACTGAGGGGTTTTAAATTTTAAACTTTGTTTTAATTTGTTGGGCTAGTAATTAATTTAATTTATTTTAATTCTATTTCTATTTTAACTTTTATATTGTTTTTTAAACTTTGCCCTGTAAACCGCCCTGAGTCCTTCGGGAATAGGGCGGTATATAAAACTAATTAAATAAATAAAATAAATAAATAAACAATACCTCGAAGTTCTTTTGAAGGGTTTCATCTGTCGGAACCATGACACCCCACTCTTTCCTAGCACTGATGATGTTACCTAGTTTGGGTAATGAAATGTCCACAAGAAAGCAACCTTAGCTCAGAGAGCAACAAGGACCCCTCATTCCAAATCTTTGTCAGATATTTGCTACCAAGCCTCTGAATGTTTGCAAAGTTTTTAAGATGCATCTAAGCGCTAATAGTATTTGACAGCAAAGTCCATTTTTAGAAAAATAAGCTACAGAATCATAGGACTGGATGAGTTTTGTTGGTTGTGGAGATCAACTTGTTTTGGTGTGTGTGTTTTTTCCAGAAAGGAAGAACTTGAAAATCTCCTACTGCTGGTTCCATTAATTGACTCTGCTATTGATTTCTCTCTATATCTCATTCTGGTTTATATCACAACTTTCAGCCCACAGGACACATGTGGAAATTAGGATTATTTTTTTTTTCTTTAGCAGCAACAGGTAGAAACTAATGCTACTCTTTTGATTGGTTGGGTCAAAGTCCGATGCTATCCTATTGCCCTTGTAGTAGAACAAAGTGATTGCTATCAACTCATGAGGATGGTTTTAAGACTCCTGGGGTTTCACATAGATTTTTAGTCCTACTGATTAAGACTGAGTTTTAACTCCAAATTTCCTCCATTTCCAATTAAGAATGCATTTGGTGAGATGAACTCCTTGGTGATCCAAATCCCTTGAAGAATTTTCTGCTCATATCTTAAATATAACTGTTTCCTTGATTGAGCCTCCAAGATTTATAATATTTCTAAACAATTATAAATGAGACAGAGTGGTGTAGTATGGGTGGTGCATGCTACATTGCCACAGGCCATCACCTTAAATCTGGAATTTAAGGATTTAAGCAGTCTTTAGGAAAAGTTACTGAAACTTCCTAATTAATTATAGACCATTTTTAGCTTATAATATAGCCCAGCTGTAGACCAAACATTTCCTACCCTCTGGAAAACTATTAGCAACAATGTTTTTGTCAAGAAAGGCTGAGCTTCAGCCTGATTTTCACTTCACTTTAGATCATTGTTTTTGCATTGATCTGTTTGATGAACCGTTATGTCAACATTGCGAAGAATAAGCTTCATGCAGTCTTCAATTTTGAACTCCATTGGCCAAAAGAAGTTATGATTTAAATCAGAAGCAATAAACATCAGTAGCAAATGCAGTCTTTCATAATGAGAATAGGTCATTAGAGGTCTATAGAGAAGAGGTCTTCTCTATAGAGGTCTATAGAGAAGAGGTCTTCTCTAGAGAAGATGGTTTGGACTGGCGGACGGGCATTCGGGAGAGAATTTTTCTGCTCTCCCCCTTCAGACTGACGGCGCTGGTTGGCGGTGTGAGGATCGACAGAGGCCTGGCCTGCCTGTCCTTTACTTTCTTTGTTGACAGGCAGGCATTATGGCTGGCTCCGTACCTGATGGGAATTAAGATCTCCCTATTGATAGCCCAATGTGGACGGGACCGAACCGTGGTGGGAGGATGGTTTTGGACTGGTCAGCGTCCACCTCACTGGTGTGAGAGACCAGTTGGGGTGGGCCTGGCTCAGGATCCCCCTTTTCTCTCTCTGCTCCAGTTAGATGCCTCAGCCGGAGTGAGAGGACGGCTGAGGTTGTCTCTTGGATTTCCATCTCAGGTGAGAGCTGAGATGGCCTTGCAGATTAAGAGATATGCCCACTGGACTTCTTCTTTCTCCATCTATGTACCATCAACGAGCGATCCTCTGGATATACTTGCAACATCGGCCCTAAGAGACTATTTGAGCGCAATATGGTCTATCGTTATTCCGAAGCGGACTTGTATGCCCTTAGGGCGGTTCCTGCCTCATGGGCGCGACCTGTCGCCTGTTTCCATACTCCCCTTAATGACGGGTCCAAGCTTTGGGACTCCGAGAGGTGGTTGGGCTTAGACAGGGGCCTCGAGTTAAGACGCGCCAAGAGGCCCCTGATAAGATTCTTAGCCGGTTATTTTAAGAGGTTAGGGAGGGGGAGGAAGGGGGGGTAGGGAGGGAATCTGTAACCGGCACTCAGTCTGGACCTGTTAGAGGTCCCGACGGGACGGGGTCGGGGGAGGTGGCTGCTGGCGCTGGGAATGTGGGGGTGGGGCATCGAATCCCCACGGCGATAGGGTATGGCAGCAGGTGTTTGCGCGGAGGGCCATATCAACATCTGGGATCGCGCCCCCGCTATCTCCGAGCGGTGGCGCGCTCCGACCCTCCGGTTAGCACCCTCTTACCTGGGGATGAGGGTGATCAGGTCCCTGAGCTCAGGTTGGTCTATTTTAACGCTAGATCCGTAGTTAACAAAGCTCCCCTCATCCGTGATCTGATCGAGGAGCAATGTGCGGATCTAGCGTGCATCACAGAGACTTGGCTGGGCTCGGAGGGAGGGGTGCCTCTCTCCGAGTTATGCCCGCCGGGTTTCCGGGTGCTGCACCAGCCACGGGCTCAGGGCAGGGGTGGTGGGGTGGCAGTGGTTATTCGGGAGACTTTGTGTCCCCGGGAGGCCACCATTGTCCAGATGGCCGGGAGTGAATCCCTCCTCTTGAGGTGTGGTCCTCGGGTTCAGTTGGGCTTGTTGCTTACATACCTGGCACCCAGCTGTGTGGCAACAGCCCTGCCTGAGCTGCTCGACACCCTCTCAGGGTTGGCGGTGGAGGCTTATTGTCCTGGGTGACTTCAACCTGCCATCACTGGGAGGGTCGTCGGAGTTAGCTTGGGAGTTCATGGCCTCCATGACAGCCATGGGCCTGACCCAGGTTATTGAGGGCCCGACTCATGAGGGGAATCATACTCTCGACCTGGTGTTCCTGTCTGGACAGTGGTTGGATGATCTGGGAGGGGGCTCCCCGTCCATCACCCCTCTGTCATGGACAGATCATCACCTCCTGAGGCTGGTTTTTCGTCATGCCACCCCCCGCCGCTGGGCGGCGGAACCGACCAGGTGGTTCCGCCCCAGGTGCCTAATGGACCCGGACCGGTTCCAGAGGGCGCTTGGGCCTATACCTATCACCCTTACCCACAGCCCAGTCGATGCTCTGGTGGAGGCCTGGGAAACGGCTGCCGCCAGGGCACTCGACTGCGTTGTACCCATGCGACCTCTGACCCGTCGCAGATCCTGCTGGGCCCCATGGTTCTCTGTGGAGCTCCGGGAGATGAAGCGTCGGAGACGAGGTCTAGAGAGCGGTTGGAGGTCCAGCCGATCCGAATCCGACCGATTGCAGTTAAGAACCTTTCTAAGGTCTTATCTTGCGGCGATAAGGACGGCGAAGTCTAACTACTTTGCCGCCCTTATCGCGTCCGCAGATAATCGCCCGGCCGCCCTGTTTAGGGTGACTCGCTCCCTCCTTAACCAGGAGGTGAGAGAGGATCCCTTGCAGGGACAAGCCGAGGAGTTTAGTCATCATCTGGCGGACAAAATCGCTCGGATCCGGACCGGCTTGGACTCTGACTGGGCAGAGTCTGAGGTGGAGGAATCAGGCGGTCTTGAGCACGTTATCTGGACTGAGTTTGACCCTGTTTCCCCTGATGATGTGGACAGGATCATGGGGAGACTGAGCACCACCACCTGTTTGTTGGATCCGTGCCCCTCCTGGCTAGCTTATGCGGCTCGGGAGGGAACACGAGGCTGGTTCCATGAAGTAATAACTGCTTCTTTGAAGGAGGGTGTCTTGCCTGCCGCCTTGAAGGAGGCGGTGGTGAGACCCCTTCTCAAGAAGCCTGCTTTGGACCCGGCTGTTTTAAACAACTATCGTC
This sequence comes from Vipera berus, assembly GCF_964194415.1. Lineage (NCBI taxonomy): Eukaryota > Metazoa > Chordata > Lepidosauria > Squamata > Viperidae > Vipera > Vipera berus. The sequence continues at coordinate 206,134,190 of NC_138204.1, forward strand.
CAGTCTCCAACCTTCGCTTTCTGGCGAAGGTTGTTGAGAGTGTGGTGGCGCACCAGCTCCCTCTGTTCCTGGAGGAAACTGATTATCTGGACCCGTACCAATCGGGCTTCAGGCCCGGACACAGCACGGAGACGGCATTGGTCGCGCTGGTGAATGATCTCTGGAGGGCCAGGGACAGGGGTTGCTCCTCTGTCCTGGTCCTATTAGATCTCTCAGCGGCGTTCGATACCATCGACCATGGTATCTTGCTGCGGCGTCTCAGGGGGCTGGGAGTGGGAGGTACCGTTTTACGGTGGTTCTCCTCCTACCTCCAGGGCCGCTCGCAGTCGGTGTTGACAGGAGGGCAGAGATCCGCCCCGAGGTCTCTCATTTGTGGAGTTCCTCAGGGGTCGGTTCTCTCGCCCCTCCTGTTCAACATCTATATGAAGCCGCTGGGCGAGATCATTCGTGGTTTTGGGGTGGGGTATCACCAGTACGCTGATGATACCCAACTTTTTCTTTCCACCCCGAACCAACCCAGTGATGCCCTCGCCGTGATGTCCCGGTGCCTGGAGGCGGTTCGGGTCTGGATGGGGAGAAACAGGCTTCGTCTCAATCCCGCCAAGACTGAGTGGCTGTGCATATCGGCATCTCGGGTTAACCAAGTTATTCCATCCTTAATGATGGGGGGTGAGGTGTTACCCCCCGTTGATAGGGCTCGCAACCTGGGCGTTCTCCTGGATTCACGGCTCAATTTTGAAGACCATATAGGAGCCGTGACCAGGGGGGCTTTTGCACAGGTTCGCCTGGTGCGCCAGTTGCATCCCTATCTGGACCAAGACACCCTACGCACAGTTACTCATGCGCTTGTGACCTCCCGCTTGGACTACTGTAACGCTCTCTACATGGGGCTGCCCTTGAAGACCACACGGAGGCTTCAACTGGTGCAGAATGCGGCCGCGCGAGTTGTAATGGGGGTCTCCCGATACTCCCATGTAACACCTCTACTCCGCGAGCTGCATTGGCTTCCGGTTGCCCTCCGGGTGAGCTTCAAGGTGCTGGTTATTACCTATAAAGCCCTACATGGCCTGGGTCCGGGTTATTTGAGGGAACACCTGCTGCCGGCATCAAATGCCCTTCGCCCAGTGCGCTCCCACAGGGAGGGTCTGCTCAGGGTTCCGCCGGTGAGGGATTGCCGGCGGGTGACACCCAGGGATAGGGCCTTCTCAGTGGGAGCGCCTGCCCTCTGGAACCAGCTGCCGGTGGAGCTGAGAACTGCCCCCGACCTCCGATCATTCCGCCGGGGCCTGAAGACCTGGCTCTTTGAGCTCTCGGGCCCAGGCTGAGGAGAAATTTTTAATTGGGGTTTTAATTGTGTACAGGGTCAATTTAATATTTTTTAATTCGGTTTTAACTTTTGTATGTTGGATTTTTTAATTCCCTGTAAACCGCCCTGAGTCCTCAGGGAAAGGGCGGTATATAAATATAACTAAATAAATAAATAAATAAATAAAATAGTCCAACCCCCTGATCAAGCAGGAAACCCTATGCCATTTCAGACATACGGTTGTCCAATCTCTTCTTAAAAACCTCCAGTGTTGGAGCACCCACAACTTCAAGGAGGCAGGTCATTCTACTGATTACTTTGGAATTTTATTCCATACCTCCAAATGCAAGTTAGTCTTTCCTCAACAGGTCATCAGGTAGAAGGCAGGTAGGTAATAGGAAGAAGAAAAGAGAACTGAACTTCTATCATTACATGCCTCCTTAGGGATATGTCTTCAAATTAAATGCTTTCCAATCAGCTAGTTTGGCTTTTGATGTTCCTTTAATAACCACTTAAACATCAGGGCTATTTTCAGGTGGAGGAGTCTAAACCGGATATGCTAAGGTTGTATTAAAGCAGGGGTATCCAACCTTGGCAATTTTAAAACCCATGGACTTCAGCTTCCAGAATTCCCCAGCCAGCCATGCTGGCTGAGATATTCTGGGACTTGAAGTCCTCAAGCCTTAAAGTTGTCAAGGTTGGATACTCATGTATGAAAGTTTGCATTTAAATTCTTTTTTTTTCTTGACATGGTCAGGTCCTGCTGCTCTCAGGGCAGAAGACATAAAACCCTCAATTCAAAACATTAAAATGGAAGAGTCCAACTGGAGCTCCAAAGATCTGATGCAAAGATGCAGTCGTAATTTGAATCTTTTTGTACCCATTCCTACTCAACCAAGCATGTTTAAGGAAGACTCTGAAAACCATCTTTTTAAGTATATTCAGAACGTGGGCTGTTTTCCAAGAGTAGCAATGAAGATGCCAATTGTGGTAAGAGTGGTTAGGTGTGTTGTGGCTTGCTTTCTCTCCTCTGAAAGGACCTGCTCTTTTGAGATGCTGGATATTCTTGGAAACGCCAGCATTTTTCTATCGCTTTTACAGCAACCCAAACCACAAAGAATTCTATAAATCAGTAAAGTACCTTTGGAAATGTGGCCTGTTCACATTGCACAACTTTTGAGGTTATGTTTCTCAAAGTCCTAAAAAAATCTATATAATTCCTTGGTTGCCTTCCCCCCCTCCTCTTCTAAAGAAATGGAACTATGAAGGATGCCAAGCATAGGGTATTAACCTTGGCACTGCTTCTTAAGGTCATTTCTTTTCTATTTTGTCCTCCAAGACTTTTAAACATCTACTCTTTAAGAATTGTTGGCTATAAGTTGCAATAGCTAAAGAGCTGCCACAAAGAAGAGGGGGGAAACCTATTCTCCAAACCGGAAGGTAGAACAAGGAGCAACGGATGGAAACTAATCAAGGAGAGAAGCAAGTTAGAACTAAGGAGAAACTTCCTGACTGTTAGAACAATTAACCAGTGGAATTATTTCCTTCCAGAAGTGGTGGGTGTGCCAACATTGGAGGTTTTTAAAAAGGGTTTGGACAACCATTTGGTATAGGGTCTCCTGCATAAGCAGGGGGCTGGTTTGGAAGACCTCCAAGGTCCCTTCCAACTCTGTTATTCTAATTCAGGATTGCACAACTATTGTTGGTGGAGGGACTATACCAGGGGTAGGCAACCTTGGCTCTTTTATGACTGGTGGACTTCAACTCCCAGAATTCCTCAACCAGGCACGCTGGCTCAGGAATTCTGGGAGTTAAAGTCCACGAGTCATAAAAGAGCCAAGGTTGCCTATCCCTGAACTATACCATATTTTGCATGATATCTCAGGGGCCACACACACACACCCACCAATGAATGTTAGTGTTTCCTGAGCTTGGTTGGTTTTTTGCTGACATTTCATTACCAAACTAGGTAACAACATCAATGAGCCTTGGTGGAGCAGTGGGCTAATGCCTCCTTAAGTAACACCAGCTGCCTGCAATTAGTGCAGGTTCGAGTCCCACCAGGCTCAAGGTTGACTCAGCCTTCCATCCTTCCGAGGTAGGTAAAATGAGGACCCAGATTGTTGGGGGCAATAAGCTGACTTTGTAAAAATGCCGCTTGGGGGGGGGGGGTTGAAAGCCCCAATAAGCAAGTATATACATAGAATGAAGGCTATTGCTAAGCACATTGTGCTTTAGATTGTAAGCCGCCCTGAGTCTTCAGAGAAGGGCGGGATATAAATGGGATTAAAAACAAAATGTTTGAAGAGTGTTTGCTTTCTCTTTATACACAGTAGTTTGCCCTGTCAAGTGCTGGTTTGGTAGTGTTGTTTTCTAGATAGTTTCTTGATTAGGTTGCTGTTTACTGTTCGCTTGTTTAGGTAGCTATTAGCCTAATCAAGAAGCCACCAGGAACATTCCTATCAACACGGACCGGGCAAGCTATTAGTATATGAACAGAGAGCAAACCCTATTCCCTGCCAGCACTGATGATGTTGCCTAGTTGAGTGATGAAATGTCTGCAAGAAAACAACCAAACCCAGAGAGCACCAAGGACCCCTCATTTCAGCCCTGAGCTACAAATAGTCTCTTCTATCAAGACAAGGATTTTTTTTAAAAAAAAAATCACACAAAGTCAAACTGGTGAAGGAAAAGGAATTACATCTGGGGAAAATTCCCAAGTCTATATCAAGAAATTTCAAAATGTAGCTCTAAAGGATCAACCAAAATTGCTTATCGCTGATCTAGAAAGCAATGAGTCAAATACCATTGTGTTTGCAACCCCAGAAAGCGGGTCGAATCCCGAGTGCCGCGTAGCAGAGTGAGCGCCTGTTACTCGTCCCAGCTTCTGCCAACCTAGCAGTTTGAAAGCATGTAAAAATGCAAGTAGAAAAATAGGGACCACTACGGTGGGAAGGTAACAGCATTCCGTGCGCCTTTGGCGTCTAGTCATGCTGGCCACATGACCACGGAGTCGTCCTCGGACAAGTGCTGGCTCTTCAGCTTTGAAACGGAAATGGGCACCGCCCCCTAGAGTTGGAAATGACTAGCACGTGTGTGCAGGAGAATCTTTACCTTTTTTAATACCAAGCACCAACCAAATTGGGGATGTTTTATGTTCCTCATTTTGCACAACAAAGCTCAGGTTCTTAAACTGAGGGACCTCATTGACTCTAACTCCATTTCTGCCCAGAATTCTTGCTTTTTAAAAAAGCTCTCTCTTATTTTTATTTTCACATCAGTTCAAAAGAGAACCATCTTCTGGGAAAGGCATTTGAAAATGTGCCCTGAAATTACAGTTGTGCCATAAATATAACAGGCTTAAACCAAAGCGGCTGGAAAAAAAATTACAGATATGAAAAATTACGGAGATAGGGTCTTTCCGCATTGGTGCATAAAGATTTAATCTCCTGGGGGTAAGTGCCCAGAACACAGCAATTGTGTCAGGATAATAGATAGATGGATTCATTCAGTAGTAAGGGGGGAGAGAAATCCCCTGCTGTGATTTCTCACAGCTTGCTTGCCTGGCTCTGTGAAGACGGGGTTTGGGCAAAAAGTACAGACACACCAAAATTGGTCCTGTCTATTAGCGCAAGTGATGGTGAGCAAGGACTCTTATGGGAAGGCAAGTCCGGAGGAAGAACAAATGAAAGAAACTGCTAAATGGTAGAAGCAGGGCTTTTTTTGTCATAGAACACTCAGAACGGAGTTCCGGCACCTTTTTTGGATGGAACCTTGTATGGTAGGCAAGGCGGGTTGTATGACATGTGTGAGTTCCGGCACCTTTTTCTTTTACAGAAAAAGCACTGGGTAGAAGGGTGAACTCTTCTATTCTGGGAACTCTGTATCTAAAATGATTGAGAAGAGAAGGCCACAATCCCTCAGGAAAGGCTCATGTGCAGATACGTTTGGAAAACACGGACTCATCACACTTTTTAAAAAAAAGAGGTAAGTAATTCTCACTCATTTCAGGATCCTTGGGAAGCAGGAAATCCTGTTGGACTAAGTCCAGATGTATGAATAAAGGTTTGTGCCAAGGTTTTTTTTTTAACCTGAATGCTTTCCAGATATATACAAGCAGTCCTCAGCATATGACCGCTCACTTAGTGATGGTTTGAAGTTACAAGAGACTCCCCCTTCAAAAGTTACTTACAACCCAGTACCAGAGTTCCACCAGCTGTCCCACTCCCCATGATCACATGACCGTATTTTGGGTACTCAGCAGCTGGCCTACATTTATAGAACATTGGAGTGTCTCAATCACATGATCACAATTCATATTTTTGCCACAAGTGGGCATTTACTTCTGATTTCCAGCAAAAAAAAAATGTCCATGGCAAACAATGGGTTTGTTTAACAGCTGTGACATTCATTTATGGACTTGCTTTATGACCACTGCAAAAAGGGTCATCAAATCAGAAGCAGTCACATGATGACCCACTTAACAGTCCGCAGGACTTCTGATCTTAATTGCATGCCCAATGATGGCTGAAAGTTGAGGACTACCTGTACTTCCATCTTCTAGAATTCACATCAAGCAGGGCATTGCTGAGAGCTCTATGGATCCATATATCTGGAGGGCTCCCAGGTTTGGTAAAGCTAATCTAGGCTTCAGGAATAACAGAGCTACTGTGATCTGTTTTGAAAGCCATCTTCAGTTTTGGGGTATGTGAAGTCATAGGTGTTATTTAACATCTACATAAACTTGATCATCCCTCAATTCAGGTTGTGGCACAACTGTACAATCAGTTGTATGTTACTTGGGCCAAGCTGGTGAGGCCATGGTAGTCTTGAACCTGTGCCTGGAGATTATAGAGATTTAGATGGGGCTCAGTGGGTTAGGACACTGAGCTTGTTGATCAGAAGGTCGGCAGTTTGGTGGGTCGAATCCCGAGTGCTGCGTAACAGAGTTGAGTGCCTGTTACTCATCCCAGCTTCTGCCAACCTAGCAGTTCGAAAGCACGTAAAAATGCAAGTAGAAAAATAGGGACCACTACGGTGGGAAGGTAACAGCATTCCGTGAGCCTTTGGCATCTAGTCATGCCAGACACATGACCACGGAGACGTCCTCGGACAAGCGCTGGCTCTTCGGCTTTAAAATGGAGATAAGCACCGGCCCCTAGAGTTGGAAACGACTAGCACGCATGTGCGGGGGAACCTTTACCTTTACCTTTAAACAAGTCTAGATGAAGTCCTACCAAAATGAAGTTGCTAACAGTTAGTCGAATAAGAGAACAATAGAATAATAGAAGAGGTCTTAAATTCTAACGCCCTGTTCAAGCAGGAGATCCTATACCGGGGTGGCGAACCTATTGCACGGGTGCCAAAGGTGGCATGCAAAGCCCTCTCTGTGGGCACGCGTGCCATTGCCCCAGTCCTAGGCCTTCAAGCTGGGTTTTATAAAACCTTTTCGCTTTAGGCCTTCGCCGCCATGTGCAAGGAAAAAAAAAGCTTCAATCAATCAATTTCAACTTCTCGTGGGGAAAAAAAAGATCTCACAAAGTTGGAATTGATTGATTGAACTTTTTAGTCCCACCCAGTCTGCCATTACCACCCAGCCATGCCCACCCAAAGGGCCACGCCCACCCGGCACCCGATGATACATAAGTGGGTTTTGGGTTACAGTTTGGGCACTCGGTCTCTAAAAGGTTCACCATCACTGCCCTATACCCTTTCAGACAAACACTTGTCCAATCTCTTCTTAAAAACCTCCAGTGTTGGAGCACCCAGAACTTCTGCAGGCTAGTTAATTCTTTGTGGCAGCCCCTCAGATATTGGAACACTGCTATCTTGTCACCCCTCGTCCTTCTTTTCATTAAACTAGACATACCCAACTCCTGTAACTGTTCTTCTTTTGTTTTAGCCTTCAGTCCCCTAATCATCTTTGTTGGTCTTCTCTGCACTCTTTCTAGATTCCCAACATCTTTTTTATATTGTGGCAACCTAAAGTGGATGCAATATTCTGACTGTGGTTTTAGCCAAGCATTATAAAGTGGTGACTTCAGGTGATCTTGATTTTGTCCCTGTATTAATGCAGCCTAGGACCGAGTTGGCTTTTTTGGCAGCTGCAGCACACTGCTGGCTCATATTCAAGGGACTGTCCACTTCGACTCCAAGATCCTTTTTGCAGTTACTACTGTTGAGCCAGGTACCCCCTATTCTGTACTTGTGCATTTGGTTTTTCTTGCCTAAATGTAAAACCTTACTTTTCTCTACCTTGAATTTATTGGCTATTGTAATAACACAATTCCTAATGGTTACACTGGACTTTTTTACTTTCGCCAGCCCCTCTTTCCTGTAAGCCAACTCACTGTTTGGGAAAGAAATTGCATAGCACTAAAAGAGGAACCTTATGGAAGATTCAAGTGTAACAGCTCAAAGAGACTAGTTGGGGAAAAATTGCTATCAGAAATTAGTGCATGAGTAGAAAGACAGAGTTGGTGGGGAATGTATAGCAAGCTAATAAAAGTAATGTAGTTAAAATAAAGAGCTGGTGTTTTACAGAACTCTTGACTAATTGTTAAATGGTTTTAAGTTGCCTTCTGACATACATACCCCCAAACAGTGGTGGGATTCAAATATGTGAACAACCAGTTCTCTGTGTGGATGCCACTTCTGGAAGTCCATTCTGGGCCTGGGCAACAAAAAATTAGCTACCAGTTCTGCCAAAGTGGTACGAACTGGCTGAATCCCACCAATGCCCCCAAACCACAATGAACAACAAATGTAGGATTATTTACAGGCCATTGATTCACACAGTAGTAGTATGAAGAAACCATCCTTCATCAGATTGAAGGTCAAATTAGGTTAATAGTCTGTTCTCCGTGGTAGCTTGTTTGATCTTTTGCTGGAAACATATCAGTTATTGCCATTCAAAATAGTCCCATCTTTTGACTTATCCTAAAAATCTTCCGCCAGTCACTTTCAGTGGATCTCTCTTCTCTTTGAAAATTGGGATTGGAGCTTTTAAGTCAAGTCTGAATGCAAAAGAACCACAATATAAATAGCATTTCCCTTCTCTAAGGAGGGAACCTTTTCCTTACTTTATCTTTACAGCACAGCAACCCTGTGAGGTAACTTAGGCTAAGAAGCAGCAATTTTCTTGATCCATCCAATAACTTTTATGGCTTCAAAGGGACTTCCTCTGAAGTTATTAGGGAAGCCTGATGCTAAACGTCTGAGCCTCCGTGTCTTACATATTGAGAAAATATGGCTTTTTAGATAATATTGACTTATTTTATATGCTTTAAATTTCCCTTTCCTGGTTCTTTTATTTAGATTCTTTGGTGGCACCGTTGTTTGCTAGTGAGGTTCCAGAACATTCACCTCCCTGTCTGAGATGATGCATTTTTTCCCCCCAGGTTTTGTTATCTCTTCTACTTCACTCCATAATTGATTCCCATATATCACCATTTGAGACAGCCCAGAGAAGATTACCAGGAGAAGATACAAACAACAGTGGGTTATAAATTACAGCAGCAGATTTAGTAGCAACTGGAGCCTTGTAAGCTTAAAAATGAGGATCAGAGGCTCTTTCTTCCTGCCTTCGCCCCCCCAGCCCCGAAAAGCAGCAATCTGCATTGTTATAGAGGTGAGATTTAGATGTCTCTAAAAGCAGCCTTAATTTGTAAGGCTGATGAAGGAGTCCTTGAGTGACTGTCTAAGAATAGGAGGCGATCCCAGGAGATTGCAAAATATCTCCTACAAACAAACGCTTAGAACAGAGGATAAGATACGCATGATGTCAAGTTGTTAAATTCATCATACTTGCAAAGTCACACACCTAAAAAAATAGGTTACAAAGGACCAGAAGTATCTATATTCAATAGACTCTCTAATCATTTAGAATATATTGAAGATGTTATTCTTCTCTACTGCAGCATAAAACCCACAAAACATATAATACTGCCCTTCAGAGAATGTTTATTCTATACATTTGTATGGTTGAAAGAGGCAACTAAGCTGTTTCTGTCACTTTTAGGGTATGCCTAAAAAATACCTGTGCAAAGGTTAGCCAATATCTAATATCAATTTCCAAGGCATTTTAGTGAGATGGTTTTAAATTGTTTTAAATAAGTAGTATTGTTAGAAACCCCACACAACCACTTCACGGCCTGTTTCTGTTGCTCCCCTCTGGGAGGAGGTTTCGAAGTATTTATAGCAGGATTACCAGATTCTGTAACAGCTTTGTTCCCTATGCCATCTGCCTTGTAAATTTACAGGATTCTTTTTTTTTCTGCCATGCATATGAATGAACTTTAATCTACCGTCCCTGGGAGGATCGTCCGAACTGGCTCGGGAGTTCATGGCTTCCATGACGGCCATGGACCTGTTGCAAATAATTTCTGGGCCGACTCATGAGAGAGGCCACAACCCAGACTTGGTGTTCTTGTCTGGACGGTGGCGTGATGATGTCGGTGGGGGTGCCACAACTGTTACGCCCCTGTCATGGACCGATCACCACCTCCTGCGGCTAGACTTCCCCCTTGCCACCCCCCACCGTGGGTGCACGGTGCCAGTCAGATGGTACCGCCCTAGGCGCCTAATGGACCCTGATAAGTTCCAGGCAGCGCTTAGGGACTCGCATGCACCCCCTGCTCACAGCTCGGCGGAAGCCTTAGTGGAAGCCTGGGAAAAGGCAGCCACGGAGGCTCTGGACCGAGTTGTACCCTTGCGGCCTCTGACCCGGCGCAGATCCCAGCGAGCCCCATGGTTCACCGAGGAGCTCCGGGAGATGAAGCGTCGGAGACGGGGCCTAGAGAGCCGTTGGAGGTCCAGTCGATCCGAATCCGACCGATTGCGACTAAGAATCCTCACCAGGTCTTATCTCGCTGCGATAAGGGTGGCAAAATCCAACTACTTTTCCACCCTCATCGCGTCCGCAGATAATCGCCCAGCTGCCTTGTTCAGGGTGACTCGCTCCCTATTAAACCAAGAGGTGAGGGAGGAACCCTTGCAGGGTCGAGCCGAGGAATTTGGTCAATATCTGCTGGATAAAATCGCTCGGATTCGAACTGGTCTGGACTCCAACTGGGCTGAGATGGAAGAACAAGACATGGACAGTCTTGTCGACGTCATCTGGGAAGAATTTGATCCTGTAACTCCTAAGGAAGTGGACAGGATTATGAGAAGGTTAAGCTCCTCCACATGCTTACTGGACCCGTGCCCTTCCTGGCTGGCCTATGCAGCTCGAGAGGCGACACGAGGCTGGTTCCTAGCGGTCATCTCTGCTTCTCTGAGTGAGGGTCACTTCCCCACCGCCTTGAAGGAGGCGGTGGTGAGACCTCTCCTCAAGAAGCCCACCTTGGACCCATCCTCTTTGAATAACTTTCGTCCAGTCTCCAATCTTCGCTTCCTTGCGAAGGTTGTTGAGAGCGTGGTGGCGCACCAACTTCCTCAGATCCTGGATGAAGCGGTTTATCTAGACCCGTACCAATCGGGTTTCAGGCCGGGCTACAGCACGGAGACGGCATTGGTCGCTCTGATGAATGATCTCTGGAGAGCCCGGGACAGGGGCCATTCCTCTGTCCTAGTCTTATTAGACCTCTCGGCGGCTTTCGATACCATCGACCATGGTATCTTGCTGCGACGCCTCAGGGGACTGGGAGTGGGAGGCACGGTTCTGCGTTGGTTCTCCTCCTTTCTCCAGGGTCGCTCGCAGTCGGTGCTGACAGGGGGACAGAGGTCGACCCCGAGGCCTCTCGCTTGCGGAGTCCCTCAGGGGTCGGTCCTCTCGCCTCTCCTGTTCAACATCTACATGAAACCGCTGGGTGAGATCATTCGCAGTTTTGGAGTAGGGTACCATCAGTATGCTGATGACACCCAGCTTTTTATCTCAACTCCAAACAATATCAGTGATGCCCTAGACGTGATGTCCCGCTGCCTGAAAGCGGTCCGGGAATGGATGGGGAGAAACAGGCTTCAACTGAACCCGGACAAGACTGAATGGCTGTACGTACCGGGAAACCAGGAGATTCAGAACGTCCCACTGCTTAACATTGGGGACAAGTTACTTCCCCCTGTTGATAGGGCCCGCAACCTGGGTGTCCTCCTAGACTCGCAGCTCTCCCTGGAAGACCACATTGGAGCTGTGACCAAGGGGGCCTTCTCCCGGGTTCGACTAATTCGCCAACTACGGCCTTATCTGGACCTGGATTCCTTACGTACAGTCACCCATGCCCTTGTGACATCTCGCCTAGACTATTGTAACGCTCTCTACATGGGGCTGCCCTTGAGATCCACTCGGAAGCTTCAACTGGTGCAAAGTGCGGCGGCACGGACACTCTTGGGAGCCTCCCGATACTCCCATATCACACCTCTCCTCCGTGCGCTGCACTGGCTTCCGGCTGCCTTCCGTGTGAAGTTCAAGGTGCTAACGATGACTTACAAAGCCCTACATGGCATGGGTCCGGACTACCTTCGGGAGCACCTTCTGCCGATGTCAGCACCCCACCGTCCTGTGCGCTCCCACAGAGAGGGCCTCCTCAGGGTGCCACCGCTCAAGGAATGTCGGCTGGTGGCCCCCAGGGGGAGGGCATTCTCAGTGGGTGCGCCAGCCCTCTGGAACACCTTACCAACAGAAATCCGGATGGCCCCTGACCTCCGTACCTTCCGTCGCGACTTAAAAACTTTCCTGTTTCAGCAGGCTGGCCTGGCATGATAGCGTTAATTGGGGTCCCAGTTTGTGTTCATTAGTGTTTCTTATTATTTTTATTGTTCGATCTGTATACCTTCCTTCCTCTGTACACCGCCCCGAGTCCCTCGGGAGAAGGGCGGTTTATAAAAACTAATAAATAAAATAAATAATAAATAAATAAAATACATTCGAACTAGACTGTGAAATTTCTCTCTGTCCTATATGTGCTTATGTGGGTATATGAGAGCTGAATGCAACAAAATTTCCTTTAAAAAAAAATATTTTATTGATTTTTTTTACAATAGCAATCTTTAGTCCTTAGCAAACAGTGTGTTCTCTGAGTTCATATATTTAAAAACAATCAATAATAATTAATTTCTATAAACCATATATTAGTTAATGATATATTTCCTTGATCTTCTCTTCTTCCAGTAGTATTCTCCTTTGTCAACATTAAACAAATATAATTCTTAATACTTTCGATACATACAAAATTGGATATAAACACCTTTCTTGTGTTTGTACAAATAACAATAATATCAACATATAACATCTTTTCTGATCGGCTTATGTTTCAATTACATTATAAAAGTTATCTTTAAATCAAGATGTGTCCTGTTTTCAAGATTATTATTGAAGCTTGTTTTCCCCTCAGAATTCAAACCATTCTTATCAGTCATAATTTTCTCAAAATTAATTACCTTTAAATATCCAAACTTTTCATTCACGTACACCATCCCAATATTTTTACATTTCATATATTATAAAAAGTACTATACTACTTACTCTATTCTTTCTGACTGGGCCAAGATAGATGATGTCTTGGTGGCGCAGTGGGCTAATGCCTCCTTAAGTAACACCAGCTGCCTGCAATTAGTGCAGGTTCGCATCCCACCAGGCTCAAGGTTGACTCAGCCTTCCATCCTTCCGAGGTAGGTAAAATGAGGACCCAGATTGTTGGGGGCAATCAGCTGACTGTAATAATGCCGTTTGGGGGCCCCAAAAGCCCTAATAAGCAGGCATATACATAGAATGAAGGCTATTGCTAAGCACATTGATTTGTGCTTAAATTGTAAGCCGCCCTGAGTCTTCGGAGAAGGGCGGGATATAAATGGGATTAAAATAAAATAAAAAAAATAAAAATAAATGTCCTAAGTTCTGGGTGACATCCTTCCAGATATGAAGTGCTGTCATATTCCATCTCAGTCCTGTCAAAGCTAAAACATGGCTTTTCCATTCAATCTCTCTTCACACAACTTGATTTCTAATGCCCTGATCACCCTTCTCTGTACCTGCTCCAATTTTTCTCACTCCTTCTAAAGATGGCCATGGCCAAACTTTGGCACAGAATTTCAAAATAAAGTAGAACTATTGTTCAAGATTATTTTTTTCCTCACAAGGACTATTACCAAACCAGGAATGTCCCACCTCATGTATTTGACATTTGATTTTCATTTCAAAAGAAAAGAACTTTGCGTTTGTCTCTCTTAAAATTTATTTTTTCAACTTGTGGTCTAATTAGACAAAATAATTTTAATTGGCCCAGTTTGTGTCATCTGCAAATCTGATGAACTGTCTCTCCATCTGTTCATCCAAACCATTAAAAAAAATGGAAGAGTAGAAGGCCCGGACTTAATAAATTTTGTGACCCATGACGTCTCCCCATGAATCACATCCCTTCCCCATTTATGGCTACACCTTTGTGCATGCTGCTTCAATCAGTGGTGCTGATTGGCTCCAAAAAATTTGAAGAGCACAAAAGTTACAGAGAACACAGTGTTTCACAAATGAAACCAGCAAGCTTCAGCCCTGATTCTGCCAGCTTGGAAAAGGATCAATATGCACAAATGTGAACAATAATAGAAATGATCAGGGAGATGTTAAGAGAAGAAGAGGGTGACCAGCAAGCAGGATGAATGGACTTGATTATTACAATGATGGATACATCACTGGAAGAGTGGGATTGGGTCAGGTCATCCTGCAGAAAGTGTATCTGTTATTTATTTATAAATCAAATTTATATGGCCACCCACCTCATGAAAAGTGATTTTGGATGATTTGCACCAACAAGACCATATCTATGTGATGGGTAAGAGTTGACAAGAGTATTGACTTGATGGTACCAGCCTTGGCATCTGTATTGATATCTAAGGATTTCAGAATTATTAAATTCTTACAGGGACTGGGAGGACCATATGCCAGAATGAAAAGTTTATTCTTTTGTGTAATGCAAGGCTTTGGTTGCCACTGCTGTTGCTAAATGTGCTTCAGGATAACTGGTTTTGAGTGTGTGCCTATTCTCACCCAACCAAATTGCGTATGTAATACAATGTACACCATACACACACACACACACACACACACACACACGAAATATATAGCATCATTTGTGCTGATGATGTTGCCTAGTTTGGGTAATGAAATGTCTGCAAGAAAGCAGCTCAGAGAGTATCAAGGATACCAAAGTTCAACCCTGAGTTAGAAATATTCTTAAATATTCTTAAATATTCTGCCTCTTCGAGCTCTCTGACCTAGGCTGAGAATTTTAATTTTAATTTTAACTGGGGTTTTATTTGTTCAGGGACGGATATAATTTTTTTTAATCTGTTTTTAACTTTTGTATTTTTTGTTTAAATCACCCTGTAAACCGCCCTGAGTCCTTCGGGAAAGGGCGGTATATAAATATAATATAATAAAATAAATAAATAAATAAATAAAATTGTGAAATCCTATAATTGCACCTGAAGTAGGGTGGTCTGAGGTCAACCTCCCTTTATCCAGCAGCTGAAGTAGCCAAAGCAAAGCATCTTTATCTTGCATGTAAAATGACATTAAGGAAAAGTAAGCAGGGGGGATCCTGGGCTTGACGTTCAACAGAGACCACCACTGGTTGCCCCATCAGAGGAAACTGGAGTAGAAGAGAGAAATAATTAAGATGTACTGTTCATTTTGTGATGGGAACTTTTTTTTTTAACCTTCTCTGTCTCCTTAGAAATAGTGCGATGATGTGTTGTGACCTAGAATAACTTGCTGAACTGGTCTATTGACTGATATTACATGAAAGACCAACAATTCTGTCCCTAGCAAGACAAGGGTTTAGTAGCTCTGGTGTTATGAATTGCTAACATCCAGTCTATCCAAAGCAATGAAATCAATCAGAATAGAGCTGGAAGGGACCTTGGAGGTCTTCTAGAACAGACCCTGCTCAAGCAGGAGACCCCATACAATTTGAGACAAGTGGCTGTCCAGTCTCTTCTTAAAAACCTCCAGTGATGGAGCGCCCATGATTTCTGAAGGCAAGCTGTTCCACTGGTTAATTGTTCTCACTGTTAGGAAGTTTCTCCTTAATTTCAGATTGCTTCTCTCCTTGACTAGTTCCTATCCATTGATTCTTGTCTTGCCTCCTGGTGCTTTGGAAAATAGGTTGACACACACCCCTCTTCCTTTTGGCAGCCCCTCAAATAATGGAATACTGCTATCATGTCACCTTTAGTCCTTTTCTCTAGACTAGTCATACCCAGTGCAACCATTTTTCATATGTTTTAGTCTCCAGGCATTTATCCATCCTAGTTGCTCATCTCTGCACTTTTTCCAAAGTCTCAACATCTTTTTTGTAAGGTGGTGACCCAAACTGGATGCTAGAATTCCAGATGTGGTCTTACTAAGATGTGGTCCATCTGTGTATTCCAGGTGTGGTCTTTCTAAATTATAGATGCTTTAAAGAAAAATCAAAAGAAAGGTGACTTTAAAAAAAAGGTTCGCCTTACTTCCATTGAACTTGGCGTGCTTAAGCCTCAGGTGAAGTTTTAACTTGACTAAAATTGTCATCCTATTTTGCAGATATATAATCAGGTTCTTGACCTGAATACTGAGCTGAATCAGTCAATTATGGAAAAACCACTCATTTCCTTCCAGTTGCCTCTTTTCCAAGATGTGGAACTTCACCAGTTAGTCATGTATTTCAACCTTCTAGAGCAGGGGTGTCAAACTCAATTTCTTTGAGGGCCGCATCAGCATTGCAGTTGCCCTCAGGGGGCTGGGTGGGTGTGGCATGGGTGGACGTGGCCTACTGGGTGGGCGTGTCTAAAGTGCGTATGGCCTACTGGGTGGGCGTGGCCAGCTCTACATCGTTCACATCAAGGGTGCCTATGGGGGCCTGGGCAGGAGTGGAACAGATCTGAGGGTCTCTGGCAGGAGGAGGGTCTCTGGGCCAGGGCCAAGGCAGTGGGGGCCGTTCCCTCACTGTTTCCAGGATGGCTTCGCGGGCCGCATGAAACCACTTCGCGGGCCGAATCCGGCCCCCAGGCCTTGTGTTTGACATGTCTGTTCTAGAGTCTCATTCAGAGCTTCAAAATTCTGAATCACTATGCAAATCCTCTTGTCCCCCACCCCACCCCACCCCACCCCGTGTGAGAACCACACTGAAGAAAAATACACTGCTGAAGCTTTAGAATAGATACCAAGGAAAGCTGTATGAAGAGGACAAAAGAATTGACATTGGTGCCTTTTGAGTAACTTGATATGAATTTGGTAGTTATGCCTCCAGCGTTTAGAGCAGCTGTACAGCTAGAAGGGCCTCCTGATTATCCATACTGACAACAAGAAAAAATGCTCTTAAATCTTTCTAAAAAGGGGGGGGGGTTGTCCATTGGGGGGGCCCTCAGTTCTCTAGCCTGGCAAACAGACCAACCTTGAGTCAGCATGCATCTGATTTCAATTAGTCTCCTGGTAGTCTTGTCTGAAGTGGTTTCTTTCTATTCTTGCTCATGCTTTGAAAACCATATACCAATGGATGGTATGAGTGCCTGACCACAGATTGCCTATTTATTAACTTGGAGGTAAGCTAGGACCAGCTGGAAACAGTCATAGCTTGGGAAAGAACCATCTCAGCTGAGAAGGAGCGGTGGTGTTGCTGATTCATGTATTTGGTCTTTCTGGTTTCTCAGAAGTTTACTAGTTTTCTGAAATCTAGATCAACCCACC
Source organism: Vipera berus (assembly GCF_964194415.1). Taxonomy (NCBI): domain Eukaryota; kingdom Metazoa; phylum Chordata; class Lepidosauria; order Squamata; family Viperidae; genus Vipera; species Vipera berus. Next base: position 206,151,154 of record NC_138204.1, read on the forward strand.
ACCACCCCTCCCCGTTCAAGCAGGAGACGCTATATCATTCTGGACAAATTGCTGTCCAATCTTTTCTTTAAAACCTCCAATGATGGAGTATGACTGACCCAAAGCCAGCAAGCTGGCTTTTATGCCTAAAGCAGGACTAGAACTCACAGATTCCTGCTTTCTAGCTGGATCCTTTGATCCAGTCCTACAGATACTTCTTAAGGTGCATTGATTTTGTTTGTATGGCATGTAATAGGGCAGTGATGGCGAAACTTTTAAAGACCGAGTCACCAAACTGCAACCCAAAACCCATTTATGTATCATTGGGTGCTGGGTGGGCGTGGCCCCTTGGGTGGGCATGGCCCTTTGGGTGGGCGTGGCTGCAGTGGTAACAGCAGACTGGGTGGGACTAAAAAGTTCAATCAATCAGTTCCAACTTTGCGAGATCTTTTTTTTCCCGCGAGATGTTGAAATTGATTGATTGATTGAACCTTTTTTTTTCCTTGCACATGGCAGTGGAGGCCTAAAGCGAAAAGATTTTATAAAACCCAGCTAAAGGCCTAGGACTAGGGCAACGGCTCATGTGCCCACAGAGAGGGCTCTGCGTGCCACCTTTGGCATCTGTGCAATAGGTTCACCACCACAGTAATGGGGAAACAGGAGAAGATTGCAAAACACTTCATGACAATCTGGATATAGTCATCTTCTGCTAAACTGATGAGTTTGCTGCTAACAGTTTTCCACAGCCCGATGAATTATTGTAAAGGTTCTCCTTTCATTTATTTTTTTGCCATGGCTCAATTATTCTTTGTTTATCCATGCAGCTCAACACTGAACTGACAACAAGAAAGGTCATATGGGCTGTGCTTAGCTAGTTGCAAATGCCAGAGTACATTATCTGACACAGAATATAATTATATTTTCACAAGTGGCAATTAGTGGGAATACCTCCCATCACTTCTGCTTCAGAATTCAACAATGGTAATGTAGTGGAAGGTGACAGACGACACCTAGGAAGTTCTAGATAGGCCACGCCAGGCTGTCCTTTATAAAGCCAGATCTTCCAGGAATTGTTTTCACTTGATTTCACTGTGTTTAAAACATCTAATCCAGGGAATCTAATGGTGAGGAACAGCAAACTGATCTTCAACAAATGGCTTAAAATGGGCTATGATGCCTTTTCATAAATCAGCCTTGGAAGAAATGCATCACAGCTCATTTAAAACCATATTTAAAATTTCTAAAAAAATACTTTTGCTCCAGGAATTCAACTTGAGTGCCAGGGATTTCTACTTTGCCCTAGAAAATAATAATAATAATAATAATAATAATAATAATAATAATAATAATAATAATAATAATAATAATAATAATATAAAGTTGGAAGGGACCTTGGAGGTCATCTAGTCCAACCCCCTGCTCAGGCAGGAAACCCTATACCATTTCAGGCAAATGGCTGTCCAGTCTCTTCTTAAAAACCTCCAGTGTTGGAGCATTCACCACCTCTGGAGGCAGGTTGTTCCACTGGTTAATTGTTCTAACTGTCAGGAAGTTTCTCCTTAGTTCTAGGTTGCTTCTCTCCTTGACTAGTTTCTTTTATGACTAGAATCTTTTATACTCCTTTGGGGGGGAAAATACAGAAGGACAATGGAGGTGGCTGGCCAATGGACCTTTGAAGGCTACCACCAATTTGCTATCCTATCTTCTGAAAGTGTCATCATCTGCTTCCAAAATTAGCGGTGATCTTTCTTCCTCTTGAGTAGAACAATGACAAATCTCATCTGCTCCATTTCTGACAGGAATTATCTGCATACTGAAATATGTATCCTCCCAATCCCTTCCATAGCTGTCTAGTAGTTGGAAATAGAAGGGGAAAAAATGTTGAAGATGGAAGGCTTCCTAATCAGGATTCCAGCCATCAAAGAGTACTCATTTTGAAGCTATTCCACCCCACCTGTCTTTCCTCTACCCCGCCTTCATTTTTTTGTTTACAAACCTTGGAGTTTGTAGCCTGGGAAGACTTTGATCTTTTGAGCAGGTGACGTCTAACCCTAAGTTAATGTCCCCACCAGTTGGCCATCACTAATCAAAGCAATGAGGTTAAACATATCTCCTTTCCCAAAGATGTGTTTTCAAAAGGCAACTGGATTTTGCTTTTCCTTGAAGACATTTCATTGTCATCCAAGAATTTTCTTCAATTCTGACTGTTCAGTTCATGAACTGAAGAAGCTTCTTGGATGAGAAGTGAAACGTCTTCAAGGAAAAACAAAGCCCAGCTATTTTTTAAAAAAGCACCTCTGGGACAACCATGACCTGGATGACTGAGCATCTCCATAGATAATATATTTCCTGTCACAACTTAGAAGGCAGAGGGGCTGTATTCATGCCACCATTGTCTCAACTAATTACTGGTTAAATATGAAAGCAGATTAATAAAAACATAGCCTCTGTCAAATGTATAAGCTCATAAACATATGGTTTTTTTCAGCTCTGATTTGTCCATCAACTGGCAATGAAAAGGGACTAATCAATAAAGTTGTTGTTATGCATTTGTGCACATTCCCCATAATCTTCTTTTTAGGTCCACCACCCACCTCAAATTATATTTATTTAATGTTTGTGACTATTGCAAAAATATACTTGGAATTTTTTTTAAAAAAACAGGCTAGTTCAGCTGTGATTCTGATCTGCTTCAATAACATATCTACACCAGCAAAGATCAGTATGTATTTTTGGGGAAGGGACTCTGCAAAGGGTTGCAATTTCTCTCTCACTCCCAGCACTTTCCCCTTTCTGTCTAGAAGCAAAAAGTGTCCTCTTGATGGATTATGAGTGAAAGGCTGGCTGTCACTATATGGGTCTATTTTTATCACCAAACCAAACCAGCTGGGTTTGTCTGCTATAGACACTTTCAGCAAGGAGACCTGTCTGGAATAAGTGATGCCCAGAATTATATTAAGGGCAGATTCACAAGCTTCATCTGACAAGGAAGCCAAACCTCCTGCTTGGTGCAAAAATCCAAATTAAACCTAGACAGATGGCTGTCCAACCTCCACTTGGACATACCAACCAGGTTTTCTCTGGATAACTATTGAATGGATCTTTTTGTGGTGACTTTCCCCCCCCCCCCAAATTCATTTGAAACCTTCCTGTAATTAATTGTGTGTCCTGTCTTGGCCTTTTACTATATGAATTCTTTTAGGTATTTGTTGAGTTTTGCTCTATCACCATTTAGTTATCATTCACCAAGGCTACACAATCCTCACTTCGTTTGATTTGGGTTCTGGTTCTCTGATCATCATTATGGCCCTTTTTGAATGTGTTCAAATTTCTTGAATATTTCTTAAAGTATGGTATCCAGAAATGGATTTTGTAAGGAACAAATAAAATGGAATTGTTACTTTCCTGGTTTATATTTATACTTCTGGAGATACAGCCTAAAATTGTATTTGTTTTCTTGCAACTACATCATACTTCTGGCTCATGTTCACCTTGCAAATAACTAATGTCCCAACATCTTTTTCATAAATTTTACAATTTTTTGCAATTAGCATTTTAGTACCAGTAGCAGACACATAACTTGCTTAACAGAGAAATTAAAGCAATGGTGATTGTTGCTTTAGTCAATACATTAATATAGTTAGTTTTAACCTTGGGTAGTTATTAATGTATCTTGGCTACTTTTTAGTGATGAGTTAATTTATGGTAAATACATTGTGCCAAGCCAGAACAGTAAATGAATTTGATAACCAAATGCAGCATTTTGTGCAACCCCGGTTTAAAAATCATGAGGCCATGGAAAAGCATAAAAAACTTCATTTTGCTGGCTATGATAATATCCAACATTTTAAGTTGGCTAACATACACTTGTATAGAGTCAACCAAGCTTTTCGGTTAACCATGTCATCTGAAGTCATAAAGGCCAACTATTTTGGTTTCTAAATGCTGGAGCTTGGGCTTACGAGAAATTTAGGGGAAAAACTCAGTTTCTGGAAATGCAAAATTGTGTACTTGACCACTGAATGTTATAATAACCCACAAAGTACAGTAAAAGGGTTCCATTGGATTGAGATCAAAACAATGGCACAAGCCTACTCATTAACTGCACATTAACTGCATAAGTACTTTCAAGCATTCCCATCCACTTAAGAGATTGGCACAACTAGTCATTCTTCATTCTTCTGGATGGTTTTCAGCCAGACTTTTCCAAATGTAAAGGGTATCATGGCAAAGACAACATGTGTAGCTCAGAACTAGGATACTATTTTTTATTAGCTTATCAAAATATAAAATACAGAAATACAAAGAAAAATGAAAATAAGGGGAGAATAGGGGGGGGAAGGAAGAAGTGTAAGGCAAAGGGGCAAAAGAAAAAAACACCATTGGCAGCCAAATCTTTTTGGTGCAGTAGAATAAGGTAATAACATATAAACTCAGCTTTTTACTTCTACATAACAATATATACTAGCCATTTCTGTAACAACAAACCTATCTAATCAGCAAAAGCCAAAATCAAAGTTTCATTTTTTTTCCACCTTAAGCACAAAGTCCGACAGCAGTTGCCAAGCAGAAACAACATTAATTGCAATCTTTTCTTCAATCAAAGGAGTCAATTTAGCCACCTCTGCTTTTCATCCATTGTGGGAATCAAAGGGGTCCTTCCATTTTTGCGCACAGAGTATTCTTGCAGCTGTCAGCATATATCACATCAAAGTTCCCGTTTGTTTTCCAAGTTTTTTTATCCGGCTCAGAGTTGATCAAGAAGTAAACAATTCCCCAATCAAGAAACTGCCAACTCAGACGTACAAGCTAACAGTAAACAACAGCCTACTCAAAGAACTGCCAAGAACACTCCCACAACACCGACAGGGAAAGCCGCTAGTATATAAACGGAGAGCAAACCCTACTGCTTTCTAGTACTGGGTCATGAAAGGTCTGCAAGAAAACAACCAAGCTCAGAGAGCACCAAGGACCCTACAATTCTGAAAGCTGCAGTGCCATGTTAACATCCCAGACCTTCCCTGCCAAGATCCCATTCTCCACTGACCATCACAAAGCGCATCTGGAGAGAACAGTAAAACTGATATTGTTTTTGATAATCCTCATAAGCTCTCTCCTCCCAGGAGTGATGTGACCGAGACAAGGCAGAGCAGGTGGCAATAATCAGCATTACGCGTGTTCAAGCATTTTCTGTGATATGGATTACTGTGGAATTCTCTCTTCTTGTTCTCAAGAGAAAAGTGTGAAGGGTAAGCCTTTTCTGACAACTTTGCTAAGCTTTTCCATTGGCTTTTTCTCAACCAAACTAAGCCAGTTCTTTCCTTTTTTAAAAAAAAAAACCAGTCGAATGGGAAAGAATTGGAGGAAACATGATTGTTGGCATCCACGGCTAAAATCAAGAGGTTGACCAAGTTGCTGGAAAAATAGGGCAATTTGTGTGTAGTGATTTGCTCTGAGCTCCATGCTTTGCAAGCTAAGCCAGTAGCTACCGAATTTGTCATCCTGCAACTTTTAGAGTCTCTGTATCCAAAGTAGCTATATCCTGTTCTCACTCATAATAATTGTGCTCCACCATTAGGCCTCTAAGATTCTCAGCTACTTGAGAAGATTGCTTCACATTTAGTACGTAAATGCAAAAAAGTAGAATTTGAATATTTTTCACATTGGGAGATACTCAGCAAAGTACAACTAATGTCTCTTTCAATCCAGAGCTGGCTATACTTTCAATACGACATTAATCCACGAGAATATTCAGAATAGCTAACTATAATGTTTTTGAGCCACTAGTACAAAGCTAATAGAAAAACACACTAAGCAACCACACAATGGGGAATGGTCAGGTCATTCAATCTGTTGGAGTCACACAATCCACTAAGACACCTCTAGGCAATCAACTGTGATCTATGTAACAAAATGACTAGATTTCAACAAGCCCTTTTTAAAAAAAAAAAAAAAAAGATGGAATGAGAGCAGGAAACCTTTAAAAGGCAACCACTTTCTCATTTTAAAAAAAAAACCCAATTCTAAAAAAAAGAGAGAGAGAAATGGGAAGACAGGGACTATTTCTACTTTTAAACCTGCATGCATCCACATAAAGACATGTATGGGCCCCAGTAAAACTCACCTGATCCCAGACTCTTATTTATATAAGAGAAGGAATGGCCAAACCTGGAGGTGGAGTTAAAAGAGGGATCTGCTAGAATCCCTACGTAGGCACAAATGAACTAAGTCCAACCTCCCTTGAATTCCATGACCCTTATCTAACTCCAAGTAGGTGTTAACAGTTAGCTAAGAAAATCCCTGTGCGTAGGTTTCCAGCAATAAATCAGTTTAACTGGAAGCTGATCTTTTGCACCTAACAATTTACTTCCATAGGAAAAGTTTCATTCATGTCACACCAGCACAGGTAGCTGAAGACTGGGGAAAGCTGACAAGTAGATTAAAATCTATAAAGGATCTCCAGATAGTTGCTGGAAGTGTAAAAACTCAAGTAGGAACCTTTTACTGCCTTTGGTGTACTTGTAAGAAAAGATAAGCTACCTTGGATTGAAACCAATAATGTAATTCAAAAAATGTTGAAAATTAATATAAACTTCAGACCAGACTTTTTCAATAAAGCCCAACAGGAGAATGATATTTAGTTTTAGATATGAGAACAGCAGCACAAGGTTTATATGCTTGTCACTGGAAAGATCCTGCAATGCTTAGAATAGAAAAATGGTTAGTAAAAGCCACAATGACTAACACCTCTCGTGAGAGAAACGTCACTGAAGAAATTTATTTACAATTGGAAGCCTTTTGTAGACTACTTTCAGGAGATGTAAAAATAAAATAAATTATGAAAGATGGACTTGATTTGTGAAAACAAATTAAGATTTTTTTTTCCTTATTGGGGAGAAATGGACACTATTATAGAGTTGAATATAAGGGTTTCTTATATCCCTGGAAAAAGTCAGAAGTCATTCTTTGCATATGTTTTTGTTTTCCTTTCTTTTTCTTTATATCTTTCTGCATCTTTATTTCACTTTTTCTTCTTTATCTTTCTATTAGTTTTTTTTTTTTAAATCCCATTTATATCCCGCCCTTCTCCGAAGACTCAGGGCGGCTTACAATCTAAAGCACAAATCAATGTGCTTAGCAATAGCCTTCATTCTATGTATATGCCTGCTTATTAGGGCTTTCGCCCCCCCCAAGCGGCATTATTACAAAGTCAGCTTATTGCCCCCAACAATCTGGGTCCTCATTTTACCTGCCTCGGAAGGATGGAAGGCTGAGTCAACCTTGAGCCTGGTGGGATGCGAACCTGCACTAATTGCAGGCAGCTGGTGTTACTTAAGGAGGCATTAGCCCACTGCTCCACCAAGACTCTTTACCCACCAAGACTTTAAGGGTACTTAAATTGTTTCATTATTAGCAAAAAGCAAAAATAAAAAGACTATGAAGGATCAAGATTCTTGGCACGCAGGGAAGCGAGTCAACTCACCCTAATTTTCCAACACAACTTCCTCCTCCTATTTTCCACACAACAACTTTGTGATGTGAGTTGGGCTGAGAGAGAGAGAAACTGGTCCAAAGACATCCAGCTGGCTTTCATGGCTAAGGCAGAATTCACAGTCTCCTGGTGTTTGGCCCAAAGTCACCAAACTGGCTTTCATTCCAAAGGTGAGACTAGAACTCACAGTCTCCTGGTGATAGGCCCAAAGTCACCCAACTGGCTTTCATGCTTATGGTGGGTGTATAGCTCACAGTCTCCTGGTTATAGGCCCACGGTCACCAAGCCATCTTTCATGGCTAAGGCATGCACTAGAACTAACAGCCTCCCACTTTTTAGCCTGATGCCTTAACCACTAGGCCAAATTGACTCTCTCAATTGGATTGAGTGACATGTGGGCTTCCAGCTGAGCATGTGAGCAGAAGCAGTCCCAGCAAGAAATAATTAGGTTTGTCTTGCTCTGAGAAGATTAATTTCTCCACCGAACAAACAATTATAGCCCAAGTCCTGCATCCGCAGAAGAACTCAGTCCACAGTCGGATTTCAATTAAGGAAGTTAAGCTTTCCTTTGTATAAGGAGAGAGAGAAAGATAACAAGGAGGATTATTAAATTAATCTTGCAATCATGGCGACCTCAGAAACGATTCTCAATTTACTTGCCCACCTCTCAGGGGGAACAATTGAGTTGATCGATCATATTATTGTGTTGTAATAAATTGATAGATAGAAAAGATCTGGAATGAAGCGGTGCCATTTCTCTTTAGCTTAGCTGATCCTGAAGTCTGTGGTTTATGGTATTAAAGTATGCCTTTCAATATTTTTTTTAAAAAAATGTGCAAGAAAGACAACAGAAGAACAAGACAGTAAAGAAATAGCTGTTAAAAGTCAGAGGAGCTTTATTTATAAGAACCTTATAAAGCTTATAGAGCCAGTTTGGTCTAGTGCAGGGGTAGGCAACCTTGGCTCTTTTATGACTTGTGGACTTCAAATCCCAGAATTCCTGAGCCAGCATGGAAGAAATGAAAATTGCCAGGTGTAAGATCCAGAACTGCTCATGAATAGTCTCAAGCAGAAGCTTTATTGCCAATCACCTGTGTAATGTATTGGCCTTATATGTTTAATTCACTTGCTTTAAGTCTGACTGTTTGCTTAATGGCTGACCTACTTCTCTCTGTGTTATGTAATGGTTGCTGGGCTGAGCAGACTTGCTGTCTCCAGTCGGTTAAGTAGCTTTGTGGCGGGAAACTGCTACTTTAAACCTATTGGTCCCCGCCTAGAGGCCAACCGTATAAATAGCTATGCAGCAGCTATTAGCTTGCTTCTGTTATGTTCTGACTGAGAATAAACCTGTTGCTGTTTGAACTCTTCATCTCGTTTAATGCCTTCAAGAACTGAATATTTAACAACCTGTGTTACAATAGGGAAGAGGGAGTCAAGCTATTCTCCAAAGCGCCTGAAGGCAGGACAAGAAGCAACGGATGGAAACCAATCAAGGAGAGAAGCAACCCAGAACTAAGGAGAAACTTCCTGACAGTTAGAACAATTAACCAGTGGAACAACCTGCCTCCAGAAGTGGTGAATGCTCCAACACTCAAAGGTTTTAAGAAGAGACTGGACAGCCATTTGTCTGAAATGGTATCATCATCATCATCATCATCATCATTATCATCCTACCAGACTGACTGCATTCCTTTGGGAAGGGTTAGAAGTCTTCATGGATTCTGGGGAGAGGCCAGGCCTGTGGTGCTTTCTGTAGTACCAAGACTGTAATCTCAGCCTTTCTTAACACCTCCTACTAGTCTAGCTGGAGATTCTAACACAAGAACAGATAGCATAGATTTTGTTTGCCTGCTTTGGTAAGAAAATCTGCAAAAGGGCTTGTCTTCTTTAATAGCCAGATCAGGAGCCATAAGTATACCTGACAGTGAGATGGGCGTCATATAAGATTAATAAATAAATAATGTATGTAACACATTTGAGCAGCAGGGTGATCTAGTGGTGAAGACCCTCATCAGCCCACTTAGAAGGTTGAGAGTTCAGTCCTAGATAACTGCAGATATTTTTTCTCTCTCTGGACACAAAGAAAAAAAAATCTACTGCGAACACATGGCATCAGGAAGGGCATCAGGCCAGTAAACACTCAGCTCCATCTAGTCATCCCTAAAGTAAAGGTAAAGGTTCCCCCGCACATGCGTGCTAGTCATTTCCGACTCTAGGGGCCGGTGCTCATCTCCGTTTCAAAGCCGAAGAGCCAGCGCTTGTCCGAGGACGTCTCCGTGGTCATGTGGCCGGCATGACTAGATGCCAAAGGTGCACGGAACGCTGTTACCTTCCCACCGTAGTGGTCCCTATTTTTCTACTTGCATTTTTAGGTGCTTTCGAACTGCTAGGTTAGCAGAAGCTGGGACGAGTAACGGGCGCTCACTCTGCTACGCGGCACTCAGAATTCGACCCGCCAAACTGCTGACCATCTGATTGACAAGCTCAGCATCCTAACCCACTGAGCCACTGCGTCCCTAGAGTCATCCCTACTCTACTCCAAATTAAAGGATTAAAAGGTCATAAAAAGGGAGTTTAATGCATGTACAAGTTTATTATTGATCAATATTCAGCTGGATGATCAGAATAAGGAAAAAAACAAGCTTAAAAATTCCTATTAAGCAGCATATTTGGCTATATTTTGGCAAAGGAGTGTGTTTGTGTGTGTGTGTGTGTGTGTGTGTGTGTGTGTGTGTAAAGTTAACAAACTAAGCAAACACTGGGATGGAATAAGAAAAACTAAAACAGTTTTTATTGTTAAAAGATCAAGCTTCCGTTGGCTAACTGCCAACGTTGTCAGGATGGAAACGCTGGGGTGGGGAGATCACATTTATACTGTTGGTGTCTCTGCGCTCCGCTCATGGAGCACATCACCTGTCTGTTTTTTGAGGCTGGCCGTATTCCTTTGAGTCGTCATGCATCCATTTTTGGGGAATGTAGTTGTCTCTGGGTGTCTGTTGTCAAAAGTGGATTGTTGAGAGTTCCGTGTATTATAGCCATAGTTCTAGTCATTGCCCGTGTTCTTATACCAGAGGTTCTAAACAGTTGTTTCTCTTCTTCCCTGTGTTCTACAATGCAGGGTGGTTGTATGTTTGTGCAATCTTGATTTTGATACAATGAGGCGCTCTCTAAGTGCTTGCGCTGTTTGCCTCCATATCGTGCATGTCGTTCCTCTTCCCAATTCCTTAGTGCCTGGTATGCAGGGGGGAAGGCTATGTGTCGGTTGATAGAGGAGCGGTTTGAAAACCTAGCTTCCTTAAACAAGCGGCCGCCTTTAGTGTTGTCACTGGCAATTGCCTCGATCCCTGCTAGATTAAAGATGTGGTTATGTGTGGCCATGTGTGCCCACACCTGTGAATGTTGTTCTTGTCTTCTAATAGCGAGCTTGTGTTCATGCACTCTAGTCCTCAGTCGTTAGTGAAGTTCAGCCAAAGCTTCAGATCCACCCACTGTTTATTCTCTCACACAAACACCCAGGATTAGAAGATTAGCTCCAAACTGAGAATTTACATCATGTTTGTAATGGACTCTAATATATTTAAAAGGACAGGAGTTGCAGTCAAAATTCAAGGATCTCACCACTTTGGGTTTTCCAAAGCATATAAATATTGGAGCATGACTTCTTTATGCTCTCTGATTTTTGGATGGACAGATACACTAGTTGCAAATACAAATTGAAGAAGTAATATTATTATTAACAGTAATAATGTCTTGATGGAAAATTAGACTGAGGTGTTGGACTAGGATTTCTGATGGAATGTGTCTGGATTCCTCCCAGGAGGGAGGAAATGCATCCCCTAGTAGCAAGAGACAACACAGCTTAAATAGTTTGTGTGGGAGAAAAAGAGTGAAGACAGCTTCTCCCTAACGGTTTCAAGAGTATATATTTCAGGGTGCAAGTAGTCTGCTTTAGTTTGGCAAGATTTTGGTCTGTAGGTGAGAAACAATAAAGAAAACTGCTTAGAAGAATCTTTCTTGCTTTCTTTGGAAGTTGACAGATTGGAGATACAGTGGTACCTTGGTACTCAACTGCTTTGAAGTTCATCAGATTTGGTACTCAATGCATTTTGACATGAAAATGTTGTCCTGGTACTCATTGTTTGTTTGCTACTCAATGCAAAAGGTAGAACTTTGTCAGTGTTGGCTGCCTTGTGACTCACTACATTATTTCTTATGGTAAAAATGTGTTTTGGTATTTATTGCACCTCCCGGAACCAATGAACAATGAGTACCAAGGTACCATTATATTCCATAACTAAGGACGTGGAATCCCTCCTTAGCTATGGAAACATTAAATTATCTCTCTCTTAGGTGTACTAGGTGCCCTTTGAATTTGCTTGTTTGCTTGCAGACATTTCATTATCCAACTAGATACCACAATGTAATCTAGCCACACACATACCCCATTAACACCCACCCACAACATCCCCCACCTGCATTCTGGAACACCCATCCATGGCGCTTGTCCACCCAACTTCATACAATCCATCTACCTGTCTCTCTTGCTGACCCTCATGCTTGTCTTTGATATGGTTTCAGAGTTTCTTACCACATTATAATCACACGAGTTCTTGGCTTAACAACACACACAGTCCTTGCTTAATGACAGCAACAGGCCTGCTGGGATTGCTATCACTAACCATGTGGTCAAATGACATCACACATGACTGAATCACTTAGCGGCAGCAATTCCAGTCCCAATATCTGTATAACCCAAGGAGTACCTATATTGTTTAATAAAGAGATTAATATAAGCTGCCTTAAGCTTCTGGGGAAAAGATGAGGGATAATTCTAATATAAATAAATTAATGAGTTTGCTACCTCACCAGGTATGACCCAGACAATCCATTATTATTTTTTCTTCCTTGCGATTCCAATGTTCTTCTCATGGTTCCTCAGCCCATAAAAGAACTCAAGGTAATGACCCAGTAGAAGTAGCATCTTCAAAGAAACAGGAGAGAAAAAGAGGGGGAGGGAAGGGGAGGGGGAGGGGAATCAGTTTTCCCACTGTGATTCTGCTTACCACAACTTGTTTAAAATGATTAATTACTTTCACAGTAAAAAATTACTTCTGAGGAATGATTAGGTAGAACCAGAGAATCAAATATTTTTCTTACCCTACTGAAAGGATGAGATTGATCTTCCCAACTTGTCAATATCTTCATTGTTTTGTATCTGTTGTTTTGTGCAACATCTTCAGTTTTTTCCAGCATTGTTAATACCAAAACAGCTTAGTTGCTCCTTACTTCTCTTCCCACCTTTAAATGAAATCTGTGTGTTTTGGCTAAGGATAAAGATAAATCTCAGGCAACAGCTGGTTGTTATGTTTTCAGATATGCAGGGAATCCGAACACCACTTTTGTGTTTCTCTATTTCAGGCAATCTCTGAAATAATTCACATTTAAAGCTTAAGACCATCTGGTGGGATCCATCTTATGGGATTCAAGCCCATTCTTCCATTCTGGTTAACACCAGCCCAAGGGCAACCAAACTGGATTAACTCAACATGAAACCTAGGGGAGGTCTAGCTTCAAACTGAACATGGTGTTTAGTGGAAATGTTTCTAAAGGCATCTTCACATTCTGCACAGAATGCTAAAGAAAGGAAGACTGGTATATGCTGTTGTATATCCAGAGATCTCTCCAGGATCTGGAACTCTGCATTGGAGGTTCCCCATCTTCAGAGCATTTATTTATCTATTTATCAATAAAGAAGAATATTTGTTGCTCAACACTGAAATGAGGGGTTCTTGGTGCTCTCTGAGCTTGGTTGTTTTCTCGCAGACATTTCATTGCCTAGCTAAGGAACATCCTCAGTGCTAGTAAGGAGTAGGGTGTCAACGCTGCAACTTCATTTTCAGTTGCCACAGTTGGGAGGGGGAATGTGTGCTTTTAAGGGTAGACATAACAATAAGTTGTCCTGTGGGAACCAAGGTCATTGGTGCTTGGGTTTTGCTGGGCTGAGCGTTCTGTTAGAAAACCCGCCAAATTAGTTTATTGGGGAATGTGATTTATGACATACTACTGGGGTGGGAAGTTCAACTTTCTAACTTTGTAAGTTAGGAGGGAATTTCAGACCTGGTTTCACTTTTGATCGTGCCGATACTTTGCAGCCAATAAATATACTTTGCAGCCAATAAATATATTATTTAAGGAAACCTTTTGCCTTGGAGTCCTGGTTTTGCTGGTCTCATCTATTGGAACCATGACATAGGGTTTGTTCTCAGTTTATATTCTAGTCCTAGAATATAAGACTAGAATATAAACTGAGAGTAAATCCCACTTCCTACTAGTACTGATGATGTTACCTAGTTTGGGTAATGACACGTCTGCAAGAAAACAACCAAGCTCAGAAAGTACCAAGGACCCCACAATCCTCCTCCTCCTCCTCTCCCTTCTAGCACTGATGATGTTATCTAGTTTGGGTGATGAAACGTCTGCAAGAAAAAAGCCACACTCAGAGAGCACTCATTATGTATTTATATCCCAGCTTTCTATTTTTTACAAATAACTCAAGGTAGTGAACATATCCAACACACTTTTCTCCTCCTGTTTTCCCCATAACAACAACTCTGTGAGGTGGGCTGAGAGAGTGTGTGACTGACCCAAGGTTACCCAGCTGCCTTTCATGGCTAAGGCATACAGTTTTTGGTTGTAACCAAATACCATATATACATATACATATACATATACATACATACACACACACACACACACACACATATATATATGATATATATATATATATGATATATATTATATATATATATATATATATATATATATATATATATATATATATATATATATATATATATATATATATACACACACATACATTTAGCTGGATGATCCATATACATACATATATATACACATACATACATACATACATACATACATACATACATACATACATATATTTGTTTTCTGAGGTTTTCGCGGGTGTTTGTATGTAGATCTTTGGTCATTCGGGTTTTTTCCCACATAGAATTGAAGGTGTAAGAGCAACGTTTCGACGAAATCTCAACCGTCATCCTCAGGCTGGTGGCTTCAGCTTCGTTCTTCTGGGAGAAGTGTGTCCACTGAAGCTGAAGCCACCAGCCTGAGGATGACGGATGAGATTTCGTCGAAACGTTGCTCTTACACCTTCAATTCTACGTGGGGAAAAAACCCGAATGACCAAAGATCTACATATATATATCCCAGCCACGCATCCTCCTTGCCCTTTTGCCAATAAGTGATTTGAAAAATCCTAAAACTTACCCTTTAGTTTGTATTTTTGAGTTAGCCTAATAAATTCATTTCTTTGCTGCAGTTTAATAGATAAACAACCTTCATCTCCCTGACCTACACAGATTTTTACGGATCACATTTTGCAGACAGCTTAATGATCATTCAGCTATTGTCCCAACATTCTAAAAAAAAAGATAGTTCAGCCTAGAATCATTGAACAATATCCTACTTTTGTAACCATGATTGGTACAATCGAAGAATATTCACAGTATTGTGAATCTCATTAATCCCTTCGCATATAAAATCCTTGAGGCCCCTTTTTCTACGAGAAATGGTTCATTTTCTTTTAGCTAGTTAAAACCGTTCTCCCATCTCCTGAATAGTAAATTCTGCTGAGGGGTATTTGTCACTGCCCCATAACTGCCTAATGAAACTATCGCTTGGTTCTGTTTAACGGAGATTAAGATTGCTCAGTGTCCCCAAAGCACTTTTCAATACTCTTGAGGTCTATAAACTGTTATATCTCATCAAGTCCTTCTAATTGCCAATTGGGGTATTAAAGAAGAGGTGAGCAGAATTCTGAAAACTCAGTATCCTAATGAACAATAAATAAATAAATAAAATAACAGACCTAGTAAAATAATCTTCATTTCAGCAGCTGGGACTTCTGTGTAGACATGGTAGGACGTTATTATAATTTCCCATTTTAAAGATGGCTACCCGCTTGGTGAATTCTTGGGTTAATGATGTAAAACCTCAAGCAGAAATTGCATATTTAACAAAGGAAAGGGAAAAGAACAAGGAGTGAGTGTAGGAATAAGTAAAGTTCACCAGCCAATTAGATGTAGTAGTTAAGGTGCTGGCCTAGAAACTAGGGGACTGAATTCTAATCCTGCCTTAGGCATAAAAGCCAGATAGTGACTTTGGGCCAATCACCAGGAGATGGTGAGTTCTAGTCCTGCCTTGGGCATGAATGCCAGCTGGATGACTTTGGGCCAATCACCAGGAGACTCTCAGTCCCACCTTAGGCATGAAAGTTTGGGTGACTTTGGGCCAATCACCAAGAGAGAGTGAATCCTAGTCCTGCCTGAGACATGAAAGCCAGTTGGGTGACTTTGAGCCAATCACCAGGAGATGGTGAGTTCTAGTCCCACCTTGGGAATGAAAATCAGCTGGCTAACTTTGGGCAAGTCACTCACTCTCTCAGCCCAACCCACCTCACAGGATTCTTCTTGTGGGGAAATAGGAGGAGGAAGTAGTATTAAGAACGTTCGTCACCTCGTTACTTATAAAGTAATAAAGGTGGGATAATTAAACAAGTTCAAATTGGCAGCAATCAGGTGCAGAAATCTTGCTGCCATCTGATTTTTGGTTTCCCATATGTAGTAACCTAACCCCAGAGACAGCTTTATTGAAGGACTAGGGCAAGGAGTGAGTGTATGGGAGAGCACAATGAGCCATTCTGGAGCAGGGGGTCTTCAAACCTGGCCCTTTTATGACTTGTGGACTTCAACTCCCAGAATTCCTCAGCCGGCTGGCTGAGGAATTCTGGGAGTTGAAGTCCACAAGTCATAAAAGGGGCAAGTTTGAAGACCCTTGCTGTAGAGGTATGGTTCACTATTCACGGATCTCTTCACACTCATAAGTAATGAAACTCTTGGGCATTATTATGATGCTACATTTCCAGTTCTTATAAAAGAGAATATTTGTAGCTCAGAGTTGAAATGAGGTGTCCCTGGTGCTCTCTGAGCTTGGTTGTTTTCTTGCAGATGTTTCATTACCAAATAGGGTAACATCATCAGCGTTAGTAAGGAGTGGGATTTGCTCTCAGTGGCTTGCCCTGTCGTTGTTGGTGAGACTTTCCAGCTCTGTAGTCCAGAACTGGTGGATAAGGACAAGATAGTAAGTTGCAGACAAATAGTTAACCTAACCAATTAAGGCCTCTCTTGAATGAAACATGCTTCCTGGTGATTACCTGGACAGGTAATGTTGCTTTCTCAGCAACAGCATAGACGTAATTTCCCATTGATCCTTCTTTCAACTTTCCAGACTAGTCTACAACCTTAGGATTTTCCGCTGATCCCTATCCAAGTCTCACTCTTCCAGATTTTTTTTTTGAATTGGCCAATCTCAAGAAGAAGCTGCTACCTGTTGTGACATTAGCCTAATCTGTTAGGAAACAGGTAGCGAAAGTGATGATGTCATAATTCTACCTAGCCCCTTTGGAACGAGATTGGAGATATTGAGAGAGAGAGAGAAATGAGCAACAATTCCTGAATGAGGGTTTTATTTGTTATGTTTTGAGAAATTGTTTATTTTCATGAAAAGCATTCTGTCTCTCTTTAGCTCAGCTGCATAATTGACCTTGTGGTTGAAGATTCTCTAGAAGCTTGTGTCTTGCTTTGCTTTTGCAAATGTTTACAAAAGTCTTCATGTTGAGCATGAAAAAGCAGGCAAATGTCAGAAAGAACACTCTAAATTCTTTTCATAATAAGCAGCATATTGTGGAAACCAGATAGATCCTTCTTTAAACCACCCACAAAATGTTACCTCCTTCACTTGTTTGACTGCATTTGCCCCAAATATGTTTATGTTAGCATCAGACACAGCTCTCCAGTTAACCCTGTAAAGAGTAAGAAAGATAACCTTGACCAAGATAGACCAGATCTATTACATACATAGTTTAAGAAAGCCAGTTTGTTCTAGTGATTAAGGAGCTGGCCTAGAAACCAGGAGCTGGTGACTTCTAGTCCCACTTTAGGCATGAAAGCTGGGATGGGTGACATTGGCCCAATCAATGGCAAGATTAGATGTCCTTTGGCAAGTACTTGGGAAGAAGACTAAGACTTGACCTACAGGATTGGTCCAAAGCATAGAACATAGTATCATGGGACTGGAAGGGACCTCAGTCTTCTAGTTCAATCTGCTCAAAGTAGGAGACCTTATACCAGGGGTCTTCAAACTTGGCCCTTTTATGACTTGTGGACTTCAACTCCCAGAATTCCTCAGCCAGGCATGCTGGCTGAGGAATTCTGGGAGTTGAAGTCCACAAGACATAAAAGGGCCAAGTTTGAAAACCCCTGCCTTATACCATCCCATCCCTTATACCCATCAAATGGATGTACAGTTTATTTTTGAAAACCTCCAGTGATTCAGCACTCACAATTTTGGAAAGCGAGCTATTCCAGTGATTAATTGTTCTGTCAGAAAATTTCTCCTTACTTTTAGGTTGGGTCACTCCTTAACAAACTTCCAACCATGACTTCTTGTCCTGCCCTCAGGTGCTTCAGAAAATAAGCCAATCCCCTTTTCTCTGTGACAGCCCCTCAAGTACTGGAAGACTGCTATCCTATCCTCCCCAATCCTCTCTTCAATAGGTTAGACCAGGGCTCTTCAAACTTGGCCCTTTTATGACTTGTGGACTTCAGCTCTCAGAATTCGTCAGCCAGCATGCCTGGCTGAGGAATTCTGGGAGTTGAAGTACGCAAATCATAAAAGGGCCAAGTTTGAAGACCCCTGGGTTAGATATACCTAGCTCCCTCAACCCTTCATCATGCAACTTAGCCTCCAGAGCTCATCTTGAGATGTACTATCCACCGCCATCTTGTTGATTTTACCTCCTTTGCAGACAAGAATCTGGGGCAGGGAGAATGCGTGAATAAACCCAGGGTAAAGCTGCTTGACCCTGTCACTGTGTAAGAAATTTTATGAACTGGAGTAGCCACAGCAACAAACCAGCCAATGAGAACTGTTTTTGATTAAGACACAGTATTGGCTGTGTGAGGCATGTGATCCAGCCTAGGTCTGAGCGTGTCTTAGTCTTCTCTGTCTTGCTTTGTCTGATCTCCAGGTTAAGAGTTGTTGATGTTCCCGGACTTCCGGTGGCTCCGCGGCGACGGAGACAGCCTTCCCGGGCTGCCCGCGGCTCAGCTGAGTTTTTTTCGCCCGAAACAGCGCCGATCAGCTGTTCGGGCGAATTTGAAGCCCCCTCCTCGGGAGAAGAGGAGGGGGTGAGGCCCCAGGTAGGGGTTGAGTTCTCCGGGGCCGCCTGAGCTTGCAGCTTGGGCGGCTGAAGGATCGAACTCCCCCGTAGCCTGGGTCGCTCCCAGCTGGCCAGCGCCTCTGCTCCTGACTTTATGGGGCAGAGCCAGGCGTCTGCGACCACCCCTGCCTGAAGGAAGGACTATGGAATAAAAAGAGCAGGCAGAGCGGTACAAGAGGAAAAGGTGAAGAGGATTATTTTATTCTACTCTCGAGCTTGATGGACTTTTTAAACTCTAAGTGAAAGTGCGTCACAATCGAAAGTAAAAGATGGCGGCTAAACCTCCCCCTAAAACTCTTAGGAGTGCTGGAACTTCCCCGGTGCAACAATCATCATTGCAGGCATTACATCCTCCTGATGTAGTGACATCGAAGGACTTACGAGATGCTCTGGATAAACTTTTGGAATCAATTAATCAATCAATGGATGATAAATTTGCAAAGATGGAGGAGAAATTGGAGAAATTGGAGGAGAGAATAGAAGAGAGGATGGAACAGAAGTTCAGTGTGATGAAGGTAGACATTTTGTCTTCAGTGTATAAAGTGGCTGAATGTGTGGAAGATTTGGATGAAAAAGTCAAAGATTTGACTCAAAAGAATGCCATATTAGAAGCAAAAGTATTGGAGAATGAAGATTTAAGAGACAAAATGGATAGAGAATTGAGTCTTGCTCAATATTTCCAGATGCAGTTTGCCATTAGAATCAGAGGTTTAAAGGAGAATATTAAGGAAGATTTAAAGCAGCTGGTTTCTGAGGCTCTTGAAGTGGTATTGAATCAGCCAGCATCTGAAATAAAAGGAGGCATGGATAAAGTGTATCGTGTGAACTCATGGATTGCTAGACAGAGAAAGCTGCCTAGAGATGTGGTGGTTTATTTTGCAAAAAGGGAAATTAGAGATGAAGTTATACAAGCTGCCTATGATACTAAAGTCGTGATTGCTGATCAAGAAGTTCTGGTTCTAAAAGAAATTCCTCCAAAGATTTTAAGGAGAAGGAAGGATTTTACATTTCTGGTGCAAGAGCTCAAGCAACGAGATATAAGGTTCAGATGGGAGATTCCAGCTGGGTTGATGGTGATGTATGAAGGTAAAAGGTACCGTTTGGTTACTGTGATGCAAGCGCGTGATTTTTACAATAATGTTTTAAAAGCAACCCCATTAACACTTCTGGAAGCTGCAAAGGGATCTGGAGAAGGAGAATATCAAGAGGCTGAAGATGGACAGATAGAGGAGAATGGTGCTGCAGGAGATCAAGTTATAACACTTTTGGATGATCCCAGAGAACAGAGGGTGACGCGTGCTGCTTTAAAACGATCAAAAAAGATAAAAGAACAAGATCAGCAGAAGTCTATGGAATTTTCACAACGTACTTACAGCCAAGTAGTGGGAGGTGGGAAAAGATTTGGATGAGGAATGTAAAATTTATATTAGTTTGAAATCTAAGAGAGAATTTTTACAAAATGTTTTATAGATGGTATTTAGACTTTAAAAAGCTAAGCATGTATCTGAATTATTAGCCTAAATGTTGGAGGTGCGGTGATAAAGACGTAATATATTTTCATATTTTCATATATGGTAGACCTGCAAAAAGGTTAAGGCTTTTTGGATAAAAATTTGATGGAATATACTAAGTTGATGTTGAATTTAATTACGGCAGCAAGACTTTTGATAGGATAGTACTGGAAAGAGGAACTGCCGACCATAGAAGAGTGGATTTTAAAGGTTTCCGACTTGGTCGAAATGGTGAAGATTTCGGCCTATTTGAAAGATTATTCGCAGGAACGCTATATTATGGAAGGGAGAAAATGGCTTGAGTTTACTCAGAATAAGTATAGGGTTAAGAAGTTTTATATTTGAATAAGTCTTCTTTCTTCTTTCTTTATTTTTTTTCTATATTAGTTTTTTTTATATATATATATTTATGTATATTTAATATTACTAAGGTTTGTTTTATCCTATATAAGCTAGAGAGTGATAGATTTTAGAGTTTATGGTTGTTAGTATATGGTTGTTTATGATTGTTTTTTTTTTATATATACCTTGTACTTAGCTCTGGGAAGTCGGGGGGGGAGGGGGGGAGGGGGGAGAGGAAGGGGGGGAGGGAGAAGGGGGGGAGGGGGGATTTTTTAAGGGAAAAATTGTATGTTAAAACTTTTGAATAAAAAAAAAGAGTTGTTGATGTTCCCCAGAGCTGAATGAAATGGTATGTATCATGTCTCTATATATTTTATAGATAAAGTTTTTCTAAACTATGCCTCCTGCTCATTTTGAATGTGTGCTTATTTTTGCGCTGGAAAGCTGTAAAACTCATAACAGACCCTAATAGTAGGACAAGCTTCTTTCTCTCTGTATCTCTCTAGCACTTGGGAAGCCCAAGAGAAAGTTATACAAAAGCATGGAATCTGAAGTAGTCTGGAAGCCCATTTCTGACTAATTAATTTTATTAAAAGGTATAAGCTTTTGCGAGCTGCAGTCATCTCAAAGGATGCGTAGAGTAGCTAGACTGATATACGATTTAAATTTATATCATTCGAGACACACTGCACATCCGATGAACTGAACTGCAGCTCACAAAAGCTTATGGCTTTTAATAAAATAGGCTAATCAAAAAAAGGTGCTATCGGACTTCCGGTGGCTGCGCGGCGCCGGAGACAGCCTTCCCGGGCTGCCCGCGGCTCAGCTGAGTAATTTTCACCCGAAACAGCGTCGATCAGCTGTTTGGGTGAATTTGAAGCCCCTTCCTCGGGAGAAGAGGAAGGGGTGAGGCCCCAGGTAGGGGTTGAGTTCTCCGGGGCCGCCTGAGCTTGTAGCTTGGGCGGCTGAAGGATCGAACTCCCCCGTAGCCTGGGTTGCTTCCAGCTGGTCAGCGTCTCTGCTCCGGATTTCTTGGAGCAGAGCCAGACGTTTGCGACCACCCCTGCCTGAAGGAAGGACTATGGAATAAAAGGAGCAGGCAGAGCGGTACAAGAGGAAAAGATGAAGAGGATTATTATATTTTACTCTCGAGCTTGATGGACTTTTTTAAACTTAAAGTGAAAGTGCGTCACAAGTGAAAGTAAAAGATGGCGGCTAAACCTCCCTCAAAAACTCTTCGGAGTGCTGGAACTTCTCCGACGCAACAATCATCATTGCAGGCGTTGCATCCTCCTGATGTATTGACACCGAAGGATCTACAAGATGCTCTTGAAAAACATGCCCAGGTAATTCTGGAATCAATGGGAGATAAATTTGCACGGATGGAGGAGAAATTGGAGAAATTGGAGGAGAGAATGGAAGAGAGGATGGAACAGAAGTTTAGTGTGATGAAGGTAGACATTTTGTCTTCAGTGTATAAAGTGGCTGAATGTGTGGAAGATCTGGAGGAAAAAGTAGAAGATTTGACTCAAAAGAATGCCATATTAGAAGCAAAAGTATTGGAGAATGAAGATTTAAGAGATAAAATGGACAGAGAATTGAGTCTTGCTCAATATTATCAGATGCAGTTTGCTGTTAGAATCAGAGGCTTAAAAGAGAATATTAAGGAAGATCTAAAGCAGCTGATTTCAGAGGCTCTGGAAGTGGTATTGAATCAGCCAGCATCTGAAATAAAGGGAGGCATGGATAAAGTGTTTCGTGTGAATTCATGGATTGCTAGACAGAGAAAGCTGCCTAGAGATGTGGTGGTTTATTTTGTAAAGAGGGAAATTAGAGATGAAGTTATACAAGCTGCCTATGATTCTAAAGTTGTGATTGCTGATCAAGAAGTTTTGGTTCTAAAAGAAATTCCTCCAAAGATTTTAAGGAGAAGGAAGGATTTTACATTTCTTGTGCAAGAGCTCAAACAACGAGATATAAGGTTCAGATGGGAGATCCCAGTTGGGTTGATGGTGATGCATGAAGGTAAAAGGTACCGTCTGGCTACTGTGATGCAGGCGCGTGATTTTTACAATAACGTTTTAAAAGCAACCCCATTATTACTTTTGGAAGCTGCAAAGAGATTTGGAGAAGGAGAACACCAAGAGGCTGAAGATGGACAGACAGAGGAGAACGGTGCTGGAGGAGATCAAGCTACAACTTCTTTGGATGATCCTAGAGAGAAGAGGGTGACGCGTGCTGCTTTAAAACGATTAAAAAAAAAATAAAAGAACAAGATCAGCAGAAGTCTATGGAATTTCCACAACGTACTTATAGCCAAGCAGTGGGAGGAGCATGGCCTAAAAAAGATAGTCCTATCAAAGCAGCGCTTCAAGAGCTTTGGGATGATATGCATGACAACTAAATTTTCAACTTGGAACGTTAATGGACTAAATTCACCACAGAAGAGGAAGAAAGTTTTTCAATATTTAAAATAATTCAAGATAGATGTTATATGTTTGCAAGAAATGTATATTAGGGTTGTGGACCAAAAGTATTTACTGAACTCAAGGTTGGGTACGCGATTTGTTGCTTCTGTAATGAATAAGGAAAATGGAGTGGTTGTTTATGTTAAAAGTGCTTTAACAGCAGACTTAATTGAAGCAGATAAGCATGGAAGATACGTTATGATAGAGCTGCTGCTAGAAGGCAAAAAGACGCTTTTAGTTGGATTATATGCTCATAATCAACAACAAGCTGACTTTTTTAGTTTACTTTATACAAAGCTTACCCAGTTGGATTATAAATCTGTTATTTTTATGGGGGATTGGAATGGTGTTTTGGATGTACAGATGGACAAGGCTGGAGCTTCTAAGCGTGTCCCAAGTCATGCTAGATTGCCTAAATCCTTTTTTTTGAAATGAAGATTTTATATTAATAGTGTTTGTAGTTATTCTATATGAGCTAGAGAGTGATAGATTTTAGAGTTTACGGTTGTTAGCATGTGGTTGTTTATGATTCTTTTTTTTGTTTTTTATACCTTGTACTTAGCTCTGGGAAGTCGGGGGGGGAGGGGGGGAGGGGTAAGGAGGGAGGGATAGGGGAGGGGTAGGGGGGTTTGTTAAAGATAAAATGTATGATAAAACTTTTTAATTAAAAAAAAAGGTGCTATCAAATTCCTTCTGATTTTCTGCAAACCATGGTGCTCGCCCTTCAGCAACTACAGAAGCAGATGAGTAAAAAAACAAAAACAAAAAACAATCGTCTGAACACTGTACTAAGAAGAAAAATCAAAAGGAGAAAGAATGTCATTCAGGACCTGGTGAATTCTTTGAAGAAGCAAGTTTCAGTTGTAAGAATGGCAATAGCAATACCCAGGGCTTTTTTTCTCATAGAACGCTCAGAACGGAGTTCCAGCACCTTTTTTGGATAGAAACTTGTAGGGTAGGCAAGGAGGGTTGTATGACATGTGTGAGTTCCGGCACCTTTTTCTTTTACAAAAAAAGCACTGGCAATACCATTTAGGCTTATATACTGCCCCATCATGCTTTACTAACCCTTTGGGGGGTTTACAATGTACAAGCATTATTTGCATATAGCCACCAACAATCTGGGTCCTCATTTTACTGACCTTGGAATGATGGAAGACTGAGTTAACCTTGAGCCCGTCTGGATCAAACTCCAGGCTGTGGGCAGAGTTGGCCTGCAAATACTGCTCCTTAACCACTGTGCCGCCAGGGCTCATAAAGAAAGCACTGAATGCAACATGGCCAAAGCTAATTGGCAGCATTCAGATGGTCCTGTGCCGTAGCCACTGCTGAAGAAAGAAAAAAATTGCCTCGCCTGTAAGGTTGTGTGTATATAGCTCAAGGAGACACCATTTTGTTTTTTGCCTCAAGCCCTCCCCCTCGCTCCCCAAAAAAGTTCTGGAGACATTCTTGGCCCAACTGCTGTATGCTGAGGTTCATGAATATTTAACTTATTTGATTGATTGATTGATTGATTGATTGATTGATTGATTGATTGATATGCCACCTATTGTGTACTGGGTTCTTTGCAGCAAGCAGGAGACAAGGCGAGAGAGTTCAGGCAGGAACATGCTTTATTGAATGCAGGAACTGAACTGTTAACCAAGGCTTCTATGCAGCTATTTATACTCTGGCCACTAGGCGGCAGCCAATAGGTTTGAAGGAACCTATTGCCACCCTAGAGCCAACCAATGGTGGTGCTGGAGACGGCCTGTCTGAGGAGCCAGCGACCGTTACACAGACTCCCTGCTTAAGCAATCTCACAGCATTCAGTTCAAGCAAAACTAGGCCCAATACATTACACCACCCATCTCACTATCAAGCAATGCTGGAGAGTTTACAACATCATAAGTGGCAGCCTAAAACAAACAGAAGGTTAAAAACATCAAAACATTGGCCCTTAAAATTGGGTTTTGTTAACAATAGTATAAGTAAAAAGGGACTAATACGTAAATGGGATAGAGGAGGGATCTTCTCCTAATCTCCTCCTATTAACCACCTCCAGAATGGGATGGTCCCATCGGGGGCCCAGCCCAGTTGGCAGAGCTGGGTTTGAAGGCCCTTCTGGAAGACCAAGAAGTTGGGGGCAGATCCCACCTCAAGGGGTTCAATGTTCCAGAGGGCAGGAGCCATTGCAGAAAAGACTCGTCTCCTGTATCCCACCAGCCATCATTCCTTGACTGACAGGGTCCACAGTATGCCCCTTCTGCCAGAGCAAGTTGGGACAGGCCAATCCATTGGGGTGAGACAGTTCCTCAGATAACCTGAACCCATGCCATAAACAGCTTTACACGGTAAGAACCGACATCTTGAATTGGACCCCAAAACAAACCAGCAACCAGTGCCGTTCGCACAACAGCAGAATAGCTTCTACCTTCTCCTACAACAGATTCATGAGCCATCGCTTCCCATATAGATTCTACTTGCCATAAAGCTGGAGATCTTCTTTTAGTTGCTTTTCTGCCTGCAACATCACAGCTGTGATTATTTATAAGAATTATCTCTAGCCTTTTGTTCAGGAGCTCAAGCAGCATAAATAGCATCTTTCCTTCCCATGTAAAAAGATAGGTTGTGTTGAGAGAGGTGGGGGGGGAGGAGAGAGACAGAGAGAGAGAGAGAGAGAGCCAAAATCACCCAATGAGCTTTCGTAATTCAGGTTGTTTTAAATCTCCCTGGTGCCATGCCAACATCTATGAACTCTGGGGCTGATCAACTACACCATTCTATGTTGTATGTTTTAAGCTTTGGCTAAGCCTTCCCTTTCACTGTACAGTTCTGTCTCTGGAGATCTAAAGCCCCACTTGGCTTTAATTCAACTACCGGCACTGCACAGGTAGTCCTCGACGTACAACCACAATTGAGCCCAAAATTTCTGTTCTTAAGCAAAACAGTGGTTAGGAGAGTTTTGCCCCATTTTATTTATTTATTTATTTTATTTATTTTAATTCCATTTATATCCCGCCCTTCTCCTTTCTTGCCACGGTTGTTAAGTGAATCTAACTTCCCCGCTGACTTTGCTTGTCAGAAGGTTGCAAATGACAATCACATGACACTGGGAGATAGCAACCATCATAAATATGAACCAGTTGCCAAACATCCAAACTTTGATCACCTGACCAGTGGTGGGATTCAAATACCTGAACAACCAGTTCTCTGCATGGATGCCACTTCCGGAAGTCCGTTCTGAGCCAGGGAGGCTTCCTAGGCCCAGAATGGCCCACCGGAAGTGCATGGATGCCACTTCCCAAAGTCCGTTCTGAGCCAGGGAAGCCTCCCAGGCCCAGAACGGCTCACCAGAAGTGGCATCCAGGCACTTCCGGCGATCCATTCTGGGGCTTGTGAAAAAAGGCTAGTGCATCAGCCGGTTCTCTGAAGTCAACAAAAAATTAGCTACCAGTTCTATCGAACCGGTGTGAACCGACTGAATCCCACCACTGCACCTGACCATGGGGATGCTGCAACACGCTGCGAGTGTGAAAAATGGTCTTAAGTCACTTTTTTCGGTGCTCTTGTAACTTCAACTGGTCACTAAATGAATGGTTGTAAGTCAAGGACTACCTGTATTATATTGCATTGGAGCTGTCAGAATGAAGAGAATTTTCTGCCTTCCAGAAACAGTTCGAGCCTTTTTCTCTTCCTCTGGAGAAATGCTGAGAACTTGTCCATTCCATTTCTCCCTCTGTTTATTTGGACGGAGAATTTCCCAGCATTACAAATGCAGGTAGTCCTCGACTTTCAACAGTTCATTTATTGACCATTCAAAGTTACAGTGGCACTGAAAAAATTGACTGATGACTATCACACTTACGACAGCTGCGGCATCCCCATGGTCATGTAATCAAAATTCAAACGCTTGACCACTGGTTCATATTTATGACGGCTGCAATGTCCCCGGGGCTCACGAGATCCGCTTTTGCGACATTCTCCCAAGCAAAGTCAACGGAGAAGCCAGATTCACTGAACAACCAGGTTACCGACATAATAACTGCAGCGATTCACTTAACAACGGTGGCAAGAAGGGTGTTAAAATGGGGCAAAACCCACTTAACAAATGTCTCTCTTAGCAACATAAATTTGGGGGTCAGTTGTGATCGTAACCCGCGGACTGTCTGTATTGAGAATTAGTATTAATTTCTGAGTAAATCACTGCAGGAATAACAGAGCCGCAGTTACAGCAGCCGACCGAGCAAATTCAGGACCTCAGAATTATAAACCCTGGATTTCTTAAATAGCCAAGCAGCTGTGACCCATATAGGAATGGTGCCAGACTGTCTCGTATGAATGAGGATTAAATTATTGATATGGCGTTGGTGTGCCGGCTGTGGATATAGCCATCAGCAGCAAGAGCAGCAGATGCTCCATTAACCATTCATGGCTCTGCACCAGCTGACCTTGTCTTTTTCCCAGCAGCTCCGAAGAGGAGGGCGAAGAGAATCCCTTGGCTTCTCTCTCAGAGTTGACAACACAAGGAGGCTGAATTCATCTACCCATCTGTTTGTTTTCTGAGTGAGCTCATCAGGAAGCATTATGACAATGCATTGGTAATTTGGATGTAACCGTGCCTGTGCCTTATACTGCTGTTTTTCAGAACTGGGTATGACGGGAAATCATAGAGTTGGGAGTTAGCCTAGATCATCAACTCCCTCTCTGTGGAAAATCTAATTTTACTGAAGAAATATAAAGGCACATAGGGCAGTCCTTGAGTTACAGCCACCATTGAGCCTAACATTTCTGTTGCTAAGCAAGGCAGGTACTAAGTGAGTTGTGCCACATTTTATGACCTTTTTGCCACAGTTCTTAGGTGAATTGTGTGGACGTTAAGCAGATCTGGCTTCCCCCATTGACTTTGCTTGTCAGAAGCTGGCTGGAAAGGTTACAAATGGTGATCACATGACCTTAGGATGGTACACATTCTGTGCTCCTTGAGCAGCACCCACTAGCTGGACTAGCAGACCCCCAAGGTCCCTTCTGTTCTGTTCTGGTCTGATCTACTCTAGTCTACTCTACTCTACCCTACCCTACCCTACCCTACCCTACCCTATGCTGCTCTGCTCTGCTTTGCTGTACTCTTCTCTACTCTACCCTACCCTATGCTTCTCTGCTCTGCTCTACTCTACCCTACCCTACCCTACCCTATGCTGCTCTGCTCTGCTCTACCCTACCCTACCCTACCCTATCCTACACCACCCTATGCTGCTCTGCTCTGCTCTGCTCTACTCTGCTCTGCTCTGCTCTGCTCTGCCCTACCCTACCCTACACTGCTCTGCTCTGCTTTGCTTTGCTTTGCTCTGCTCTGCTCTGCTCTGCTCTGCTCTGCTCTACTATAACCTACCCTACCCTACCCTGCTCTGCTCTACTCTTATTCTATTCTATTCTATTCTATTCTATTCTATTCTATTCTATTCTATTCTATTCTATTCTATTCTATTCTATTCTATTCTATTCTATTCTATTCTATTCTATTCTATTCTATTCTATTCTATTCTATTCTATTCTATTCTATTCTATTCTTGAGTCGGATATGACTGGACAAGGGAAAACTTTCCCTTTACTGTAGGATAGGAAACTATCATAAATACATACCAGTTCCAAGTGTCTGAATTTTGATCACGTGACCATGGGGATGCTGCAATGGTCATAAGTGTGAAAAATGGTCACGTTTTCAGTGCCATTCTACAAAAAGTGACCAAACAGATGGTTGTAAGTCAAGGATTTGGCATTTCTGGAAGTACAGCAAGTTTTCTTTACAACTTTTGATTATTATTATTATTTTTAAAAAGAATTATTAATATAAAACTATTAAGTGTTCCCAATAACCACTACCCATTTTGACCATACTAAGTCAAGGAAGTTTGTCCTGAGAAAGCAAATGTGAATTTCCAATGGAATTGCTTATTCTCATTGCCCATCTGAGCAATTTCTATCTTTTCATCCTGTGGTCATGGGGATTTAGCCTCCCATGTGAAGATCAGATCCTTAGGAAATGTTCCCTGAGAATAGTTTTACAAGGAAAACAGTAAAAGCCTTGGGATATACAAGGTGAAAGGATAAGTGGGGGGGAAATGCAAGGGGAGAATGGCATGGTGGAGATTATAGAGGGGATGCATATAAACATTTGATACTAGAGATCTTGAAGGAAACAGCTGTTCCATAGCAGATTAGTCACTTAACATAGATTACACGCTGGTTGCTGTGTCTAAGACTTTGACATTGCAACCGACACCATGATTTCATTTCCTAGCTGCTGGAACCCTCTGTGCAAAAATCAGAGCTGAGAAATCAGATATCTCTTTACAGAAGCAGCATCAACTCAAGTGGTATTCTGCAGACTGCACCCAGTTACACTGGAGAAAGCAATTAAGCTGGATCATCTTCTCCAAAATGGTTGAATAATTCCAGCATTTTGTGTGCAAAAGGTCCTATTCACTGCCTGTCTGTCTTTCTGTTTGTCTGTCTATCTATCTATCTATCTATCTATCTATCTATCTATCTATCTATCTATCTATCATCCACCTATCCATTCATTCATTCATTGATCCTTCCATCCATCCATCCATCCATCCATCCATCCATCCTCCATCCAATCCATCCATCCAATCCATCCATCTATCCAATTCATCCATCCAACAACTATAATTGCCAGGCTCAATTTTCGTCATAAGCTGAGGATTACCTGTACTTAGAAAGTATGCAGTTGGAAGAATGCTGGTCTAGATTTCCAACACTGGCAACTTTCAGATGTGTGGATTTCAAGTCACAAAATTCCCCAGCCAGCATTCTGGAAGTTGAAGTCCACATTTCTAATCATTACTAATGTTAAGAAACTGTGGTCTAGATTGTAGATGTCAGTAAGAACCAGACTTTTTATTTCTCTGTAATGCATATTTATTGCATTGCTTTTGTAATTATCATGTTGCTCATATCAGAAATTCATTTATTTGGAACCTGGCATCCACATGGAGGTGGGTCATGAAAATAAATGAAAATATTAAGAAATGGGTTGGGAAAATGACTAGATCTCCCCCTTCCTTTTTGTGATAGTCTACGAGGCACCATGTGGTTACAGTTAAACCAAAATCCTGACTCACATGCCTGGGGTTTCCAAGCATCCAGGTTACTTCTGAGACAAAATGTATGAAGAGTCCAAGCGTATCATCACTGATTGTGTGGAGTTATGGGATGGAAGAAAATTTGCATTCCCTTGAGGACAAGCATTTACTGGAACAGCCAGTAAAATTATGTTTCTCTCTTTATCAATTTGTTTTGCAAATGGAAGAAACTTTGGCTTTGACCTGAGATCACTCTAATTCTTTATGAAGTTTATGGTTTAAAGACAACAACACTGAGAGAAGACAGGATGGAATGGGGCAAGATGGGATAGGATGAGTTTAGGCAGGACAGGATAGGGGAAGATGATATGGGATGGGACAGGACAGGACAGGATGGGACACGGCGAGACAAGACAAGACAGGATGGGAGGGGAGGGTACAAGATAGGATGGGACATGATGGAATGGGGTGGGATGGGACAAGACAGGGCACGGCAGAATGGGACAGGATGGGACAGGACTAGATAGGATGGGACAGGGTAGGATGGAACGGGATGGAACCAGATAGGAAGGGACAAGACGGGATGGGGTGGGATAGAACAGAACAGGACAGGACATGATGTGGCAGGATGGGATGGGATGGAACAAGATGGGAAGGGACAGGATGGGATGGGAAAAGATAGGATGGGATGGGATGGGACAGGACAGGACAGAACAGGATGGGGCAAGAGGGGATGGGTTGAGATGGGATGGAACAAGATGGGATGGGGTAGGATGGGACAGAACAGGACAGGATGGGGCAGGAGGAGATGGAGTGAGATGGGACAAGACAGGGATGGGGTGAGATGGGACAGAACAGGACCGGACAGGATGTGGCAGGATGGGATTGGACGGGATGGAGAGACATCTGCCTCATCACATTTTCCTAATTCATTATGACATCACAGAATGCTCAGGAACATTTTGAGAGATGCCCATAATGGGATGATGAGAAATAAATAGTAAGCATCTGAAAATCACATTTTTCTCCATAATTCTAGGTGATATGTCATCCTGGCTTCGGGAAGAGATGCAATGCCCTCATCTTCCCAAATGCAGACAAATTCATTAGGGTGACTTCTATGCCACGATGTCACGGTTTTGAACCTTTTTAAAGGAATTGCTCACTGATGTGGCCATCCTCAAATCTAGAAAGTGACTGCTTGGGTTAAATTTCTAAGCAGCTGGTATGACTGACGATCAGGTATCTCCTTTGAAATTAATGACTGCCTTCCCTTTGCTGGAAAACATCATTGCTTTTTCAAAGAGAACCAATATGCTCTAATGCAAAGTGATGCTTTCCCTAATGAAATAAGATAATTGCACTAATGGCATGACCAGGGATGCTAAGTTCACAATGTGCAACTTATAATGAGGCCGCTAGATCAATATATCTCTTTGCCTAGTCACTCTGAGCAGGCTGGATTATAATATGTTTGAGAAGATTAAAGGCTTTAGGAAATTGTTGGAAGTTAACCCCCCCAAAACCTAAAATGCCTCCCACAAGCCAAATTATTCAGTCGGATAGGTGAACAGGAGCTGGATGATAAAAGGGTTAAGGATGCCTCTGGCTGCTTTTCAACAACGCTATTCTGTTTTGTAGTTCGCAGTTCACTCCCCTTCAATGCAAAGTGAGCATGATGGGCAGGAGATCTTTTTCTGGTTCCAATTTTAATCTGAGTTACAGAGAGAGCCAGTTTGGTAGAGTGGTTAAGATGTTGGCCTAGAAACCAGGAGACTGTGAGTTCTAGTCCTGCCTTAAACATGAAAGCCAGCTGCGTGACTTTCAGCCCAACTGGTTTCAAAGTGTGCTTTTTGTAGAGAAAATAGGAGGAGGAAGGTGTGTTTGCATATGTTTGCCACCTTGAGTTCTTTATAAAAATGATAAAGGTGGGATTATAAATAAATAAATGAAGCAGGTGTGTTTGGAAGGAGATGAGGTCCTCTCTTGTTATTATTACTGGTTCATTGCTCAGTCAGCCAGGTGTTTAGACTGGATTTGGCATTTTCATCCACTACCAAGTCCCTCCCAAGAATCCAGGATAAGCATATTATTATTATTTATTCAATTTATATGCTGCCCATCTAACCTTCAGACTCTTGTAGGCAGCTTACAATAAGGGGGAAAACAAGAATATAACAATATCAATAACAACAATATAAAAAACAATATAAAACATAGCTTTTTAAAACATATAAAGATGATTAGGGGACTGGAGGCTAAAACATATAAAGAAAAATTGCTGGAATTGGTTATATCTAGTTTCATGAAAAGAAGGACTAGGTGTGACATGATAGCAGTGTTCCAATATCTCAGGGGCTGCCCCAAAGAAGAGGGAGTCAAGCTATTCTCCAAAGCGCCTGAAGGCAGGACAAGAAGCAATGGATGGAAACTAACCAAAGAGAGAAGCAACCTAGAACTAAAGAAAAATTTCCTGTCAGTCAGAACAATTAATCAGTGGAACAACCTGCCTCCAGAAGCTGTGAATGCTCCAACACTGGCAGTTGTTAAGAAGAAATTGGACAACCGTTTGTCTGA
This sequence comes from Vipera berus, assembly GCF_964194415.1. Classification (NCBI taxonomy): domain Eukaryota; kingdom Metazoa; phylum Chordata; class Lepidosauria; order Squamata; family Viperidae; genus Vipera; species Vipera berus. The sequence goes on from NC_138204.1 coordinate 206,183,928, forward strand.
AATGATATAGTGTTTTCTGCCTGAGCAGAGGGTTGGACTAGAAGACCTCCAAGGTCCCTCCCAACTCTGTTATTCTGTTCTGATAAGAATAAATATTAAAATCAACAAAGATTTATAGCACTTCCATGTATACAACCAAAATATGGATCCAATACATAGATGACACTTTCATCATAATAAAAAGGACCAACTAGGGAACACACACAAAATCATCAACCACATCTTTAAAGGACTGCAATTCACTAGGGTAGAAGAACACAACAACATTCTACCCTTCTTGGATATCCTTATCAGCAGAGTCAGTGATGGCAAATTAGAAACACGAGTGTGTTGTAAAACTATCCACAACCAAGCGCTCAGCTACCAAAGTAACAACCCAGCCTCCCACAAGAGAAACTCTGTACAAACACTAATTCGATGAGCACAAAACACTCCTGAATATCAGGAAAAAAGGGAAACAGATCATCTATACATCTTCCAACAAAATGGATCTGCATACAACTTCATCAAAAAGTGCCAACCCAAAATAGCACAACCAACACAAGCTGTGAAAAGAATAACACTGCCATACATCAAAATCATCTCAGAAACCACCAGTATTAAAACCACATGGCATCACCACAGCACACAAACCAGCCAAAGTCTTCCAAAAGATCCTAAGTAAAGCAAAAGACCCAGTAGCCACAGAAGAAACAAAACAGAAAAAAATAAATGGACAGACTTCACCATAGTTCCAACTGGGAAACCCTAGACCAGGGGTGTTGAATTTATTTAATTTTATTTATTTATTTAATTAAATTTTTATACCGGCCTATTCCCGAAGGACTCAGGGCGGTTTACAGGGCAGCATAAAATACAATATAAAAATAGTATAAAATTAAAATAGATTAAATTAATTAAGCCCAACAATTAAAACAATATTAAAAGCTAAAACCCCTTCAGTCCAGGCCTGATAGATCAAAAAACCAGGTTTTCAGGTCCCTGCGAAATGAACGCAGATCGGGGGCGGTCCGAAATTCCACCGGTAAATCATTCCAAAGGGCAGGTGCGCCCACAGAGAATACCCTCCCCCTGGGGATCACCCGACGGCACTCCTTAACCGCCGGCACCCTGAGAAGGCCCTCCCTGTGGGAGCGCACAGGACGATGGGAAGTTGATGCCGGCAGCAGGTGTTCCCTTAGATAATCTGGACCCAAGCCATTTAGAGCTTTATAGGTCATTACCAGAATTTGCAATGTCTTGTGATGTGTCATGATGTATCATGACTTTTTTTCCCCATTGCCACACCATGGGGTAGGCGTGGTTTCAGCCTGACGCATCCGGCCCGTGGGCCGGCAGTTTGACACCCCTGCCCTAGACCAAGTCAAGCCCAAAAAATGTACAGAAGAACTTTAACAGCTCACTGATCAACTGGGAAACTGATGTAAGTGCAGATAATCCTCAAGTTATGGAGCCTGCCCCTTACCATTGTAAGTCGTAACAGTCATAAAGTAGGTCAGTCGCATGGCTGAACTCATTTTATAATGTTTTTAGAGTGGTCGTTCAACAAGCATGACCTTCATAAGTGTGAACACCATGATCATTAAGACAACGGCATGGACATTAAATAATCCCATAGTTTGCTGTGGTGTGGTTTTGCCAAAAGCTGAAAGTAAGAGCCAGTTTTCAGGAAAACCATCATAAAACATCCCAAAGGTGCTTTTTCACGAGGCAACTGGATGTTCTTGCTTTTCTTTGAAGACATTTAGCTTCTCATCTAAGAAGCTTCTTCACCTCTGAAGATAGTTTGGGATAACTATGACCTGGATGACTGAGAATCTCCATAGATGTCGTAAAACATGGTCACATGACCATGGGATGCTACAAACAGCCATAAACACAGCCGTGTCGCCAAGTGCCAGAAATGCAGTCACATGGCTGCATGGGGGAGGGGCTGAAGTCACAACTTCAGATCTGGATTGTAACTCGTCTTTTCCTGGTATGTCATCACTTCAAACAGCTAAGTGACCCATCTTACATTCAGGTCTACCTGTGCACAGGAAATCCATAGACCTTATGAATCCAAGGAGCCGGAAGCATGGTGAATGCTAAACAGTTTGCAGGAAGTCAACAGCTGGGTGTCTGTGGAAAAGAGTCGAGGGGCAGAGTAAGGTAGAGATTGGAAAGGATTAAACTCTATTACATTTTTAGTGTCAACTGTGGGAATATGAAACGGTTTGATTTGGCCGGGAATCAAAGAAGATGCATTCTAAATTACAGAGTGGGAGAAAATGCCTGGCCTGGCAACAATCCTTGTGGAGAAAAATAAAATAAAATGGTGGTTTTATTAGCAACACAATAAGTGTGATGTGTCTGGGGAAAAAAAGGCAAATGCAGTTTTAGATTCACATCAGCAGACGTATACCTTCCAAATTACAGGAAGCAATTATTCCACTTTATTTTTCTTTGGACGCATCCCACATTGAGTATTATGTTCCATTTGGAGCATCACACTGTAAGAAAGTTCAGGAAAAAAAGGAAAGAAAACTGGAGCTAGTGCCTCGAAGGACAAGGAGAATGATTAAGAAGTTGGAAATTATTTTTTTGTAAGAAGAGGCCTGAATCTGTATCTGCTCAGCCTTAAAAGAGAAGTTAGAGAAGTAGGAGACAGATATGAAATAAAGATTTAAAATGACCAGAAATTTAAATGTTAGGAAATATCTTCTACCAGTCAGGTGGAAAGACAGATGGGATTCTTTTAATAGAATAATAGAGTTGGAAGGGACCTTGGAGGTCTTCTAGTCCAACCCCTGGCTCAGGCAGGAAACTCTATGCCATTTCAGACACATGGTTGTCCAATCTCTTCTTAAAAGTCTCCAGTGGGGGGGTCACCCACAACTTTTGAAGGCAAGTCATTCCACTGATTAATTGTTCTCACTGTCACACAATTTTTACTTATTTCTAGATTGGTTCTTTCCTTGATTAGCTTCCACCCATTGCTTCTTGTCTTGCCTTCTGGTGATTTGGAGAATAGCTTGACCCCCTCTTCTTCTTTGTAGCAGCCCCTCAAATATTGGACGACTGCTATCATGTCACTCCTTGTCCTTCTTTTTATGAAACTAGACGTACCCAATTCCTGCAAACGTTCCTCGCATGTTTTAGCCTTCAGTCCCTATTCATCTTTGTTGTTCCTCTCCGCACTGTTTCTAGAATCTTTTTTTGCTGGCTATAATCAGTCAGACACCATTTGCAAGAAATATCTTCATAGGAATTCAAGGGATTCAAGCCCTATAAATTGATGGTTCAATTTATAGAACCAGTTTCAGGCTGGATTAGGGGTTTACCCAATCTTTTCAAGCATATTCAGCTTTGCTGCTCAAAGTTTTTTTATCCTTTTGACTGTAGTCTGCCTTTCATGAATTTGGGATCTGGCATCGTGGATAGCCTTTATTTATTTATTCACCTTAAACCTGAAATCAGCTAAATTCCCTTAAGACTGATGTTTTTAGTTATCTCCTTAATGGGTCAGATTTTAATGGGAACGTATGCCAAGCAGGGATATCCAATCAGGAGACTAAGAATATAAATTGTACAGCCAACAGAGGCAAGTAGTTGAGACAATCTCATTCTCAATGGAAGAAACAGAGTTGCAAACTGAAATTCTAAATTGGCCATATTTGCATATCTTGCTGGTTATCTTTCAGCCAATTTTCATTTTGTATTATGATAATTGGTCTAGTGGTTAAGGCACCAGACTAGAAACCAGGAGACAGTAAGTTCTAGTCTTACCTTAGGCAGGAAAGCTGGCTGGGTGATTTTGGGCCAATCACCAGGAGAAAGAGAGTTCTAGTCCTACCTTAGGCATGAAAGCTGGCTAGGTGACTTTGGGCCAATCACCAGGAGACAGTGAGTTCTAGTTCTACCTTAGGCAGGAAAACTGTCTGAGAGACTTTGGGCCAATTACCAAGAGACAGTGAGTTTTAGTCTTACCTTAGGCTGGGTGATTTTGGGCCAGTCCTTTCCTCTGAGCCCAACCCACCTCAGAGTTGTTGTATTGAAAATATGTTTGCTGCCTTGAGTTACTTGTAAAGTAATAAAGGTGTGCTGAAAAAAATGTAATAAACAAATAAAAAATAACTAAAAGGATAGGAAAGAAATGCAATCCACAAAATGTGTGTCATAAAAGCACAACTCCTCCCTCTGGTGCATAAAAATCACACATGGAAAAATGTATCATCAGCAACAGCAGCATGACTCAGCATCAGCAAAGTCTTGCTTGGCATTTGCTGCATCATTCAGTTACATCAGAGCTTCTGAGCCGTGCTCTCCTTGCCATTTTGCAATTCAGGCGATCAAACGATGCTCATCCGGATCTATATTTCTCCAACCAACTCAGATTGAATCCTGAACACCCATGCTGTTTAGCCACCATCTCGTACCTTAGTTAAAAATCCCATCTTCCTGGAATTCATTTAACTTGCAAAAGGAAGTTGATGAGTAATTCAGTTATCCACAAAGTTGGATTTTCATTTAAGTCAATATTAATGCGAACAGACCTGGAAGGGACCTTCAAGTTCTTCTAGTCCAGACATGTCAAACACAAGGCCCGGGGGCCGGATCTGGCCCACGAAGTGGTTTCATGTGGCCCGCGAAGCCATCCTGGAAACAGTGAGGGAACGGCCCCCACTACCTTGGCCCTGGCCCAGAGACCCTCCTTCTGCCAGAGACCCTCAGATCTGTCCCACTCCTGCCCAGGCCCCCATAGGCACCCTTGATGCCAACGATGTAGAGCTGGCCACGCCCACCCAGTGGGCCATACGCACTCTAGCCATGCCCACCCAGTAGGCCACGCCCACCCAGGCCATACCCACCCAGCCCCCTAAGGGCAACTGCAATGCTAATGCGGCCCTCAATGAAATTGAGTTTGACACCCCTGCTCTAGTCCAACCTCCTGCTCAAGCAGGAAACCCTGTACCATTTCAGACAACTGGCTGTCCAGTCTTTTCTTAAAAACCTCCAGTGATGAAACACCTACCACTTCTGAAGGCAAGCTGTTCCACTGGTTAATTGTTCTCACAGAAATTTTCTCCTTAATTCCAGGTTGCTTCTCTCCTTGATTAGTTCCCATCCATTGTTTCTCGTCTTGCCTTCTGGTGCTTTGGAAAATAAATTGATCCCCCTCCTCTTCTTTGTGGCAGCCCCTCAAATACTGGAATACTGCTATCATGTCTCCCCTATTTCTTCTTCTCTCCAAACTGGCCATACCCAATTGCTGCAACCATTCTTCAAGTAAAAGACTTGATTTAATTTCATTTAGGCAAATTCTACTCTTTTCTTTTGAATATTGCAAGAGAAACTTTGGGAAACTGCCTTTTCTTAGCTTTTCTTGTGGAAAAGATAGAGGACATGCATCCAGGTTGCTTTTCCAAACATACCTTGGCAAAAAGCAGAGGGAGGAGGTGACACAGATAAACTGACTTAGAAATGCTTGACAAAAGCATTACCTGCTTGGATGTACGAGGCAGTCAAGAATTGGACTGGCTGCAGTAAAATAAAATAAACCTTTTCACTTGTGATTATGTTCGTGCATTTTTTTTTCCTGCATCCAAAGTTCTTCCAGCTATGACTATGGCACATTTAACCTGTTTTCCAAGATTGTCTCCCATCCAGCTCACAATAGTAAAGAAACACAAGCTGCTCTGAATGTATTGGCCCTTTGAATTAGTGTGGGCAAAAAGTACAACTATGAGCGGCAACAATACCTTTATTGTAAGGTCACACAAACAGAATCTCGCAAGTCTGAAATTAAATTTCTCCCGAGCTAAGTTCAGAGAATTCCTGGAAGCCTTGCACCCTGGTAAATTGGCCATCAACTGACACATAGACTTAAAAAAACATCTATATACTGTGCAAAAGAGACAATCAACAAGCCAAAAGAGGAACAAAAAGAAAAAAACACCCACCTCCCTGCCAGCAATCAAAATCAGTAAAATGGTATCTTTAACTGTTTTTCAAGTTTGTCTCTAAGTTAGACATTCAGCTCACAATAGTGTGAAAATGCTGGTATGATTGTGCCTACAGAATATTGGTTAAAATATGTCAGAAGTGATTTATACTTTCTTATCGGTAGTGGAGGATTTTACAAGTACTAGCTAAGGCTGACCATTTCTACCTTGTCTATCTTGTACTAAAAAGTGTTATTCAAAAGCTTCAATTGAACAGAGCCAGAGTGAATAATGGAGGCTAAAATCTATGGGCATTTCTGATGATAAACCATAGCATGTGAATGATTGCAATCTGGAACATAATGGCAACATGTGAATTAATGAATGAAATAATTCATTCATGCAGGCATTATCTATTTGTAGATGTTGTAGGGAAGGTGTAGAGTAATTTAACATCACAAGGTGTCCGCTAGCACTTTTTCAATGAGCAAATTATATTAAAAGACAAGCTTTTGTGAGCCCCAGCTCACTTTGTCCAATGCATGGAGTAATTAAACTGATCTAGAATTTATACTGGGATGAGGCCAAGTTGCAGAAGGAGGGGAAGGGGAAGGGGAGGGAAAGACAGGAAGGTTACACAGATACGGGACTGGTGACAAGTAACTTATCAATCAAACTTATCAAGAGCCTTGGTGGAGCAGTGGGCTAATGTCTCCTTAAGTAACACCAGCTGCCTGCAATTAGTTCAGGTTCGCATCCCACCAGGCTCAAGGTTGACTCAGCCTTCCATCCTTCCCAGGTAGGTAAAATGAGGACCCAGATTGTTGGGGGCAATTAAGCTGACTTTGTAATAATGCCGCTTGGGTGTGTGTGTGTGAAAGCCCTAATAAGCAGGCATATACATAGAATGAAGGCTACTGCTAAGCTTGTAAGCCGCCCTGAGTCTTCGGAGAAGGGCGGGATATAAATGGGATTAAAATAAAAATAAATAAAAAATAAATTCAATTTTTATATGTTACAACACATTGTCTTGATTGACTCCTTCATAGACAACCTAAAACTTCCTGGTGTATGTCAGTTCTAAAACCTGTCCCTCATTAGGGCTGACAGACATTGCTGGCAAACTCTCTCAAACTTTCATTTGGGATGAAAAGGGTCACACATACATTAGAAAGTATGACTTGATGTCATCCAGCTTGTAGAAAGAAGATTTGATGATAGGAACCCATATGTTAGTGACAGTTACACAATATCTTCCACTGAATCACAGCACAGGAAGAACCAGAGCTGAGACTGGGGAGGGAAAAATATACAAGTTTTCCAGATCAACTGTTTAAACTAGTGTAAAAGGAGTCGCTGCAGATTTTACTCCGCTAATTGTTGCCGGCTATAGGAGTTGGTGTTCATTTCCATTTCAAGGCCATTGAGCCAGCACTGTCTGAAGACATGTCCACAGTCTTGTAGCCAGCATGACATCATGGAGTGCTGTTACCCTCCCACAGAAATGGTACTTATTTATCTACCCGCATTTGCCTGCTTTCAAAGGGCTGGGTTGACAGGAGCTGAGGCTAGGATGGGAGCTTACCCCATCATATGGAGCTCAGGTCTCAAACCTGGGCTGCTTATTTTCCAGCCAACAAGCCCAGTGTCTTAACCGCTGAGCCACCGCACCACACCTTAAATCAGTCTGCCAATCCATAACAATCCTCCTGTAATCCTTTATGAAGAACCAAGGAAATCCATTGCTTTTTAATCAACGTGGCTTAAATTCATCATAACCCATTAGGCCCAAAGTTGGTTCAAACATAGATTGGTACAATATGTCCATAATGATTGCATAAGTGATTGTATTGGCTCCATGAACTGATCTTTAATTATCTGGCAAGAGACAATAGCTACAAAACTATAAATATTGACACCATGTTGATTTTACTCCTATGTGGCTAGGGGGGAAAAATCAATTCCAATTTATTAAGCTTGTTTTCCTTCATTTGTGATCTGGGTTGGTAAAAGAAAGCCTCAGTAATAACATCCCTCCTGTTTCAAAATGTGTTGTCTAGTTTAAATGCTGTCTTCTAAACAGGTGTATCGAGTGATTTTGTTTTTCTTCCAAAGGACTAAGTCGTTCCTTCCTCAGCCACCCTCCACTGCTTGCAATTTTGAGTGCTCGCCATATAACTAGATTAATGTCCCTGATAAAGCAAATCAAGGAGCTGAGCAAACATCTTCTCGTATAATGCTGTCAGGCAGACTCGCTGTGATTGGCTGCTGCAATCTACTGCTTCTATCCCCATGGAAACCGGGGGGAAAAAAGGTTGCATCAGGCAGATGCTTCACTGTGAACAACTCAATAACTCAGGACCGATGGTTAAAATCCAGCAAGACTAATCTGCAGCCAGTCTTTTCAACCCAGACATTTCTATCAACAATTTCAGAATTTTTTTATTTTTTTTTATTTATGTATTTGAAACAAGATTTGGGGGGCTTTAGCTGATTAGGATGATATTAAAGTGCTTTTAGTGTTCACCCAAGGAAAGAACATGATGCGATGAAGAATACAGCTTCGCTTCTCACTCTTTCCTTCCAAAAGTAGAGCACTTGGACACATCAGCTGTCTTATTTCTACTCCAGGATGGCTCCATTTCATGGGCTTCAGCATGCTGAAAATGGAAATGTGTGAATCCAACGTGTTTATACTAACAAGTCCGGTCAAGAAATAGAGAAGAAAGTTATTTGGGATGATTAATGCCCAAGGCTCAATTTTTCTTACTGTGGCATAACTGTTGTATAACTCCAGGCTTCTGGTGAACTTAGAGTTCCCTATGTTGTGAGAACAAAGAGAACGGCTTGCCTCAGGAAGTTGTGGGTGCTCCATCACTGGAGAGATTGGATAGCCATAGTGGTTAAAGATGCAGAGCTTGTCAGCTAGAAAGCTAACAGCCCAGGTTTGAGATCTGAGCGCTACACGATGGTGTGAGCTCCCATTACTTGCCCCAGCTCCTGCCAACCTAGCAGTACAAAAGCAGGAAAAATGCAAGTACATAAACAGGTACCACTTTGGTGGGAAGGCAACAGAGTTCAGTGCACCTCAGCATATAATTGTGCTGGCCACAAGACCATGGAAGTGTCTTTGGACAACACTGGTGCCTTGGCTAACAAACAGAGATGAGTCCCACCCCCAAGAGTCAGACAGGAATGGACAGAAGAAAGCTTTAGCTTTTGTCTGGAAGAGTATAGGGCAGGGGTAGGCAACCTTGGCTCTTTTATGACTTGTGGACTTCAACTCCCAGAATTCCTGAGCCAGCCACGCTGAGGGGAAAGGGAGAGGTTTCCAAGCTGAGCCATGCTGGCTCAGGAATTCTGGGAGTTGAAGTCCACAAGTCATAAAAGAGCCAAGGTTGCCTACCCCTGGTATAGGGTCTCCTGCTTGAGCAGGGGGTAGGAGTAAAAAAACTTCCCAGGTCCCTTTCAATTCTGTTATTCTGTGTTTTTTAACAGGTAAATTCAGTCAACACATTTTGTCTTGCACTGCATATTTTGTAGGAATAGATTTTAGTGGAAGCAAAGAAAAACCACCCCATCCTTCCCACTGGATATCCTATCCAAAAAGTTTGAGAATTGGGTTCCTAACAACATCTGATTTTCAACCAGAATGGAGACAGCAAGAATGGAGTTTCAGGCTGGCTCTTTTCATACTGATTTCTGTGTTTGGGAAATTTAGAGCAGCATTTCCCAATCTCTTCAATTTTAAACTATGTGGATTTCAATTCCCAGAATTCCCCAGTGTGGGTAAAGGCCACGTAGGTTAAAGTTGTGGAAGTTGAGAAAAATTGCTGTAGAGCAGAAGTCTCCAAACTTAGCAACTTTAAGATTTATGGACTTCAACTCCCAGAATTCCTGAGCCAGCCATGGGAGTTTGAAGTCCACAAGTCTTATAGTTGCCAAGGTTGGAGACTCTGCTCTAGTGTATTGAAAATGTCAAAGCATTCCACGTAATTCAACAACAATTCCTTTTCAATAACTGGTTCACGCATAAATAGTTTTAATTTTAATATGTATTAATCTTATGGTCATAATGTTTAATGGCTTTTTAATTTTTGTATTCTATTTTTATTGTGTATTGCCCTGTTCACCGCCCTGAGTCCTTCGGGAGAAGGGCGGTATACAAATTAAATTATTATTATTATTATTATTATTATTATTATTATTATTATTATTATTATTATTATTATTATTATTATTATTATTATTATTATTATTATTATTATTATTAGCTGCTCTGAGAGTATCAGCCCTTTGAGTTAGTATAGGCAAAACGTACAAATCATGAGCATCAACAATACCTTTATTATAAGGTCACACAAACAGAATCTTACAAGTCAGAAATTAAATTTCTCTAAAGCCAGGTCCACAAACGCTAGAGAATTCTTGGAAGCCTTGCACTCTGGTAAATTGGCCATCAACTGTCACATAGACATAAACAACATCTACATACTGTGCAAAAGAGACAATCAACAAGCCAAAACGGGAACAAAAAGACCGAAACACCTCCCCGCCAGCAATCAACACCCAGATTAGCATAGATTAACATCAAGACTAACATCAGACCACAAATCAAGAAAAAAGTATATGCTGGTTTACAAGCACCCAAATTTTGATTATATGATGGTTGGATGCTGAGATGGTCTTATGTGAAAGGACCTGTCATATGTTACTTTTTTCATGCTGTTCTAACTTTGAATGGTTGCTAAATGAATGGATATAAGTCGAGGACTACCTGTATAACGTTCTACTTCAAATTTCTAAAAGGAGCAAGTTCTAAAGAAGACTACAAAAATGGTGAAGAGTCAGTCTTGTGAAAAATGATTAAAACTTTGTGAGGAATTGTTAAAGGATCTAATTACGTTTAGGTGATGGATAGATGGATGGACAGACAGGCTACAGCCATCTAGTGGCTTCTTAGAGTTAAGCAAGACAAGGAGAGAGAAAAACCTAGAACTAAGGAAAAATTTCCTAACAGTGAGAGCAATCAGCCAATGGAACAGCTTGTATTCAGAAGTTGTGGGTGCTCCATCACTGGAGGCTTTCAAGAATAGATGGGGCTGCCCTTTGTCCAGAATGATATATTTATTTATTTATTTATTTAATTGATTTTATATACCGCCCTATTCCCGAAGGACTCAGGGCGGTTTACAGGGCGAGTTAAAACAATACAAATAAGTACACTTTAGAATTAAATTAAGACTAGCCCACAATTAAACAAATTAAAATTAAAATTAAAATTAAAATAATTAAAATTAAAATTAAAATTAAAATTAAAATTAAAATTAAAATTAAAATTAAAATTAAAATTAAAATTAAAATTAAAATTAAAATTAAAATTAAAATTAAAATTAAAATTAAAATTAAAATTAAAACTAAAATTATTAAAATTAAAATTAAAATTAAAATTATTAAAATTAAAATTAAAATTAAAATTAAAATCCCTCAGTCCAGGCCAGCAAGATCAAACAACCAAGTTTTAAGGTTGTTTAAAGGTTGCTTGAGCAGAGGGTTGGACTAGATGACTTCCAAACTCCAACTCTGTTATTCTCTGCTTATGTCTAAGTCTAAATTGAAGGTTGTTCCTGCTTTTATTTTATCCGTGTCAGCACTGATCTTTCTTGGTAGGAATCAAATTAATTAATGCAAAGTGACATATTTTATGGTATGCTTTTTGAGCTATTGATGATGCTGACACTTTGATTACTTCTGTACAAATCCAATGTTATATTTTAACTTTAACGTGACCTTCATTGGAAGCTATTTCAAGCAACTGCTCTTCTGAAGTAGGTGAACTTAACTTGTAGCTCGCCTCCCAGAATTGTGGGTTTTTCATCGCTGGAGGTTTTCAAAACAGACTGGACAACCATTTGACCAGGATGGTATAAGGTTGTCTACCTTGAGCAGGGTTGAACTAGAAGACCGCCAAGGTCCTTTCCAGCCCTATGATTCTATGTTCAAACAAAGCTAAAAACTTTTTCCTAGTTTAAGAATAAGAATAGAATCGAGCTGGAAGGGATCTTGGAGGTCTTCTAATCCAGCCCCCTCCTCAAGCAGGAGAACCTATATCATCTCAGACAGGTGGATGTCCAGTCTCTTCTTAAAAATCTCCAGTGATGGAGCGCCCATGATTTCTGGGGGTAAGCTGTTCCACTGGTTGATTGTCCTCACTGTTAGGAAGTTGCTCCAATAATTCCAAGTTGCTTCTCTCCTTGACCAGTTTCCAACCATTGTTGGAAACCTATACAAGGCACAAACATGGCTTGGCAGCATCATTTGTCATCTCTATGTTATTGGCTCCATCTAACTCCAGCCTAGAGTTGGAGAGACTTAAGTTATCTTAGTTGTACTTTCTTCTTATTATTCTGATAGCATCAAAAAGCAGCTTCAACATGAAACCGCAGAAGTGCTTTTCCAAGAAAGTCCAGTTGCCTTTTGGAAAAGCATCTTTGGGACAACCATATCTGGATGATGGAGAATCTCCTTAGCCACTCAATATGAAATCGTTCAGAGTTTGCAGTCCAATATCTTGGAGGAACTGGCAGAGTTTGGAAAGAACGGCATGGTACAAGTAGACCTTGAATTATGATCATTCATCTAGTGCAGGGCTTTTCAACCTTTTCACCCATTGTACCACTTTTAGGTATTGCAACATTCGAGTACCACCAGTCGCCTAGCAAGGTGTCAAAAACCTGATGACCAAAAAAAAAGAGGAAAAAAGTGATGAAGCACAGGTAGTCCTCAACTTACAACAGTTGTTTTAGTGACTGTTTGAAGTTACAATGGCACTGAAAAAAGTGCCCCCCAAGCCACAGCTGAGCAAGACACCTGCCTGCCCGCCCGGCGGTGCTCTTCCTCCTGTCCGAGGTTTTCATTGTTGTGAGCATTTCTGTTGAGGATTGGCAGCGGGGGTGGGGTGGGGGGTGTTTGGTTTTTATTCCCCCCCCCCATCTGCTGGGTGGTTGCAGCAGGTTTTGGTCACTTCACATGACCCTGGGACACTGTGACCGTCATAAATATGAATCAGTTGCCAAGCATCTGAATGTAAATCACAAGACCCTGGAGATGCTGCAACATTCCAGCTGATCGGTGCTTCTTCTGGGCTCAGCAGCACCAGGATCAGCGCTGAACTCCAGCTGGAGCCTGGCACTGATCCTGGCGCTTCCGCTGAGCCCTGACAGCCCTGCAGCTCCAGCCGTCTCTCGCTCAGGCTTGTGCGGTGCTGCCACTGGTTCAGCTCATTCCCCTCCCCTGCTACCACTTTTCTAGGATGGTCGCGTACCACCTGCCAGGTGCCAATGTACCACAGGTGGTACCCTTAGCACTGGTTGAAAAGCCCTGATCTAGTGATCATTCAAAGTCATAGTGCTGGAGAAAGTGGCTTATGACTGGTCCATACACTTACGACTGTCACAATGTTGCTGCGATCACATGATTAAAATTTGGGGATTTGCAACCGGCATGAATTTACTTGGATTGCAGCATCCTGGGGTCACCTGAAATCCCTTTGTGACCTTCCCAGCCAGCTTCCAACAGGCAAAGTCAAAGGGGAAGCCAGCTGGCTGAGGAATTCTGGGAGTCCACAAGTCCTAAAAGGGCCAAGTTTGAAGACCCCTGAACTACGTGATTTGCTTAACAATCATGCCAAAAAAGGTAGTAAATTCAGTCGTGACTCACTTAACAACCACATTGCTTAGTGATAAAGGCTGTTGTTGTAAGTCAAGGACCACCTGTAGGATCACCTCCGAGAACAGTACATTTCACAGAATAAAATTCTTATAGAGATGAAAATATCCCCAAAGATAATCTAATCCAGAAAGATCGAGGGCAAGAGAAGAAGGGGACGACAGAGAATGAGGTGGCTGGATGGAGTCACTGAAGCAGGAGGCCTGAGCTTAAATGGACTCTAGAAGATGGTAGAGGACAGGAAGGCCTGGAGGAACCTTGTCCATGGGGTCGCGATGGGTCGGACACGACTTTGCAACTAACAACAACAATCTAATCCAACTCGCTGCTTAGTGCAGAAACTGTTAAAACATCTTTGAGAGCTGATCATTCAACTTCTACTGCAGACCTGGACATTTTAGGGCCCCAGGGCCATATTTGGCCCTTTGACTATCCTTATCCAGTCCACATGAGGTCAACTGGAAATTAGAAATCAAGTATAAATAAGCGTTCTGTGGTGATGGTGGTGGTGGTGGAGAGAACCAAGTCAGGTCTAGCTTTGCACAACCGCCATGCACCCCTTTCATTTGGCTGGTGGCTGAAGGAAGGTAGGAAGAGGAAATGCAATTCTACACCTGTGTAGCACCCACCCATCACCTGGAGCAGCCTGAAGAGGCAGCAGCAGTCTCCCCATGAGGGGACCCAATTTCGACCATCCACTGCCACCTCAGTCAAAGAGTGGCCTTGCAGGTGAGCAGAGAGAGTTCGGATAGAGCTCAGATAGGAGTTATTGACTCAGACCTTCACAATAGGCCAGTTTCCCATGTGGCCCCTTGGGAAAATGAATTGCCCACCATCCCAAAGCTGCTTCTTCAAAAGGCAGCTGGAGTTTCTTGGTTGTTTTTTTTTCTGGAACTGAAGAAGCTTCTTGGATGAGAAGCAAAACGTTTTCAAGGAAAAAAACCCCAAGAAAGACCAGTTTTGGAAAAGCACCTTTGGAACAACCATGACAAGGATGATTGATAATTTCCATTGACATTTAATTGCCACGCTTGCTCTACTGCAAGATCTCTAGAGGAAAAATACCTGGCAAGTCTTATAGTCAGGAAGTTCTTTGTGAGGTGTGGGATGAACCTCCCTCCTTGTAGCTTTAACCCATTGATTCTGGATCTGCCCTCTGGAACAACAGAGAATTAGCAAGGCTTTCCATCCATTAGACATGTCAAAAATAACTCCTTAGGAAGAAAATATTGGGGCATATTTGTTGCAGAGGCACAAAAACCTTAAATTGCCAACCTTCACGGAATATCAAATCAGCTATTCAGATCCCCTAAAACCACTGCATTGATCTCCCTCTGACGATGCCTGCATACAAAGCAGAGAGAAACTCAAATTAAGATATACAAGCATTGTCAGGAGAACATTCTTATGGAAGAAATATGAAGCGTTCGTATGGATTTAGAAATAGAAATGTGGTGAAACGGAAGAAGGAAAAGAAGTGAATTTGGTCACCACAATGTAAAAAAAGATGTTGAGATGCTAGAAAGAGTACAGAGAAGAGCAACAAAGAAGATCAAGGGACTGGAGGCTAAAACATATGAAGAATGGTTGCAGGAATTGGGTACGTCTAGTCTAGTGAAAAGAAGGATTAAGGGTGACATGATAGCAGTGTTCCAATATCTCAGGGGCTGCCACAAAGAAGAGGGGGTCAACTTATTCTCCAAAGCACCTGAAGGCAAGACAAGAAGCAATGGATGGAAATTAATCAAGGAGAGAAGCAACCTAGAACTAAGGAGAAACTTCCTGATACTGAGAACAATTAATGAGTGGAATAACTTGCTTCCAGAAGTTGTGGGTGCTCCATTACTGGATGTTTTTAAGAAGAGATTAGACAACCATTTGTCTGAAACAGTATAGGGTTTCCTGTCTGAGCAGGGGGTTGGACTAGAAGACCTTCCAACTCTGTTGTTATCTCACGGGGGATTGGATTGGTCTAGCCTCCATCATCCAAGAATACATCTAGGAAAAAGGCACACATCCCCGTGGACCCAGGAGCAAAAAGTGAATTCCTGCAAGATTTATCATGTGGGACTGCTGGTAATAAAGGATTTGTATGTGCTGGAAGTCCATTCTTCCATATTTTGCTGGAGTAATTTAATCACAACTCTGAGCAATTTATCTGCAACAAGGATGGCTTCTGTTTCTCCATAATGAGCTGATTATATCTTGTCAGAGGAGTCTTAAACCCATCAGATCTCAAATGAATTACACCAAACATATTATTTTCATAGCAGCTGGAAATGACTAACGGGTGAAACAGAGCACTTTATTGTCATATTTCATTGAGAATAATAACAGAGTGTCTGTTAAAAGGGAGCATATGACACCATTTCACGTAGGTCACTAATTTCATAAATATGAACTTGATCATTTAGTCAAAGGCTGGCTCCGGATTGGCTAAGGCAGTTGGAAGGAAGTTATTTCCTCTCTGTAAAGATAAGCAGAAGCTTGATGTTGTATTGATGGTATCTCCTTATCCAATTCTCACACTTAGTCCTACTTCTCAGACACTGTAGAGCCGGGGTGGGGAACTTATTTATTTATTTATTTATTTATTTATTTATTTATTTATTTATTTATTTATTTATTTATTTATTTATTTATTTATTTATTTATTTATTTATTTATTTTTTATACCGCCCTTCTCCCGAAGGACTTAGGGCGGTGTATAGGGCAATACAATAAAATACAATATATAAAAATTTAAAAAATATTAAATACAACAGCCCAATTCAATAAATTAATACAATCCCTTGATGACCTGTGGACTTCAACTCCCAGAATTCCTGGGTCAACATGGCCATAGTTCCCCACCCCTGCTGTAGAGGAAGTACCACATCTTTTTCTGGGTTGTGCAATGTCAGATTACAGGTGAAACAAACAATGGCTAGAATGTTTCTGCAGACACAGGCAGCACCCATGCACCCATGCACTTGCCCCTTTTCAATCAAAAGCAAAAACATCAATGGATAAAAGTAGAATAACTTTCTTACCCCAAATCTTTAACTGTCCCTAAAGGACAGGGGTAGGTAACCTCGGCTCTTTTATGACTCATGGACTTCAACTCCCAGAATTCCTGAATTCTGGGAGTTGAAGTCCATGAGTCATAAAAGAGCCGAGGTTGCCTACCCCTGCTATAGGATAACATCATTTTCTTCTTTTTTGAGCCTTCATTACTTTCTAAAATGGGTCAGCCCCAGAAACAGGGTAACCACATAACCCTCTGTTCTGTTTCTCGTCTAAATCATAACTGGCCAGAATCACACAATACCTTGAGCCAGAAATTCCCATGCTAAACCTAACACCCAGGGGGAGGGCCTTCTCTGTGGGTGCGCCTGCCCTTTGGAATCAGCTGCCCGTAGAGCTCAGGACTGCCCCTGACCTCCGCTCATTCCGCCAGGACCTGAAGACCTGGCTCTTTGAGCTTTCCAGCCAGGATTGAGAATTTTAATTTTGATTTTATTTTAATTGGGTTTTAATTGGAGTTTAACAGGGGTTTTATACTTTATTCAAGGACTAAATTTAATTATTTTAATTGTTCTTAACTTTTGTAATTTGTATTGTTATTTTAAATACCTTGTGAACCGCCCTGAGTCCTACGGGAGAAGGGCGGTATATAAGTCCAATAAACATAAACATAAATGTAAAAGGAGCCCTCGAGACAGTTGGCAATTGTTCCACTCTCACGTACGTGTATGTCTGTTTTTCAGGCTGGCTGACAGGTGCCGAAGAGTCTACTTTTTCACCATAGGAAGGAAAAGCTCTCCGGTGATACAGAAGAGGCTCTCCTGTTTCAATCAGAAGTATTCGCCATTCTGTAGATCCTGACGGTTAGAACCCAGCGGAACAATTTGCCTCCAGTGCTCCAAACACTGGAGATTTTTTAAGAAAAGATTGGTCAGCCATTTGTTGAGCAGGGAGCTGTACTGGAAGACCTCCAAGGTCCCTTCCAACTCTGTTATTCAGCTCCCTTGGCACCGGATTTTTACAGAGGGCTAAACTCAGAGTCTGGCAAACTATCAGAATTCATCTCTTTCCTGAGGCTCAGCCTCACCACACATTAGGAAGAGTAAGGTGATACTGGGCAAAAAAGGAAATGAAGCCAGAGAGATCTATGTCAGGTGCAAGGAACCAGAACAAGCCCATGAGTAGGCTTAGGTAGATTTTTTTTATTGTTGATTGCCTATTTACAAGAATCTCACTAGACTAACTGCATTTCACTGGGGATCAGGCAGGTAAAGGTGTCCTACCTCTACTGTAGCCAGAGATTCCAAGAGTAGGCTAAAGTACTTTCTTTATTTTTTATTGCCAATTTACAAGAATCTCACCAGACTAGCTGCATTCTCTCGGGATCAGGAGAATTGTATTTATCAATTATTTTCCCTAATCTGTCATGCAATAAAACCAGTGGTGGGATTCAAATATGTGAACAATCGGTTGTCTATGTGGATGCTGCTTCCAGAAGTCCATTCTGGGCCTGAGCAACCAAAAATTAGCTACTGGTTCTGCCAAACTGGTGCGAACTGGCTGAATCCCACCACTGATTAAAACTGTAAGGGTAGCACCAGTTCCTGACCTTGTTGCAAAAGCAGAATGGTTTTTGGCAGTCAAAGTGGCATATTTAATGCTGGCACAGAGTTCCTCTGATTCAAGGACTGGAAGAATGCATATTAATGCACTCCACATCCTGGCTGTGCTCAACACAGCATGTGAACCCAGCACATTGTTTCAGGTCTAAATTTCATAGTTGCCTTTGGGAAATCAGGAACTAAGCAAGCCCAGATCTAGCCAATTAGTTAATATCTTCCTTCATTCACTTCCACAAGATTATTTCCACCGACTTACCCTGGATTTACAGCCACACAAGCAGCAAGTTGGGCTCTCCATAAACCAGATGTTGCAACAATGTGTTCCTTGCCTGCAAGCATTTGGACACCGGTTACCATGGCATGTTTCTCATAACTTCACACTTGTGTTTTCATCTGGATTGCATAATTGTTGCTGATGATGGCTTTCATTGGACAGGCAACTGTAAGGACAGCTGGAGAGAGGAAGTTTTGGTCAGCACAAGCAGAGACAGATTAGGAAGAGGGATTCAGAAAAGCTCAGGCAAATAACAGTAGCGTGGAAAAATTAAAAGCCCAAGGGAAAGAACTTCATTTGCAAGGAAAGTCAGATATCTTGTGGAATTGACACGGAAATGCAGGCTCCCATTTTTCAAGTCCTTCTGTCAATGTTCTCCATCTGCTGAAGGGAGTAGGAAGTCACTCTTTAGTATAGGAATGATTGGCTGACCCTTTAGGTTTAAAAGATATTCTGTGCCTCCCATGTTTCAGTTCAGCCACCAGTTCATTAGTGCTAAAAAAAAGTATCGGTACAGGTAATCCTGGCTTGATGACCCTAGCAATTGTCACTAAGCAAAATAGTCATAAAGCAAAAAAAATCATGTGAATGCATCAATTTATGATAATAGTTCAAGAAGTTCTGGTTTCCATAACTGATAAATCCCATGCAGTTGTGACTTGAGACCTCCTGCAGGCTTCCCCATTGACCTTGTTTGTCAGAAGCCAGCTGGGAAGGTCACAGAAGGTGACCATATGATTGTGGAATGCCATAACCATTGGAAATGTGTGATGGTTGCCCAGTGATAAATCACAATCACATGACTGTGGGGTTACTGCAACATCTGAAATTTTGAGGACCGGTTGCCTCTTTTTTTCAGTATTGTCATAATTTTGAACAGTTGTTAAACAAATGGTCCTTGAGTGTGGACTCTCTGTAATTAGCCATAGACAATAAATGTGATGGGCCTTTATTTTGATGACAACACCTGTTGACATAAAGGATGTACGGAATATACTGTATCATATCTTAAACCAGATTTTCTCAGCATCAGCTACTTTAAGAAATGTGGACTTCAACTCCCAGAATTCCCCAGACAGCATGGAATTCTGGGGAACTCTGGGAGTAGAAGTCCACACCTCTTAAAATTGCCGATGTTGAAAAACACTACCCTAAACTGATATACTCAGTACAGAATTCATGCCAGCATTTGCAAGTTTCTTAATTTTATGATGTGGTCAACATCTGGGAAACACATCCTACAGCAGGAGTAGGCAACCTTGGCTCTTTTATGACTCGTGGACTTCAACTCCCAGAATTCCTGAGCCGACCATGCTGAGGGGAAAGAGAGAGCTTTCCAAGGTGAGTCATGCTGGCTCAGGAATTCTGGGAGTTGAAGTCCACAAGTCATAAAAGAGCCAAGGTTGCCTACCCTGGGTGTAGGGTCTCCTGCTTGAACAGGAGGCTGGACTAGAAGACCTCCAAGGTCCCTTCCAGCTGTATTCTGATAGAAAGAGAGGAAAGGAATTGCTTCCTATTCTTCTTTATTGTACAGAACACCAGATATTTGGCAACCTAATGCCTCTGTTTACCTTAGAGTTAGGCTCTTCTCCAGTGAATCCTTTCTTCTCATTAGGTGGCCAAAGTATTTGAGTTTCAACTTCAGGATCTGGCCTTCTAAAGAGCAGTCACGGTTGATCTCCTCTAGCACTGACCGGTTTGATTGCCTTGCAGTCCAAGGGACTCACAGGAGTCTTCTCCAGCACCATAGTTCAAAGGCCTCAATTCTTTGGTGCCCAGCCTTTCTTATGGTCCAATGGTCACCAGTAGGCCCCTTGTTAATTAAAGCTGTTAAGTATTTAAAGTGGGATTGTGGAGGTTCTCTCCTGACAGTAGCCTTCCATCAAAGGTTCCTTGGTAAATATTAAACATTCAGATTGCAATAGCTGGGCAGCCCAAATGATGCAAGCCACTGATAAACTATCTTTGGTTAGAGCAAGGGTCTTCAAACGTGGCCCTTTTATGACTTGTGGACTTTAACTCCAAGAATTCCTCAGCCAGGCAAGCTGGCTGAGGAATTCTGGGAGTTGAAGTACATAAGTCAAAAAGGGCCAGGTTTGAAGACCCCTGGGCTAAGGGAACTGGGTATGTTTAGCCCAGGGGTTTTCAAACCTGGCCCTTTTTTGACTTCTGGACTTCAACTCCCAGAATTCCTCAGCCAGGCACGCTGGCTGAGGAATTCTGGGAGCTGAAGTCCACAAGTCATAAAAGGGTCAAGTTTGAAGACCCCTGGGTTAGAGGCTACTCTTTCCATCTTCTTTCCCCAAAGCTGCTGAGTCATTTCCTGAAGCCTGGATATTGCTGTCTCATATTTTTATGTTCTGGCGAATGCATTCACCTCTCTTTGAATAATTCTTTCAGTGCAGTGGTGTTGCCAGAGGAAAGGGGATTCCAGGGAGGGGGGGAAATGCTTCTGCTTAGCCTCTCTGTCTTAACTGCTTCTTCATTGCTGGCTTTCGGCATTTTTCCCTATGCCCTTAAATGGCAGCGACTTTTTCTCATGGTAGGTTGGGCCACTCCTTCTCTTGGCCCACTCTTTCTCAGGAATTGAACACACGACTTGAAGTTGCCAAGGTTGAGAAACACTGCTTCATAAGAATTGCCCCGCAGGAAAAATGAAGACAAAGCAGAAGGAAAATGCCAAAGCTGGTCCCATAAAGAGCGCAGAGAAGGACAACAAAGATGATAAGGGGTCTGGAAGCTAAACCATAGGATGAATGGTTGTGGGAACTGGGTATTTCCAGTCTAACAAAAAGAGAAGGATTAAGGGTGACATGATAAAAGTCTTCTCGTACTTGAGGGACAGTCACAGCAAAGAAGGGGTTGACTTATTATTATTATTATTAGTAGTAGTAGTAGTAGTAGTAGTAGTAGTATTTAGTATTAGTATTAGTATTTATTAAATTTATATGCTGCCCTTTTCCCTAAGGACTCAGGGTGGCTCACAACAATAAAAAATAAAAAAAACATAGAATACAAAGATTAAAAAAGAATTAAACAATAAATAAAGAAATAAAGGATGAAATTGACCAGTTCTATGAAGCCCTACAGCACCTTATAGAACTAACACCAAAAAATGATGTCCTTATCATCATGGGGGATTGGAATGCTAAAGTAGGAAGCCAAAAGATAACTGGAATAACAGGCAAGTTTGGCCTTGGAGTACAAAATGAAGCAGGGCACAGGCTGATAGAATTTTGTCAAGAGAATACGATGGTCATAGCAAACACTCTTTTCCAACAACCCAAGAGACGGCTCTACACATGGACATCACCAGACGGTCAACACAGAAATCAGATTGACTATGTGCTCTGCAGCCAAAGATGGAGAAGCTCTATACAGTCAGTAAAAACAAGACCAGGAGCTGACTGTGGCTCAGATCATGAGCTTCTCCTTGCAAAGTTTAAGCTTAAACTGAAGAAAGTAGGGAAAAGCACTAGGCCACTCAGGTATGAATTAAATCATATCCCTGTTGAATATACAGTAGAGGTGACAAATAGATTTAAGGAATTAGATCTGATAGACAGAGTGCCTGAAGAACTATGGACAGAGGTTCACGACATTGTACAACAGGTAGCAACCAAAACCATCCCAAAGAAAAAGAAATGCAAGAAAGCAAAATGGCTGTCTGAGGAAGCTTTGCAAATAGCTGAGGAAAGGAGGGAAGCAAAAGGCAAGGGAGAAAAACATAGATATGCCCAATTGAATGCAGAATTCCAGAGAATAGCTAGAAGAGATAAGAATGCCTTCTTAAATGAACAGTGCAAAGAAATAGAAGAAAACAATAGAATAGGGAGGACCAGAGATCTTTTCAAGAAAATTGGAGAGATGAAGGGAACGTTTAATGCAAAAATGGGCATGATAAAGGACCAAAATGGCAGGGACCTAACAGAGGCAGAAGAGATTAAGAAGAGGTGGCAAAATTACACAGAAGAACTATACAAGAATGAGCTTAATGTCCCAGATAATCACAATGAGTTGGTCACTGACCTCGAGCCAGACATCCTAGAATGTGAAGTGAAGTGGGCCTTAGAAAAGCTGAGCAACAACAAAGCTAGTGGAGGTGACAGTATTCCAGCTGAGCTATTCAAAATCTTAAAAGACAGTGCAGTAAAAGTGCTACACTCAATTTGCCAGCAAATTTGGAAAACTCAACAGTGGCCACAGGATTGGAAAAGATCAGTTTACATTCCAATTCCAAAGAAAGGCAGTGCCAAAGAATGTTCAAACTATCGCACCATTGCACTCATTTCTCATGCTAGTAAAGTCATGCTTAAAATCCTACAAGCTAGACTTCAGCAGTATGTGGATCGAGAACTACCAGAAGTACAGGCAGGATTTCGAAGAGGCAGAGGAACTAGAGATCAAATTGCCAACATACGCTGGATCATGGAGAAAGCTAGGGAGTTCCAGAAAAACATCTACTTCTGCTTCATTGACTATGCTAAAGCCTTTGATTGTGTGGATCATAACAAACTGTGGCAAGTTCTTAAAGAGATGGGAGTACCAGACCATCTTATTTGTCTCTTGAGAAACCTATATGCGGGTCAAGAAGCAACAGTGAGAACTGGACACGGAACCACTGATTGGTTCAAAATTGGGAAAGGAGTCCGGCAAGGCTGTATACTGTCACCCTGCCTATTTAACTTATATGCAGAGCACATCATGAGAAAGGCAGGGCTAGATGAATCAAAAGTTGGAATTAAGATTGCCGGAAGAAATATCAACAACCTAAGATACGCAGATGATACCACTCTAATGGCAGAAAGTGAAGAAGAACTAAAGAGCCTCTTGTTGCGGGTGAAGAAGGAGAGTGCAAAACTTGGGTTGAAACTTAACATTAAGAAAACCAAGATCATGGCATCTGGCCCTCTTAATTCCTGGCAAATAGATGGGGAAGAAATGGAAGTAGTGACAGATTTTATTTTCCTGGGCTCCAAGATCACTGCAGATGGGGACTGTAGCCAAGAAATTAAAAGACGCTTGCTCCTGGGGAGGAAAGCCATGGCAAATCTAGACAGCACACTAAAAAGCAGAGACATCACCCTGTCAACAAAAGTGCGTATAGTCAAGGCTATGGTCTTCCCAGTTGCAATGTATGGCAGTGAAAGTTGGACCATAAGAAAGGCTGAGCGCCAAAGAATTGAGGCCTTTGAACTATGGTGCTGGAGAAGACTCCTGCGAGTCCCTTGGACTGCAAGGCGATCAAACCGGTCAGTCCTAGAGGAGATAAACCCTGACTGCTCTTTAGAAGGCCAGATCCTGAAGCTAAAACTCAAATACTTTGGCCACCTAATGAGAAGGAAGGACTCACTGGAGAAGAGCCTAATGCTGGGAAAGATCGAGGGCAATAGAAGAAGGGGACGACAGAGAATGAGGTGGCTGGATGGAGTCACTGAAGCAGTAGGCATGAGCTTAAATGGACTCCAGAAGATGGTAGAGGACAGGAAGGCCTGGAGGAACATTGTCCATAGGGTCGCGATGGGTCGGACACGACTTCGCAGCTAACAACAACAACAAAGAAATAAAGGACAATTTAAGCTGATAAAAACCAAATTTAAAAAACCATGATCAGTCCAGGCCTGCTTGTTGGAACAACCATGTCTTCAGGTCGCGGCGGAAGGATCGAAGGTCAGGGGCCGTCCGCAGCTCCGGAGGCAGTTCATTCCAGAGGGTCGGCACGCCCACAGAGAAGGCTCTCCCCCTGGGGGTCGCCAGCCGGCATTGCCTGTCCAACAGCACCCTGAGGAGGCCGACTCTGTGGGAGCGAACCGGGTGATGGGAGGTTGACATTGGCAGCAGGTGGTCTCACAAGTACCCCGGGCCTAAGCCATGTAGGGCTTTAAAGGTTATTACCAGCACCTTGAATCGCACTCGGAGGGTAACCGGAAGCCAATGCAGCTCGCGCAGGATTGGTGTAACATGGGAGTATCGAGATACTCCCATAAGCACCCACGCGGCCACATTTTGCACCAGTTGAAGCCTCCGGGTGCAACTCAAGGGCAGCCCCATGTAGAGAGCATTGCAGTAATCCAGGCGAGAAGTGACAAGGGCATGGGTGACCGTGCATAGGGCATCTCAGTCCAAAAAGGGGCACAACTGGAGCACCAGGTGAACCTGTGCAAAGGCCCCCCTGGTCATAGCAGTTATATGATCCTCCAAATTAAGCCGTGAATCCAGGAGGATGCCCAAGTTGCAGGCCCTTTCTGAGGAGGGCAATAGCTCCCCCCCCCATCAAAAGAGATGGAACATGTTGGACAATATGAGATGCCAGTATCCACAGCCACTCGGTCTTGGAGGGGTTCAGCCTGAGCCTGTTCCTTCCCATCCAGACCCGCACCGCCTCCAGGCACCGGGACATCACGTCAAGGGCATCACTGGGTTGGCTCGGGGTGGAGATAAACAACTGGGTATCATCGGCATATTGGTGATACCTCACCCCAAAGCGTGGATGATCTCACCCAGCAGCTTCATATAGATGTTAAAAAGGAGAGAGGAGAGAACCGACCCCTCGGGTACCCCACAAGAAAGGGGCCTCGGGGTAGATCTCTGCCCCCCTGCCACTATGAACTGCGAATGGCCCAAGAGGTAGGAGGAGAACCACCATAGAACAGTGCCTCCCACTCCCAACCCCTCGAGCCGTCGCAGCAGGATACCATGGTCGATGGTATCAAAAGCCGTTGAGAGGTCAAGTAGGACCAGGACAGAGGAGCAACCCCTGTCCTGGGCCCGCCAGAGATCATCTACCAGTGTGACCAATGCTGTTTCCGTGCTGTAACTGGGTCTGAAACCAGACTGGTATGGGTCCAGATAGTCCGCTTCATCCAGGAATTGCGGAAGCTGACGCGCTACAACACTCTTAACAACCTTCGCCTACAAAGCGAAGGTTGGAGACAGGACGATAGTTATTCAAGGAGGCCAGGTCCAGAGCAGGCTTCTTAAAAAGGGGCCTCACCACCGCCTCTTTTAAGGCGGAGGGGAAGACACCCTCCATCAATGAAGCGTTGACAACTGCCTGGAGCCAGCCCCCTGTCACCTCCCCGGCGGCCAAAACCAGCCAGGAGGGACATGGGTCCAGTAAACAAGTTGCAGTGCTCAGTCTACGCATGATCCTGTCCACATCATCCAAAGACACAGGGTCAAACTCACCCCAAATGGTATAACCAAGACCTGCCCTCTCCACTCCACCGGATTCCGCCCAGTTGGAGTCCAAACCAGTCCAGATCTGAGCGATTTTGTCTTGCAGATACTGTACAAATTCCTCAGCCCTACCCTGCAAGGGGTCATCTCTTGGTCCCTGGTTGAGCAGTGAGCGGGTCACTCTAAACAGGGCAGCTGGGTGGTTATCTGCAGATGCAATGAGAGCGGAAAAGTAAGCACGCTTTGCCGCTTCCATCGCCACTAGGTAAGACTTAAGATAAGTTCTTAGCCATGTTCGATCAGATTCGGATCTGCTGGACCTCCAACAGCTCTCTCTAAAGCAGGGGTCCCCAACCTCTGGTACATGGACCGGTACTGGGCCGCAACATGCCAGCAACTGGGCCACACAAACAAGCAAAGCCCCATCTGTGGGATGCAGGCAGCACACAAAACCACACACTCTCCGGTCTGTGTAGAAACCTTTCTCCACGGAACCGTCCCTGATGCCCAAAAGGTTGGGGATCTCTGATCTAAAGGACCTGAGTGCAGGAGAAGAAGAAAAAGGTGAAAGAGCCCCTCTTTGAGGGAAATGGGTGGAGGAAGGAAGGAAGGAAGGAAGGAAGGAAGGAAGGAAGGAAGGAAGGAAGGAAGGAAGGAAGGAAGGAAGGAAGGAAGGAAGGAGCCATTTTTGACACCGTTAAGGGTATCACTGGACTAGAAGACCTCCAAGGTCCCTTCCAATTCTATTCTATTCTATTCTATTCTATTCTATTCTATTCTATTCTATTCTATTCTATTCTATTCTATTCTATTCTATTCTATTCTATTCTATTCTATTCTATTCTATTCTATTGCAGTTTTTTTTAATTGAATAACATGGTCATTAAGCAATTCTAGCTTCCCCTCATTGACTGCTTTTATGAAGTTTCTGGGAAGGTCACACAAATGATGATCACATGACCCCAGGATGCTGCAACTGTTGTAAATACCTGCCAGTTGCCAAGCATCCAAATTTTGTTCACCTGACTGGGGATGCTGCGATAGATCAGCCATAAGTCCCCTTTTTCAGGGCTGTTGTAACTTTGAGCAGTCGCTAAACAAGCAGTTGTACGTTGAGGACTATCTGTATAGGATTCGAGCAAAATCATCATAATCCTTTGGTCCTCATCCGTCTTCATCCGTCTTAATAACAATAAATAATAAATCACCCTTTCTTGCTTGCTTGCTTGCTTGCTCTTTCTTTCTTTCTTTCTTTCTTTCTTTCTTTCTTTCTTTCTTTCTTTCTTTCTTTCTTTTTCTCTTCCTTTCTTCCTTTCTTTCTTCCTTCCTTCCTTCCTTCCTTCCTTCCTTCCTTCCTTCCTTCCTTCCTTTCTTTCTTTCTTTCTTTCTTTCATTTTCTTTTAAAATGTCACAGAAAAGGAATTCTGTTTTGCTCACCAGACACTTCTGGATTTTGCTTTGTTTCCTCCCCCCCCCCCCCGTTTCCCTCCCCTCATCTTGGTTTTCTTCAGCACAACAGATCAAGACTGTAAATCTTCCCAGTCTCTGCTGCTCAAGGCTGAGGTAAAACATTTGCTTTTAAAGAGATAAATGGAGAAAGAAACCAAAGGAAGCCAGAAGCTCGTGAAGCAAAAACAGATTCCGATTCTGGAATTGTTCCTGTCCCTTCTCCTCAGAGAATATTGTTGTTCCCCACAAAGCACACTCATCTATTCACCAGCTCCCAAATTTAATGTTATTTCTACCCATTGTTACGGCTGCTGTGTGCAGGATGCTCAGAAAGAAGCATTGCCAACAGCTGGTGCCTATAAAAGTCTCTTCTTCCTCCTATCTGGTTTAATGAATGAATGTAGGCCTTATCCCCATTCTGGAACCATCTCCTTGGTGTTCTTGCGTGTCCATAAAAGGCTTTGGAATGAAAGAGGCTGATATAAACAGGAGTATAATTTCAGCTGCTGTTCCGTAAAAAAAAAGAGAGAAAGAGATGCCGTTTCTTTTCCCCTGTTCCATTTCACATTTTAGTTGTCATTTGAGATGGCAAGGTACCTGAGATGGTACAGATTGCTGTTAGTTTCTCTCTGTCAGATGCATTCCCCAGGACAGTGTTTTTTTTTCAACCTCAGCAACTTTAAGACGTGTGGACTTCGACTCCCAGAATTCACCAGCCAGGCATGCACCGTAAATGACTCCTGACTCCCAGTGGGGGTTATGGAAGCCTATAAGTATAGCATGTAGATGCTGACTGTCCACAGAAGTTGATAGCCCAGCTGGAATGAGAGTATACAGAAGACAGGATGCTGATATTCTACAAGTCCATTGATGCCTTATGATGCAAATTACGTAGGGTTATAACTAAAGTAGTTTGAGTAGCTGTACTCCTCATACAAGGGACGTGGTGGCTCAGTGGGCTAGGATGCTGAACTTGTCGATCAGAAGGTCGGCAGTTTGGTGGGTCGAATCCCAAGTGCCGCGTAACAGAGTGAGCGCCTGTTACTCGTCCCAGCTTCTGCCAACCTAGCAGTTCGAAAGCACGTAAAAATGCAAGTAGAAAAATAGGGACCACTACGGTGGGAAGGTAACAGTGTTCTGTGCGCCTTTGGCGTCTAGTCATGCCGGCCACATGACCACGGAGACGTCCTCGGACAAACGCTGGCTCTTCGGCTTTGAAACGGAGATGAGCACCGGCCCCTAGAGTCGGAAATGACTATCACGCATGTGCGGGGGAACCTTTACCTTTACCTTTACTCCTCATACTTAAAAAAAAAAATAACAAAACTGGATCTGTGACTGTGACTTATAGCTGGTCTTCAGTTGATGCCCTTTTGGAAAAACAATACTTTACAGCAGAGGTCCCCAATTTTTTGGGCATCAGCGACCGGTTCCGTGGAGAGAGGTTTTCCCACAGATCGGAGGGTGTGTGGTTTTGTGTGCTGCCTGCATCTCGTGAATGGGGTTTTGCTTGTTTGTGCAGACCGGTTGCTGGCATGCCACGGCCCAGTACTTGTCCACGGATCAGGGGTTGGGGAGCCCTGCTTTGGGGCACTATTTCTCAACCTTAACAGCTTTAAGAAGTCTGGACTTCAACACCCAGAATTCCCCTGCTAGCAGGGCTGACTGTGGAATTCTGGGAGCTGAAGTCCAGACATCTTAAAGTTGTTAAGGTTGAGAAACACTGTGGAAAACCTTATTCTATAGATTTACAAAGCCATGATTCTACTCTGCCAGGTTTTTTCCCCCCTCTTCTTTTTTAAAGCTTTTTATATCACTTTGAATGTGCCTGTCACATGTCATTTAACAGCAGTAGTAAGTATCTTAAGATAAATGGTTCCTTCTTTCTCAGGGGCACATTACATTTTTCTGTACCACTAGCCAGCTTGAATCACTTTTATTCCTTGGGAAACATAAGCTCTCTGCTTCCTTAAGAGGGGTCATAATTCTCTCCAGCGGAGACCTCTTAAAACGCTCTCACGACTGTGGCACTGTCTTCATTAGAAGTAGGCAAATTAAAGTCTCGCCATTTTGTTCCTTTCCTCTTTAACGATCTGATAAGATCCTCTTCAATGCTACCAGAGAGGAATGGCAACATATCACACTGTCACAATCCAAGATGATAAATCAAGAGCCAATGGCCCAAAGCAAGGCAGGTTTTCCCAAATAAGCCAAGAGTCACCTTTTTTTCGGTACGATGAGATTTTATTTTATTTATTTATTTTATTTTCTTTGACTTTTGGGAAAAGAAAGTGAATGACTAACAACGCTCACTTTGATTTCATGAGTCATTGGTCTAACACCCAAAATAAAGCCTAGGCATCAAAACTGTGAACTTTGAGTCATTGCCAGAATCCTCAAGCGTTGCAGGATCTTGCTCTGATGTCTCCCTTGAGCCCTTGAAATATATTTTTTCCAACATTTTTATCGGGGAATTTAAGCACAGAACTGGTTGAATCGAACCATCTGGCAATAAATATTGTTGCCTAAGGTAGATCAGAGGCACAAGGAGAAATGGAAATGACATCAGAATCATGTCTCTGCTACCTTGTGAAGTAATCGTGTATTTAAATCTATAATTTTGCAAATGTTTTTATTCCCCAGCTAAAGAAGCTTTTCTACTTTACTTTCAGGATGCTCGGGAATTTCTTTTCAATTTTTCTCAGTGTGATTTAAGATTTATTTCATTGTTAGAGGTGATTTCTCTTTAGGAAAACAGGAGACTTCCAAAGGATTGAGGGATGTGAAGTTTTTTCCTCCTAGGGATTTTTCCATTTTCCTTTTAATTTCAATGTACATTTGGAAAATTGAGGAGAGAGATTAGAAGTAGAAAGAATCTTCAGTTTTTCTATCAAATTCCAAGGCTGTTTGAGAATTCTTTTGAGTTTCTCTCAGTGGGTTTTTAACAGAACAATAAAGTAGGAAGGTCTTCTAATCCATCTCCTTGTTCAGGAAGGAGGTAATATATCATTCCAGACAAGTGGCTGTCCAATCTCTTTTTAAAATGAAGCATCCATAACTTCTGGAGGCAGGTTGTTCCACTGATTAATTGTTCTCACTGTCAGGAAATTCCTCCTTAGTTCTAGGTTGCTTCTCTCCTTGACTAGTTTCCATCCGTTGCTTCCTGTCCTGCCTTCAGGTGCTTTGGAGAATAGACTGACTCCCTCTTCTTGTGGCAGCCTCTTAAATATTGGGACATGACTATTAAGTCACCCTTAGTCTTTTTCATTAGACATACTCAATCCCTGCAAGTGTTCTTCATATGTTTTAGCCTCCACTCCCCTGATCATCTTTGTTGCCCTTCTCTGCACTCTTTCTAGAGCAGGGGTATCAAACTGCTGGCCCACGGGCCGGGTGCGTCATGCCGAAACGGCACCCACCCCAATGGGGAAAAAGTCACGAAACGTCGCAACACGTCACATGACGTGGCGAGTTTGACACCCCTGTTCTAGAGTTCCAACAGCTTGAACCTTGAACCTGTTTTAACTGGTGGGCTGTTATTGTTTTCTGTAACACCTCTTTGGATTATTCTTCAGCTGTTTCCAAATCCCATTTCAATCTCCAAAGAAACATAGAGAGATGTTGTCACCTGATATATTAAGATTAAAAGTAACTTGGGCAAAGTTAGCCAAGTGGCTGCAGGCCATTGTGGGGATAATCGTACCCTGAAAGAGACAACAATTACGCAGACCATCTCATCACCCGTATATCTACAGGGAAGAATTAATGTTGAAAACGTCAAAATGCTACTTTTCCACATGCAGTACACAATAGCTGCCACCTTCCCTTTTTTCTTCACATCCTTCCCACCCCAACAGCAGGCATGGAGATTCCTGCCCATTGCTAAACAAAGGAAAGAATATGGTACAGGTAGTCCCCGATTTAGGACCACAGTTGAGCCCAAAAGTTCTGTTGTTAAGTGAGACACTTGTTAAGTGAGTTTTGCCCCATTTTATAACCTTTCCTGCCACGGTTGTTAAGTGAATCACCACAGCTGATAAGTTAGTAACACGGTTGTTAAGTGAATCTGGCTTCCCCATTGATTTTGCTTCTCAAAAGTTTGTAAAAGGGAATCAGATGTCCTTGGGATACAGCAACGGTCATAAGTACGTGTCAATTGCCAAGCATCTGAATTTTGAACACGTGACCATGGGGTGCTACAAAGGTCATAAGCAGTGGTGGGATTCAGCCAGTTCACACCAGTTCGGCAGAACTGATAGCTAATTTTTTGTTGTCAAAGGCCCAGAACGGACTTCTGGAAGCAGCAGAGAACCGGTTGTTCACATATTTGAATCCCACCACTGGTTGTAAGTGTGAAAAACAGTCATAGGTCACTTTTTTAGTGCCATTGTAACTTTAAATGGTCCCCAAATGTTGTAAGCTGAGGACTACCTGTATGTAAAGCCTGAGAAATGATCAAATATTATATAAAATATTATATCTGATGATTATATAACATAAAATATTATATATGGTATATATATAATAGGGTATGGCTGACTGATGAAAACAAATAAGTTTGAAATGCATATCAGTCTCCCTTTAATTCTTTGTCAGCAATCTAAAAATTTACACAAATATGAGCTGTCACTGTTGTGACTACTGCCTGTCGATGGCCTTCAGTTAGGCTGAAACAGGAAATAAAGATTTGTCCCATGTTTGGGGCCTAGCAAGGTAATCTAAATAGTTAACAAGCATTTAACACATATCTCCCTTGTTTCTCAGCTAACAAAGTGAGATAGAGCTTGTGGCCTAAAGGTTAAAACAACTGCCTAATGTGCAATCAGCCCAGGTTCGAATCTCAGAAGGGTATGGCTGACTGATGAAAACAAATAAGTTTGAAATGCATATCAGTCTCCCTTTAATTCTTTGATAGCAATCTAAAAATGTACACAAATATGAGCTGTCACTGTTGTGACTACTGCCTGTCAATGGCCTTCGGTTAGGCTGAAACAGGAAATAAAGATTTGTCCCATGTTTGGGGCCTAGCAAGGTAATCTAAATAGTTAACAAGCATTTAACACACACACACACACACACACACACGTGTGTGTGTGTGTGTGTGTGTGTGTGTGTATGGAGTTTCAACTATATAATAGCAACTACAAGTAGGGTATTTTTTATCGCCTCTAGTAGATTTGTGATAAAGCCAAGATATATTGATTTATACACTCATTCAGAAGATTCTTAAAATAAATATAAAACCAAAACCAGATGTTTTTCTTTTAGATTTGATGAATAAATAACTTGAAAAGAAGATTGGAACTTTGTTATTATATATGTTGACAGAGGTGAGAATCTTTCATTCACAAAGATGAAAAGGCAGACTAATTCCCACAATGCGAGAATTAATTGTAAAGATGATGGACTATGTGGAGATTGTAGAATTGACTGCTTTAATTAAAGAAAAGATTTTATCTAGTTTTCCCTCTACTTGGAAAGCACTTCTGGACTTTTTGCTCAAAACTGGAAAAAAAACAAAACAAAAAACCCTTTGATTTTAAGATGTTTATGATTAGAATGATTTCGTAAATATAGAAATGGCTTGAAATGTTGAAAAATGACAAGTAAAAGGTAATCTACTCAGAAGCCATTACTATTTTCTCTCACTCTTTGCAGTTTTCTCTTTCCTTTTTCTCTTTTTCTAATTTTTGTTTCTTCTATATTTTTATCTTATAATGAAACTTAATTACAAAAATATTACATTAAATAAAGGCAAGTATACATTTCTCTAAGGGACGTGGTGGCTCAGTGGGTTAGGCTGCTGAGCTTGTCAATCAGATGGTTGGCAGTTTGGTGGGTCGAATCCCGAGAGCCGTGTAACAGAGTGAGCGCCTGTTACGCGTCCCAGCTTCTGCCAACCTAGCAGTTCGAAAGCACGTAAAAATGCAAGTAGAAAAATAGGGACCACTACGGTGGGAAGGTAACAACGTTCCGTGCGCCTTTGGCGTCTAATCATGCCGGCCACATGACCATGGAGATGTCCTCGGACAAGCGCTGGCTCTTCGGCTTTGAAACGGAGATGAGCACTGGCCCCTAGAGTTGGAAACAACTAGCACGCATGTGCGGGGGAACCTTTACCTTTACCTTTATACATTGCTCTGTATAGGATAACTTTGCCACAATTTACTGGTACTTTTTGAAAAAATATTGATATTCTCCCCATGATACAAGCTCAATGTGTCTTTTCTACCACTGGACTAAACCACCAATTAAAGAGGGGATTCCGAAAACATTTGTCAATGTTTCTTAAATCTGGATCAGACCAGCTTAAGGTTTGGTTTTAATTTACATATTTATTTATTTGTTATTTATTTATTTTATTTATTTTATGGGATTTGTATGCCGCCCTATCTCCCAAAGGACTGAGGGCGGCTAACAATGATAAAAACACAAAATACAAACATTAAAAGGTATTAAATCAAATTATCTCATAAATAGTCCAATTAAAAACACAATAAAACAAAATTAAGAAAACCTCCCTTCCATCAGTCCAGGTAGGCCTGTTGAAAAAGCCACGTTTTAAGGTCGCAACAAAAGGAATGGAGATCCGGGGCCATCCGGAGTTCCATGGGGAGTTGATTCCAAAGGGCAGGTGCCCCCACAGAGAAGGCCCTCCCCCTGGGGGTCACCAGTCAACATTGTCTGGCCGACGGCACCCTGAGAAGCCCCTCCCTGTGTGAACACACAGGGCGATGGGCAGTCATTTCTGGCAGCAGACAGTCCTGCAAATACTACACCAACAAAGAAATATGTTTCTGATCAGTCCTTGGTGCTCTGAGCTTGGTTGTTTTCTTTCAGATTTTCAGAGAGGGCCTCCTCAGGGTGCCACCGATCAGAGAATGTCGTTTGGTGCCCACAGGGGGAGGTCCTTCTCTGTGGGCACCCCGGATTTATGGAATCGGTTGCCGGTGGAGCTCCGGATGGCGCCCGACCTTCGCTCCTTCCGGCGCGATCTGAAGACTCATTTATTTGAACAAGCCGGCTTGGCCTGATGGGGGATGGGTTGGGTTTTTATTGTCATTTTAATATATGTATTTACTGTTTTTTAGCTTGGGCATATGTTTAATTCTTTTTTAACTTTTGTATTTTTTGTATTTTTATATGGTTGCCCTGTTCACCGCCCTGAGTCCTCCGGGAGAAGGGCGGTATACAAATAAAATTAAAATTATTATTATTATTATTATTATTATTATTATTATTATTATTATTATTATTATTATTATTATTATTATTATTATTATTATTATTATTATTATTATTATTATTATTATTATTATTATCCAAACTACATAAATCATCAGTGCACTGATGATGTTGCCTAGTTTGGTAATGAAACATCTGCAAGAAAACAACCAAGCTCACAGAGCACCAAGGAGCCCCTCATTTTAACCCTGAGCTACAAATAATCTTTCTGCCATCCATGTTGAGATTCTAGAACGGGTACAGAGAAGAGCAACAAGGATCATTAGGGGACTGGAGGCTAAAACATATAAAGAACCAGTGCAGGTGTTAGGCATATGGTGTTAGCCTACAATGTTGGGTTGAAAATATATTAACCATAATGCTATGTCTTTAAGTTGTTAATTGGCCAATGGGTGTGTAAGTGTTCTCATGGCCATAAGAGGAAGCTAGGAAAGTAGCTTCTCTCTCTCTCCGAATTCACTGATCTCTACTATTACTGTTTTTGCTCTGCTGTTGGTTTACTACTGTTGTAAACCTGAACTGTGTATTGACCTCTGGACCGGTAAGAAGACTTTGTAGTTTGGATTACTCCTTGGACTGTTGCTATTGTGTATGACTTGGACTGTTTATTTTTGACTGTGCATTTTTGTTTTTACACCACCTCAAAGTAAAATACTTTTTGCTTTTAGAACTCAGTGTATTTCTGTGTGTGACTTTTACTGCTCTCAGTGCCCTTCCTTGTCTGTGCAACTCTTTGGTAGCACAAGGAGACCTCTGCACAACAAATTCCATAACACTGGTTATGGGCCCAGGCCTGTACTGAGAGTAAGTACACACAGTATTCCTAGCTGAGTTTGTGTTAGCTTTTTGGTGTAAAATGGCACAAGAACTGTTGTCAGGCATCTCCTGGATAACCCGGTTGGATGGGACAAACTATGTTTCCTGGTCCACAAAATGCTGCTTGCTTTTGCGCAAGGAAGGACTATGGGCTGTTGTAAATAACCCACCAGATACTACTGCTTGGGATCCAGATGATGAAGAGGATGCAAAGAAGTTAGACGACTTTAAACGAAGCAACGAGAAAGCTCTTTGCATTATTGGACTAACACTGAATGACCAGCAGCTTGTCCATATTCGTGGTGAGGAGTCTGCTGCTAGGTGTTGGGGCGTTTTGCGAAGGCTTTATGTTCGTGACAGTGTGGGTGCACATATACACCTTACACGTAAGCTGTTTAGGGCTCGTCTGCAGAAGAATGGAGATATGCTGACCCATTTAAATTACATGAAAGCAATTTTTCAAGAGCTTCATGAAAAGGAGCTGATTTTTTCAGAGTTGCATCAGGTCTACATTATTCTGTCATCTTTGGATGAGAGTTATGATGAGTATGTTTCTTCTTTGGAAGTCCTGACCAGAGAGGAACTGACATTGACTAACATTACTGGGAGACTGCTGGAAGAGTCCAGAAGGAGGCGTGACAGAGACCAGCTGAGAGAGACACAGCCACGAGAGAAGCAGCAATTCACCACTGCTTACAACGTCAAGAAATGTTATTCTTGTGGGGCTAGAGGGCATATAGCCAAATTCTGTAGAAAGGGTAAAAAACAGAATGTGAATAGCAGTGGGAAGGCTAAGAAGGGCATTGGTTTGGCTATTTCTGGTGAACCAACATCCAGAAACAATGAATTGTGGGTTGTTGATAGTGGGGCTTCACAATGCATTACTAAAGTGAAAGAGAGGTTTATTAATATGAAAAACAGCAACCAATATGTTTCACTAGCAAACGGTTGGAGGATGAAGGCCTCTGGTGAAGGTAATTCCTATTGTCCATGCATTGATGAACAGTTACCTATGTTATATATACCTAAACTAAGATTCAACTTGTTATCTGTAAGGGAATTGGTTAAAGTTGGGTTTGTGGTAACATTCAGAGGGGAGCAATGCACTATTGAGAGGAATGGAACCTGTGTAACTGCTAATTTGAAAAATGGTTTATTCGTTCTCACAAGTAACCAGGTTAGTACAGTTAAAGCTAACTCGATATGTGAGAACAAGAAGCCACATGATGAGTGTATACATTTATTGCATAGGCGGTTAGGGCATGTAAACTTTAACTCACTACGTAAAACAGTGGAATTAGTAGAGGGAGTTAAACTGAAGCCATGTAGTAAGTATTTGAATTGCAATGCCTGTAATCAGGAAAAGAGCAAGGCAACTCCTGCAAACAGGATAAACGGCTTCAAAACAACTGTACCTTTGGAAGTTGTGTTTGCTGATTTAATTGGACCCATGAAACCAAGTTTAGGAGGGTCATGTTATGTTTTAAGTATATTGGACCACTACTCTAGATATGGTTTTTGTTATCTGCTTAAGTCAAAGGCAGATACTTTCCAACAATTTGCAAACTGGCTGAAGTTCGTGGAGAGAAAAACAAAGAGAAAGGTTCAGTGCATAATTACTGATAATGGTACTGAATTTACAAACAAGCGCTTTGTTGATATGCTAGAATCTGCTGGTATTGAGCATAAACGTTCAGCCCCTTATAGGCCTCAACATAATGCTTTTGTTGAGAGACGTGGGCAAACGTTACAAGCCATGATGAGAACTATGTTAAGAGATTCTGGCTTAACAGATAGACTGTGGGGGGAGGCAGCAAAATGTGCAAACCATGTTCTGAATATAGTTGTTAATACTTCTACTGGTAAAATACCATATACTATATGGCATGGTAGAAGACCAAACCTTGATTACCTGCACACATTTGGCACCCCAGCTTGGGTCCACATTCCTGCACAACTCAGGAGTAAAGGCCAACATAGGGCTAGGCAATTATACTTCGTAGGTTACGAAGCTAATCACAGATCCTATCGTTTCTGGGAACGAGGCACAACTAATGTATATAACAGTGCTAGTGCAAAATTCCTTGAGCACGTTGGTTGGGATAGGTTAGAGCAAGAAACTGTTAATACTGATCCTCTAGTGTTTGAGGACTCCTCTGATAACGTAACTAGTAATGATAATACATCTCCTGTAAATATAAAAGATGAAGAGGAGATAGGGGAGATAAAAGAGGAATCAGAGGAAGGAAAGGAGTCAGAAATTCAAAGCCCTGTAATTCCTTGGCGTTCAATGCGTATCAGACATCCACCTGATCGCTATGAAGCTAGTATAGTATGTCAAGTTAGTGTAGAGCCTTCTAACTATGATGAGATCAGGATGTATCCTGAAAAGGAACAGGCATCATGGAAAGCTGCAATGAACAGGGAGTTGAAGTCTTTGCAGGATCTTAACGTTTATGAGAAAGCAAAACTGCCACCTGGTGAGCAAGCTATAGGGTGTAAATGGATATATAAGTTAAAGAAAGGTGTAGACGGGACTGTAACCCATAAGGCACGTTTGGTTGCACAAGGTTTTGCCCAAACTACTGAGGATTATGACGAAGTGTTTGCACCCAGTCTAAGGGCGACTACTTTAAGAGCAGCTTTAGTATGGGCGGCTAAAAACCAATATATGGTTAACCATGTAGATGTTGAAACTGCATATCTACATGCTCCATTTCAACATACTATTTATTTAAGAATACCACCAGGATTGACCAGTGATAGAGACCATGATTGTTGGGAATTAAAGAAAAGCCTCTATGGATTGAAACAATCAGGCTATGAGTGGAACAAATGTATAGTTAATGAGTTAAGTGCATTAGGTTTTGTAGCCAGTAATGCTGATCCTTGTTTGTTTAGAAGAGAACACAACGGAGCATTATCTTTTCTCTTATTATTCACAGATGATATTGCAATAATAACAAAAACTGAGTTAGAAGCACAAACTATCATTTCAAGATTGCAAACTAAATTCACAATTAGAAATCTTGGAGAAATTAGCCACTATTTGGGGTTAGATATTGTGAAAACAAATAGGGGTTTTAAGGTGTCACAAGCCAGTAAAATATCTCAGTTATTAAAGAGATACAACATGGAAATGTGTAAACCAGCAAAAACTCCGATGGCTATGGATTTTAAGGACACTAATGTTGAGAGTCCTGTATTTGATAAGACTATGTACCAATCTTTGATAGGAAGTCTTATGTATCTGAGTAATTGGACTAGACCTGATATTTCTTACTGTGTAAATCAATTAGCTAGGTACAACAATAATCCAACTGTTAGACACTGGCAATCAGCTAAACGAGTATTAAGGTATTTGAAGCAAACTATTCACTACTCGTTATATTTAGAGCCAAATCGTGAGTTAATCCTTACTGCATATGCAGATGCGAGTTTTGCCTCTGATTCAAACAGTCGTAAATCTACCTCAGGGTTGGCTGTAATGTTGGGTGATTCTTTGATTGGATGGAAGTCTATTAGACAAAAACACATAAGCTTATCTACAATGGAGGCTGAATTTTCATGTCTATCAGTGTTATGTACAGAACTGCTAGTGTACAAACAATTATTGTTAGATATGGGTTTAAATGTAAATGATCCATTCATTGTGTATGAGGACAATCAAGCTGCGATAAAGATGGCTAATAATGCTAC
The DNA here is from genome assembly GCF_964194415.1 of Vipera berus. NCBI lineage: Eukaryota > Metazoa > Chordata > Lepidosauria > Squamata > Viperidae > Vipera > Vipera berus. Next base: position 206,222,870 of record NC_138204.1, read on the forward strand.
AGTAAGAACAAGATCTAAACATACTGATCTTCGTTATTTAAATGTCAGACAATGTGTCAAAGATAAATTAATACAGTTAGAGTATTGTCCATCTGATGTAAATATTGCAGACCATTTTACGAAGGTACAAAGTGCTGTGAAACACAATGCTAATTGTGAAAGAATGTGCATAAGATTGTAAGAGTTATATATTATTCTACCCAAAGGGGAGAATGTTAGGCATATGGTGTTAGCCTACAATGTTGGGTTGAAAATATATTAACCATAATGCTATGTCTTTAAGTTGTTAATTGGCCAATGGGTGTGTAAGTGTTCTCATGGCCATAAGAGGAAGCTAGGAAAGTAGCTTCTCTCTCTCTCCGAATTCACTGATCTCTACTATTACTGTTTTTGCTCTGCTGTTGGTTTACTACTGTTGTAAACCTGAACTGTGTATTGACCTCTGGACCGGTAAGAAGACTTTGTAGTTTGGATTACTCCTTGGACTGTTGCTATTGTGTATGACTTGGACTGTTTATTTTTGACTGTGCATTTTTGTTTTTACACCACCTCAAAGTAAAATACTTTTTGCTTTTAGAACTCAGTGTATTTCTGTGTGTGACTTTTACTGCTCTCAGTGCCCTTCCTTGTCTGTGCAACTCTTTGGTAGCACAAGGAGACCTCTGCACAACAAATTCCATAACAGCAGGAATTGGGCATGTCTAGTTTAACGAAGAGAAGGACGAGGGGGGGACATGATAGCAGTCTTACGATATCTCAGGGGCTGCCCCAAACAAGAGGGAGTCAAGCTATTCTCCAAAGCACCTGAAGGCAGGACAAGAAACAACAGATGGAAAATAATCAAGGAGAGAAGCAACCTAGAACTGAGGAGAAACTTTCTGACAGTTAGAACAATTAACCAGTAGAACTGGAAGTTTTTAAGAAGAGACTGGACAGCCATTTGTCTGAAAGAGAATAGGGCAGTGGTGGTGAACCTATGGCACGCTTGCCAGAGGCAGCACTCAAAGCACTCTTTGTGGTCATGAGCACCATCGCCCTAGCCCCACCTCCCCCTGTGGCCCCCTCCTGACCAGCAGCCCCCCTGGAGGAGAGTCACCCCCGAGTGTGGCCCACGTGAAGCAGCACAGCCAAAGACATGGCAGCCAGGCAGTGGGGATGAGACTCCACCCTCGCGCCCCGTCGTGTGCAGTTGATGCTGCGGGTGTGGGTGGAGGGCGTGGCTGCCATGGCACTGCTGGGCCGCCAGGGCAATCTGTGGTGAGCTGCGGAGGTGGTGGGTAGCCATGCGGGCAGGTGGGGGTCAGGGGCGGAGCAGGGTGGGCAGCGGCAGGGCAGGTTGGGGGGAGTGGGCAGGGCAGTGGGTGGAGAGGCTGGGCAGGGTTGTAGGGCAAAAAGGGGCTTAACCCACCTATTTTGAAATCATTTATTTTAACTCCAGTGAATGAGGAATTTTAGTTACTGGAGATGTTACCATCTAGTCACCATGCCCCCTTGGGTTCTCAGAAGCATATTTTTTATTTCTTTACATTTATTTCCTTACTAGACAGATAAACAGACAGAAACCTATTGGGAACTGTCAGCCAGTGTAAATGTCTGATCGTGATCTAGAAAATTAAAGCAAAAAAAATATAGATCTTTAGAATTCTTGAAAGCAGAAGATGTCTAGGACCTTTAAAAGGTTAGCGAGAAACAGCCATTCAATAATGCAATGCACTTTTCTGTGAGGTCAGAGATATTGTATTTTTTTCCACACGGACTATGTCAAGAGGTGGCTGATTTTCCATTTCCTATCAATGGAAACAAATACAACAAATGTTTGTTTTCCATAGATCTAAGGATGTTTCTAACAATTGTTTGTGGTGTTACAATTTTCAAGGTTTCTACCTTTGGCCTGGAGACCAAAACGTATGAAGAACAGCTGCGGGACTTAGGTTTGGCCAGTATAAAGAAAAGAAGACATAGGGGGGCCATGATAGCAGTGTTCCAGTAACTGAGGGGCTGCCACAAGGCAGAGCAGGGCAGGTTGTTCACCAAAGCACCAGAGGGAAGGACAAGAAACAATGGTTGGAAACTGATCAAAGACAATCAACCAGTGGAACAGCTTTGCCTTCAGAAATCGTGGGTGCTCCATCACTGGAGATTTTTTAAGAAGAGACAGGACATCTACCTGTCTGAGATGGTATAGGTTCTCCTGCTTGAGCAGGGGCTGGACTAGAAGACCTCCAAGGTTCCTTTGAAATCTATTCTATTCTTGTTCAATCCTTTACCTTTATTTATGTTATTAAGAGTATCTGATAGATAACAATGTAAAAAGAATGTATGTTAATACGTGATAAAATATTACAGTATATTTGTTGATATGTACGGGAGAGAGTTGGGAAAAATAAAAATAAAAAACTTTTTTTAAAAAAATGACCACACCTGGAATACTACAGCCAATTTTGCTCACCTTATCACAAAAAAGATGTTGAGAGTTTGGGAAAAAAATCAGAGAAGAGCAACTAAGAAGATCAGGGGCCTGGAGACTAAAACATACAAAGAACGGCTATGGGACTTGTGTTTGGCTAGTCTAAAGAAAAGAAGAAATAGGGGAGACATAATAGCAGCATTCCAGTATCTGAGGGGCTGCCCCAAGGCAGAGGGGGCCAGGTTGTTCACCAAAGCACCAAAGGGAAGGACAAGAAACAATGGTTGGAAACTGATCAAAGAGAGAAGCAACCTGGAATTAAGGAGAAACTTCCTGACAGTGAGGATAATCAACCAGTGGAACAGCTTGCCTCCAGAAATCGTGGGCCCTCCATCACTGGAGATTTTTAAGAAGAGACTGGACAATCACCTGTCTGAGATGGTATAGGTCCTCCTGCTTGAGCAGGGGGCTGGACTACAAGACCTCCAAGGTCTCAGAGTAGAAAATAGCTTCACTCTGCTGGACCTTTAGTGAAACTTGGATGAATAATCTAGCCAACCATCAGCTGTTTGCCTCAAAAGCAAAGATGTGACATAATAGCTTTTTAAATAGATTTTAATGACTGTTTTTCCATATTTATTGGTTTTAATTAACTATGAAACAAAGTCATGTTCTTGGGAGATGGGCAGCCATACAAATATGATAAATAGTGGGTTAGGACGCTGAGCTTGTCGATCAGAAGGTCGGCAGTTTGGCGGGTCGAATCCCGAGTGCCGCGTAACAGAGTGAGCGCCTGTTGCTCGTCCCAGCTTCTGCCCACCTAGCAGTTCGAAAGCACGTAAAAATGCAAGTAGAAAAATAGGGACCACTGCGGTGGGAAGGTAACAGCGTTCCGTGCGCCTTTGGCGTCTAGTCATGCCAGCCACATGACCACGGAGATGTCCTCGGACAAGCGCTGGCTCTTCGGCTTTGAAACGGAGATGAGCACCGGCCCCTAGAGTCGGAAACGACTAGCACGCATGTGCGGGGGAACCTTTACCTTTACCTTTTTATCATCTTGGATGGTGACGATGAAGATGATGAGGACAACAATGATGATGACAATGACTTAAATTATGTGCCATCAGGCCATTGTCAACTCCTAGCTACCACATAAATAGATTTTCTTCATGACGATCTGTCCTTAACTTGGTCCTTCAGGTTTAATTGAACAATAATAACAACAGCAACAACAACAACAGAATAACAGAATTGGAAGGGATCTTGTAAGTCATCTAGCCCAAACACCCACCCAAGCAGGAGACCCTACACCATTTCTGACAGATGGTAGTCCGGTCTCTTCTTGACAGCCTCCAGTGAGGCAATCTATTCCATCAGTTGATTGTTCTCATTGACATAAAAGTTCTCCTTAATTCGAGGTTGAATCTCTCCTTGATCAGTTTCCATCTGTTATTCCTTGTCTGGCCTTCAGGTGCTTTGGAAAATAGGTTGTTCCCCTCCTCTCCGTGGCAGCCCCTCAAATATCGGAACACTGCTGTCATGTCTCCCCTGGTCCTTCCAATAGTGCCTTCATCATCACTGTAACTGAGTCCATTAACTTTAATGCTTCTCATCCTCTTCTTCTTTCTTCCATCTTTCCAAGCACTGAAGACTTCTTTCGAGTGCTGGATCTTCCCATAATGTGTCCAAATGCCAACGTAGTCCTAGGCTGCATTAATAAAGGGATAGAATCAAGTTCACGTGACATGTTAGCACTGTTTATGATGCCTTGGTAAAACCACACTTGGAATTCTGCATCCGGGTTTGGTTGCCACAAGATAAAAAAAGATGTTGAGACTCTGGAACGAGTGCAGAGAACAGCAACAAAGATTATTAAGGATCTGGAGGTTAAAACATATAAAGAATGGTTGCAGGAACTGGGATAATAATAATATTAATATTAATATTAATAATGAAGAAGAAGAAGAAGAAGAAGAAGAAGAAGAAGAAGAAGAAGAAGAAGAAGAAGAAGAAGAAGAAGAAGAAGAAGAAGAAGAAGAAGAAGAAGAAGTTGTTGGAAGGGACCTTGGAGGTCATCTAGTCCAACCCCCTGCTCGGGCAGGAAACCCTATACCATTTCAGACAAATAGCTGTCCAGTCTCTTCTTAAAAACTTCCAGTGTTGGAGCATTCACGGCTTCTGGAGGCAGGTTGTTCCACTGGCTAATTGTTCCAGTGGAACAATTGTTCCAATTGTTTCTCCTTAGTTCTAGGTTGCTTCTCTCCTTGATTAGTTTCCATCCGTTGCTTCTTCTCCTGCCTTCAGGTGCTTTGGAGAATAGCTTGATTCCTTCTTCTTTGTGGCAGCCCCTGAGATATTGCAACACTGCTATCATGTCCCCCCTCATCCTTTCATCTAATGATGAGAAGGCCTGGGATGATACGATAGCAGTTTTCTAATATCTAAGAGAATGTCACAAAGAAGAGGGGATTGATTTATTCTCCAGGGCACCAGAAGGCAGGACAAGAAGCAATGATTGAAACTTATCAAAGAGACAATCAACCTAGAACTAAGGAGAAATTTCCTGACAGTGAGAACAATTAACCAGTGGAACAGCTTGCCAGCAGAAGTTGAGGTTGCCCCATCACTAAGAAGAGATTGAACAATCATATGTCCAGAAAGGTTTAAGGTTTCCTGCTTGAGCAGAGAGTTGAACTAGACCTCCATGATCCCTTCCAACACTTTTATTCAAAACAGGATAAATGTGCCTTGAGTGAGAATTCTGGATATGTTTGATGATCCATTGGTTGTCTTGGCTGTCCACGTTCTTCTTAGAAGTCTTCTCTAACATCACATTTCAAAAACATCAATAGAGTATTCTTCCTATCCTGCTTCTTCAAGGTCAATTTTGGCTTCCAACGGATTGTCACAAAAACAATCACAAAGATGATTCTGATGTTTGTATGTGTAGACTAAAAATGGTTTTAGTGATAATCATGAAACATGCTTTTTAAAAACAGTAATAATAATTGCCACAATTTGGGCAAGAATTCTCCACAGTCAACACGCAATTCAGCTTTGCAGCACTACGCAAATACTAATAATTATGTAAATGTTTGTGTAACAAACAACCCACTGTCATTGGCAATAATATGCCATCAAGTTGTTAGCTTAGCAAATCTTATTCAGCACTTTTTAATTCAAAATTGGAACAGAGCAATTTAAATCACAGTCTATGTTTTCACTTTTTTATTAAGGGAAGTAAGAAGCACTGGTAATTCACTTACTGTAAGCTGTTAAATTGGTACATTTAGATGGATTCTAATTTAGTATACAATTTGATCTTTACAAGGTAAATATTCAGCAAGACTATTCAATTAAACAAACCAATTGAAACACCATTTCTAATACTTTACAGCGGGAGCATCTGCAGGGGTGGTAAAAATGGCAAGATGGCAGCCACAACGTGTGCACTTAAAGCCTTCCTCCTTTCTACACTTGTTATGTGCAACACACTAAAAGAGGGTGCAAGGCTTTGATTGCACTCATGGTAACCAAGTTGTTTGTTTGAGCCTCACTTGTGGATCCCCCTGCTTTACAGAGATATATAATTAAATGACTCCAGAAACTCATACTGAAACTTTGCAGGGAATAGGGAGTGAAGGTATTTCTTGTATCAGCTCTAGATAAATGGTTACCATGTTTGTTATTTTCCATTTGTCCCTCTTCTTACATTAGACCACAGACCAAGTGTCTCCAACACTGGAGCCTTTCAACAAGAGTCTGGACAACCATTTGTCTGAAATAGTATGGGGTCTCCTGAATGAGCAAGTCGGTTGAAGACCTTCAAGGTCCCTCCCAGCTCTGTTATTTTGTTATTCTGACCAGGGTATCAACTAAACAGCTGATCTTACTACATCCCTGGAACATTTAAAAATACTGTTAAAGGATAGAGGATAGAGAGAGATTAAAGCAGGGGTCTTCAAACTTGGCCCTTTTATGACTTGTGGACTTCAGCTCCCAGAATTCCTCAGCCAGGCACGCTGGCTGAGGAATTCTGGGAGTTGAAGTCCACAAGTCATAAAAGGGCCAAGTTTGAAGACCGCTGGATTAGATAGATAGATAGATAGATAGATAGATAGATAGATAGATAGATAGATAGATAGATAGATAGATAGATAGACAGACAGACAGACAGACAGACAGACAGACAGACAGACAGACAGACAGACAGACAGAGAAGAGAGAGAGAAGCTTTAGAAAGACACAGAGATGTAAAGCTATAGAGACAAGAGAGAGACCAAGACAGATAGAGATGAAGTAGCTATAGACAGATAGAAAGAAAAGCTGTAGAAAGCTATAAAGAGAGACAGACCAAGATTGATGAAGACAAAGAAACTAGAGAGAGAGAGAGAGAGAAGCTGTAGAAACAAATGGGGATTGACAGAGAAGCTGTAGAGAGAAGATATAGAAAGAAAGAGATAAAGAGAAGCTATAGAATGCAAGAGAGAGATGATGGTGATGATGATGATGATGATGATGATGATGATGATGATGATGATGATGATGATTGTTAGAATATGTTGTTAAAAAAAATGGTTTGTTTAACAGAGTATTATTAATACACAGTGGAAGTTGTACTGGGACTTTTAGGAAAACAGTAATGCACTAACACGAGTTTTATAACTTATTTTTACTCAGACAACAAAAAGAAACACAGTAAGAAATAGTCCAAGTATCAATCCAGTATCATGCACATAAAAGTCAGTCCATAAAAAACATAGTATCAAAATACAAAAACTGCTTACCAATATCAAAAACAATATACACTGTAGCAAGCAGTTGATTCTTGAGAGAATAAATATCAAGTTAGCAAACAAGAGAACAAGAGGTATCCAAACACTAACATCAAACACATATACAAGAGCAACTACGTGTAACATCTAACTCTCTTTTATGTGGAATAATTACAGCCACACCCTAAGGCCGTTTAACTCCTTAAAGGTGCTTTTACTCCATTATATAATATTGTCACCCAAATCAAGTTTAATCTCTAACAATCTCCCCTTTTGGGTGGCATATTATACACATATTTTTACAATCTCAAATTACACATATCACAAACAGATTTATGCTTTATAGCACCCTGAGCTTTAGTAAACTGGTCAGCAATATTATCTTCAGTTGCACAATATTCCAGTTTAATCAAATTATCTTTAACACATTGTCTGACATTTAGATACCGTAGATCCGTATGTTTTGATCTAGTTTTCACTGCAGCATTAGTTGCTAATTTTATAGCTGCTTGATTGTCTTCATACACTTTTATTGGTTCATTACAATTTAAACCCATATCAAACAATAATTGTTTCCATACCAATAGCTCAGTACATAATAAAGATAAACAAGAAAATTCGGATTCAGTTGTTGATAAGCTTATATGCTTCTGTCTGTTAGACCTCCATCCTACTAAAGCGTTTCCCAATAATACAACCAATCCTGAAGTGGATTTCCTGGTTACAGTATCAGATGCAAAACTAGCATCTGCAAATGCTTTTAGTTCCAATTCCTTTGTTGGCTCTAGATATAGAGAATAATGTATGGTGTGCTTCAAATATCTTAAAACTCTTTTCGCACCTTGCCAACATCTGGTTGTAGGATTCTCACAATATCTAGCTAAATGATTAACTGTAAATGCTATGTCAGGTCTTGACCAGTTACATAAATACATCAAGCTGCCTATTAATGATTGATATATCTTTTTATCAAAGACATTGCTGTTATCTGCTGAACTCTCAAAACCTTGAACCATAGGTGTTTTTACTGGTTTACAGTTTTCCATATTATAACGTTTCAGCAAACCATTAATTTTCTTAGCTTGAGACAGTTTAAATCCTTTACTAGTCCTGACAATATCCAGCCCTAGATAATGACTAATAGCTCCTAGATCTTTTACTCTAAATTTTCTTTTTAACCCTGAAATTATTCTTTCAGTTTCTGTTTCATCTTTTGCTATAATAGCAATATCATCAGTGAATAATAATAACAATGATAATTCACTATTTTGCTGTTTTATAAATAAACAAGGATCTGCAATACTAGCTTTAAATCCCAAACTATTTAACTCTTTTACTAAACATCTATTCCACTCATAAACTGACTGTTTTAAACCATACAAACTCTTATTCAGTTTCCAACAGTACCCTACCTTACTTTCTATTCCTGATGGAACTTTCATATATATATCATGGTTTAATGTTGCATGCAAATAAGCAGTTTCAATATCTACATGTTTTATACTATAATTCTTATTTGCTGCCCAAACTAAAGCAGCCCTAAGAGTGGAAGCTCTTAACGTTGGGGAAAATACTTCATCATAATCACTATTATTCTGTGCAAATCCTTGAGCAACTAATCTTGCTTTATGTATTACCTCTCCTGTAACACTTTCTTTCAATTTAAAAACCCATTTACATCCAATTAACTTTTCTGTTTTAGGTATTTTAACCTCTTGATAAACATTAAGATCTTGCAAAGACTTTATTTCTTTATCCATAGCTACTTTCCAATTCTTTCTTTCATTCTCAGGATACATTTTTATTTCTTCAACATTAGAAGGTTCAATGTCTATTTGACAAATTAAACCTACCTCGAAACGATCAGGCTGTCGTCTTTCCCTGTTAGACCTTCTGAGAATTATTGGACTTATAGGTACATTTACATTATTATCTTCTTCCTCTCCTGTCTCCACTATCAGTGGTTCTTGTTTGATCTCTCTAGCAGGTTCCTCCTCTTCTTTATCACTTTCATTTGAGGAGTTAGTTAAATCTTGTTGAGGAATATATACAATATCTTCTACCCTTTCCCAGCCTGACTGTTCTTGAAAAACAGCGCTAGAACTACAATAAATGTTTTTAGTACCTTTCTCCCAGAACCGATAAGACTTATGGTTTAACTCATAGCCAACAAAAAATAACTGTTTAGCTCTATGTTCTCCTTTATTTCTTATTGAACTTGGAATATGTACCCAAGCAGGTGTTCCAAATGTGTGAATATAACTAAGATTTGGTTTTCTCTTATACCATAAGGTATAAGGAATTTTACCTGTAGCTGAACTAACCACATTGTTTAAAATATGATTAGCACATTTTGCTGCTTCTCCCCATAAGCTATCAGGTAAACCAGAATCTTCAATCATAGATCTAATCATAGCTTGCAATGTTTGGCCCCTCCGTTCAACAAATGCATTATGCTGAGGTCTATAAGGAGCTGTACGTCTATGCTCTATTCCCTCTGAAACTAACAGCTCATTGAACTGTTTATTAACAAACTCAGTTCCATTGTCTGTTATTATGGTTTTTACATTTAACTGAGTTTTCCTTTGTACAAACCTGAGCCAATTAGATATTGTTTGTATAGTTTCAGTTTTTGACGTAAGGAGATAACAGAACCCATATCTGCTATAATGGTCTAGAATATTTAATATGTAGCAAGCACCCCCTAAACTGGGTTTCATAGGACCTATCAAATCCATAAATACCAGTTCTAATGGAGTTGTGGTTTTAAATCCATCTAACCTATTAGCTGGTGATGCCCTGCTCTTTTCTCTACCACATACATTACACTGCAGATATTTCTTACAAGCCTTTAACTTAAACCCATTAGACAAAGCTACAGTTCTTTTTAGTGTATTAAAATTCACATGACCCAATCTTCTATGTAATAAATGAATACATTCATCATGTGGTTTTTGATTTGTACAAGTAGTAGCCATTATAATAGGATCATTGCTAATTACAAACAAACCGTCTTTCATATTAGCTATTAAGTTCACTTCATTCTTTTGAATAAGACATTCCTCCCCTTGGAAAGTAACTTTAAAACCTGCTTCCAATAATGCCTTAACTGATAATAGATTATAATCACATCTGGGAACATATAGCATTTCCAAATTTTGTTTTAAAAATGAACAGTAAACCTTACCCTCTCCAGAGACCTTGACTCTCCAGCCATTAGCCATAGAAATATATTTTTTACTAGACCTTATAGTAAAAGGTCTAGTAAAAAATATATTTAGGCTATATAGGCTATAGAATGCAAGAGAGAGAGAGATGATGGTGATGATGATGATGATGATGATGATGATGATGATGATGATGATGACAGAGATTAAGAAGCTACAGAGATTGAGAGATGGAAAAGAGAGAGGGGAGGCTGTAAAAAGAGATAGAAATGGAGGCAGAGAAGTTACAGAAATGGAGAAGCTATAGAAAGAGAGACAGAGAGTAAGAGAAATAGTAAAAAGATATAGAGATAGAAGCAGCAGAAGATTAAGACAGGAAAGCTATAGAAAGAGAAACAAATGGTGCCAACAAATAGCAGAAAGTCGTGAGTGCTTCCTTATCCTCCATTTTCCACTCTCCCTTTTGTCCCATATTTGAAATAATAATTCTCAGCAGTATTCCTGCATAGAATCAGACTTTTAGCGGCTATTTCTTGGAATACAACAGGAATATACCGGGGTTTTTTTAAGGGAAACAAATTAACATTTGTTATGATTTGTCTATAGGATTCTCACACCCATGATAGCATTGTGTGCATATGCTTTGCTCTAAACTAGCTGCCTCAAAATATTGGATGTAAAGTTCAGCCTTCGGAGAATATTTGTGTTTGTTGTAAATGTAGACAATATTTGATTAGATCTTCTTTTTTTAAAGCCACCTAGAAAAAAGGCCCTATAAATTTTCCAGTTTTCGTGGAGGCTCTAAGGAAATAGGCAATGTAAAATATGAGCACTCTCTCTTCCAAAAAAGAGAAAGGGTACCGCCGGTTAAGGAATGCCGGCGGGTTATCCCCAGGGGAAGGGCGTTCTCTGTGGGCGCGCCGGCCCTTTGGAACCAGCTTCCCACAGAGCTTAGGACCGCCCTCGACCTTCGCTCATTTCGTAGGGACTTGAAAACTTGGTTTTTTGAGTTGTCTGGCCCAGACTGAGGGGTTTTAATTTTTAATTAATGGGGTTTTAGTTAAGTTCAGGGATTAATTTAATCTTAGTTTTAATCGTTTTTAATTGTATATGATGTATTTTAACTTTTAATTTTCCCTGTAAACCGCCCTGAGTCCTACGGGAATAGGGCAGTATATAAATTTAAATATAAATAAATAAATAAAGCAAGGGAGAGAAAAAGGACAGGACAAAGAGATGCAGGGTAGGCAACCTCGGCTCTTTCATGACTCATGGACTTCAACTACCAGAATTCCTGAGTCAGCATAGCTAGGAGTTGGTCCATGAGTCAAAAAAGAACCGAGGTTGCCTACCCCTGCTCTAGAATCAAATGAGGCCATTTCAAATCGTGGTGACAGAGCTCCAGAACCACCTTAGTTGTGACCAGATTGCTAGCTGGAAAATTCTGGGAGTTGAAGTCCACACGGTTTAAAGTGGCTGAGGCTGAGAAACACTGACCTAGAGCCATTTACCACCAAAGTGATATCTACAGAATGAATAGGAGCTTGGGTGGTGGAGATGTACCAGAAGAGGCCCACAGTTGAGACAGCCATTGTCCTTCACTTCTTGCAAACTCCATCACTCATAATGGACAAATCTATTTATTATTTAATCTATATAACTCAGGGGTCCCCAACCCCCGGTCTGTGAACCGGTACAGGTCTGTAGCATGCCAGCAACTGGGCTGCACAAACAAGCAAAGCCCCATCCATGGGATGCAGGCAGCAGGCAAAAACCTGCACCCTCCAGTCCACAGGAAAACCTCTCTCCACGGAACTGGTCCCTGGTGTCCAAATGCTTGAGGATCTCTGATATAACTAAATATATATCCTGCCAAGCGGCTTGCAATAGTAACAAAATGCAGGGTAGCAAAATGCATCGGATGCCATCGACATCAACCTTCCAATAAAGGAGAAAATTTTCACCTCAGGACTGAAATCAGGGGACTTTGGTGCTCTCTGAGCTTGGTTGTTTTCTTGCAGATTGTTTCATTACACAACTAGATAACATCATCAGTGCTACCTTCAAATCCCTCGTTAAAATAAGTAGCCATGAAATGTTTGGTGAATGAGATGGCTTTTTTTTCAGTCATTGTCTTAATGTCAAGTTTCAAAGCATGGTTTTGCTGGTGTGACAAATGTTGCTTCTCAGATTGCCAGCGAACATGGCGGGAGGGAAGATGTTTGGAATGCAGATCTCAAAAACCATGAGCCAGACCATGAGACTCAAGGACATTACACCAGATGTCTGGCCAAACCTAGAGATGCTTTCTCATAACAATATTTTTTTTACTTGATCGGGCAACATGACCTGATCCAGAGGGAGGAGGGAGAATTCAATGCTTTTACTATGCGGGCTTACCAGAGCTGGTTTTGCTTTCATTAGTGCTGAAGCGACGTACTCAATAAAGTTTTACATTAAGAGATCAGAATGTCTTGAAGATGTTTGCTTGGTTGGGTTCGTCAGTTGGAACCTTGACACTTAGATTCCACGCAAGCAGCAGCTAAACATTATTCCTAAAGAGGCTGGTTTCATAACTTAGGAGTCACAAAGGAGAAGACTTACCCCATGTTCCTAGATAAGCTCCTGGCAAGTGAAACAGTTGAAATGGGCTTCTGACAGTCCAAGTTATCAACCACGTTCTAACAAGAAGGGGCTTTTAGATAACACAAGTAGATCTTGACTTACGCTTGGTCACTTACCCAGATTCAACGTTCCGATGGTCACCAGCCCCAATGATCATGTGATTGCACTTTGGGTGCTTGGCAACCGGTCTGCATTGATGGCCATTTGCAGTATCCCACGATCAGGTGACTGTGATTTTCAATGTGTTTTTTGTTTTTGTTGTTTTTTAGAACCTGGCATTTACTTCTGGTTTCAGCAAGACATACCCTATGCTCCAATGGATTCACTTTACAACCACTGCATCTTCTTAACAACTGCTACAAAAAAAGGTCGGGCGCAATCACACCATGACCTAATTAACAACCAACATGACTTATGACCTTAATTCCAGGCTCAATTATGGTCATAAATCAAGGACTACGGGGTAAGGTCCTAAAACATCAACGCACCCAGTAATCAAATGATAGCCAAGATATGAAGAAGAATCAGTGTGCCATGTATTAAATAGCATCATCTTGAAAACCTGTGTGTTTTTAGTGCAGTTTTTTTAATTCTCTTTAGCTCTTTGCAGAAGAGGACAAAAGTGGGTTTGTGGCTTTCTTATTTTTAGAAATTTTTTTTAAAAAAATCTTCACTGCCCTTTAGATTTTTCTCTTCTTTCCTCCTCACTCCGTTCTCCCTTGTAACTGCAGAGTTTTTTTATTGGATTAATGATTTGTAATGCACAATAATATGCAGTCCTCTTTGCGGTATTATCTTGAGAGCAAGGCACAGGCTTAATTATGTTTACGCTTGTAAAATAAAGCATCATAAAATTGCTAGCCAACGCAATAGCGCAAGGTGATATCTCCTTCCTTACAAATTATTTTGCTATGTAAACCATTCCTTTCCTGGACAGAATGCATGGAGCCATTTTAAAACCAAAACAGCCCACCCAGAATAAAGCTGCTATGGAAGTTGTTGCCCCGAAGTGAGATTACAGCCATTGTTTTAGATAACTTTATAATGTTATTAGCCAAGTGAGACTCTAGAAAGAATGCAGAGAACAACAAAGATGATTAGGGAGACTAAAGGCTAAAACATTTGAAGAACAGGTGAAGGAATTGAATATGTCTGTTTTAATGAAAAGAAGGACCAGGGGTGACATGATGGCAGTGTTCCAATATTTGAGGGGCTACCACAAAGAAAAGGGGCAAATCACCTGAAGGCAGGACAAGAAGCAACGGATGGAAACTAATCAAGGAGAGAAGCAACCTAGAACTAAGGAGAAATTTCCTGACAGAACAATTAATCAGTAGAACAACCTTTCTCCAGAAGTCGTGGGTGCTCCATCACTGGAGGCTTTTAAGAAGAGATTGGACAACCATTTGTCTGAAATGGTATAGGTTTCCTGCCTGGGCAGGGGGTTGGACTAAAAGACCTCCAAGGTCCCTTCTAACCCTATTATTCTGTTACGTGCACAGAGGCTGCTTTCATGATGAAGTTCTGGGCTGCATCAATGGAGAGATAACATCAAGATCATAAGAAGTGATAGTACTGCTCTATATTGCATTAATGAGGCCATGTTTGGAATACAGGCAGTCCTCAACCTATGACCACAATTGAGCCCAAGATTTCTGTTGCTAGGTGTTATGTATATATGTATATAGGAGATGTTCACAGAGATAGCCACTGACAACACCAGATGGCAGGGTGCCCTGTCAGGATTGGCAGGGCAATCTTTGGTGAGAAATCTGGACAATGGGATTGGTTCCAAGTATACCTGGCTAGGTATATAAGAGGGGTAGTTGCCCCTTTGTTTGCTAAGTCTGTGCTACATCAGTAAAGAAGGTTATGCTGAACCCTGTTGTCCTGCGTCATCCATCTTGGCCATGCGGTCCAGAGCCCACGAACTAACAGTGGCGACGAAGGTGGGATGCTGTTTCCATCAGAGCTGAAGTCACTCTGAAGCGGGAAAGGCAGGAAAAATATTTCTGAGACCTTCCTAACGAAGCAGCACTCTAGGACTGGTGTAACATGGCTAAATTTGGAGCGACCAGTGAATTTCGTTTCAACATCGACGAACCAGAGCGATGGGGAGCACATCTGGGATGAGTTGAAGGGTTCCTGATGATCAACAAGATCACAGAAGATAAAATGAAAGCAGAGGCGCTTTTGTGCCTAAGCGGTCAGGACATGTATGATGTGTCCGTTGGTCTGTGCTCACCGACACCCGTTGACAATGTTTCTTATGCTGATTTAAAAAAGAAGTTGGAGGAGCATTTCATGCCAGTGAGAGCTCCAATCTATTGGCGGCAAAAATTCATCCAGCGCAGCCAGCATCCGGGTGAGCCAACCTCGCAATTCATCTCAGCGCTGAGACAGGCTGCTCGCCAGTGTAAATTTCCTGATCTTGAAGACAGGATCAGGGATTGAGTGGTGTTTGGACTGAGAGACCAGCAATGCTGACAAAGGATCCTCACAAAACCACCAATGAATCTGCAGGAGGTTTTAGATGAGGTGATGGCTTATGAGGCAGCTAATGACTCTGGCAAACACACACACTGCAATAGCAGCAGCTCAGTAGCGACCATACATCACGAGTGTGCTTCGAGCGGCGGAAGCGGCGACCTGGACAAAGAGGCAGAGGTAGATGCGGTACAGCATAGGCCCGAAAAGCATCCATCATGGCGGGACAATGACGGGGGCCAGCAGAGACAATCATCAGCCAACAAGAGCACAGCATGCAGCTGCGGCTGCAAGGAACTGAGGGGAGCCAACTCATCCAACCAGAAATGTGTCAGCTGTGGGGGAAACCATCTGCGAGTGACCTGCTGGTTCAGATCCATAAAGTGTTGTTTCTGTGGCAAGATGGGGCACATTGCAGCCGTCTGCCGGAATTGGAGCGGAGACAGCCTGAACGAATTACAAGCTATGGCATCGGAGCTTGAAGGTACTGTTCCCCCTCAGCACAAACCCCGGCACAATCCCTCAGTCCCTGGAAAGATTAGACAGACCTTGTCTCACACGGAAGTCCATCAGCTGCTCAAACCAAAAATAACAATACAAGTCCATCTGCAAGGGGTACCTTGCATGATGGAGCTGGACTCCGGCTCTGCAGTCTCAATAATCTCCTATGAGACATTTAAAAGAATTTGCGATCGGAGTAAGCAGATGGTTCCTTTAAAGCCCACCAGTTAACAGCTGTCAGATTTTCAGCACACCCCTATTAAAATCAGGGGAAAAGGCACCGTGTCTGTGGGGTTTAAGGACTTTCAGGGATCCTTAGATATTTTGGTGACCGATGGGCGGAGAACTAGTTTAGTAGGGCTGGATTGGTTTGATGCCCTGGGCATTTGGTTGGGGGGAGTGAATAGCATCCAGCACAAACGTCTTGAATCCATTTGTAATGAATTTGCAGATGTATTTGATGACAGGCTGGGGAAGTATATGGGCTCTCCCATTAAATTTAAACTAAACCCGAACATTCCACCAGTTCGTATCAAGCCCCAAAGAGTCCCATTCATGCTCAAACATAAGATTGAGAGCGAACTGGACAAACTGGTGGAACAGGGAGTGTTAGAACCGGTGGACGGGGGAGACTGGGAAACTCCAATTGTGACTCCGTTAAAGGCAAATGGAGAAATTAGAATATGTGCTGATTATAAGGCTACAGTAAACTGAGCCTTAAATCCGCACACTTACCTGGTTCCGTCAGTCCAGCAAGTCCTCGCCGCTGTCCAAGGTGGCACGCACTTTGCAAAACTTGATTTGGCGCAAGCATATCAGCAGCTGTCAGTTAATAAGGAAGTGGCTGACACTCAAACAATAGTGACACATAGAGGAGCTTTCCCAGTTAACCGGTTACAGTTTGGTATCTCAGTAGCTCCTGGGATTTTCCAGGAAGTGATGGAGAGGACTCTGAAGGGCATTCCAGGTGTATGTCCCTATTTTGATGATGTCCTCATTGCTGGGGAATCTGAAGAGATCTTGGCTGACAGGCTGCAAGCTGTTTTAAGCAGATTTCGCTCTGCTGGGCTTAAACTTAAAAAAAGTAAGTGCAGCATTGGTGTGGCATCCACTGAGTTCTTAGGGTTCAGGATTGATGCCAAGGGTATTCACTCCACTGACTCTAAGGTGAAAGCAATTAAGTTGGCTCCAACCCCAACAAATAAGGCTGAATTGCAAGCTTTTCTGGAGTTACTTAACTTCTATCACACGTTTTTACCCCACAAAGCAGCAATTGCAGAATCTTTACACAGGCTGTTAGATAAGAAAACTCCATGGACCTGGACCAAGGTCCACGAACAGAGTTTTACAAATCTTAAACACCTGTTATCTAGTGATTCAACCATCACACATTTTATAGAAAATAAGCCTATCTGCATTGCGTGTGATGCATCCCCTTATGGGGTGGGCGCTGTATTAAGTCACATAGAGGAAAATGGGGAGCAAAGGCCTATTGCATATTACTCCCGAACTCTGTCCAAAGCAGAAAGGAATTATGCACAAATTGATAAAGAAGCACTGGTAATTGTGTCAGGAGTAAAAAAATGCCATGATTACCTGTGTGGCAGGGAGTTCACCATTTTTACTGATCACAAACCATTGTTGGGGTTGTTCACAACTGACAAACAAACACCACAAATTCTTTCCCCAAGAATGCTGAGGTGGTCCATTTTTCTACCCGCTTATGCTTGCAAACTAGTCCATAAACCGGGAAAGGACATGGGCCATCCAGATGCATTAAGCAGATTGCCAATGATGAGCAATGACCCTGATCCAGCACCAGCGGAGCAGATCGTACTCATTCAAGATCTTCCAGATTGTCCTCTACAGGTGAAGGATATTGCTGCTGGCACCACAGCAGACAAGGTACTGAGCAGGGTCAGCTCATGGGTAGCATCTGGGTGGCAGGACAAGAGCCTGGGGCCGGAATTCCAGGCATATTTTATGAGGAGGCATGAGTTGTCTTCTCATAAAGGATGTTTGCTGTGGGGTAGTAGAGTTATTATTCCAGAGAAATTGAGGGGAAGGGTCTTATAATCATTACACGAGGGGCATCCTGGCATAGTAAGGACAAAGGCACTAGCTAGGAGCTACTTATGGTGGCCTGGTCTTGACAAAGCCATAGAGGAGCAGGTAGCGGGGTGCTACACAAGTCAGAGGTCAAGGCCAGAACAGCCACAGGCTCTCATTCACAAATAGGAAGTGACTCACACCCCATGGTCTAGGTTACACATCGATTACACTGGGCCTTTTCAGGGACAATCGTTCCTGGTAGTGGTTGACAGTCACTCTAAATGGCTAGAAGTAGTCCCAGTCGCTAGCATGACCACTGCAAAGACAATTCAAGTGCTTCGGGGACTATTTGCCACTCATGGGTTGCCTGATGTCTTGGTCTCTGATAATGGCCCACAATTCACATCTGCTGATTTCCAGGCATTTACCAGAGCCAACTCGATTAGATACGTCACATCAGCGCCTTTCCACCCGTCGACTAACGGTTTGGCAGAACGAATGGTGAGGACAACCAAGGACGCATTGAGGCGCATCATCAGTGGAGATTGGCATCACTGGTTAGCTCAGTTTCTTTTGGTGCAACATACCACTCCATGTACAGCTACGGCAAGAGCCCTGCTGAGTTGTGTTGGGGACGGCGACTCATTACTAAGTTGGACAGACTACACCCAGACAGAGTGGCAGCTCAACAGGAGCAACCAGACACCACCAGAGAATTGCACATTGGTGAAAAGGTTTGGGCCCGGAACTATGGTCTAGGGTCTACCTGGATTCAGGGGATGTTAGTGGGTAAAATGGGGCCTGTATCTTACATTGTAGAGGTGGAGGAGGGTCGCGAGGTGAGAAGATACATTGACCAGTTAAGGAAGAGACAACCTGAAAACATTGCAGACCCAGATGCCCTTGCTGATCTGGGTGACCAGAATGTGGGGCAATCAGTGAAACGGTCAGCAAAGATAAGGCCACCGGCGTATCTCAAGAACTATGTAAGGTCTTGAGGCTAGAGTATTATAATAATCAGGCTCCACACTGCAGGGTTTTATTCCATTAGTTGTTTATTGTTTCCATTATTATTGGGTTTTTTTTGTATGGGGGAAGGGGTGTTATGTATATATGTATATAGGAGATGTTCACAGAGATAGCCACTGACACCACCAGGTGGCAGGGTGCCCTGTCAGGATTGGCAGAGCAGTCTTTCGTGGGAAATCTGGACAATGGGATTAGTTCCAAGTATACCTGGCTAGGTATATAAGAGGGGCAGTTGCCCCTTTGTTTGCTAAGTCTGTGCTACATCAATAAAGAAGGTTATGCTGAACCCTGTTGTCCTGTGTCGTCCATCTTGGCCATGCGGTCCAGAGCCCACAATCTAACACTAAGTGAGACAGTTAAGTATGTTTTGCCACATTTTACAACCTTTCTTGCCACAGTTGGTAAGTGAATCACTGCAGTTGTTCAGGAAATCTGGCTTCCCCATTGACTTTGCTTATCAGAAGGTTGTAAAAAGTGATCATGTGACCCCGGGACACTGCAGCTGTCATAAATACAATGCTAAGCATATGAATTTTGATCACATGACTTTGGGGATGCTGCAAATATCCTAAGTGTGAAAAATGGTGATAAGGCACTTTTTTAGTACCGTTGTAAATTTGAATGGTCACTAAACAACTGTTGTAAGTTGAGGACCATCTGTACTGCATTCAGTTTTGGTCACCATGATACAACAAAGATGTTGAGACCCTAGAACAGGGGTCTTTAAACTTGTCCCTTTTATGACTTGTGGACTTCAACTCCAAGAATTCCTAAGCCAGCGTGCCTGGCATGTGGACTTCAACTCCCAGAGTTCCTCAGCCAGCATCCCTGGCTGAGGAATTCTGGGAGTTGAAGTCCACAAGTCATAAAAGGGCCAGGTTTGAAGACCCCTGCCCTAGAAAGTGTTCAGAGAAGAGCAACAAAAAGGTCTGGAGGCCAATTAAACCTCACTCCGCTTTTCCTTCATCATTTGCAATTTACAGTAAATCCGGTGTTTCTGTCACTTCATGTCCCACAATCCATAAGCTAGTTAGGCACAATCTTGTCAAAAACCATAGCCACTTTCATATTTAAGAGGTCAGCTTAGGACAACAACTCAACAAAGCTTCAGATCTTTCAGTTATATGGGGTGGACCCACCCCATCAGTCGATCCTCCCTATGGAGGTTGATGACACCATCTGATGTTCATGCCCCCCTACCTCAGATCAGCGTTGCTTTCACTCCAAGACAAGAACCAGATCTACTATGTATCCTCCTACATGTCTTGGATAACCCACATGCTTGTCAGGATGCCACAAATTCTTGAACCCTCTCTGACACTTCCCACGAACAGAACAGTCTGAAGTCCCCTAACACCATATCCCGCTATCCAGCTCTAGTGAATGCTGACTGAAAATTGAGTCTGGTGTTTTCCTGCTGTTTTTAGGTAACGGAATGGAATGCTAAAATTAATCTGAACAAAAACCATTCATTTCACAATTTGTCTCAGTATCATGTGAAACCAGTCTAAACAAAGCAGGCATTAAAGTCACACTCCTAAAATGGAAGTAGAAAAGATGCAGAAAGAAAAAAGTTCTTACTTGTTATCCTACCTGGAAAAAAATGTAGATATATCCAGTGGCAGGATTCAGCCGGTTCGCATCAATTCGGCAGAACCGGTAGCTAATTTTTTGTTGCCCAGGCCCAGAATGGACTTCCGGAAGTGGCATCCACACAGAGAACTAATTGTTCACATATTTGAATCCCACCACTGGATATATTTCAATTTAGGAAGATATCAGATATTGGAATTATGGGTTATAAATTCCTGTTTGTGTGAAGTAGAGATGGTGGAGCAATAAGTTTAATTTAAATGCGAATATATTAGCTGTACATTTTTCAAACCAAGACATATCCAAAATTCAGCTGTCCTTTGAAATTCACATTTCTGCAAATCTTGTAACGTGGTTTACCAAAATATACATCTATATTGGGGAATAACCTCTTTAAATGCATCTGTTCATGAAAGACTGTGCAAACTGCTTTAAATCAAAGAATGGTGTGATGAACAGTGAATCTGAGATGAAACTGAAAAATAAAATGGGCAGACTCCAAAATTAAGTTAGAAATGATGTTACAGGAATAATATGTCTTCTACAAGGATACCGGTGAGGCACGTTAGAAGAAAGGTAGATACATTCAGGATGGCAGCTCCATTTATTCAATCAAAGCCCTGGCTTTTTTAAAAAGGAGGCGGGGTTTTGATTGATCCTTCCTCCACTTCCCTCCAATGAGCACCTCTGTTTTTGCATGTTTTATTTTAACTGCTTTTCAAAGGGGAGAGTATACGTAGAATAGAATAGGAGTAGAGTAGAGTAGAGTAGAGTAGAGTAGAATAGAATAGAATAGAATAGAATAGAATAGAATAGAATAGAATAGAATAGAATAGAATAGAATAGAATAGAATAGAATAGAATAGAATAGAATAGAATAGAATAGAATAGAATAGAGCTGGAAGGGACCTTGGAGGTCTTCTAGTCCAGCCCCCTGCTCAAGCAGGAGGTCCTGACCTATACCATCTCAGCCAGATGATTGTCCAGTCTCTTTTTAAAAACTTATAAAAAAAACTTATAAAAAATAAGAAGTGATGCTTTTTGAATGGGAAGTAGAATCAGATGCGAACCAGTAATTCTCTAATTGTTAAATTCGGAATGGCTCAAGGTTGACTCAGCCTTCCATCCTTCCAAGGTTGATAAAATGAAGACCCAGATTGTTGGGGGCAACATGCTGACTCTGTAAACCACTCAGAGCAGAGGTCCTCAACCTTTTGGGCACCAAGGACCAGTTCTATGGAGAGAGATTTTTCCGTGGACTGGAAGGTGCGTGGTTTTGTGTTGTGCCTACATCTTGCGAATGGGGCTTTGCTTGTTTGTGTAGACCGGTTGATGGCATGCTGTGGCCCTGTACTGATCCACAGACTGGGGGTTGAGGACCCCTGACTTAAAGAGGGCTGTAAAGCACTATGAAGTGGTATATAAATCTAAACACTATTGCTATCGCTACAGGCTGGAGACCCTTACTTGATGATGCCCATCTGAATTTACAAACATAACTGCCCCATTCCTTTCACCCAAAGAAAATGAAAAGATTGCTACTCCTGTTGCACGGAGTAGTATTAAAGGGCTATCAAACATTATGAAACAAAGTTAAAGAATAATAAAATACAGAGCAGAAAAAAACACATTAAAAGGAATTGGGTAAAATGCCAGTAAACTTACTAGGTTAAATTCAATAGCACCAAACTTTTATTTGGACCTGTCTGCATGAAAATTTGCAGAGATGGGAGTAATTGCACTTTTCTAAAAATAAAAACTTTGAAGTCGGCAACAGTCAGGAGACATTCACCAAATCTCCAAACTAATCTGAAGGCGACCGATACAACTGGACACCTTGAATCAACAACAACAAAAAATTGAAAAGCTGACTTGATTGAATTGGTCATCAATCTTCCACCTTTACAGGAGTGGGCCAAAAAATGTGAAGATGACACTCGCCACCGTGCAATTGATCAACGTCACAGTGCAACATCACAATGCACATAAAAGTTGTTAAGTGAGTCACATGGCTGTTAAGCAAGTCCAACATTCCCCCATTTGACTTTGCTTGTCAGAAGCCAGATGGGAAGATCACAAATGGGGATCACATGATCCCGGGATGCTATAACCGTCATAAACACAGGCCAGCTGCTAAGCGCCCAACCTTTGATCAGATGATCATGGAGATGCTGTGATGGTCATAAGCACAAAGATCGGTCATTTTTTTTCAAGTGCCACTGTAACTTCAAACAGCCACTAAATGAATGGTTGTAGATGAAGGAGGCAACCAGGCTGAGCCTGTGTGTGAGGTCAACTTTGGAATCTCTACACCCTCATAAGAGACCTATGTCCAGCCCCTCTTGAGATCCATTGACTCTTATCTGGTACCAATTCACCTTGACCGTTAGTAGTTCAGATTCTTGTGTATGGGGAACATGAAATAAACTTGTAGTAGGGGCGTGATGGCTCAAATGGATGCTGGTTTGACAATTTGCAAGCCTGCATTCAAAGCTCAAGTGCTGCTGTATGATGGGATGAACTCCCGTCATTCACTCCAGCTCCTCACGACCTAGCAATTCAAAAGCATGCAAATGTGAACAGATAAATAGGTACCACATTGGTGGGCTTATTAACAGGGATAAAAAAGGAACCAGCAACTGGTTGTCCCCCAAGCAATGGTGGTGTCAGCATTTAATCCATTCACCACAGAAGCGTT
This sequence comes from Vipera berus, assembly GCF_964194415.1. NCBI lineage: Eukaryota > Metazoa > Chordata > Lepidosauria > Squamata > Viperidae > Vipera > Vipera berus. Next base: position 206,246,204 of record NC_138204.1, read on the forward strand.
TCAGTGCTTCCAACACAGAAGTACAGTATAACTTGTAGCACTTCTGAACTCTGCCCTGGCTCCTAACTTCTTGCACTTGACATTAAGTTAAGGACTACCTGTATGCCTTCAAGGATGTGAGGAATATCTTGAAGCAGCCAACCAAGTCTTGATTAGCAGAAGATAAACAGATGGACCAACTCAGTAGAAACCATTGCAAAGAAAAGGCAGCATTTCTAACTGTGGTTTGTAGGGGCTTCTTCCTTCGTGCGAGACGTTCCCTCCCCATGAATTCACCAAACAAAGTACATATGAAGCCTTCAGCTCCTTTTTGCAGCCCTGTGATACTTTGATGCACTGAACCAATTGGAAAAAAAACATACAGATGTTTTCATATGCTATCCTTCCCTTTTTAGATTTATACCTTCAGCTATCTGTTGTTGCACATTTTGAACTACTCAAAATTAACTGCGATAAGATCCTTTATTGGAACTTACTATGGGGCATGAGATAAATCTAAGTGTCCTGCCCTGTTAATTAAACCAAGATTTATTAATTTATCAAGACTCTCGAAACAGACATGTTTAATTGCCCTCTTTATTAATGTGTCTAAGAAAGCTTTAGCATTTAACTGGCATTTAAATGAGAGTTCCAGCAAGATGTGGTATCAATTAATGGTCTTCTTAAAAGTCAGACAGCATTTTCACAATGCCAGCCCAACTCCTCTTTTTCTCCTCCCCACCCACACACCTCAAAAAAATACTGGAAATGCATTTTGTGTACCAGGAAGAAATAAAAGGTGTAAGGATTCTAGCTGGAAAATAAGTCTTGCCTCCGATCTCTTAAGAGCAGAATCCTTTCCAAACTAATTTTCCAAGAGGCATGCATAAACTTCTGGCAAATGGAATCTCCGTCTCCTGCAAAATGCAATCTCAAGGGTCAAATAGAGAAAATCAGAATGGGATGCTGTGGCACAGTAGCTTAATGACGTGGGAATTGCCAGCTAGAAATGTTTGCACTCCAGCGGTTCGAGCCCCGTTACAGTGGATAGAGTGAGCTCCCGTCACTCGATCCCTTGCTCCTGCCCACCCAGCAGTTTGAAAGCAGGCAATATTGTGAGTAGATAAATGGGTACCTCTTTAGTGGGAAAAACCTAGCTATGTTTGTATGTTCAGAAAGCAGAAGCCAGCGCTGGACCAAGCCCAACACAAGGCATCATGACACAAGAGGAGGCAAGGTGATGGAGGAAGCCCAGAAGAGCCAGCAACCCTAGTGCAGCTAGTTAATTGGTGCAATGCTAGTTCACACCCCACGATGCACCAAGGATAGGCACTCAAGCAATGAACAGAATGAACTAGCAAATCTAAGCTGTCAGGACTGCGTTTGTGTCTGGCATGCGTAGATTTCCATGACATTGTATGTCATACACTAAATAAAACATGAAGGAAATCAGAATAATAAAATGAGTATCTACCATCAATCTGTCTGTCTGTCTGTCTGTCTGTCTATCAATATATCATTTATCAATCTATCTTCTACATATACTTCCATCCCACTATACCTGTTGCTTTTCATCCCAAGGGAATGGGAGGACAGATCAAACAACTTTTGTTGTTGCTGTTTTTATGAACATCTGAAAGTGTTGCCCTACCTGATGAGGGTGGCCAAAAAGGCTATTTAAAGAATTACCGTTGTGGTGCTAATGTTCAGCAAGGTTTCTAATAGCACAGGGCCTTTTTCACATCACCTTCACCAAACTGACTCATATTTATGACTATTGCAGTGTCCAGGGATCACGTGATCAACCCTTTGCAACTTTCTGACAAGCTAAGTCAGTGGGAAAGTTGGATTCACTTAACAACGGTGTTACTAACTTTTTTTTTATTGAAAAGTTTTTCAGTACATTTTATCTTTAACAAAACAACCCCTCCCAACCCACCCACCCCCTTCCCAACCCAACCCAACCCCTCCCCCCTCCCCTTCCCCCCTCCCCGACTTCCCAGAGCTAAATACAAGGTATAAAAGTAAAAAAAAATCATAATCTACCATATGCTAACAACAATAAGTTATTAAATCTATCGCACTTTAACTCTTGTAAAATGACTACAAGCAATATAAATATCACATCAATACTTATTCAAATGCTAAATGAAACTTTTTAGTCCCATATTTATTCTGGATGTAATCAATCCATTTTTTTCCACTCCACAATATATCTCTGTTGCGAATGGTCCTTCAAGTACGCCGAAATCTTTGCCAGTGTTACTAACTTAACGACTGCAGCAATCCATTTAACAACTGTGGCAAGAAAGTTTGGGGAAATGGGGCAAAATCCACTTAGCAAATGTCTCACTTAGCCACAGAGGTTTGAGGCTCAATTGTGGTTGTAAGTCAAGGGCTACCTATACAGCACCCAGGCTACCAATTTTGGTCAAACTATCAGGAAAAAATACATCTTCCTATTTTCCTTCCTCTTCAGCTGTTCCTTCCAGAAGAAGATTCTTCCTTTCTCCTGCTTTTACAGCTCCCCCTTCCAGCCCCAACCGTCTCCAGAAGTCAGACTGCCCTGACTTGAAGCTGAGAATTCAGACTTTCCCCCAAACAGCCTCTATTTCATGAGCCACATGGTCAGCTTGATCTAAGCACACATCCTTCTTGGAGCCAAAGTAGCAAAGAGGACGGAAGGAGCAATGATTAGTTGCGTTCCCTAAGAAACCACCCTGCAGTTTAAAAAAGAAGAGCGGAAAAGCTCAAGGCAGCACTTGTGCATGTTTACCAGTTGAAACCAGAGCTGAGGATCACTCAGCCCGGGAATAAATGCACGCAGGACACACTGATCATTTGCACCCAACTCCGGATGCCCATTTCCCTTCATCGCCTTTGTATCTCAGTCCAATTTCCAGGAGGCGATATCTAAAACCATACATTTTGGAAACACACACTTCATAAGGACAGTTTTAAACTGCAAAACGTCCCTTCAGGTAGGCTGAATTTCACTGAACATTGCATGTATGTTCTAATAAGGTGGGCTGATAGAGGTGGCGTGAAGTGGCCCCTCAGATAGCCCACTTCCACGCCCTAAAGTACTTTAAAGGTTAAAACTAGTACCTTGGAACTGGGCCTGGAAGCAAACTGGTAAACAATGCAGTTTGCAGAGCAGACATATAACATGCACTGTTCTCGAAGTGCAGTTTCCCGGACCAGCTGAACCTAGTGGATAGCCTCCAAGGGCAGTCCCATGTACAGCACATTACAGTAGTCAAATCTGGAGGTGACTAGAACATGAGTAACTGTAAAAAGGGCCTGCTGATAGCAATGACCCTAGCACTTAGATTTGTATACCACTTAATAGTGTTTTACAGCCGTCTCTAAGCATATTGCCCCCGACAATCTGGGTTCTCATTTTACCGACCTCGGAAGGATTGGAAGCTAAGTCAACCTTGAAAGAGAAAGAGAAAGAGAAAGAGAAAGAGAAAGAGAAAGAGAAAGAGAAAGAGAAAGAGAAAGAGAAAGAGAAAGAGAAAGAAGCACAGAAATAGTCTGGGCAAGACTTTCCCTAATTATGAGTGGTCGGGGGGGAGGGATAGGGCTGAAGAGCCAAAATAAACCAACATTTTGTACTAATTGACTTTCATTATTTGGATGCATTTTGGAAAGGATTGGAGAAAGATTGTTCCCATAGTGACAAAGACTGTTCTCCAATTAGCCAATCACTCATTATTTAGTAATTACATCAACAGAAGGATTACAATCTCAGATGTCCTTAAAACTTACCACAACTGATAAATGTTAACAAGTTTGTGATTGTGTGTGTGTGTGTGTGTGTGTGTGTGTGCATGTATAAATATACATCTTTGAGTTCATCTTGGCTCCTGACGACTGCCTGGATAAGTCCTCGTAGTTTTTTTGCCAAAGTTTCAGAAGTGATTTACCATTTCCTCTTTCCTAGTGTTGTGATTCAGTGTCAGCCTATGCTCCCAGCAGCTGAGTCTGAGGAATCTGAGGAGGAGAAGGAGGGGTTTGGAGAGCCTTCAGTGTCGGAGGGAGGCTCTGATGCACTGCAGGACTCTCAGCCTGGCCCCTCCAGTCGTGTTCCTCATGAGGCTCAGCTGTGTGAGGAGGAGGTGTCGGACTCAGAGGAGTCACAGCTGAATCTGTTCAGAGACGCTAGAAGCAGAAGGCAATCCAGCAGAGCAGAGAAAATCAATGAGGCAACTCAGTGAGAGGAGGAGAAGGCAGTGAGAAACCACGCCTTGGGACTGATAATAAAAGGGGAAGGTGTGGGTGGGGCTAGTTGCTGAAGGCAACCATTTGGAGACATTCTAAGAGAATCCTGGTCTGTTCTTGCTACTTCTGTTTAACTCTTGTTAGTTGACTCTTGTTTGATATGTTGATTCATTTATTGAAGGAAATATTCTGTTGCTTTTTTGTTTGAACTGTAAATAAATTTGGGTTGGGTTTTTCCAGCCTATTTACTGTAAAAAGAAAAAAGGGGTTGTCCCTGACACACAAACAGGGCCGGTCGTAGGCTGGAACAGAACACCAAGGGCTGAGAGAGAGGGACTGGCCCAAGATCCCCCAGCTAGCTTTGAGCCTGAACCTGGAGTAGAACTCAGGGTCTGTCTCCAGCACAGGAGTGTGTAGCCACCTAGAAGAGCCCCAGAGCAAGATAGGCAGCAAATAAATTTAACAAATAAACAGATAAGCCATAGGTCTTGCCCTTTTTTCTAAGCTAATTCCTGACCTACATAGGTCGTCCTTGATTTACGACTTCAATTGAGCCCAAAATCTTCATTGCTAAATGAGGCAGTTGTGAGTTTTGACCATTTTACAACTTTTTTTGGCAACAGTCATTAAGTGAATCACTGCAGTTGTGAATGATGCAGTCATTAAACAAATCAGGCTCCCCCCCCCATTGACTTTGCTGGTCGGAAGCTGCCTGGGAAGGTTACAATGCAACTGTATGTATAAATACATACCGGTTGCCAAGCACCTAAATTTTGATCACATGACAACAAGGATGCTGCAACTTCCTCATAAGTGTGAAAGTTGGTCATAGGTCAACTTTTTCAGTGCTGTTGTAACTTTGAATGGTCACTAAACAAATAGCTGAAAGTCAAGGACTATCTCTGGCTTTGTGCTTGGCAGAGGCATATGGCTTGACTAAGTATATTGTTAATGTGTTGGTCTGCAGAAAGTATTGACCTTTCCAGGTTGAAAAGATTAGCCAGTGACAGCACCATTGCCCAGGAGACATTCATTTGGGGGTGACTTTCATGTCCCCGGAAGTAGCAGGAGCGAAAGACAGGAGCTCAACCTACCCCAGGGCAGCACTTGGGTCTTGAACGTGGGCTTCTACCCTCCAACCCAGCATCCTGACTGCTAACTATAGCAGTGTAGGATGGACAGATAACAGGCAGGAAAATAAAAGAGTTACATAGCCAAGGGTTCAAAATGAACAAGACAAGGATGTGTGAAAGCCATCTGGCTGTTACATGTGCTAAAGAAGAAACATATCAGGAGTCTCTATGGTAACATTAGACTTACGGTGGTTGTGTCTATACATATACATTTGCATGCAGAGGGTGGTGTCTTGATGGCGGAGGACCTGAATGATTTCCAATAAAGGTTAGATTGTGTGATGCACCCAGGAATATGGACTTGAACGTTAATGCAAAAGCAAAACCAAGATATAGGTTCCTGATTAGAAAATGGGCTGGTGTTGTGATTCAGGGTCAGCCTGTGGGTTCGGCAGTTGGGTCGGACGATTCAGAGGAGGAGGAGGGGGGTGTTGGAGAGGTTGCTGAGGGTGTTGGAGAGCTTGCTGATGAGAGCCCTCAGCCAGGCCCCTCCCACCTGGTTACGACGCAGACCCAGCTGTGTGAGCCTGACAGCGTGGATGAAGATGACCCACAGCTGGCCCTGTTCAAGGACGCCCGACGCAGGAGGCAGTCAATCAGGAGTAAACAGAGGAAGGCAATGGGGCACCTCGGAAGGAGGCAGAGAGAAGCCACACCCTGAACTGTTTAAAAGGGGAATGCGTGGGAAGGCTGGTTTGCTGAAGGCAACTGTTTGAATAGCTCCTGTTTCATGGTTCGTGTCTTGTTTTTGCTCTGTTTGCTTTTGTGTCAATAAATTTGGCAGGCTTAGTTCCAGCCTCTTGCCGTTTTGTAAAGGGGTTGTCCCTGCCTTATCTGCAGGGCCGGTAGTAGGCTGGTACAGAACAGCTGGAAACTGCAAGTTGTGGAGAAGTAGTAAAAAAAACGGTACAAGGGGATGAATTTGTGTCTCTTGATTGAACATTTACAAAGAGGGGAAAGTGGATGGGAAAAATGTTAAGATGTGCAAAGGCTGGTCGACAATTAGTGGACAGTATGTGGTTCCATTGAAAGGAATACATTTTTATTGAACATAATGAAAATAGCTGAATGTAAAAAAGGATGGGTAGAAATGAGAGCTGGCTATGTCCGAAGATGTATAAAAATGAACTGACTGCATTGGAAACAGGTTGCTTAAGACGTGTATGTAGGAAAGCAAAAGGAGATAGAATCAAGAATTAATGAGTGATTAGTGTGGTTTGAGTACAACAGTGCTTCTTCTTCCTAACATTTCATCATTGCATCATTCTTTTCCTCTTCCTCCTCTTCCTCTTCTCCTCCTCCTCCCCTCCTTCTCCTTCTCCTTCTCCTTCTTCTCCTTCTCCTCCTCCTCCCCTTCTTCTCCTTTTCCTTCTCCTTCTCCTTCTCCTTCTCCTTCTCCTTCTTCTCCTTCTCCTCCTCCTCCTCCTCCTCCTCCTTCTCCTTCTCCTTCTTCTCCTTCTCCTCCTCCTCCCCTTCTTCTCCTTTTCCTTCTCCTTCTCCTTCTCCTTCTTCTCCTTCTCCTCCTCCTCCTCCTCCTCCTCCTTCTCCTTCTCCTTCTCCTTCTCCTTCTCCTTCTCCTTCTTCTTCTTCTCCTCCTCCTCCTCCTCCTCCTCCTCCTCCTCCTCCTCCTCCTGGGAAAAACAGTCCAGTTACCTTTTGAAAAAGTACCTTTGAGACAATTATGACCTGGAATCTCCATAGACATCTATGGAGATTCCCAATCATCCAAATCCTGGTTGTCCCAAAGGTGTTTTCCAAAAGGCAACTGGACTTTCTTGGTTTTTTTCCTTGAAAAACCAAAGAACTGAAGAAGCTTCTTAGATGAGAAATGAAACGTTTTCAAGAAAACAAAAAACCAAAAAGTCCAGTTGCGTTTTGGAAAAGCACCTTTGGGTGCTTAAAAAGAGTTTAAAGAATAACAAGACTATAATGCAATGAATGAAGCCGTGGTAGATGCACTGAAACCAAAGGATAGAAGAATATGGAGAGAGATGTGGTGTTTGACGTAACCTAGACTTACTCATGTTTCATTTCCTTCTCTTTTATCTCGTGCCTTTATGTTCCTGAGTTATTATTTCCTATTTCTTTTCCATAATTTGCCTGGCATATTTATCCAGGCACGAAGGGCGGGCAGGTTTTCTTTGAACAAAATAAATGATTAAAACATAACTTATAAGTTGTGGAAGAGATGGGATAGGCAAGGAATAGAAAATTGGGTAAACAAACTAATTGAAGGCAAGCCAAGCAAGAAGGAGATGAGCATAATCAACTGAGAAATAAACCACTGGACTGCTCACATGGGACAGAGTGCTTATCTGCACAAAAGCACGTCTCACACACAAACACAAAAAGTCTGGGACATTGAAGTTTCGTTGCCCTGATGCAGGTACCTTTTCTCCACTTCTGAGGATTTCAAAGGTTGTGACTGACACACAGGTAGTCCTTGATTTACAACAGTTCATTTAGTGACCATTGAAAGTTACAACGGCACCAAAAAAGTGATCATTTTTCACACAATTGTTGCAGCATCCGCATGGTCACGTGATCCAAATTCAGGCACTTGGCAACTGACTCATATTTATGACTGTTGTGGTGTCCTGAGGTCATGTGATCGCCTTTTGCGATCTTCTAACAAGCAAAGTCAACAGAGAAGCCAGATTGTAAAGTAGAACAAAGCTCACTTTACAACTGTCTCTCTTACTAACAGAAATGTTGGACGCAATTGTGGTTGTGAGTCGAGCACTACCTATAATTAATTGCAAAGTCTAATTTGATAAGAAGATAGACCGGTCAGTGTCTGAATTTATTTATCTCCCCTTTTTTTTCCTTCTCACCAAGTCATTTTTTTAGAAATATATCACAAGTGATTATATCAGAGCATGCACAGTCTTATTGCACTGAGGTAACCCAGGAGTAAATACAGTGAACAGTGGTTTGTATTAAATGTGGTTTATATTACACACTATCTACAAATATACACCAGGAACAAAACACATACACATGGTAAAACAGCAAACTCCAATATACAGCAATTACAGCAGGGAACGGACGAGAGAGAAAGACTCCAGCAAGGCCTTCCCTTTTGTACTCACGCTCTTAAAGGGATACAGACTCCTGATGAGTCATTCCTAACATTACATCATTCATCTCACATTATACAAGCTGGTTAGCTTCTAAATCATTACCCGGACAGATTATTATTACTACCATCTTTCTGCCGAGGCATTCCTGAATTACGTATTATATCAGTTTCAGGAAAGATTTGGAATTAAGGCAAGATGATTAAACATTTATCTCACTTGACTTCATTGAATTAAAACCAACTTGAATTTCTCCAATGCAGGCCATTTGGATTGCCAATTAAGCCAAAATAGATGCTATTATAGACAAAACAGAATTAGTCATGAGCTGATGGCTACCTGAAATTTAAGATGTTGGCAGAATAACTAGAGCGAGTTAACTCATCAAGGAAGAAAAGCAGGGATCATAATAACTCCAGATGATAATCCGTGGTGGACATTTCATAGCGCTTTATAGCCCTCTCTAAGCAGTTTACAGAGTCAGCATATTGCCTCCAACAATCTGGCTTCTCATTTTACCAACCTTGGAAGGATGGAAAGTTGAGTCAATCTTGAGCCAGTCAGAATTGAACTACTGGCAGTCAGAAGAATTAGAGTGCAATACTGCATTCCAACCACTGCGCTACCACGGCTCCAAGAATGTAAACGGGGGGGAAAAACTAAGAAACTAATCTCAGATTGCTCTCCGAATTCCATTTGAGATATGTCACATTTAATATCTATGGAGATTTTCAGTCATCCGGGTCACAGTGGTCCTAAAGGTGCTTTTAATTAAAAAATGCCCAGTTGCTTGACTAATTCAGCAATCCATCTGCATTTGAAAGACAAAGGTCACTCTTGAAGACAGCAAGGTCCACCTGCCTGGCTGAGGAATTCTGGGAGTTGAAGTCCACAAGTCATAAGAGGGCCAAGTTTGAAGACCCCTGATCTAGAATAAGACTGAATGGCCCTCTCTCAACAGAGGGGGTGGGTTATGACACCACTTATCTCCTGTTTACAACACAGTCCTTTCAGCAGTTCCAACAAGGTTCCACATCCATTTGTACTATTCAGGTGGCCCCGAGTGCACAGATAAACCTCCAAGTGGGCTCAACGATTCTCAGAGAGAATGCTAATAACCAGATGACTGCAAGGAATATAAATCCCTCCATTCGCCTCTTCAGTCGGAACCGAAGAAGCTTCTTGGATGAGAAGTGAAATGTCTTCAGGCAAATCAAAGAAAGTCCAGTTGCCTTTTGAAAAAGCTCTTTGGGGACTGTCACAATTAACCTTTTTTTTTTTTTTTACCAACCAATGTTCTGTATTAGTAGCATCACGGTAAGATGAATGTTACTGCAAAGGAAAGAATCTGGACTTTTCCTCCTTTAATGGATCATGTCATCAGCATTGATTTTTCTGCCTCATTCACCTTTGGAAATTCTCCTAAACCCTTTTCAAAGCTGCAGCTTGTTACAAATGAGTTGACAGCAACCACAGGGACATGGGAATAAAAAAAAAAAAGCGGGGAGCTTCTGCACCTTCATGGTTTATTCATCAGTTAAAATGGATCAAAATTTGTTAGATTAACTTGAATTTAAGGGTGGAAAAATCACATTTAAAAACAAATAAGTGGTTATCGTTGTTGTTGATTATGATGAACATCATCATCATCATCCATTAACCTGTTTGGTGGATTTAAACACATTAACCAGTCAGACTAGGTTGGTATAAATATTAAGCCACGATATGAGGTTAAAACTACCCAAGCTTAAGCTCTTGCACAAATAGCCAGTAATTCTTTAATCAACCTGGTCAATTGTTATGTATGAAAACCATCTATATATGAAAATTGTAATACATTTCCTGAAACTGACTTGACAGAAATCCTATTCAGGGTTAATAATAATAATAATAATAATAATAATAATAATAATAATAATAATAATAATAATAATGATGATGATGATGATGATGATGATGATGATGATGATGATGATGATGTTGGAAGGGACCTTGGAGGTCATCTAGTCCAACCCCCTGCTAAGGCAGGAAACCCTATACCATTTCAGACAAATGGCTGTCCAGTCTCTTCTTAAAAACTTCCAGTGTTGGAGCATTCACCGCCTCTGGAGGCAGGTTGTTCCACTGGTTAATTGTTCTAACTGTCAGGAAGTTTCTCCTTAGTTCTAGGTTACTTCTCTCCTTGATTAGTTTCCATCCGTTGCTTCTTGTCCTGCCTTCTGGTGCTTTGGAGACTAGCTTGACTCCCTCTTCTTTGTGGCAGCCCCTGAGATACTGGAACACTGCTATCATGTCACCCCTCACCCTTCTCTTCATTAAACTACACATACCCAATTCCAGCAACCGTTCCCTATATGTTTTAGCCTCCAGTCCCCCAATCATCTTTGTTGCTCTTCTCTGTACTCTTTCTAGAGTCTCGACATCTTTTTTACATCATCATAAAGAATTCACCATTGTGCATGTTTTGAATAAAATTCATTTCCCTTTACCCGAATAATTCAAGTGTCACTATTCCAGCAGGCACTTGCACATTGAATACTAGGAGACATGTTTTCATGCTATCAGATTCTTCTCTTGTAGAAAGTTGTACTTAATGAAGAAGTTCCTAAGGGGGAGTCATATCACCATGACATTGTTGTAATGTTTGAATAAGGTTACAGTTAACAAAACAGGGATGGGGGGGGGGGTTGAGTGGAGTAAGGTATGGCACCAGGTAGCCAGTGACTCAAAGCCATGAAGGTTTTGAGATCCTACAAATCCTACTACAAAAAAAGATGTCGAGACTTTGGAAAAAGTTCAGAGAAGAGCAAGATGATCAAAGGCCTGGAGACTAAAACATGAAGCACAGCTGAAGGACTTGGGTTTGGCTGGTCTAAAGAAAAAGAAGAAACATTGGTGACATGATATAGCAGTATTCCAGTACGCCACAAAGAAGAGGAGGTCAAATTATTCTCCAAGGCACCAGAGGGCAGGACAAGAAACAATGGTTGGAAACTGATCAAAGAGAGAAGCAACTTGGAATTAAGGAGAAACTTCCTAACAGTGAGGACAATTAACCAGTGGAACAGCTTGCCACCAGAAATTGTGGGCGCTCCATCTCTGGAGGTTTTTAAGAAGAGACTGGACAGTCACTTGTCTGAGATGGTATAGGTCCTCCTGCTTGAGCAGGGGGGTGGACTAGAAGACCTCCAAGGTCCCTTCCAGCTCTATTCTATTCTTCTTTCCTAACTGTAAATCAGGCTCTGTAACTTCTCCATTTGAATTGCCCATCTTCATCTCCAGACTCTAAAGCATTAAAAGTAAACATTAAGCATCATAAAATTTGGCTCACCATCTTATAAAATTCTGCCAGTTTCAGATGGACAGGAGAAGTCTCTGTATGGACTGAAGCTCCCAGTCATGTCCTACCAAGAATCTATGGATGGTAAAGTGACAACCTTGTCTGGATTTCTAATGCAGACTCTTCCATGGACTTCTTTGTTGTTGTCACTGACTTTAAGTTATTATTATTATTATTATTATTATTATTATTATTATTATTATTATTATTATTATTATTATTATTATGAAGGAGAAGGAGAAGGAGAAGGAGAAGAAGAAGAAGAAGAAGAAGAAGAAGAAGAAGAAGAAGAAGAAGAAGAAGAAGAAGAAGAAGAAGAAGAAGAAGAAGAAGAAGAAGTTGGAAGGGACCTTGGAGGTCATCTAGTCCAACCCTCTGCTCAGGCAGGAAACCCTATATCATTTCAGACAAATGGCTGTCCAGTCTCTTCTTAAAAACTTCCAGTGTTGGAGCATTCACCACTTCTGGAGGCAGGTTGTTCCACTGGTTAGTTGTTCTAACTGTCAGGAAGTTTCTCCTTGATTAGTTTCCATCCATTGCTTCTTGTCCTGCTTTCAGGTGCTTTGGAGAATAGCTTGACTCCCTCTTCTTTGTGGCAGCCCATGAGACATTGGAACACTGCTATCATGTCACCCCTCACCCTTCTCTTCATTAAATAGGAAGGTCTTGCTTATATACTTGTATCCAGGGTCCAGACTACCTGAGGAACTGTCTCAGCGCCCGCCTCCTTTACTCCAGCAGATCCCATTGGCCAAGGAATTTTATCTGGGAGGGTCCAGAAGAAGAGCCTTTTCTACTATGACTCTCACCCTATAGAACATCCTGCCCATCAAGGTGAGATCTGCCCCCATCCTCTTGATCTTCCAAAAGAGTGTGAAAACCTGGCTCTACCAACTGTCTTGGAAACCCAATGGTGGTGTTCCATATTGTGTAAGTCAGGGGTCTTCAAATTTGACCCTCTTATGACTTGTGGACTTCAACTCCCAGAATTCCTCAGCCTGTGTGCCTGGCTAAGGAATTCTGGGAGTTGAAGTCCACAAGTCATTAAGAGGGCCACCTTTGAAGAACCCTGTTGTAAGTGGTTGGTGGATGAGGAGAAGGTCCCACCTTCACCCTGCTTATGTATTGGTCTCTTTTTATCCAATTTAATGATATGGTTAATGTTTAATGTTTTTAACCCTCACATTGTTTTACATGTGTGAAAGCCACCCAGGGTCCCTTGACAGTGAGATGGGCAGCATATAAATTTAAGAAATGCATAATATACACATAGTATATACTAACAATTTGGGGGGGGGAGAAGGAAAATAATAAAAAGTGCTTTTTCATGGTCAGAAAAAAAATAGACAAAGACCTGGAAGACCTTCCTCAGTCTGAATAGTCTGAAAAATACACTTTTCACTCTATATTTGAACAACCATCTTTCTAGCCAGGAATCTCATTTAGAAACTTGGGTGGCATTTGCTAGTTCTTGCTTTCCTGCCTATTGTTAAGTGCCTTGACCTAAATGTTCATGATTTAACTGCATAATGTGAAATGAATGCAGGCATGTAGGATTAGGAACAGGTTGGTTGGTTAGTACTTAAGAGATACGTGCTTCTGTTGCGTTTTCTTTCTTGTCTGGATTTTAAGAATTTGAAGAGGGCTGGTTTAAGGAGGACTTCAGTAACTCAACCTAATTCCATTGCCACATCTGTGGGCAGGCACTCTGTGCCTTGTTGACCTTCTCCAAAAGAAATTTCTGGAGATCGACATTCTGGATGTAATGCAACCCCTTTGAAAAATTTTGCTATTAACAATTATGGGCTGGCTGATATAAGAAGATGGTGGGATACTCCCTGGATGGAAATTGTTGTTCATTGTTCAAGGGTTAAATAAATGCAGAAATAAATGTATGCTTGTAAACGCAAATGCTTGTTAGATTTGGATCCCTCTTCCTTCATGAAAGCTGGAAGGAGGAAGATGTGGAACAAGATTACCCAGTTCAAGAGCATCTTCTGAGTCAAGAGGAATACCTTGAGGTTGGCTCTCAGGATCAAATTCCATAGTCCACAGCTCAAGGCTAAATTGCAGGATGAATGGCTAAGGCAGAGCTCTTCAAACTTGGCCCTTTTATGACTTTGTGGACTTTGACTCCCAGAATTCCTCAGCCAGCATGCCTGGCTGAGGAATTCTGGGAGTTGAAGGCCATAAGTAAAAAAAGGGCCACGTTTGAAGACCCCTGGGCTAAGGGAACTAGATATGTTTAGCCCAGGGGTCTTCAAACCTGGCGCTTTTATGACTTGTGGACTTCAGCTTCCAGAATTCCTCAGCCAGCATGCTATGCTGGCTGAGGAATTCTGGGAGCTGAAGTCCAAAAGTCTTAAAGTTGTCAAGGTTGCAGACCCCTACTCCAGATGGTATGAGGACTCTGCCTGTCCATTCCTGCCTTAGGATACTAAGATAGGCCAAAATGACCCTCTGGAATAGCAGGTACCATTATAAGAGCACACATTTTGACTTTTATTTCTCACAGCTTCTATTCTTCTCTTTTTCTTTTCTTTTTTTTAAAAAAACACATTTGACTACCTGGGGAAGTAGGGAAGCAGCCAACTATATGCATGGTTAGGGTAATCATTTTTGAATATTTTAGTTTTGCTTTAAAGTTATATTATCCTCTTTTTTTCACGAACGGTGCTTATTCTCATGGAAATACATTTATCACTAGGGTGGTAAAACTCAGGTCTTCGTTCCAATGACTAAATTGGCACTCTCATTTAGAGCAGTTCGAAATATGAAATATAATAACACCAACCATTCTGGATCTTGCCCCGCGGGGTTGGTAAAGTTAATTTCTCCCCCCATCCTCCAAATATTTCTCAATAAAGAGAACTCCCATAAAAACATTAGGATCAGAGTTTGCAATGACAGCACCATGGCGAGGTGGGAATACGAAGTAGATCTCCCTGATCTGATCCGTTTCTGGCAAGTGACTTTCCATCAACTATTTTTCATTCTTTTAGAACAGGGGTGGGGAACTATGGGCCTTTCATGACTTGTGGACTTCAACTCCCAGAATTCCTGAGCCCGTTCTCTCAGGAATTCTGGGAGTTGAAGTCCACAAGTCATAAAAGGGCCATAGTTCCCCACCCCTGTTCTAGGACCTCTAGTGTAGGTGAGGCCATTTTTAAATATATACAGGGAGTCCTCGACTTATGATCACAATGGATCCCAAAGTTTCCACTGCTGAGTGAAACAGCTGTCAAATGAGTTTTGCCCCATTTTACCATCTTTCGTATCACGGCTGTTATGTGAATCACTGCAGTTATTAAGTTAGTAACATGATTGTTAGCTGAACCTGGCTTCCCCCATTGATTGTGGCTTGCTTTGCAAATGGTGATCACATGATCCCAGGATACTTCAACCATCATAAGTACGTGCCAGTTGCCAGGCGTCCAAATTTTGATCATGCAACCCTGGGGATATTGCAATAGTCATGTGAAAAATGGTCCTAACTCACTTTCCGTGCTGTTGTAACTTTAAACGGTCATTAAACAAGTGGTGGTTACTCAAGGAGAGCCTCCTTATATATTTCTAAGCTTTGCAGAGTTCTGGAAAACAGGCGATCCTCGGCTTACAACAGCTTGTTGAGTGACTGCTCGAAGTTACAACGGCACTGGAAAAAATGACTTGGGGCTGTTTTTCATGCTTATGACCATTGTAGCACCCCCACACGGTCATGTGATCAACATTCAGATGCTTGGCAACTGGTTCACATTTATGACCTCTGCCAGGTTCTGAGATCATGTCATTTCTCTACAGGAAATACCTCAACAGCATCCCTGGGATCTCAAAGACGAAATGAGCGGGTCTCAATTTTTAAATTTGCCTTTCCTGGCTTCTAATCCACAACAGTCTCTTTTAACACTGGAGCTCTTGCTAGAGGCTTTGCATACCTCTCCTTCTCATTCCATGAAAGCACAAGCAGGTCAGGAAACAATTAGATATAATGGATCTGGGGTAGAGTGGCTGGCTTCTGAGAAAATCAGCTTTGCTTCTGGGTGTGCTACATTTCGACTGGTGACCTAAATAATAGTTTTTGACGGGTAATTAGACCTATACTCACACAGTAGCTCGTCAGATGGGAGACTTCCTCCCACCCGGTTTAAACTTAGATAGACAAGACGCTGAGATTTAAAACGACTATTAAGGGGGCTGTGAAGAACGGTTGCAGGAATTGGGTATGTCTAGTCTACTGAAAAGAAGGACTAGCAGTGACATAATAGCAGTGTTCCAGGATTTGAGGGGCTGGCAAAAGAAGATGGGGTCAGCTCAAGCACCAGAAGGCAAGACAAGAAGCAATGGATGGAAATTAATCAAGGAGAGAACCAATCTAGAACTAAGGAGAAATTTCCTGACAGTGAGAACAAACCATCATTGGAAACTTCAGAGGTTGTGGGTGCTCCATTACTGGAGGCTTTTGAGAAGAGATTGGAAAGCCATTTGTCCAAACTAATATAGGGTCTCCTGCTAGAGAAAGGTTGGACTAGAAGATCTTCAAGGTCCCTTCCAACTTGGAATACTGCTTCCAGTTTTGGTCACCACAATGTAAAAAAGATGTTGAGATGCTAGAAAGAGTACAGAGAAGAGCAACAAAGATGTTTAGGGGACTGGAGGCTAAAACATATACATGATAGGAGTCTTCCAATACCTCAAGGGCTGCCACAAAGAAGAGGGACTCAAGCTATTCTCCAGAGCACCTGAAGGCAGGACAAGAAGCAATGGATGGAAACTAATCAAGGAGAGAAGCAACCTAGAACTAAGGAGAAACTTCCTGACAGTTAGAACAATCAACCAGTGGAACAACCTGCCTCCAGAAGCTGTGAATGCTCCAACACTGGAAGTTTTTAAGAAAAGACTGGCCAGCCATTTGTCTGAAATGGTATAGGGTTTCCTGCCTGAGCAGGAGGTTGGACTAGATGACCTCCAAGGTCCCTTCCAACGTCGTTGTCATCATCATCGTTGCTGTTGTTGTTGTTGTTGTTGTTGTTGTTGTTGTTGTTGTTATTATTATTATTATTATTATTATTATTATTATTATTATTATTATTATTATTATTATTATTATTAATTCTGATGTTCTATGTTCTATAGTTATGGATCACGATCAGAACCCAAATATCTTCCATGCATTTGTTGTTGTTGTTATTATTATTATTATTATTATTATTATTGTTGTTGTTGTTGTTGTTGTTGTTGTTGTTGTTGTTGTTGTTGTTATTAATTCTGATGTTCTATGTTCTATAGTTATGGATCATGATCAGAACCCAAATATCTTCCATGCATTTGAGCTTCTAATGGTTTCATAAAAATAAAAGCATGTCCAGTTTAAATTATGATATTTGGATTCGGAGGAAGGGAAGGAGAGAGAAAGCTAATTTAGCAAAACGTAATAATGAATGGAGAAGGATTCCAAGCCAACATTGTCTGGGACAAAAAATAAATAAATAGCCGGACCAAAACGCATGACTCCAAAGAATAGTGAGAGATAGCAAAAGGGTCCCTAAAGTATTTTTTTAATGTAATTTGTTCAGTAGCTGCATTTTCTTTCTACCCTAATCATAACCTTTGCCACTCTTTTGCATTTCCAGATGCATTTTATTGGAATTTCTCCTGCAAACCACACATTCTTTGAAAGTTATTTATTTCCTACAGATATTTCTATCCTGCCACAATTCCAAAAAAAAATAAGACTTGTGACAGATTACATAAAATAAATAACACACTTAAACCATCCATGGTTCAATCTAAAAACCCGACAGTTGTAAGTACAAAGTGTACAATGCAAAACACAAGCCAAAACCACAATAGTATTACATAAGTAAAAAAAAAATAGCAAAACATCAGTTGAGCAGATTCCCCAGGAATGAGAGATTGGTACTAATTTCTTTGCAATAAATCTAACTGCTTGGGCCAATATTGCTAGGGTAGACTTTAAGCCCTGAGACTGACCTAGCAGACTTGATCACACCCACATTAGGTGAGGGACTAGGTTAGCCCAAAAGCAGAGACGTTCCAAGGAATGGGGCTTCTTCTGGGCCTGCATTTTTAACAGATGAAGAAGATGCCCCCTCCATGAACCAATTTAGTCAGGAATTAGCCAAGGTGTGCCCAAAAGAAAATGGTTGTTTCTTCTTTATTCCATATTGTTCCCCTAGTCTTTTCCTTGATTTTTTTTTTAAAAAAAGCTAGAAGTATTTAAACTGGATACAGTCTGAGTCACTCACTGGGACCAAAGGTTTATTCTTCCAAGCTTTTGAGCTCATGCTAGTGCCCATCATCAGGGAACTTCTCTCTCTCCGGAGTATGTACACTGGCCTGTCCCCTATGTTGCATTTATATGGTGCCTGGCTGGATATAGCGTTTAGTTGTTAATTAGGTTGTTGATGGCTGGCTCTTGATTGTTGTTGCCTTGTACCACTGAGTTCCTAAGTACCTGATAAGCTGGAGGTAAATCAATACTCCTTTTGACTGACAAGGGGCCCATTTCCCAGGCTTCAAAGATTTCTCTGACTATTTTTGTCCCTACTCAGCCAACAATTGTAGTAGCCGTGAAACTGAATACCCTTCTTCATTGCAGTGTGAGCATACCAATGAGTTCGGATCTCCTCATCAGCTCATTCGTATTTTCACAATCTGGTGGTTAGCTTCCCCTCCCCCATCTGATCTACCTAGTCACAGGGGCAATCCAAGCAGGGAAGTCAATAAATTACATTAGAAGTTTCTTCCACTCCAAATGATCATTGTAGTGCATGATTGTCCCTGTATGGTAGCCTCTGGATGGTATTTAAACTGGGCTCAAAACTTCTGCACGTATGTCAGCGGGATCTGGGAGGAATGCCTCGGGGAGGAGAAATACCCTAGTTTGACCTATGTGCTTGATAATTTGGTAAGATTGGTGGACCTTGGAAGTGAAGCAACCCAAGGGGCCCTCAAGGGCATCTAGTTACTCCATAGCCTCATCTCCATGTATACACAAACTTAAATCGGACATGTACGTACCTTGTTGACACATCCTATCAAAGTTTCACCAAATGTAATAATATCCTTTTTGCATAGACCTTCCCAAGTTCCCACTCAAAGTTTAAGGTTACACCCCGTCCCCCCACCCGCAAATGATTTTGAGGAGAAACTCACCATCCCAACACAGTGAGGTTCTCACAGGATTAATTCTGAGCCTTATGAGATTCCCATTCAATCTCTGCTGAGTTTCCAAATTTCCTTGCAAAGGGAGCTATTCTGACTATACCAGCACCAAATTGCTATCAAAGCAGTTCATAACTCTAATGAGGAATGAAGGCATCCTAACTGCTTGTTCTATAAGTACCCACAAGTGATCACTGATAGGGAAAGTGCTGTGGAGAGGTTTTCCACCCATCAAGTCCCGTCTTAAGGTAGAAAAGGTTTACAAAGACCATCTTCAGTTTTCAGGAAGAGGGGAACAGGTTTAGGCTGAACTTATTTTTCCCTGCCATCAACGTATTTTTCCATGCAGACATCCACTTATCTATAATCAATAGCTGCAAGCTAGCAAATGTGACTCCGAGAAGGTCAGTCCACATGCCTTGACGTGGGTGATTAATTGGACACAGGACCCAATGGCAAGTGACGGGAAGGTTTCAGAAGAAGCCCACTGGGGATCAGGATGGCTAATTCTGCTGTCAAAAGGAGGCCAGGATAAGGCAGAGATCTGTACTGCCAACAGCTTTAGCACCACAGTAACAATGAAGATGAGAAGTCAAGGCTACGTTGAACAGATGGGGATTCAGTTGTAAGAAACGAGACATATAATTTTGGCTGAGCCGTGCTTTTGAGTGGTGTGCAGACAAACTTATGCTAAAAAGAAGTAAAGTACAGGTAATCCTCGACTTACAATCATTCATTTAGTGGCCATTTGAAGTTCCAATGGCACTTAAAAAGTGACTTATGACCACTTTTCACACTTATGACCGTTGCAGCATCCCCATGGTCATGTGATCAAGATTCAGATGCTTGGCAACTGGCTCATATTTATGACCGTTGCTGTGTCCCAAGGTCATGTGATTACCTTTTGGGACCTTCTAACAAGCAGTCAATGGGGAAGCCAGATGCACTGAACAACCTTGTAACTAACTGAACAACTGCAGTGATTCACTTAACAGCGAAAGGTTGTAAAATGGGGCAAAACTCACTTGACAATTTTCTCACCTAGGCACAGAAATTCAGGGCTAAGTTGTGGCTGTAAGCCGAAAACTCCCTGTAGAACCAAGACAAAAGCTGCATTTGATTTCAGGTCATTTGACAGTTGACATTTGACATTGAAAATACAGTCAATATAAATCCTCTCCAAGTATCTCTTTAGGAGAGCAGAGAACTTAGGTGTTATTTCTGCAGGTGCTATCATGTCCCTCTCAAGGTTACTTAGGCCTTCAGGATTTGGTTTCCAGGTTCAGCCCATTTATGTTCTTCTATGTAACTGTTCTGGTTGGCTGGTTGGTTGGATTGCTAGTTGGTTCAATTTATATAGATGCCCATCTCACTTTCATGACTTTGGGTGGCTTACAAAGCTGAAAATCTGCAACAAAGTCCCCACTCCCCAAAAAACCCGAACCAAAAATTATAACCACGAAAGTCAACAAAACATTAAAAAAACCAATGCAAATTATTAAACCATTCTTCTTCTCCTTCTCCTTCTCCTTCTCCTTCTCCTTCTCCTTCTCCTTCTCCTTCTCCTTCTTCTTCTTCTTCTTCTTCTTCTTCTTCTTCTTCCATATCCATTATCGGACGTTGGTGATCATGTTGGTGATCCTGTTTTTATCAGTAGCCACATGAAAAAGTGCTGCTGAGTTTTGTCCAAACCAATCCCTTAGATTTTGAGGCCATGATGTTCTTCTTCTGCCTGGACCTCGTTTGCCTTCAACCTTTCTCTGGAAGATTAAAGGGAGTATGCTGTATTTTCCTGGGTGTTGCATCACATGTCTGAAATATTCTAACTTTTGTTTTTTGTACCTCTTCATTTTTTTATTAAACCATAAAAAACATAATCTGCAAGAGAACACCATTCATTTTTTTGTAGCCAACAAGACTGGAGCCAATCTGATCTCTGGAGGGGTGATGCTTCAGAGGATGGGTTGCTGCAATGTGCCCTTTCTTTTAGACCCTGGTGGGATGGGCAGATGTGATTTTCAAGATCCTCATTGAACGATGGTGACCAGAACTGGACATAATGTTCAAGGTGAGGTCTGTCTGACTAAAGCATTACAGAAAGGGACCATTGAACCTTCTAATCTGAGAATTACTCTTCTGGTGACGTAGCCTACAACTGCATTTGCCTTCTTTGTAATCACATCACACCGGGAACTCACATGTAATTTGCATTCATTGAGTTTTCCAAGGTCGTTTTACAACCCACCCTATAAATCAGTACCAGGTGCCAGTTGTGCACCTTTGCACAGGTGTTCTGTTCCAACCTACGACCGGCCCTGTTTGTGTGTCAGGAACAACCCCTTTTTCCTTTTAACAATCAATAGGCTGAAAAAAACCCAACCCAAATTTATTTACAGTTTCAAATAATAAAGTCTTTCAAACAAAACAGCAGCAAAATATTTTCTTCAACCAAAAATACATGATTCAAAACATCCAACAAGAGTCAAACAAGAGTAAAACAGATTAGCAAGAACAGACCAGGATTCTCTTTGAATGTCTCCAAATGGTTGCCTTCAGCAACCAGCACCACCCACACCTTCCCCTTTTATTATCAGTCCCAAGGTGTGGCTTCTCAATGCCTTCTCCTCCTTTTGCTGAGTTGCCTCATTGATTTTCTCTGCTCTGCTCTGCTGGATTGCCTTCTGCTTCTAGCGTCTCTGAACAGACTCAGCTGTGACTCCTCTGAGTCTGACACCTCCTCCTCACACAGCTGAGCCTCATGAGGAACACGATTGGAGGGGCCAGGCTGAGAGTCCTGCAGTGCATCAGAGCCTCCCTCTGACACTGAAGGCTCTCCAAACCCCTCCTCTTCCTCCTCCTCAGATTCCTCAGACTCAGCTGCTGGGAGCATAGGCTGACACTGAATCACAACAACAGGTTCATCTTGCACCATGTTCCTGATGACAGTTATTCATGCCCCAATCATCTCCAGATTGGACTACTGCAATGTGGTCTAGATAGGACTGTCCTTGAAGAGCATCTGGAAGATTCTGCTACTACAGAATGCAGCAACGTGTGCAATTTGGGATAACGCATATTAGACATCTACTCCACAATCCGCATTGGTTGCCAGTTGGTTTCCAGGTTCAATTCAAGGTGATGGTGTTGACCTTTAAAGTCTTTCCTGGCATGGGGACTGGGCTATCAGATGGACCACTTCTCCCCACTTAAATCAGCCTATGACATCAGATCCTGCAGAGAAGACATGTTACTGATACTATCGACTAGGGAATCTGCATTTCATGGGTCCCTGGAGATGTGTATTCTTTGTTGTTCCGCCCTTCTTATGGAACATTCTTTCCTCCCTAATTTAGATTGTTCTTCATCCCTTCTGACTTTCTGAAAATCTCTTAAGACTCAGTTATGTGACCAGGCTGGGGCTCCCATGGAATTGAAGGGTCTATGTCTATTTCCTTGAAGTACGAATTTCATTTCTGGATTTTAGCCTATTTATTATGGGGTTTTTTCATATATTTATATTAGCTGTTTTTATATTTTCTTTTTTTTATCTATTGTTGAGTATGACCTAGAATCACCTTCAGTGAGAAGAACGGCTATATAAACTTGAATAACAAACTAATAAACATCTGAGAAATGAACAGAACAGAACAGAACAGAACAGAACAGAACAGAACAGAACAGAACAGAACAGAATAGAATAGAATAGAATAGAATAGAATAGAATAGAATAGAATAGAATAGAATAGAATAGAATAGAATAGAATAGAATAGAATAGAATAGAATAGAAGCTGGAAGGGACCTTGGAGGTCTTCTAGTCCAGCCCTCTGCCCAAGCAGGAGAACCTATACCATCTCAGACAAGTGACTATCTAGTCTCTTCTTAAAAATTTCCAGCGATGGAGCATCCACGATTTCTGGGGGTGAGCTGTTCCACTGGTTGATTGTCCTCACTGTCAGGACATTTCTCCTTAAGAAGAAATAACCTTCCCATGAAGGAGGCCTCTCTTTCTTCAGCCAGCATGTCCTTCCACGAAGCAGGTTGACTGGTTGGGCATGAGAGAGTACTTGCTGAAGTGGGACAATCTAGACATAGTAGGAGTAGTTTTCCATTCCAGGCAGCCATCCCACAAGCTCTGCATATTCCACAGACTCACTTCATGGCCTGTGGATCCTCAAAATCTCTCCGTTTGGCCAGCCCTGCCACCATGGAAACCACTGCCACACCATGCAACAGAGAGCAGAGGATAAGACCCCTGCCCAAATCAGCCAAAAGAAAAGAAGAAACAGGGGCGACATGATAGCAGTATTCCAATCTTTGAGGGACTACTACAAAGAAGAGGGAATCAAACTATTCTCCAAAGCACCAGAGGGTAAGACAAGAAACAATGGTTGGAAACTGATCAAAGAGAGAAGCTGCTAAGTTTGTAAGCCGCCCTGAGTCTTCGGAGAAGGGTGGGCTATAAATGAAATTAAATTAAAATAAAATAAAATAAAATAAACCTGGAATTAAGGAGAAACTTCCTGACAGTGAGGACAATTAACCAGTGGAACAGCTGGCCTCCAGAAATCATGGGCGCTCCATCACTGGAGGTTTTTAAGAAGAGGCTGGACAGTCACTTGTCTGAGATGGTATAGGTTCTCCTGTTTGAGCAGGGGGCTGGACTAGAAGACCTCCAAGATCCCTTCCAGCTGTATTCTATTCTATTCCGCCTACCACTATGGCATCCCTGTGAGGTAGGCCAGGTGGAGTTGGAGGCCGTATCTGTGATCACTTCAGCCCCACAGGCTCTCCTCCTTTTTCTGCCCTGCCTTTCCTTCAAGAGCTCGATGGTGCTTCATCTTCCTGTTATTCCCCATAGTGACAATCCTGCGAGGTGGGCTGGGCTGGGCACACCTCAGGCCCCCACTGTGAAACCAATAGGAACAGAGTAGACCCCATCCCCAGGTTTATTGTTAAATCAGTGCCAGATGCCAAGATAATATGGAATTCACTTAAGCCACAGGAGTCCTTGTAGGAATAGGGTGACTAGAAAGACATCAAGATGGTGGCTACCAAAAGTGCCACCCTTTTTACATGCATTATGATCATGTAATTAGGGTGCCAACTTGACTATTTAGATACACATAAAAATGTGAGGACACCCCTACCAGCCTCCCTCCCTTTCACAAGAACCCAGAGTCATCTGATGCTGCCTATGGGTTGTGGAGAAAAGGAAGTTGCAGAATTGCAGTGGTATGGTTCAAGATTGGCTAGTTAGCCATCCAGCAGCTGAATTTAAGGGAGCAACATAGAGTTTGGAAAGAGAAGAAAGGATGTTCCAGAACATGTTTCCTGTTCACTGTTTGGTTCCCTACCTCCTTTAGCTCCTGCTGACCTAAGAAATGGAAGATGTTGCTTGAAGAATTGGTTCCGGGAAGATACCTCGAACCTATCAATCAATCAAAATAAAGCTGGAAAAGACCCCTGCTCATTCCATTCCAGACAAGTGGCTGTCCAGTCTCTTCTTAAAACCCTCCAGTGATGGAGCACCCACAACTTCTGAAGGCAACCCGTTCCACTGGTTAATTGTTCTCACTATTAGGGAGTTTCTTCTTAATTCCAGGATGTTTCTTTCCTTGATTAGTTTCCATCCATTGTTTCTTGTCTTGTCTTCTGCTGCTTCCTAGCAGGAGAAGAGATGAATTATAGATGAATCCATAATGCTACAAATGCAGGCTTAGGCAGAGCTGCTGATCAGATCCATAAAAGAGCTCAGACTACGTTCCCAGTAGTTGACCTCAGATTGCTCCGTCCCCTTTCATCTTTAGAAGAATGCCTTTGTACAGGAATAACCCATCTGATATTCTCCAAAGGTTCTGGACTACCGTTCCAATTAACTCTCGTTACTGACCACACTATCATGGATTGATGGGTGTTGAAATCCAAAGCCCCTAGAGGACCATGGGTTACCAATGTCTGGTCTATAAGCCAAGTAACCTTTAAGGTAAAAATAAATGATAGATAAACAGCAAACTACTGGAGAGGAGAAAATCCAAAAACGAGGAAAAAGTACCATCTAGAGGTCAAAAGAGGTAAATCTGTCAAGCTTGAAAAAGGGAAGTAGGAGACTCTTTTGAACTCATTATAGTGGTGTTACTGATCCACTTTTCTTTCAGCAGGAATGGATCTATAACCATTATCTCGGCCAACGAGGTCATCTGGGGATGATGGGCATTGTCATAGTATCCACCTGACTGGGAAGATTCAGTGAGAACCTGCAATATCTCCAAGGAGGATTCTTTGTGGCACTCTGTTATTATTATCATTATTATTTATGGCACTGTATTATTATTATTCCCCTTCATGGATTACTGCCTTGTCGTGGCAAAGGGGCTTGTGTAATTCAATGAAGCTATGAGCTATGCCATGCAGGGCCACCCAAGATGGACAGGTCATAGCAGAGAGTTCTGACAAAATGTGATCCACTGGAGAAGGAAATGGAAACCCACTCCAGTATCTTTGCCATGAAAACCCCATGGACAGTACCAAAAGGAAAAAAGATATGACGCTGGAAGATGAGCCCCTCAGGTCGGAAGGCGTCCAATATGCTACTAGGGAAGAGCAGAGGGCTAGTACTAGTAGCGCCAGAAAGAATGAAGCGACTGGGCCAAAGCCGAAAGGACGCTCAGCTGTGGATGTGTCTGGTGGTGAAAGGAAAGTCCGATGCTGTAAAGATTTTTTCTCCATAGGAACCTGGAATGTAAGATCCATGAATCAAGGAAAGCTGGACGTGGTCAAACAAGAGATGACAAGACTGAACATTGACACCTTAGGTATCAGCGAACTAAAATGGACAGGAATGGGTGAATTTAATTCAGATGCCCATCAGGTATACTATTGTGGGCAAGAATCCCTCAGAAGACATGGAGCAGCCTTCATAGTCAATAAAAGAGTAGGAAAAGCAATACTGGGATACAATCCACAAAATGACAGAATGATCTCAATTCAAATCCAAGGCAAACTATTCAATATCACAGTAGTCCAAGTCTATGCCCCAACCACCAGTGCTGAAGAGGATGAAATTGACCGGTTCTATGAAGCCCTAAAGCACCTATAGAACTAACACCAAAAAATGATGTCCTTATCATCATGGGGGATTGGAATGCTAAAGTAGGAAGCCAAAAGATAACCGGAATAACAGGCAAGTTTGGCCTTGGAGTACAAAATGAAGCAGGGCACAGGCTGATAGAATTTTGTCAAGAGAATACGATGGTCATAGCAAACACTCTTTTCCAACAACCCAAGAGACGGCTCTACACATGGACATCACCAGATGGTCAACACAGAAATCAGATTGACTATATGCTCTGCAGCCAAAGATGGAGAAGCTCTATACAGTCGGTAAAAACAAGACCAGGAGCTGACTGTGGCTCAGACCATGAGCTTCTCCTTGCAAAGTTTAGGCTTAAACTGAAGAAAGTAAGGAAAAGCACTAGGCCACTCAGGTATGAATTAAATCATATCCCTGTTGAATGTACAGTAAAGGTGACAAATAGATTTAAGGAATTAGATCTGATAGTGCCTGAAGAACTATGGACAGAGGTTCGCAACATTGTACAAGAGGTAGCAACCAAAACCATCCCAAAGAAAAAGAAATGCAAGAAAGCAAAATGGCTGTCTGAGGAAGCTTTGCAAATAGCTGAGGAAAGGAGGGAAGCGAAAGGCAAGGGAGAAAAAGAAAGATATGCCCAATTAAATGCAGAATTCCAAAGAATAGCTAGAAGAGATAAGAATGCCTTCTTAAATGAACAATGCAAAGAAATAGAAGAAAACAATAGAATAGGGAGGACCAGAGATCTTTTCAAGAAAATTGGAGAGATGAAAGGAACGTTTCATGCAAAAATGGGCATGTTAAAGGACCAAGATGGCAGGGACCTAACAGAGGCAAAAGAAATTAAGAAGAGGTGGCAAGATTACACAGAAGAACTATACAAGAATGAGCTTAACGTCCCTGATAATCACAATGAGGTGGTCACTGACCTCGAGCCAGACATCCTAGAATGTGAAGTGAAGTGGGCCTTAGAAAAGCTGAGCAACAACAAAGCTAGTGGAGGTGACAGTATTCCAGCTGAGCTATTCAAAATCTTAAAAGACGATGCAATAAAAGTGCTACACTCAATTTGGCAGCAAATTTGGAAAGCTCAACAGTGGCCACAGGATTGTAAAAGATCAGTTTACATTCCAATTCCAAAAAAGGCAGTGCCAAAGAATGTTCAAACTATCGCACCATTGCACTCATTTCTCATGCTAGTAAAGTCATGCTTAAAATCCTACAAGCTAGACTCCAGCAGTATGTGGATCGAGAACTACCAGAAGTATAGGCAGGATTTCGAAGAGGCAGAGGAACTAGAGATCAAATTGACAACATACACTGGATCATGGAGAAAGCTAGGGAGTTCCAGAAAAACATCTACTTCTGCTTCATTGACTATGCTAAAGCCTTTGATTGTGTGGATCACAACAAACTGTGGCAAGTTCTTAAAGAGATGGGAGTACCAGACCATCTTATTTGTCTCTTGAAAAACCTATATGCAGGTCAAGAAGCAACAGTGAGAGCTGGACATGGAAACACTGATTGGTTCAAAATTGGGAGAGGAGTCCGGCAAGGCTGTATACTGTCGCCCTGCCTATTTAACTTATATGCAGAGCACATCATGAGAAAGGCAGGGCTAGAGGAATCAAAAGTTGGAATTAGGATTGCCGGAAGAAATATCAACAACCTAAGATATGCAGATGATACCACTCTAATGGCAGAAAGTGAAGAAGAACTAAAGAGCCTCTTGTAGCGGGTGAAGAAGGAGAGTGCAAAAGTTGGATTGAAACTTAACTTTAAGAAAACCAAGTTCATGGCATCCAGCCTCTCAATTCATGGCAAATAGATGGGAAAGAAATGGAGGTAGTGACAGATTTTATTTTCCTGGGCTCCAAGATCACTGCAGATGGGGACTGTAGCCAAGAAATTAAAAGATGCTTGCTCCTGGGGAGGAAAGCCATGGCAAATCTAGACAGCACACTAAAAAGCAGAGACATCACCCTGTCAACAAAAGTGCGTATAGTCAAGGCTATGGTCTTTCCAGTTGCAATGTATGGCAGTGAAAGTTGGACCATAAGAAAGGCTGAGCGCAAAAGAATTGAGGCCTTTGAACTCTGGTGCTGGAGAAGACTCCTGTGAGTCCCTTGAACTGCAAAGTGATCAAACCGGTCAGTCCTAGAAGAGATCAACCCTGACTGCTCTTTAGAAGGCCAGATCCTAAAGTTGAAACTCAAATACTTTGGCCACCTAATGAGAAGGAAGGACTCACTGGAGAAGAGCCTAATGCTGGGAAAGGTTGAAGGGAAGAGAAGGGGACGACAGAGAATGAGGTGGCTGGATGGAGTCACTGAAGCAGTAGGCGTGAGCTTAAATGGACTCCAGAAGATGGTAGAGGACAGGAAGGCCTGGAGGAACATTGTCCATAGGGTCGCGATGGGTCAGACATGACTTCGCAGCTAACAACAACAAAAACTAAATTTGTATAACAGTGATTGCATGCCATACACTAAATAAATCATATTTAAAAAATCTCCAATTATTACTCAGTAGACTAGAAGGCTTTGACTTCCTTCCCCAGTTAACATCAGCCAAGATTGGTGCCACCATTGGCATGTTTTAGAAATGACCACAGAGGTGGAGTGCCTAGAACAGCCTTGTTTGCCGTGGACATTGGAACAAACCAGCAGTTCCTGGGTAAGTAACTTGCCCAATGGAGACTGGTTGGGTGTCGGCTTAGCTTCCTTTAGCTCCTTCAGGGATTGAGTTTTCATGGATGGATTATTGATTTTATATCGTCATTATTAAGTGCCTACTTTGATTGAGTGGGTTGGTGTAAAGGTAAAGGTAAAGTTTCCCCCACACATGCGTGCTAGTCATTTCCAACTCTAGGGGCCAGTGCTCATCTCTGTTTCAAAGCCAAAGAGCCAGCGCTTGTCCGAGGATGTCTCCGTGGTCATGTGGCCGGCATGACTAGACGCCAAAGGCGCACGGAATGCTGTTACCTTCCCACCGTAATGGTCCCTATTTTTCTACTTGCATTTTTACTTGCTTTCGAACTGCTAGGTTGGCAGAAGCTGGGACGAGTAACAGGCGCTCACTCTGCTATGCAGCACTCGGGATTCGAACCACCAAACTGCCGACCTTCTGATTGACAAGCTCAGCGTCCTAACCCACTAAGCCACCACGTTGGTGTAGAAACTTTCTAAATGAATATAATTGTGAGGAAAAGTCATCATTTTAAAAACCAGGAATATTTTCTTTTGTCTTCGGTGTATTTTGACGATAATAAACAATTTCACGTATAGGATTAGGGATTAGAAAAATAAAAAAAAGAGGTATGGGTTTGGAGGTGTGTGTCCGTACACATATATGTGTTTGTGTTATACAGGTAGTCCTCAGTTTATCAACAGAATTGGAACCAGAATTTTTGTTGCTAAACAAGAAGGTTGTTAAGGGACTTGTGCCTGATTCTACAACCATTTTTGCCATGGTTGTTAAGTGAGTCACTGCAGCTGTTAAGGGCCAATAAGCAAATCTGGCCTCCCCCATTGATTATATTGATCATGCAAAGATGAGTTGTAAGTCCATTTTTTTAAGTGCCATTGTATGTTTGAATAGTTGCTAAATGACTACCTGCATAACATTATTATTTAAGTACTATTATTTAATGATACATTTAAATGATTGCATTTAGTGTCCTCAGAACCATAGTTAAAAGTTAACTGACATACAATATCTATAATTATCTTCTAGGGTCTGTGTGAAATGTCTAGCATATGCTCTATGTAAACATTAAATAAAAATTATTATTTTTTTAGAAAACAAAATGTAACTTTAGACTAATAAGACCACAGCCGTCCCTTTTCTCCTCTCCTTGTTCGATGCTGTCTTAATTCTTTTTCATTTTCTAATTCTGGCTTTCTTTGTTTCTTTTCCCCCCACTTTTTGCACAAAATTACACTTCCAGAACTGAGTTTCTCTTCAACTTTCACAACTTCCCTTGTGAATGAAGTCACCCTGAGAGGCCTGACCAAAATCTTCTCCTGCATCTCTTTCACAAAAGTGCACCTCTAAAAATGAAACGTTTGCCGAAAGGAAATGCAACACGAGCACAACTTCCTTTTCTGCCTGCTTCTCTCATTCATTTATTTTTTTTAAGTGACCGTTAATTCACAAAAAGTGGTCAGCCTTTCATCACCATAAGAAAGGCCACCCTGTAATCTGAGAGGAAGGAAGGTGAGGTATGTTCCTTCTTCCAACTTGTCCAACCGTAAGGCCTACTAAACTTCTTATCTGCCTGTAAAAGATTTCCACACTTCTACTTACCACTGACTTCTTTGGAAGCAGAAAGGAACAGAGGTAGCATCAAAAAGCAAAAAAAAAACAACCCACTATCATATAGCAAGCCAGAAAAAAGACTCCTGAGCTGGTTCCTGCCTCCATTTTCCATGCTACTTCTCCCAAAGTGTTGTAGGAGATCTAAGATCCAGAACTCGATCCTTTGCAGGAGGAATGAGTATATATGTCCCTCGTGGCTTCTTCACAGATCTCAGAGATCCCCTCAGTCAATGTTTATTGAGAACGATTAGCAGATTCCCCTCCATTTTAAGGTAGAGGTTTCCCCTGTTTATTTCCTTGGATACATCCAGATATACAGTAAATATCAAAATGGAAAGTTGAAATCACATGATGCCTGCCTGCACCCTTTTTATGCTCTCTCCAGAGTTGGTAGGTCCCAATTATGGGTTATTTTAACACTTTGGATGATTTTGAGAGTATTAAGGGTCAAAGTGTGTATCTCAAACCTTACAGAGACTCAAAGCACCCATGTGATCCTTTGAAACCCAATCCTGCTTACCCAAAGTAACCTAAACTGGCCAACCTAACAGAATAACATAGTTGGAAGGGACCTTGGAGGTCTTTTAGTCCAATCCCCTGCTTTGGCAGGAAACCTTATACTATTTCAAACAAATGGTTGTCCAATCTCTTCTTCAAAACCTACAACTTCTGAAGGCAAGCTGTTCCAGTGGTTAATTGTTCTCACCGTCAAGAAATTTGTCCTTAGTCTCTACAGAAGGACTTTTTCATATTTTAAAATATTAAAGTTTTTTTTAAAAATTTAAGACTCTGCAAGGAGTTCAGAGAAGAGCAACAATGATTAGAGGGCTGAAGGCTAAAACATATGAAGAACAGTTAGAGGAATTGGGTGTGACTAGTCTAAACAAAAGACTAGAGAGACATGATAACAGTGTTCCAACATTTGAGGGGCTCCTACAAAGATAAGGGGGTCAAATTATTTTCCAAAGCACCAAAAGGCAAGACAAGAAAAAATGACTGGAAAATAACCAAGGAGAGAACCAATCTAGAACTAAGGAGAGACAGTTAGAATGATTGCTTGATAGTAGTAACTATGAGAGGGATCTCTGAGTCCTAGTGGACAATCACTTAAATATAAGCCAGCAGTGTGCTGCAGCTGCCAAAAAAACCAACACAGTGCTAGGCTGCATTAACAGAGGGATTAAATCAAGATCACGTGAAGTATTAATACCACTTTACGATGCCTTGGTAAGGCCACACTTGGAATACTGCATCCAGCGTTGGTCACACGATGTTAAAAAGATGTCGAGACTCTAGAAAGAGTACAGAGAAGAGCAACAAAGATGATCAGGGGACTGGAGGCTAAAACATATAAGGAACAGCTGCTGGAATTGGGTGTGTCTAGTTTAATGAAGAGAAGGATGAGGGGTGACATGACAGCAATGTTCCAATATCTCAGGGGCTGCCACAAAGAGGAGGGGCTCAAGCTATTCTCCAAAGCACCTGAAGGCAGGACAAGAAGCAACGGATGGAAACTAGTCAAGGAGAGAAGCAACCTAGAACTAAGGAGAAACTTCCTGACAGTTAGAACAATTAACCAGTGGAACAACCTCCCTCCAGGAGCTGTGAATGCTCCAACACTGGAAGTTTTTAAGTTTGTTTGAAACGGTAGGTTTTCCTGCCTGAGCGGGGGTTGGACTAGGTGACCTCCAAGGTCCCTTCCAACTATTATTATTATTATTATTATTATTATTATTATTATTATTATTATTATTATTATTATTATTATTATTATTATTATTATTATTATTATTATTATTATTAATCATCGCACAGTCAGCCAGATGTTCAGACTGGATTTGGCATTTTTGTCTACCTATCAAGTCCTTGCCAAGGACCTGGGATAGGCAGATGTGGATGTTTGATGGTATTATAGATATCGTCGCAGGATGGAAGCAGTTCCTAGTAAGGCCACCTTTTGCAATTGACTAATGGCAAATTTGTCAGTGCCGATGATGGTGTTCAAGTGGTGCCCCAGTTGTTTTGGGATTGCACCCAAGGCGCCTATTACTATTGGTACTACCCTTGCTTGCCTTTGCTTGTCTTTCTATTTCTATTTGTAGGTCTTTGTATTTTGTTATCTTCTCCTTTCTCCTCTATTCTGCTGTCTCCATCATCATCATCATCATCATTATTATTATTATCATCATCATCATCATCATCATCATCATCATTTGTCTGAAATGGTATAGGGTCTTGCTAGAATGTAGAATAACAGGATTGGAAGGAATCTTGGACATCTTCTACTCCAGTCCCTGCTCAAGCAGGAGACTCTATACCATTCTGGACAAATAGTCTTTTCTTGAAAACCTCCAGTGGTGGAGCACCCACAACTTCTCAAGGCAAGCTGTTCCACTGATTAATTTTTCTCACTGTCAAGAACATTCTCCTTAGTTCTAGGTTGGATATTTCTTTAATGATCTTTCATCTGTTACTTCTTGTCCTACCTTCAGGTGCTTTGGAGAATAGGTTGACACCCCCCCCCCCTCTTCTCTGTGATAAACCCTCACATACTGGAAGACTGCTATCATATCATTTCTAGTCCTGTTAAAAACAGTTAAATATTAATAACAATAACATCTTTTATACACTTCCTACACACAGCAGAAACAAAAATGAAACTTGGGGTGGGGGGGCAGGGAATAGCCCCTCTGATATGTCTCAGGTGATCCCAGTTATTGTAGTCTGCAGGGTTGACCTCCAGTCCAATAAATCTCTCAAGTCCTTAGAAAAACCCCTTTCCTTATGCTGACAAATCCTCTATCGTGGCTGGATTGAATCTTGGTTTAAGGGCTCAGCTATCCATTATCATGTCATGAGACTCATTCGGTATTTCCAGTGTCTTACCTGGCTCTGAAGAAAAAGAGAGATAAAGCTCTTTCTGGATGTCATCAGTGTGTTGATGATAGGACTCTTTCAATCTCGGAACGATCTCACTCAGCGGTGGAAAAGTGGATCAGATAAAACTGGATGAAACCTTCCAATGTAAACACCACAAGGCTGAGGAAAATATCTCCAGCATCATCCAACTCCACAGAAGGAGACTGTAATGGATGAAATCAAAAGAGGCCCTGAAGAAGCCAACAATTCTCGCTCCTCCCCATCTCTTTCTTAGCAAAGGTCACAAGCAAGATAACAGGCAGTTTGGGGGCCTAAGCCCCGAATGAAATGGATACAGGCAATCCAATTCTTCCCTGAAGATCTGGATCCAGTCAGCCAGCAGTTAAGTGAGAATGGCTTCATTTTCAGGGCCTGATCACAACTGGGCTTCACCAATTAATGCAATGAAGGTCTTGACCTCACTCCAGCAAAGGAGATCAGTGGAAGAATTAGGCAAGTCTCCAAGTTGGAAAATAAAGGGGATTTATCATTGCACAGAGACTGTGGATTCTAGTCCCACCTTAGGCATGAAAGCCGACTGGATGACTTTGGGCCAATCACTAAACGACTGTGAGTTCTAGTTCTGCCTTAAAAATAAAAGCTGGCTAGGTGACTTTGGGCCCATTACCAGGAGGTTGTGAATTCTAGATCCACCTTAGGCATGAAATCTGACTAGATGACTTGAGGCCAATCGCCAGGAGACTGTGAGTTCTACTCCCGCCTTAGGCATGAGAGTTGATTGGGTGACTGAGCCAATTCCTCTCTCTCAGCAAAACCCACCTCACAGGGTGGTTGTTGTGGAGAAAATAGAAGGAAAAAAGAGTATTAGGTATACCAGCTGCTTTGAGTTATTTGTGAAAATAAGAAAGGCAAGGTAAAATACTAACAAATATCACAAGGATGGACTGTTCCCTACTCTCTCATGCAAGGAGAAGAATAAGAGGATCCCATAAGACAGGAGTCTTCAAACTTGGCCCTTTTGTGACTTGTAGACTTCAACTCCCAGAATTCCTCAGCCAGTGTGCCTGGGTGAGGACTTCTGGGAGTTGACGTCCACAAGCCATAAAAGGGCCAAGTTTGAAGAGCCCTGCCATACGACTTCACTCTCAAGTGAAAAAGTTCTGTCTCAAATGGGTTTTCGGAAGTCAGATCCTGCTGAGTTCAGATACAGGTCAACAACTGAGGATTCAATTCTGGGCACCCAACGGTTTCATTCTATCTTCATCCTGCCACCCAAAATAATCTAAGAAGGGATGGAGGAAACAGTACCCGTTGAGTCATACAGCTTCAAAGGGCTAATAGACAGAGATCTAGGGAATAAGGGAACTATAACTGAAAGTGGAATTTTTGTGGCTGGTGTCACACCTGCTCAGGTGATGGGAACTTGCAAAGTGTTGAATAGCAGTTAGCAATCTCTGCTCTACAAGGAAAACATCACATAAAAGATGTTGAGAGTTTGGAAAAAATTCAGAGAAGAGCAACTAAGATGATCAGAGGCCTGGAGACTAAAACATAGGAAGAAAGGCTGTGGAACTTGGGTTTGGCTAGTCTAAAGAAAAGAAGAAATAGGGGAGACATGATAACAGTGTTCCACTGTCTGAGGGGCTGCCACAAGGGAGAGGGGGCCAGGTTGTTCACCAGAGCACCAGAGGGAAGGCCGAGAAACAATGGTTGGAAACTGATCAAAGAGAGAAGCAACCTGGAATTAAGGAGAAACTTCCTGACAGTGAGAACAATCAACCAGTGGAACAGCTTACCGCCAGAAATTGTGGGCGCTCCATCACTGGAAATTTTCAAGAAGAGACTGGACAATCACCTGTCTGAGATAGTATAGGTTCTCCTACCTGAGCAGAGGGCTGGACTAGAAGACCTCCAAGGTCCCTTCCAGCTCTATTCTATTCTATTCTATTCTATTCTATTCTATTCTATTCTATTCTATTCTATTCTATTCTATTCTATTCTATTCTATTCTATTCTATTCTATTCTATTCTATTCTATTCTATTCTATTCTATGGAGAACCCTGCAGACCAAAATGTATTTCATCCTAGAGGGTGTCACTGCATCAGCACCACCAGCACATTCTCTCCCTGTCCACAAATGAATGGGCATTGTTTGTGTAGCATTTTCATTCGGCTGGTTTTTCATTGAGAAAAAGAAAGCGAGGGATGAGACTGTGCTTCTCATTCAAAAGGTTATTGCTCTGCGGGCGATGGCGTGCTTTTATTTCTAAACAGCTTCAAGTTTTCCCACCCACCTAGGAAAGTTGCTTTGCCACCGTGCACACACACTGTGAATCAAAACCAGAGAATTGTCTGCATTCAATGGAGTGGCTTGTATTTTCGGTCCTTGCAGCTCTCCTGGCGAGCAAGACCTGCCGATTCTGAAAGAAGAGATGCACCGTGCTGCTGTATCTGCAGTGTCTCTCTCATTGGCCAAGTTTGGAAGGAGTCACAAAAAAATGGTAAGTGCCTCTTGTTAGTGAGAAAGCAAATATTGAAAGCCCAAAGTCTGTTACTTGGCTGTCTTCATCCAAGTGATCAAGTGGAAGATGATTGCAGACATGGTCACTCAAGTGAAGAAGAGATGATGTTGAGGTAATGGACCATTTACCCCTGTTGTCAGAATAATAATAATAATAATAATAATAATAATAATAATAATAATAATGATGATGATGATGATGATGATGATGATGATGATGATGATGATGATGATGATGATGATGATGATGATGATGACGACGACGACGACCTGGCCATCAAAACTGCACAATTATGGATGAAATGTGTAACAGTGATACCCATTGTCATCAGGGCACTGGGAACTATGTCCAAAAACTTTGCAAAATACATCAAGAAATTGCAGCTTCCTGCAATAACTCCAGCAAAGCTACAAAAAACTGCGCTACTCAGAACATCTTACATTTTAAGGAGATACCTGGTTGATACCTAGGATGCTGGCAGCAACCCGTGTCAAGCATTAGTGCCAGTCAATTTGAGTGTTCAGTTTACTGAGTTTCATGTTTTATGAATAAAAGTTTTAGAAGAAGAAGAAGAAGAAGAAGAAGAAGAAGAAGAAGAAGAAGAAGAAGAAGAAGAAGAAGAAGAAGAAGAAGAAGAAGAAGAAGAAGAAGAAGAAGAAGAAGAAGAGGGAGGAAGGAAGGAAGGAAGGAAGGAAGGAAGGAAGGAAGGAAGGAAGGAAGGAAGGAAGGAAGGAAGGAAGGAAGGAAGGAAGGAAGGAAGGAAAGGACATTGGAGGTCATCTTTAGGCTGAGACAGAGAGATTGGCCCAAAGTCACCAGTTGGCTTTCATGCCTAAGATGTGACTAGAACTCGGCTTTCATGCCTAAGGCAGAACTGGAACTCACAGTCTCCAGGTGATTGGCCCAAAGTAACACAGCTGGCTTTCATGTCTAAGATAGGACTAGAACTCACAGTCTCCTGGTACCTATGCTAGCACCTTAACCACTAGAGTCTAGAGACCAAACTGGTTTTTGATGTCCCAAAGTCTTTATTCATCTAGCAATTCCTGATCACAGCAGGATGATAAGGTGAAATTATACAGGTTCATCAGACTTAGTAACTTCATGAGCAATGCATCTATATTCAAAACCCTTGGCTTTCCCCCAGTTAAGTAGTTGCTACTACCCTGCTTAATTCATTTTACTTAATTCATTCATCACCTGCATTTCTGGTGTGGTATGAACACAGCAAACTAATAGTGTGATCATCCTACTGTGCACACATATGCTGCAGACAAAGGATGTGGGGAGCCACCAGGCTGAACATTTCACCATGTTTGTAGGAACCCTTGGAGGCAAAAAAAGAGAACTAACTTTTTATGCTTAAGTTATTCGCAGACATGGGACCCAATTTCCATATGAGACAACTGTGAGTTGTGGTCCAGAACTTTCTAACGAATGGCTCACAGTATCCCTGTTGGACAGTCCAACCTTGGTGACATCCTAAAGTGAGTAGGAAAGAAGAGAAGGGCTCATCTTTTTAAGCAATGCAGTTAAGAGCCTTGGTGGTGCAGCGGTTAGAATGTAGCATTCAGACTGACTCTGTCCACTGCCAGGAGTTCAATCCTGACCAGCTCAAGATTGACTCAGCCTTCTCTTCCTCTGGGGTCAGTAAAATGAGGATGCAGATTGTTGGGGGCAATGTGCAAATAATGCTGACATTGTAAACCACCCAGACAGTGCTATAAAGCACTATGAAGTGGTATGTCAGTCTAAGTGCTATTGCTATTTAAATCTATTGGGTCATATCCACTCCTTTCCAGATCAGCCAAAGCAAAATCATTTAAATTGACTTTAATCAAGAGATCTCTTGACTTTTAAGACAGAGATCTGCACTGCACTTCATCGAAGCAAAGAAGTGAGAGATTTTTTTCCCCATGAAACATCACTAAGGATGAAAGCAATCCGAAAAATAAAGGGTGGAAACTAATCAAGGAGAGAAGCAACCTAGAACTAAAGAGATTTCCTGACAATCAGTGGAACAGTTTGCCTCCAGAAGTTGTGGGTGCTCTACGACTGGAGGTTTTCAAGAGAAGACTAGAGATTTATTTGTCCAGAATGATATAGAGTCACTTGCTAGAAGACTTCAACCCTATTATTCAACCCTATTGTTCTGTGTTCTAGGGTTGAGACCAGTTCTGCCTAGGAAGTCTTAGTCTTCTTCCCAAGTACTTGCCATAGGACATCTGAGTCCTGGTGGCACAATGGTTAAAATGCAGTATTGCAGGCAAACTCTGCCCACTGCCTGGAGTTCAATCCTGTTGGATCAAAGGTTGAGTCAGCCTTCCATCTCTCCAAGGTCAGTAAAATGAGGACTCAAATTGTTGGGGGAAATGTGCAAATAATGCCTACATTGTTAACTGCCCAGAGAGTACTGTAAAACATTATGGGGTGGTATAAAAGTCTAAATGCTATTGCTATTTTTATTGTTGTTGTTATATCTTGCAGTTTCAGGGCATTGTGAGGGATTCCTCATGTGACAAAACTAGCTTGGAAAATCTTCAAAAGGCACTAAGAGAATATCAAACGAGAACGTCCTTAGTGGTATTAGTGGCAGCATTTGCTGAAGCTGCATCAAAAGGGAATAACAGATTTGGAAGGGACCTTGGAGGTCTTCTAGTCCAACCCCTTGCTCAAGCAGGAGACCATATACCACTCCAGACAAGTGGCTGTCCAGTCTCTTCTTAAAAGCTTCCAGTGATGGAGCACCCACAATTTCTGAAGACAAGCTGTCCTCACTGTTAGGAAATTTCTCCTTAGTTCTAGATTGCTTCTCTCCTTAATTAGTTTCCATCCATTGTTTCTTGTCTTGCCTTCTGG
Organism: Vipera berus; assembly: GCF_964194415.1. Classification (NCBI taxonomy): domain Eukaryota; kingdom Metazoa; phylum Chordata; class Lepidosauria; order Squamata; family Viperidae; genus Vipera; species Vipera berus. The sequence goes on from NC_138204.1 coordinate 206,284,821, forward strand.
TGCTTTGGAAAATAGGTTGACCCCTTTTCTTTGTGGCAGCCCCTCAAATATTGGAACACAGTTATCATGTCACCCCTAGTCCTTCTTTTCACTAAACTAGGCGAACCCAATTCCTGCAACCCTTCTTCATATGTTTTAGCCTCCAGCCCCCTAATCATCTTTGTTGCTCTTTTCTGCACTCTTTCCTGAGTCTCTACATCTTTTTTATAATATGGTGACCAAAACTGGATGCAATGTTCCAGCTGTGGTCTTACTAAGGCTTTATAAAATGGTACTAATACTTGAATTCTTGAATTCTACCTTCTGTTAATGAAGTTTAGGATTGCATTGCCTTTTTTGGCTGCTGCCACACCCTGCTTGCTCGTATTTAAGGGATTGTCCACTAGGACTTCAAAATCCCTTTCACAGTTACTGCTATTAAGCCAGGCTTCACCTAATCTATACCTGTACATTTAAGTGTTCTTACCTAGGTATAAAACCTTATAATAAAAAACCCCTTTGGAAAACATCAAGGTGACTTTAAGCTGGGCAACTTTGGCGCCTGCAGCAGGAACTGGAAATACAGCAGCCAGTAAACCTGGGTTGCTGCTTAAGGAAGATTTCTCTCAGCCTTCTCTGATAGCCAGTGGTGGGATTCAGCTGGTTCGCACGGGTTCAGCAGAACTGGTAGCTAAAATTGTTTAGTTCGGAGAACCGGCTGAGTGCACCCTGGAGAAGGCCTCCCAGGCCTAAAACGGCCCACTGGAAGTGCAGGGATGCCACTTCCAGAAGTCTGTTCTAGGCCTCAGAGGCCTGGAGGAGGCCTCCCAGGCATAGAACAGCCCGCCGGAAGTGCAGGGATGCCACTTCTGGAAGTCCATTCTAGGCCTCGGAGGCCCAGGCCTGCATCCATGCAGAGAACCAGTTGTTCAGGGATTTGAATCCCACCACTGCTGATAGCCATCTCTGTAGCAGATGACTGAAAGAAGCTGGAAACAGATCAACAGGAAGCAATCGAGTTACTTCACTTTTAAAAGCAAAGGAGTCACGTGGAGAAGATGGTTGGCTTCAACCTTCATCACTCTCTCCAAGGTTACTGTCACTTCTATTCCAGATGCTGTCGTCTTCCACCGGTAGAGAACAGACCTGTGTAAAAAAATAAAATAAAAAGGTGACTTCAGAATGGAAAGTCAGTGATAGAACCATCTTTCCCACACAGACACCTTCCAGATGTGGGTGTAATTGCAACACATCTGGAGAACATAAAGTGTGACCTCAAATTGAACTGCAGGGACAAGCTTCACTTCTCCAAATTCCACATCTGCACTGAAGGGCACCCAAAATAACAGCTGATGGGCCAAAGCACCAGCTGAAAATGTCTATCCTTGAGCAAACTGAGACAGAAAAAAGACACTGCAGTGAGATACAATCTTGTTTGTCTCGTTTTTGGCTTAGCAAAGTTGGGCAAACCCAAATACGATTGCCCGTTCTCCCTCATTTGTGGTTTAATGTTATGTGTGAACCCACCCAGTTTTGGCTTACTGAATGGAACACGTTTGAATAAATGATAAATGCCTTAATGTGATCTGTGAACACAATTACTGTGTCAGTCCTGCAAAGTTCAGCCACATTTTTAAGAAAAAGTGGGCCAGGGCTGGTTCTTGTCTTTCTGAAGGAGAGCTAATTCAATTTCTCCAGTCTTCAAAACAGCAGCTAGAGCAATTAATGTGATTATTAGCAAATGATTGCTCTGATTGAATACAGACTCCCAGACATCAACTGGGAATTAAACATTTCACACACCAAAGTCTCTCTAGAGACTGCAGAATGGATTGGGGGGAAAAGTGGATTACAGGGAGTCCTTGTTTAGCAAGAGCTTCATTTAGGGACTGTTACAACAGTTACAACAAGGGACGCGGTGGCTCAGTGGGTTAGGACGCTGAGCCTGTCGATCAGAAGGTCGGCAGTTTGGCGGGTCGAATCCCGAGTGCCGCGTAACAGAGTGAGCGCCTGTTATGCGTCCCAGCTTCTGCCAACCTAGCAGTTCGAAAGCACCTTAAAAATGCAAGCAGAAAAATAGGGACTACTATGGTGGGAAGGTAACAGCGTTCCGTGCGCCTTTGGCGTCTAGTCATGCCGGCCACATGACCATGGAGACATCCTTGGACAAGCGCTGGCTCTTCGGCTTTGAAACAGAGATGAGCACCGGCCCCTAAAGTTGGAAACGACTAGCACGCATGTGTGGGGGAACCTTTACCTTGACCTTACAACAGTGATGCAGAGTAATTTTGCAGCCAGTGCCCACATTCACAACCTTCCCATCATCTCTCTTTCAGTCACTTGTTTGCCATTACAGTTAGTATGTGTTGTCCTATGTAAAATCATAAGCGCAATTGCTGTCACATGATTTTTCACTTATCAGCCACTTAACTTAATGATGGAGTTGCTGGTCCCAGTCACTAAACGAGGACTACCTGTATTTATACTCCAACTCATTTACGTTAGCAATGCAAAAATGCATGGGAGATAAAAAGGAAAAAATGAAAATGCCCAAAGTCAATCAGAATAGAGCTGGGAGGGACCTTGGAGGTCCTCTAGTCCAGCCCCCTGTTAAAGCAGGAGACCCGAGACCATTTCAGCCAAGTGGCTGTCCAGTCTCTTTTTAAAAACCTTCAGTGATGAAGCACCCATAATGTTGAAAGCAAACTGTTCCATTGGTTAATTGTCCTCACTGTCAGGAAGTTTCTCCTTAGTTCTAGGTTGCTTCTCTCCTTGGTTAGTTTCCATCCGTTGCTTCTTGTCCTGCCTTCGGGTGCATTGGAAACTAAGTTGACCCCCTCTTCTTGGTGGCAGCCTCTCAAATATTAGAACACTGTTATCATTTCACCCATAGTCCTTCTTTTCTCTAGACTAGCCATACCCATTTCCTGCAACAGTTCTTCATATGTTTTTGTCTCCAGGCCTTTAATCATCTTAGTTGCTCTTCTTTGCATTTTTCCCAAAGTCTCAACATCTTTTTTATTATTATTATTATGGTGAACAAAACTGGATACGGCATTCCAGCATCTCAGGGGCTGCCACAAAGAAGAGGGAGTCAAGCTATTCTCCAAAGCGCCTGAAGGCAGGACAAGAAGCAACGGATGGAAACTAACCAAGGAGAGAAGCAACCTAGAACTAAGGAGAAACTTCCTGACAGTTAGAACAATTAACCAGTGGAACAACTTGCTTCCAGAAGCAGTGAATGCTCCAATACTGGAAGTTTTTAAGAAGAGACTGGACAGCCATTTGTCCGAAATGGTATAGGGTTTCCTGCCTGAGCAGGGGGTTGGACTAGAAGACCTCCAAGGTCCCTTCCAACTGCGTTATTCTGTTATTTTAAAAGTCCTGTGAATTGAGAAGGTGACTTTCTGGCAGTTTTGCAACCAGGTACCTTACACAATAGCTGTGATCATGTGGGTGTGTTGCTAGAGTGAGTGGCTTGGGAGAGAGATAAATTTAAAACAATGCATGGAAGAAGAGATAAGCTCCAGGAACAGGAAGCTGAATTTTGGAGTGGGAGGAAGGGAAGGAGGAGAGAATGTGGTGGCTGGCTTCAGTCTAGCTGTTGCAAAACAGGGCAAGAATTCCCATCAGTGGGAAAATTGGACCACCCAGATATTCTACAAAGCCACAATGTTAAAAAAAAATCAACTTTGCTGCAATTTCTAATAAAGAGGAGTAGGATCTGAAATCAATTAACTATAAACTGAAAGTAGGTGACAGCATGAGATCAATCAGGTCAGTATGAATCTTCTAGTAGAGCAAAACAATGGTGTGAAAACACCTAACCATCAAGATTATCTATCATTCGCCTTGGAACTGATTCTGAGATGTATTATTTCACAGCTGATCTATGTTTTGGATTATCTTTATTGTGTAGTGGGTCCAACGCAAGGAAGAGACGCCAGCCGGTGTGTGAGTTCAGCTCTTCATTGGAAGGGGAGTAGTGAACTGGGGAATGAGGGTTACCTGGCCTCCTTAAATACCTAGCCAGGTAAGCTGCCAGCCAATGGGGTTGGCCCTAGGTTTCCCGCCGAAACTGGGTTTCCCACCGAAACCGTTCAGGCCAATGCCCCCTAGTGGCTGTTGCTATGCAGGTGCCTGCATACATAACAATCTTCCTTCCTCACCAGCCCATTATTTGTAAAATATTGGCTGATGAAGAATTTTGAAGATAATCAAGCAAATGGATCTTCAAACACCTAGAACACGGGTCGGCAACCCGCGGCTCCGAAGCCGCATGCGGCTCTTTGAGCCGTCTCCTGCGGCTCCCAGCTGCCCGGTGCGCGCGCACCTCTTCGAACGGGCAGTGGTGCGCGCGCACCTCTCCAAATGGAGAGTGGCACCGCCCGTTTGGAGAGGTGCGCGCGCACCTCCCCGAATGGACGGAGGTGCGCGCGCACCTCCCCAAACCTTTGGAGAGGTGCGCGCGTACCTCTGCACGAACGGGCCGTGGCGTCGCTCTTTGAGGACGCTGCCGCGGCCCGTCTGCAAAGCTGCCGAAAGCGGCAGCTTTGCAGATGGGCCACGGCAGCTTCCTCAAAGAGCGACGCCGCGGCCCATTCCGAGAGGTGCGCGCACACCTCCCCGAATGGGCGGAGCTGCGCGTGCACCTCCCCAAACCTTTGGAGAGGTGCGGGCGTACCTCCACGCTAACGGGCCGCGGCGTCGCTCTTTGAGGAAGCTGCCGCGGCCCGTCTGCAAAGCTGCCGAAAGCGGCAGCTTTGCAGACGGGCCGTCGCCGTCGGGCAACCGGGAACCGGTTCCATCTCACTTTTTTAAAAAAATGGCAACCGCGTGCGTCCGCGCATGCGCAAAAAAACCATTTTGCGCATGCGCAAAACGGTTTTTGCGCATGCGCGTGCATGGACACACGCACGCGGCTCCCAGTTTTTTAAATTTGTGATGGAACCGGTTCCTGGTGGCTCTTTTCCTTTTTTAGGTTGCCGACCCCTGACCTAGAAGCAAGCAAAGCTGTTACTGGAAGACAACATGGGTTGGTCAAAAACAGATCAGGCCAAACCAAGGAAGATAGGAAGACACTACAGAAGGTGGTGAGCACAGCACAAAACATCGTGGGCTGTCTCCTGACACCACTGGATGACCTCACCAGGGCTCGCTGCCTTGGAAGAGTGAGGAAAATTCTCAAGGACGACTCACACCCTGGTCGATACCGCTTTACTCTCCTACCATCGGGTAGGAGATACAGGAGTACAGCCAGCCGTACCAACAGGATGAAGAACAGCTTCTATCCATGGGCTGTCAGGCTCCTGAACGGGAAATAACTCTATGTATGATTGACTTGCGAGACCGGTGTGTTGTGCAATTAGCTCACATGGTGTAACAAGATGGTGGGTTTGTTGTCACTGTGAGTTCGGGGGGTGGGGAACGAAGGGAGGCTCAGCCAATCTCACTGTACACATGTTGTAATTTGATAATAAAGGTTTATTCATTCAATCTTATTGCATTCTTTGACAAAGTGATTAAATTAGTGGGCCCGCAAAATGCTGTGGACATAGTATTCTTGGACTTCAGTAAGGCAGTTGACAAAGTTGACCACCATCTAGCTTGGTAGGATAGAAAAATGTGGGATTGACAGCTTCACCACCAGATGGGTTCAGAACTAGCTGATGGACTGAATTCAACATGTAGTCCTCAGTGGAATTACATCTACGTGGAAGGAAGTACACAGTGGGGTACCACAAGGTTCTGTCTTATGCTCAGTACTCTTCAATATCTTCATAAATGAATTAGATGAGGGGATAGAAGGGGAATTCATCAAATTTACAAATAGGAGAAATAGCCAACAACCTAGAAGTTAGGCTCAAGATCCAGACAGATCTTGACAAACGTGAATAATAATAATAATAATAATAATAATAATAATAATAATAATAATAATAATAATAATAACAACAACAACAACAACAACAACAATAATAATAATAATAATAATAATAATAATAATAATAATAATAATAATAATAATAATAATAATAATAATAATAATAATTTTATTTATATACCGCCCTTCTCCCGAAGGACTCAGGGCGGTGAACAGGGCAGATATATAAAAAATACAAAAATACAAAAGTTAAAAGAAAATTAAACATATGCCCAACTAAAAACAGTAAATACATATATTAAAAATGACAATAAAAACCCAACCCATCCCCCATCAGGCCAGGCCAATCTCACTGTACACTGTTGTATACTGGGCCCTATACAACAAAATGTGATTCAGCGACATGGAATATTTCTACACTTAGGCAAGTAAAACAAAATTGTCAGGTATAAAATAGGCGATAGCTGTGAGAGGAATCCAGGACTCTTAGTGGACAACCACTTAAGTATGAGCCGGCAGTATACGAGCCACTTAAGTATTAGCAGCTGCCTAAAAAGCCTGGGTTGCACACTGCCTTGGTAAGACCACACTTGGAATACTGCATCCAGTTCTAGTCACTTACAGCACAAAAGAGAAATTGAGACTCCAGAAAGAGAGCAGAGAAGAGCAAGCAAGATGAACAGTTGCAGGAACTGGGTATGTAACAGAAAGAGAAGTGTAAGAGAAAGACGAGGGGTGACATGATAGCAGTCTTCTAATATTTAAGAGGCACAAAGGAGAGGTGGACAGCCTATTCTGCAAAGCACCTAAGGGAAAGACAAGAATTAACTCATGGAAACCTATCAAAGAGATCCAACTTAGAACTAAGGAGAAATTTCCTGACAGTGAGAGTCATTAATCAGTGGGACGCCTTACCTCTGGAGATTGTGGGTGCTCTATTACTGGAGAATGTTAAGTAGAAATTGGACATCAATTTCTCTGGAATAGTATAGGGTCTTCTGCTTGAGCAGGGGGGATAGACTAAAAGATCTTCAAGGTCCTTTCCAGCTCTTGTTATTCAGGGCTTTTTTTGTCATAGAACGCTCAGAACGGAGTTCCGGCACCTTTTTTGGATGGAACCTTGTAGGGTATGCAGGGAGGGTTGTATGCCATGTGTGAGTTCTGGCACCTTTTTCTTTTACAAAAAAAGCACTGCTGTTATCTGTATGAAAGTTGGTGAATGTTTTTGTGCTGGTTTGGCTGGCCCTAATGAGGCTTTCCCCCAAATATGGTACAGCAAAGCTATAGCTACTATTTTTCCTTTTGCCACTTTGCTTCTGCTACAATCCCTTTTAATCTTGAAGACACCAAAGGGTGGGTGGGACCTTGTGTGTTTGTCAGTATCTTGATGGATGGATCCTATCCTAAGCTGATATATAACTGAAAATGATGGTGCTCTTGGTAGAAACTCTGCCCAGCCCAAATGTCAAACCTTAACAAAATACTAAATCGTGGTTGAATGTAAAAGTTTTCTGAACCAACAGTGACCCCTGCTGTTTCTGATCTCTTTCCGTTTTCTCTTTAGCTGCACAAAGCTTTCAGATGAGGAGTTTCACAATGCACAAAAGACAGAAGGAAGCTCCACACTCTCCAGACGTGCAATTTTAGCAACCCTCAGTTGCCCGCTTCAAAAGATCCTCCTGAATGCCTTTACACGAGTGTTGCTTTCCTCCTGGAAAAGAAAAGGCTGGCAAGGCAAGAAGGAACGTGTGGAAGATCATTAAAGAGAGATCCAACCAAGAACTAAGGAGAAATTTCCTAACACAACAATTAATGCAATAGTTTGCCTCCCGAAATTGTGAGTGCTCCATCACTGGAGGTGTTCATTTGTCCATCACGCAAAGTATTAGTAAAAAGGTAAAGGTTCCCCTGCACATGCGTGCTAGTTGTTTCCAACTCTTGGGGCCGGTGCTCATCTCCGTTTCAAAGTCGAAGAGCCAGCGCTTGTCCGAGGAAGTCTCCATGGTCATGTGGCCGGCATGACTAGATGCCAAAGGCGCACAGAACGCTGTTACCTTCCCACTGTAGTGGTCCCTATTTTTCTACTTGCATTTTTACGTGCTTTCGAACTGCTAGGTTGACAGAAGCTGGGACGAGTAACAGGCGCTCACTCTTTTACGTGGCACTCAGGATTCGACCCACCAAACTGCCAATCTTCTGATTGACAAGCTCAGCCTCCTAACTCACTGAGCCACCACATCCCTTAAAGTATTAGTACCACTTTATAAAACCCTAGTAAGACCAAACCTGGAGTACTGCAGCTATGTTTGGTCACCATATCACCCAAAAGATGTTGAGAGTTTGTAAAAAATTCAGAGAAGAGCAAGTAATGATGATGATGATGATGATGATGATGATGATGATGATGATGATGATGATGATGATGATGGAAGGGACTTTGGAGGTCATCTAGTCCAACCCCCTGCTCAGACAGGAAACCCTATACCATTTCGGACAAATGGAAGTCCAGTCTCTTCTTAAAAACTTCCAGTGTTAGAGCATTCACAACTTCTGGAGGCAGGTTGTTCCACTGATTAATTGTTCTGTCATGAAATTTACCCTTAGTTCTAGGTTGCTTCTCTCCTTGGTTATTTTCCATCCGTTGCTTCTCGTCCTGCCTTCAGGTGCTTTGGAGAATAGCTTGACTCCCTCTTCTTTGTGGCAGCCCCTGAGATATTGGAACACTGCTGTCATGTTCCCCCTCACCCTTCTCTTCATTGAACTAAACATACCCAATTCCAGCAACTGTTCCTTATATGTTTTAGCCTCCAGTCTCCTAATCATCTTTGTTGCTCTACTGCATTTCTTGCTTATTTGCAATAATTGCAGTCCCTTGATATTTTTCTCCAAAGGTGATAAAGCTTTACAGATTATGCCTTCCAAGGGCTATACTTGAATAGTATTGGAATAAGCGAGGGTGATAGTTGAGAAGAACTGGAGATGACTCTTAGATTGATGGAGGCAACAACATGGGAGCTCTGGAGAAAGGAAGCGATGGTTGGGACATATGTGTATTTTAGATTCATAGAGATGGAGACATGGGCCTCATTCTCCTTAATATTTGGATGTAATCTTAGCCACCAAGCACTTGATCTATTTGGGAACCACGCAGTTGTCAGCTTACATAAATTAAACATACATATGGGGCGTAATGAGTAGTTTTCTCATCCCTGGGCATTAGATAACTGTGACGGAGTTCACAGTTGTGTTAGAGTATTCCTGCAATGGATTACAAACCACAGCTGCTGGATTCAGTCAACATGCCCACTTCAAACCAAACGAACCAAACCACGTTAGGGTTTAATGAGTTCTGTGAAATCAGGATGATAACTCATGGTGATTAATTTGGGAGTCATTACTGGCATTCTTCAGGGGGAAAAAGGAACTGCTACTGGAATTGGGCATGTCTAGTTTAGTGAAAAGAAGGATTGGAGGTGACCTAATTGCAGTGTTCTAATATTTGATGGGCTGCCATGAAGAAGAGGGGGTCAACCTCTTTTCCAAAGCACTAAAACGAAAGACAAGAAGCAATGAATGGAAACTAATGAAGGAAAGAAGAAACCCAGAACCAAGGAGAAATCTCCTGAGTGTTGGAACAATTCAGTGGAACGACTTGCCTTCAGAAGTTGTGGGTGTTCCATCACTGGAGGCTTTCAAAAAGAGACTGGGCAATCATTTATCTGAAATGGTGTAGGATCTCCTGCTCAAGCAGGGCATTGGACTTGAAGACCTCCAAGGTCCCTTCCAAGTCTATTTTTCTAACTTCTATGGAAGCCAAGCTAACCCTGAAGCTGCTATCTATCTATATGTGGAGCTGCTCGGCCTTTCCAGTCATGTGAAAAAAAAATAGGGGGAGATGCCATTTCTTCTTTCAACAGCCACAGAAGTAAATCAATGCAAAACATCCCCTATTCCTCTTTGGCAGTATTTTTTTTTTGCCCAAGCGCTAAATGGAATTGCAAAAAGTGGCCTCAGCAAACCAGAGAAGGTGAGACACAATTCGGGAATGATTCTGCACCTCTCACTCTTTTATTTCTTTTATAGATCAATTAGTTCCTGAGGGGTCCTTTGTGCTCTCTGAGCTTGGTTGTTTTCTTACCGATGGTTCATTACCCAAACTAGGTAACATCATCAGCGCTACAGTTCTAGCGCTGATCATGTTACCTGGTTTGGGTAATGAAACGTCTGCAAGAAAACAACCAAGCTCAGAGACCACCAAAGGAACTCTCATTTCAACCCTGAACTACAAATATTCTCCTTTAAATTACTTTCTGGTTTCAAAAGCTTATCTTGAAAAAAAGAAATGGCAAGAAGTAATGGTGGGTTTTTATTCCCTTTCACAATTCTTCCCATCCCAGCAAAGTTTTCCTATATACTTTGGACTTGGCAGGAAACGAAAGATAGAATACAGGTCATCCTCAACTTACCACTGACCCCAGATTTTCTGTTGGCAAGCGAGTCAATTGTGAATTTTGCCCCATTTTATGACCTTCCATTTATGACCTCTTTCATTTAACCATGAGACAGTTGTTAAATGAATCACTGCAGTTAGTAACACGGTCGTGAAGTGAATCTGGCTTCCCCATTGACTTTGCTTGTCGGAAGGTCACAAAAGGGGACCACATGATCCCAGGACATTGTGATCGTCATAAATTTGAACCAGTTGCCAAGCGCTGAGCCATGTGGTGCAGTGGTTAGAGTGTAGTACTGCAGGCTAAATCACTGCTCACTCCAGGAGTTCGATTCTGCCCTGCTCAAAGTTGACTCAGCCTTCCGTCCTTCCAAAGTTGGTTAAATGAGGACCCAGATTGTTGGGGGCCATATGCTAACATTGTAAACCACTTAGAGTTGGCTGTTAAGCACTATGAAGCGATATATAAGTTGAAGTGCTAGTGCTAGTGCTATCCAATTTTTGATCACGTGACCATCGGAATACTTCAACAGTTGTAAGTATGAAAAATGGTCATTAATCTTTTTTTTTCTCAGTGACATTGTCATTTTGAATGGTCACTAAATAATAATAATAATGCTACAAAAAACTGCGCTACTCGGAACATCTTACATTTTAAGGAGATACCTGGTTGATACCTAGAATGCTGGCAGCAACCCATGTCAACCATTAGTGCCAGTCAATTTGAGGGTTCAGTTGACTGAGCTTCATGTTTTATGAATAAAAGTTTAATAATAATAATAATAATAATAATAATAATAATAATAATAATAATAATAATAATAATAATAATAATAATATTGGAAGGGATCTTGGAGGTCATCTAGTCCAACCCCCTGCTCAGACAGGAAACCCTATAACATTTCAAACAAATGGTTGTCCAATCTCTTCTTAAAAACTTCCAGTGTTGGAGCATCCCCAACTTCTGGAAGCAAGTTGTTCCCCTGATCAATTGTTCTGATTGTCAGGAAATTTCTCCTTAGTTCTAGGTTGCTTCTCTCCTTGACTAGTTTCCATCCGTTGCTTCTTGTCCTGCCTTCAGGTGCTTTGGAGAATAGCTTGACTCCCTCTTGTATGTGGCAACCTCTGAGATATTGGAAGACTGCTATCATGTCCCCCCTCGTCCTTCTCTTCATTAGACTAGACATACCCAATTCCAGTAACCGTTCCTTATATGTTTTAGCCTCCAGTCCCCTAATGAAGTGTTGTAAGTTCAGGACTATCTGTACCCCAACATGATTGCTCCTAATGAGCAACTTGGAGGTCTTTTTGGGAAGAAAAACACTAGGGAAGGGGAGAACTAAGCTGTCTCTGTAACTTCCTCATTGGTCGTGCTTCATTTAGGACGGCAACCTCAAGGCTGCTTTTCAATCGTTCAATATTCTGGAGAGATTCTCTTTCAAAGGTTTTGATCTAATAGGGCAGTGACTACATTGCATCTCTATAAGGACCTTACAGATGGGTCTTCCCTGGCCCATGTGACTTTAAACATGTGCAGAGTGCAGCTGGGATATATCCCATGTTTATTGCATGCTTCCTATGTTCAAACAAAGACATTGGCCAAAGGGACTGGCGGTGAAATGACCAGCTCAAAAGTAAAAAAAGAAAAAAACCCACTCCAGACAGGAAAATCCCCAAAGCATATTGGATTGTTCAAGCCAGCTGTGAAACTTAAACCTGCCTTATCAAATGACATGAGAAGGAAGCCCCACATCCCCCACACCCCTTAGACATGACTCCAGCCTCAAAGGTTGGAGGCCGCCAAGTGAGGGAACAGGAGCTTTAAAAGGAGGAAGGAGGAATGCGAGAATCAACAAGGAAATGTCCCTTTAAGCCCAGCCAAATGGCAGACCGTGTAATAAAGCAGTGGGCAGCAGGGTTTATACCTTTTCCTTCTGTCTCTTTTTTCTGCTGGCACAATTCTAATTAAAATCTGGCCTCTGCAGTTAAAAAGAGAGGTTTATCAGTAAGGGTTAAGTTCATTTATGAGATGAAATTCTACAGATAAGATGGCAGAAGTAAAATCCCCTGAGTTTCATTTCTGATGGCTTCATGGATACAGTTGTAAAGTCGTCTTCTTCTTCTTCTTCTTCTTCTTCTTCTTCTTCTTCTTCTTCTTCTTCTTCTTCTTCTTCTTCTTCTTCTTCTTCTTCCTCCTACTCTTCTTCTCCTCTTCTTCTCCTTCTCCTCCTCCTCCTCTTCTTCTTCTCCTCCTCCTCCTCCTCCTCCTCCTCTTCTTCTTCTTCCTCCTCCTCCTCCTCCTCTTCTCCTCCTCCTCCTCCTCCTCTTCTCCTTCTCCTCCTCCTCCTTTTCTTCTTCTTCTTCTTCCTCCTCCTCTTCTTCTCCTCTTCTTCTCCTCCTCCTTCTCCTATTCTCCTCCTCCTCCTCTCCTCCTCCTCCTCCTCCTCCTCCTCCTCCTTCCTTTTTCACAGTTACAAGTTTTGAAGCATCCCTATGATCATGTGATCAAAATTCCAAAGCTTGGCAACTGGTTCGTTCTTATGACCAGTGTTGTGTCCCAAGGTCATATGATGGCCTTTTGCAACATTCTGACAAGCAAAGACAATGGGGAAGCCAGATTCACTTAACAGCCAGGTTACTAACTTATCAACTGCAGTGATTCACTTAATAAATGTGGCAAGAAGGGTCATAAAATGGGGCAAAACCCGCTTAACAAATGTCTCATTTAACCACAGAAATTTTGGCCTCAATTGTGGTCTTAAATCGAGGACTATCTGTAGTTTTCAATATAGGACTGCAATGCAGCCCAAAATTTCCATTGGTAAGCGAGACAATTGTTAAGTGAGTTTTGCCTAATTTTATGACCTTTCTTGCCACAGTTGCTAAGTGAATCACTGCAGTTGTTAAGTTAGTAGCAGAGTAGCTACGTGAATTAACCTCTGAGCTGCCTTCCAATTCTGTTATTCTGTTCAGTTCTGAATCTGGCTTCCCCATTGACTTTGCTGGTCAGAAAAATCAGAAACAGGGTCACATGACCCAGGCATTGCAACTGTCATGAATACATGCCAGTTGCCAAGCAGTCCAATTTTGATCACATGACCACAGGGATGCTGTAATGGTCTTAAGTGTGAAAAACGATCATAAGTCAATTGTTTTTCAGTGCCACTGTACATTCGATCACTAAATGAATGGTTATAAGTTGAGGACTGCCTATACCAGACATGTCAAACAAAAGGCCTGGGGGCCAGATCCAGCCCGCAAAGTGGTTTCATGCGGCCCGTGAAGCCATCCTGGAAACAGTGAGGGAATGGCCCCCACTGCCTTGGCCCTGGCCCAGAGACCCTCCTTCTGCCAGAGACCCTCAGATCTGTCCCGCTCCTGCCCAGGCCCCCATAGGCACCCTTGATGTGAACGATGTAGAGCTGGCCACGCCCACCCAGTAGGCCATACGCACTCTAGCCACACCCACCCAGTAGGCCACACCCACCCTGGCCATACTCACCCGGCCCCCTGAGGGCAACCGCAATGCTGATGCGGCCCTCAATGAAATTGAGTTTGACACCCCTGGCCTATATCGTCCTTCAGTCACCCATTCCCACAGTTAAGGTTCTAACTTTATCTTGTAGGAAAGATGTTCAAACTCCCTGAATATTTTGCTTGGCCTCTCCTATGCAATTCTTCCAGTCTATTTTATTTATTTTTTTCAAATGTGGGGGTCAGAACTTTCCACACTGTATTCCAGAAAGTGATACCCCATAAAGTTGCGACTATGTTGGCATTTTTCTTTCTGATCCCTTTCTGATGAACCCTGGTAGGCTGCATTAACAGAGGGAGAGAATCAAGATCGCGTGAAGTACTAATACCACTTTACAATGCCTTGGTAAGGCCACACTTGGAATACTGCCTCCAGTTTTGGTCACCACGATGTAAAAAAGACATTGAGACTCTAGAAAGAGTACAGAGAAGAGCAACAAAGATGATTAGAGGTCTGGAGGCTAAAACATATAGGGAACGGCTGCTGGAATTGGGTATGTGTAGTTTAACGAAGAGAAGGATGATGGGGGAGATGATAGCAATGGTCCAATATCTCAGCGGCTGCCACAAAGAGGAGGGACTCAAGCTATTCTCCAAAGCACCCAAAGGCAGGACAAGAAGCAACGGATGGAATCTAACCAAAGAGAGAAGCAACCTAGAACTAAGGAGAAACTTCCTGACAGTTAGAACAATTAACCAGTGGAACAACCTGCCTCCAGAAACTGTGAATGCTCCAACACTGGAAGTTTTTAAGAAGAGACTGGCCAGCCATTTGTCTGAAATGGTATAGGGTTTCCTGCCTGAGCAGGGGGTTGGGCTAGATGACCTCCAAGGTCCCTTCCAACTACTTCTTCTTCTTCTTCTTCTTCTTCTTCTTCTTCTTCTTCTTCTTCTTCTTCTTCTTCTTCTTCTTCTTCTTCTTATTATTATTATTATTATTATTATTATTATTATTATTTATTATTTAATTTGCTTTCATTTCAAGGGTTATCACTGAATTATCTATTATGATCCCATTCCATCCTCCTGGTTTTTTTTCAGATTAGTTACAGACAGCCATGCAGAGGAGAAAACATTTTTTTTAACCCTCTAGTTAGTATAAAAAATGGAATAGAGTTGCGTATGCCGCTTGATTGACATTTCACTCAGTTTAAAAATTCCTCCTGGAGTCTTTTTATTTTTAATCAACCAGAATAGCTTAGCATCATATGCAAACTTGGCCAAGTCATTGCTTATGCCTTGAAGACTATTTATGGACAATTAGATCCCTGAGGGATTTTACTTCTCACTTCACTAATTCTTTGCTTGCTTGCTTGCTCGCTCGCTTTTTAAAAAAAACACAAAAAAACAAGCTATCAATCTATAAAAAGTCATGACCACTTAGCCAAGGCTGTCGAATTTATTCAAGAGTATTAAGAAGGAAGAACTTCATCAACAGCTTTTCAAAAATTCGAGTATAACATGTTGAGAAGGATAGGGTTAGGGTTTCCTCCATCCGTGAGTCTGTTGATTCAGTTTCAAACCACTGTATGAGGTTGGTGAGGTAGGATTTAATTTATTCACTCAATTTATTGTACCTTGGACACATATAAGGAGTCTGGAGAAGGCTCTGTTGCTAGGGAAAGTGGAAGAAAAAAGAAGATGACAAGCAAGGTGGGTGGAGTAGTGCATCGTTGGAAGACTGGAAAGTTGAGGGACTGATTGACATGGAGAAAATCTATGCTGTCTGAAATGGTGTAGGCTAGGGCCTTCTGCTTGGAAGGTCCCTTCCGACTCTGTTATTCTGCTATTCTAAGATCAACTTGATGGTACATAATCAATCCATTCATTTATTTGAGAGGCTGTCCAATTCTAAAAAGAGGGACACGGTGGCTCAGTGGGTTAGGAGGCTGAGCTTGTTGATCAGAAGGTCGGCAGTTTGGCGAGTCGAATCCCGAGTGCCGCGTAGCAGAGTGAGCGCCTGTTACTCGTCCCAGCATCTGCCAACCTAGCAGTTCGAAAGCACGTAAAAATGCAAGTAGAAAAATAGGGACCACTACGGTGGGAAGGTAACAGTGTTCCCTGCACCTTTGGCGTCTAGTCATGCCGGCCACATGACCACGGAGACGTCCTTGGACAAGCGCTGGCTCTTCGGCTTTGAAACAGAGATGAGCACTGGCCCCTAGAGTCGGAAACGACTAGCACGCATGTGTGGGGGAACCTTTACCTTTACCTTTAGAGTTGGATAGTTTATGGCTTATCATGTTATGGGAATCCAGAATTGCTTTAACCTCTGTTAAGAACCTGGCCATCACATTTTGGGGGCAGGGAGAGATTCGTATGTAGGGTTTAGTTCACTGGGCAAATGCAAATATTGGGTTGCAATTCAGAAAATATCTATCAGATTACTTTCCAATAGGTTCAGTTACATTGTTTGTCTTTTTTTTTACTGGGTTTATCACTGGGTACAAGTTTGTAAACTACTCTATGCATTTTCCAAATGGGTTCATTGTATTATTCTATTGTAAATTACCTTGCAAAAGATAAGTGGCAAGGAGACGTGGGTCCATTTATTTTAAAATAACTGAACAATTAAATCTGGATTACGTTAGAAGTACTTTTGAATCATCTTGGAAGAACCTTCCAAGAAAGAAATTATAAAAATAATTTCTCAGGAGATTATTTTTCCCAAGCGCAATGAATGAAGTCATTATTCAATAACATTGCAACAGGTTAACATTAGCAGATCTTTTATTAAGATTTTTCCTCCTTTTTCTGCTTGTCTGTCTCAATACCTAGAGAACGTCCCATAAAAATTGCACACACCAGCCAGGAAAACATCGTCCCAAGGATGACTTTGAAAATTTGCTATCCAAAAACTCTTTGTAATTTTTCATTCACAAAACTGCTATGTGTAAATATGTGGTCACTGAATGTCTTGGATAAGCCTATTACAGTAATTCTTACCACAATGGACAAGGTGTGCTGGCTGATTGGAAGGAACTTGTTTCTTTCTGTTGGAAACCACAGGAGTTTCTCCGAGTCTTTTTTGCTAATGATTCCTAGAAGAGGAGCAGATTGCAGCGATGTTTATATGTGTGTGTATCGGTACAACAGCCACTTATCTAGATACCAGCTGATTTGCAATTTCTAAGACAGCACCCATTTGCTGCAGAAGATTTCAGAATAACAGAGTTGGAAGGGACAAGGAGAAAACCCTATACCATTTCAGACAATAAATGTCCAGTCTCTTCTTAAAAACCTCCAGTGTTGGAGCATTCACCACTTCTGAAGGCAACCTGTTCCACTGATTAAATGTTCTTACTGTCAGGAAATTTCTACTTAGTTCTAGGTTGGTTTTCTCCTTGATTAGTTCCCCATTGCTTCTTGTTTTGCCTTCAGGTGCTTTGGAAGATTGGTTGACCCCCTTTTCCTTGTGGCAGTCATTGGCTTTGTAGTCCAAGAACTCCTGAGAACCACGAGCTGAGGAAAGTTGGACTACATTCATGCATTCTTGACCAGTTTTTGTGAAGACTGCTAGTGAAATTATTGTTAAAAGACAAGAGAGGTGAGTGGGTAAATAAATCTATAAAGTTCACGTGGTATGACCTATTTCACAGGGGTGAAGAGCTGAAGAAGCTTCTTGGGTGAGAAGCGAAACGTCCTCAAAGTGAAACAAGAAAGCCCACTTGCCTCATAAAAAAGCATATTTGGGGTGCTGAGAAGATCCAATGGGACCTCATTGCAAACCTCCAATGGGACCTCATTCCATTTAGGTTGGAATCCTCTCTCCGGTGATCAGAGAGGGGGGACTTTATTTTATTTTTACCACCGGGGTGATTGATTATTCCTTTTTGAGGATAGAGAAGGAGCAATGCATTCAGCTGATGCTTGGAGTCTCAGAGCTGCAGTTGTTCAGTAAGCCAATGTGCCCACATACATCTCCAAAGAAACAAAAAGGAAGGCTAGCTGTGCTTCCAGAAGAAGCACCAAAGTAAACAGGAGCATCAGAGAACATCAGGAAAGAGAAGGTCAGGAGATTAATAAGTTCTGTCATATTGCCCATGGAAACCATACTCTGATCTGGAAAGCCCCCACAACTAGAAGCTATTTGGGGAGAGAATCAACAGATTTGACTCAAAACTCCAAAACTACATCCAAAATCCATAAATATTGGAAATCCTAACCAGAGTGTTGAAGATGTGTAGGAAGAGACTCTTGGTAAACATATTGATTGCATTAAATTGCTGAACGGTAATGCCAGCAGCTAAGAATGTAGTTGGTTACATTACAAAAAACATGGCACTCCTGATTTCAATCACTAATATTGTCAGTCTGGTTCTCATTCTCAACCGGAACAAACACTAAAATAGGTAGAAAATATATATGTTTGTTTGTTTGTTTGTTCGTTCGTTCATTCATATTTCCCTCCATCCCTTTGCTTCTTAATACTTCTCCTGCTTCTTCTCGCAATTTCTATGTTCAGCATTGACTTCCTATATAAAACATTGAGTGAGTGATTGTATAAGATTCCATGTTTCCCAAAGCCCCAATAATAACACAGTAATTCACAATGTTACACATAGGATAACTTGCTCGGAAGTCATTTTTCTCTATTTTTTCAGGCTTATTTAGGTTCTCTAGCTTTTACTCCAGGATAGGCCTCAATTCCAGTGTGTTGTTCCCCCCCCCCAAAAAAAAATAAATAAGTAAATAAATAAATAAGGAAGCCTTGTTTGGTGAACTCTCCTTGCACCCGTTCAGAAAATCGGCAGTCTTAGAAATAAAGGGATCTTTCCTTGACATAAGGGAAAAGTATTTCTAAGCCTGCACAAGAAGAAACTCAAGTGGAGCTGATATAATCTGCTTTGGGAAGATTAAAGAAAGGAGCGTCTTCATTCCTTCATCAACAAAGGCAAGCTGATTTGTCTTCAGTGGACAAGGCAGATAAGGGGAATGAAGGCTCCTCTCCAGCCAGCAATGTTTGTGTCTCTTTCACACCAGGGGATCTTATCCAAGTGTCTTTCTCTGAAATTCAGTGTTTGTTTGCCCTGGGGCCACAGATAACTGTTGGGTGGGAAGCTTGCGGTGTACTTGTTCAAACAGTTCCTCCACCTGACTGGCCTAATGGGAGTAAACAACGAAGGCCGTCAAGCGAAACAACCCACCCCAAGATGGGCAAGCTGATCCCTTTGGATTGCCTTCCCTAACTTGATGTCCTCCAGATGTACCAGTCCCATCATTCCAGGCTCAAATACTGGAGAGTTGTAGGGGCCAAAGTCCAGGAAGTCCTGAGATAGGGAAATTTGCTTTGGCAAAACAAAACTCTCTAGAATAGAGAGAACTCCTTGGGTATTCGGTCAAAATCCTCTTAGTTCCTGACACTGATATCCACAAAAGGGTGCTGCTTGTGTGGGTTATAAATTGAGATAATTCGCTTAAGATAATTGGCTAAAAGTTGCATTGAAAGCAGCTGAAAAATTCTCTATTCCTGTGGATAGAGGCTTGGTTGGTAAGTTGGTTGATAAGCTCAGGAGAAGCTTACGGAGATTATGGAGTGTCAAAGGCTTCAAAGAGTATCTTGCTTAGAAGCAAAGACCTTCTTTGGACAGAAATGGGCTCTACTGCTGGGATAAGGAACCTAGGTTCCATGAACTATAGTTCCCACCTGTCAGGTGCAAGAAATCAGGAACCAAGGCTATTCAAATGAATACGAGTTTATTCCATGTTAGCTCTCTACAAGAATCTGAACTACTAATTGGCAGGGCAAATTGGCGGTAGCTAAGAGTCAGTGGAAGTAAAGGAGGGCTGGACTTAGGTCTCTTGCGGGCACAAAGGGACTCCAAGTGGATGACATGTTTGAACCCTCTCTCAGGCTCAGCCTGGTCATCTCCGACCATTCCTTCTTAGTGGGCATGCTAGCAAGAAGAACTATGCATTTACATGAGAAAGGTCACCATTCTCCACTCATATCCTTACTTTGCCCATCATATCTTCTGAAGCTTATTAATGCATGCATGAATTCTGTAAGTTGATATCAACCACGTTGGCCTAGAAGAAGCCATAATTTGACTCAATGCAAGGCATTCTCATATTTCCTAGCTCTGAAAAGTTACAAGCAGACCTTCCTGCCTAGTTGTCAACCCTTTCATTGCAATAGGTATTTGAGGATGACCTCCTCCATAGCATAGATTTTGGCAGTGAAAAATTCTACTGCATCCAGTTTGATCAACATATTATAAAAAAAAAGATGTTGAGAGACTGGAAAGAGTGCAGAAAAGAGAAACAAAGATGAATAAGAGGCTGAAGGCTAAAACATATGAAGAACGATTGCAGGAATTGGGTAGTCTAGCGAAAAGAAGGACTAGGGGTGACATGATAGCACTGGTTCCAGTATTTAAGGGGCTGCCACAAAGTAGAGGGGATCAACCTATTTTCCAATGCACTAGAAGCAGGGAAAGAAACAATGGATGGAAACTAATCAAGGATAGTTCTAGTTCCTACTTCTAGAACTAAGGAGAGATTTCCTAAAAGTGAGAACAATCAACCAGCTTGCCTTCAGAAGTTGTGGGTGCTCTACCACTAGAGGTTTTTAAGAAGAGACTGGGGCAGCCACTTGTCTGGAATGGCATAGGGTCTCCAGCTTGGAGAATCTCCCTTCCAACTCTTTTATTCTGTTAAAAATCTTCAGTGTGTGGTCATCACGATGCATGGTGACAAATAAATCATGCCAATTAATCAGGTGTTGTGTGCAAAGCTATCCCATGTCTCTTTTGAATATGGCCCAAGTACTACAGAAGTTCATACATGCTTCTATAAATCGTTATCTTATCCTTTCAGTTGTATTTCATCCTATTTTCTTGACAGAGGGTTATTTTTATCTGAACTGTTAACAGTGGGCCTCTAGCTTATCTCTTATCACTTTTTGTAAGGCTAGAAATGTAAATTAATGAATGGAAATGCTAAAAGCAGCCACTGCATTCACCCGACTGTTTAGTAGGAAATCATACTCCCTTCAGAGTTTTCTTGTGATTGGTGGGTAGTTTGGACAGATATAGTCAGTGCTTTTTTTTGTAAAAGAAAAAGGTGCCGGAACTCACACAGGTCATACAACCCGCCTTGCCTACCCTACAAGGTTCCATCCAAAAAAGGTGCCGGAACTCCGTTCTGAGCGTTCTATGAGAAAAAAAAGCCCTGGATATAGTAGTTAGATTCTCAAAACTCATTCTGGGCCACCTAAAACGGGCATGCATGTTCTCAGTGTTTCCATTATGCTCTCATGCGTCCGATCAGCTTGAAAAAAAATTCTTAAATTGTGGAGTCCTTGGAGCTCTTGGAGCTTTGTTACTTGCTTGCAGATATTTCATTACCCAACTAGGTAATATCATCAGTGTTAGTGAATGTAAAGCTTGTTCAATGTTTATATACAGTAGCCATTGTTGGTGGGGGTGTAGTTTTCTCCTCAATACTTGATTAGAGTATTGTTTTCTGCTAGATTGTTTATTTTTATTTATTTTATTTTAATTCCATTTATATCCCGCCCTTCTCCGAAGACTCAGGGCGGCTTACAAGCTTAGCAGTAGCCTTTATTCTATGTATATGCCTGATTATTAGGGCTTTCATACACCCCCCAAGCGGCATTATTACAAAGTCAGCTTAATTGCCCCCCACAATCTGGGTCCTCATTTTACCTACCTCGGAAGGATGGAAGGCTGAGTCAACCTTGAGCCTGGTGGGATGCGAACCTGCACTAATTGCAGGCAGGTTTGTCTGTGTTAATCCCTGTTTATCAACTGATCAACTTCATCAGTGTTATAGTTGAGGCCTTTCTGGAGGATATTATGCTCTGTGTTGGATAGTAGATGGCTGGGTACTTTGACTACCCATTTGGGATCACCATCAAGCCTACATCTCTAAGACAATCTGAACGAAAAATGGAAAACAAAAGTCAAACCCAGATTATTCAAGCTAAATCCAAGAAGGAAAGAGATATCTGCAACAAAATTGACAGTCAATATGTCCAGCCACCATAATCCATACAGTTCAACTCTGAGCAACATGTATTCTCCTCTAGTGGAACTTCTGAAGTTGTTTGAATCCTCAAACTCACATGTTCATGTCCCAGAGTTTGAAAAATGATGGTTTAGTGCTTTGTGTGAACCCAGACCTCGACTATATAGAATACAAAATAATAGAGTTGAAAGGGACCTTGAAGGTCTTCTAGTCCAATCTCGTCCTTGAGTAGGAGACCCTACACCATTTCGGATAAACGGTTGTCCAGTCTCTTTTGAAAGCCTGCAGTGATGGAACACCCACAGCGTTTGCAGGCAAGCTGTTCCGTTGGTTGATTGCTCTCCCCGTTAGGAAATTTCTCCTTAGTTCCAGGTTGCTTTTCTCTTTGGTTAGTTTCCATCCAGTGTTTCTCGTCTTGCCATTTGGTGCTTTGGAAAATATTTCTACCCTCTCATCTTTCTACTCGTCCCTCAAATATTGGAACAGTGCTGTCACGTCTCCCCTAGTCCTTCTTTTCACTAGACTAGACATACCCAATTCCTGTAACTGTTTTTTTTTTAATGTTTTAGCCTCCAACCCCCTAATCATCCTTGTTGCTCTTGTCTTTCCAGACTCTCAATATCATTTTTATATTGCATATTCCTCAGAATAGGCCTAAGACACTAGCCCTGATCATTTCTCCCTGTCTGTCTGTCTGTCTGTCTGTCTGTCTGTCTGTCTGTCTCTCTCTCTCTCTCTCTCTCTCTCTCTCTCTCTCACACACACACACACACAAGCCCTGCTTAGCAAGTCAATGGATATGACCTTCATGTTTTTAACACTGATTATTATAATTAGTTTCTCTAATTTGAACTCTGGCCCAGTATATTCCTATGGTGCCAACAAGCTACTGTATGTTGTGTGTGTGTGTGTATGTGTGTGTGCGTGCAAGCATATGTGGGTGTGTGAGAGAGTGAAATAATAGGGTATTTGGAGGGGGGCATGCCCTCCCAGTTCAGTTAACGCTTGCAGGAAGTGGTTTGCCAGCCCCTGCACCAGAACTGATACCCCTTCTCAGAAATGAACAGGCAGTTCTCTAAAGATAGATTGCGCAAATTAAGAAGAAAACCCACTGGGGGCCTTCGAGGCCTCCAGCTGTTAATTTCCCCAGTGCCGAGTTCTAGGAGACCATCAGAAGATCCACTTCTGCCCACCCCCTCCCCATTTTGCCCACCCAGCATTTTACGCAGCTGCCTCCCGGGCGAATCCAAGCAACGTTCAGCACCCATGGAGGCCTCTTATGCAAGTGGTCTTCGGTTTCACATCCGCAGCTCCCCCAATTTTTTTTCCCAAAGTGTGACAGCTGCACACATCCTTTATTGCCCCCACCCCACCCCCGGGGTCTGTGTAATCGTAACTGTAATTTCGAACATTGTTCCCAAGGCTGCCATGCCAACGGCCTGGCTTGTGAAACTCTTGGCCCTCTACAAAACTTTTCACCTTGGTTTTGAAGAAGCCGGTGATTGAGAGACAAGATAAGATGAGATAACCTTTATTGTCACTTTTTTTTTTTACTGTGGGCAGACTGGTGCCCGTTAAAAATGAAAGCAATGTGGGAAAAGGATCTGACAGCTTCCCTCTATCCATCTGGGGAGGGGAGGGGCCTCTAGTACCATGGTCTGCCATGTTACCTAATGTACACAACTTTTCGATTCGTGCGTGTATATATCATACCAAGTGGAATAAATTGGAATACATATACTGTAGTTTGGTTTAGATATAAAGATACCTAACCAGCATAAACCTCTATATCAGGGGTGTCAAACTGCCGGTGGGTGGGGCTGGGTGCATCACGTGGAAGCTGTGCCCACCCCGGCTCCGGCAAGGGGGAAAAAAATCACGATACATTGCGACACGTCACATGATGTGGCAAGTTTGACACCCCTGCTCTATATCATCTCTCTTTATCATCTCTATCTCTGTCCCTCTCCAATCTTCCTGTCTCTCTATCATCTCTCTCTGTCTCTGTCTGTCTGTCTGTCTGTCTGTCTGTCTGTCTGTCTGTCTCTCTCTCTCTCTCTCTGTCTCTCTCTCTCTTTCTCTCTCTCTCTGTGTCCCTTTCTCTCTTTCTCTCTCATAACATGTCTTTTTGTACAGTATGTGGATGAATTCAAATCAGTCTGAACTTCAGGTCAACTACATGGAAAAGTCCAAGCTGTTGTCTTGGTAAAGTTTTTCAGAGGTGGTTTTCTATTGCCCCCTTCCTAGGATTGAAAGAAAGTGGCTGGCCCAAGGTAACCCAACTGGCATTGCACCTAAGACTGGACTAGAACTCACAACCTCCTGGTTTAGTCATCACCTTGTGTATCTATCTCCATATAGAAATGTATATACAAAACACTGGTTAGGTTATCAACCCAACTCTTCTGCCTGGGTTCCTCTCGAGTTTTGTTCCTAGGAAACTTTCCATCATCATATGTGGCTGAGCGACAGGCTTCATCTTTTGCCTACGAAACGTCCAAGGTTCAAACTTTTCCATATCCTAATAAAAGTATCTAACGAAGAGGATAATTAGTGTGACATGATAGCAGTCTTCCACTACTTGAAGAGCCATCAGAGAGAAGAAGGGAGCAACTTATTGTCCACGGAAGACCATTAAAGAGAAATCCAACTTGTAACTTAGAACCATCCTGCAGTGAAAAGTGAAATATTTTTTTAAAAAAACAAAAAACAAAAACCAAGAAAGTTCAGTTGCCTTTTGGAAAAGCACCTCCAAGACAACCATGACCTAGATCAGGGGTAGGCAACCTCGGCTCTTTTATGACTCATGGACTTCAACTCTCAGAATTCCTGAGTCAGCTATGGAGTTGAAGTCCATGAGTCATAAAAGAGCCGAGGTTGCCTACCCCTGACCTAGATGATTGAGAATCTCCAGAGGAGGTTTTTCAAGAGAAGATTGACAACCATTTGACTGGGATGGTACCAGATCTCCTTCCTTGATCAGGCCATTGGACTAGAAAACTTCCAAGATTCTTTCCAACCTTACTATTGTTCTGTGTTCAGAGTGGACCTCTGTATGAAGCTCTGCCTAGCTCCTGACAGTAGCTTGTTTATAGCAAGGCACTTCTCAAGAACATAAACAGAAACAAGCCAGTGTATGCCGTTCTTAATGTCACTGCCATTCTTGGCTGAAATTCTTTCCACCCATGTCTGTTGGCCAAGCTGCCCAAGAAAGCTGAAAATTACAGCCCATCTAGAGACAGGCTCATATGGGGAAGGAAGTCCAAAGAGATAACTCTCACCTGAGGTATGCTGCTAAAAGATACTTATTACCTGGCATCTCAGCCATAATAACCTGCTTCCCCAGCCTGTATATCCCACCCCTCCCTTGAACCGGCAAGGGATCACATTCCCTCCTTTGCTCATTATATTCCCACGCTGGAATTGGATTCCATAATTCAGCAAGAGAGCATCTCTCCTCTCTCTTCTGTACAACAAAGAGCTGGCCACACAGCAACAGAGGAAATGAGAAACAGCTGGCCAGCTTCCTTTCTCTCCGCTAAGCATTGCACAGGAACAGCTGTGTCTGGCATTTCATCCAGTGCAGAAATCCATCAGGCTTCATCCCATCCACCACCACCACAGTCTTGTTTTATATCACACCTCTCAGCACTAGCATCTGGGCTCACACCAAACAAAAATGATTGCAGTGGTTGGAGGTCGTCTGAGATGCATGGACGTAGGAGTCCTCGCTCACCTGTTGGCGCAGTGATGGGGAGATGCGAAGGGCCAGCCATCTCTTTTCCAAAACAGGTTTCTTTTAAACGGAAACATATTGCAGGGTCTTCATTATCTCATCTGCCCCCTTGGTAGAATCCAGAAGGTTTAGAGCAGGGGAGGGGGTCTTCAAACTTGGCCCTTTTTATGACTTGTGGACTTCAACTCCCAGAATTCCTCAGCCAGGCAGGCTGGCTGAGGAATTCTGGGAGTTGAAGTCCACAAGTCACAAAAAGGGCCAAGTTTGAAGACCCCTGGTTTAGAAAGTTGTATATACAGAGGCAGTCTTATCTTCTCCATCCTTCTCAGTGAAAGAGTTCTGATTTCCAGAGTAGTAGACTCAGCTCTTTGAGGTTGGTACATGGTTGGTCAGATGAGTCCCTGTCAGCCCAACAAAGTAAATCAAAGTAAGAAATTTGGTTGGTCAGATAAGTCCCTGTCAGCCCATCACCAGAGAGGTCAGAACTACTTTTATTGTAATAGCTGTAGTAACAACATTTTACAAGTCGGAATGTCCTCCCCTCAACCTCAGTCTATCTTCATGTGAACTATGGATGGGCTTGTCTGAGATGCTTTCTCAAGTTACTTTCTTGAGTTGGCCTCTCTTATCTGACAATTGCCTTAATCGTGGTTCTACCTTCAGGGCTTCTCCTTATGCAGTGGTGGGATTTAGCCAGTTTCCCACCAGTTTGGCAGAACTGGTAGCTATTTTTTTGTTGCCCAGGCCCAGAATGGACTTCTGGAAGTATCAGAGAACCGGTTGTTCACATATTTGAATCCCATCACTCTTCTTATTCCAGGGATCTTCAAACTTGGCCCTTTTATGACTTGTGGACTTCAACTCCCAGAATTCCTCAGCCAGACTGGTTGAGGAATTCTGGGACTTGAAGTCCACAAGTCATGAAAGGGCCAAGTTTGAAGATCCCTGCCTTATGCCCTTCAGAGTTCCTCCACTGTACCAGATCTTCTCATGAATAGCTGGCTAGATCAGATGATACTGTGGTCCCCTCTAACTTTATTACTTTATGATTTGTAGTGTGGGATGTATTCACAATAAGGATCATCCTGGACACCTACAATTTGCCACTTCTGATGTTTGGCACAAGGATTCTTACATTAGGCTGAAAAGACTTACATAAAAAGACAGCAACTCTCCCAAACTGGTGCCTATCCAAACCATTGGAGTGCAAGTTATTTCAGCCCTTTTTATTCAGCTTGATTATGCTGTGCTAGGTTCAAAACGTGGTTATGAATGGCCTGGTAGGTGGTGGGTTCAGTGTTGTATTAATCTAGTTCTCAAATGGCAGGTGTTCATATGACCCAGAATCACAAAGTGGAGTACGCAGCAAACATAGTGCTAATTTCATTGGCGCAGAAAGAGATTGTTCAAGTTTTTGAATGTGGTTCTTCAATGCACAGCAAGTGCACAACACGTTTCCAGGTTATATGTCTCCAAGAGCAGTGTGCATGCTCTGAAGCTCTGAAGACCTCTCGATCTGGACAGTCCTGTCCTGAACAGCACCCTGGAGAAATAATCAGCAAAAGAAAATGTGTAAATAGAAGACAGGACAAAGAAAGAATGATAAAATGTCTATGCATCGAAGACCTGCCGCCTTCAAGAATCCTTAAGGAATAAGTGGATCTTTATCCCACCCCACCTGTTTGCAAAAGTTTCAGGAAAAAGTTTTATGATGCTGTCAAAATGTTGCATTATTTCAGCTAATGAATTAAACATCCTTCCCATGCAGGCTTAAAGGAGTTTTACTCAATGGCTGAAGTCAGACTCATCGCAAGAAAGAATGTATCTGGTTTGTGAATTTTCTAATGAAAACAGATAATCCTTGTCATAATAAAATAGCTTGCCATGCCAGACAGAGACTGGTGTTATGGAAAGTGGGTTAATGTTTAAAATATGTTGTTCTTTCTTTTTCTTAGGTTGCAGCAGACATAAATATATATCAGAGGAGAGACAATAAAGTTCCTTTAAATTGTCCTGAAAATATTCCCTTCCAGACTGGGCATTTTGTATAGATCATAGGTTTGTGGCAGTTGGCCTGGATGTTAAAGTGTCCTGATTTTTCTCTCTGGAGTAGATGTAGATGGAAAGATTTCTGATAGCCCAACTATTTTCCAGGGTTATTTGTGAGATGTGGGCTGTTCATCCTCCTCTGACTGACTGACTGACTGATTGATTGATTGAATAATTGATTGATTGTATATGCAACCTCATCGGTAGAACTTCTCCAGGTGATCTGGAAAAGATCTACCGATGAGGTTGCTAACTGGCTTGATTAGCTAACTGGCTTGGCTAACAGGTTGTACTGTTTAGAGTTCTGAAGGAACTTCTCCAGATGATCTGGAGATCTTTCAGAACTTTGTGCACTCTCCATCCCTGTAATTGAGTCCATCAATCTTCCTACTGACCCTCCTTCCCTTTCCTTCCATCAATTCCAGCGTTAGGGGCTTCTCAAGGGAATTGGCTGATTATGTGTCATTAAATCAGTGTTGACTCTTACCAACCACATAGATAGATACAGGTTCCTCAGAAAGATCTAACCCCAACCTGGTCTTTTGATACTTCCTGGATCCATAAGGTGTATAACATGTTGAAAATATAACAATCTGATGCTACTGGGCCATTAACCAATATATGTTTAATCCAGGAAGGAAAGAAGAAAGAAAAGGTTGCATTGAAGTAATCTGAAGAACATCTATTCAAGCATTCTCTGTCACAAAAGGCAAACAATGTATTTGGGAAACTCACAGGCTGAACTAGAGAATGATAGGCCCATCCACTATCTCTTTCCACAGTTAGTACTGAAAGTCCATGATTAAAGAGGTACTCAATAAACATCAATATCTGTAGCCTTTCATAGCCTGTTCCTCCAGTCCTCTGTTTAAGCCATCCAGCTTGTGGTAGAAAACTTCAGAGTTACCACTGCATTGGACAGAAAAAGTATTTTCTCTTCATAGTCCTACACCTCCCTCAATTTTGTTCCAGTGGTGGCCTTTTCACATTGTGAGAAGAGATATAATTTTGTTGATACCATGGCATGGCTTTATAGATGTCATTTCATGTTTCTTTTTATTCTAAGCTAAAGAAAGAAGAGAAAGAGAAAGAAAAGAAGAAGAAGGAAGCTTGTTTTCCTAGAAGATTAGCTAGCATATTTGGTTTTTTTTTCATACACAGCTGGCAGCTGTGGCATGGATAAAGCCAATGCATGCCCCAATAAGGCTTTTGGGTCATTTTTAGTCTTGAAGATCCTCTCTGCGTGTGAATGTGTATGTGTGCGTGCAAACTCAAGGGGGAACCTAAAGATGGCCCATTGCCTCAACAATCTCAATTTCATGGTGATGTTTTCCATTCTATAAACAACTTCCAGTCAGAAAAAAATGTTACATAACCACAGAAGGGGGGGGGGAACCACCTGAGATACCTTTCAGGTCTGGAGGAGGAGGAGGAGGAGGAGGAGGAGGAGGAGGAGGAGGAGGAGGAGGAGACTGCAATAGTCATAAATATGAGCCAGTTGCCAAGTGTTCGAATTTTGATCACTTAACCATGGGGGAATGCTATGAACAGTCATTAAGTGTGAAAATCAGTCATAAGTCACCTTTTTCAGTGCCGTTGTAACTTTGAACAGTCACAGTTGTAAATTGAGGACTAGTTGTATTCATGGGTTTTC
The DNA here is from genome assembly GCF_964194415.1 of Vipera berus. Lineage (NCBI taxonomy): Eukaryota > Metazoa > Chordata > Lepidosauria > Squamata > Viperidae > Vipera > Vipera berus. The sequence continues at coordinate 206,314,099 of NC_138204.1, forward strand.
ATTAAGGCTGCCTTGCCTTTAAGGGAGGGACAGGAATGAAGACTCCAGGCTCCCTCTGACTTTCTGCACAACAGAACAGAGTAACAGAATTAGAAGGGACCTTGGAGGTCATCTAGTCCAACCCCCTGCTCAGGCAGGAAACCCTATACCATTTCAGACAAACGGTTGTCCAGTCTCTTCTTAAAAACCTCCTGTGATGGAGCACCCACAAGTTCTGGAGGCAGGTTGTTCCACTGATTGATTGTTCTCACTGTCAGGAAGTTTCTCCTTAGTTCCAGGTTGCTTCTCTCCTTGATTAGTTTCCATCCCTTGCTTCTTGTCCTGCACTCAGATGCTTTGGAGAATAGCTTGACTCCCTCTTCTTTGTGGCAACCCCTGAGATACTGGAACACTGCTATCCTGTCACCCCTCGTCCTTCTCTTCATTGAACTAGATAAACCCAATTCCAGCCAGATGCCAGGCTGCCAGTTTGCCTTGGTTGCATAACGATAAAAGATGGACCTGCCCCATGTTCACCAAGTGGGGTGGGGGTTTTACACAGCCACAGAGTGTGGCAGCACTTTCTGTTCCTCCACAGAGTGAAAGAGATGTGCCAGGCACACGACCAGCAGTTAGGTAATCGGAAGCCTTTGTTTCCGCTAATTGCCACATTGGGGCACTATATAAGGGAACACATTGTTGTGGAAGTGACCAACGATCAAGCCGCAAAAGATGCAATGCTGACAAGAGAATTGATGTCTCTTTCCTTTGCACAAACACCACAAACACACACACACACACACACACTGCCAGGCCAAAACTCCCATGTTTTATCTCCATGCACGGATCTTGACTTGATGGCTTTTGACCCAAGCACCTTTCACATGGAGAGGGGGAAGGCACTGATCATCTCCCATCCGTGTCTCCACAATCTCCAGAAGAAAAGCAGAGATGGATTTTTATTTTTATTTTTATTTTTATTTTGGGGGGCGGGGGTTGCAGTCTTTGCTCCAGAATTGTAGAGCAAGGGTCCTCAATGGTGGAACAACTCTCTGGTCCTGGGTCCTGGTGCTTCATGGATGCCCTGGCCACCTTGCCACCACTCCTCAGATTTTATTTTTTCCTGTCCCTCTACACAAACATTACCTTGTTCCCCTGAGGAGAAAGCAAACACAGCAAGAAAAGAAGGACATTGGGAAATTTCTATCTCTATCTCTATCATAAGGGACGTGGTGGCTCAGTGGGTTAGGACACTGAGCTTGTCGATTAGAAGGTCGACAGTTTGGCGGGTCGAATCCCAAGTGCCACATAGCAGAGTGAGCGCCTGTTACTCATCCCAGCTTCTGCCAACCTAGCAGTTCAAAAGCATGTAAAAACGCAAGCAGAAAAATAGGGACCACTACAGTGGGAAGGTAACAGCGTTCCGTGCGCCTTTGGCGTCTAGTCATGCCGGCCACATGACCACGGAGACGTCCTCAGACAAGCGCTGGCTCTTCGGCTTTGAAATGGAGATGAGCACCAGCCCCTAGAGTTGGAAACAACTAGCACGCATGTGCGGGGAACCTTTACCTTTACCTTATCTCTATCATCTCTAGCTCTAGCTCTATCATCTTTATTTCTATCTCTATCATCTCTAGCTCTATCTCCTATCTATCAGTCTGTCTATCTGTCTGTCTGTCTATCTATCTATGTATCTATTTATCTATCATCTATCTATGTATCTATCTATCATCTATCTGTCTGTCTGTCTGTCTATCTTTCTATCTATCTATCTATCTATCTATCTATCTATCTATCTATCTATCTATCTATCTATCTATCTATCTATCTATCTATCTATCCAATTTCTATAGCTGTTCATCAGCTGCCCATGACTCTGGGTGACTTACAGTTCAAAAACTATATTAGAATTAAAATACTGAAACAATTAAAAAATAATAGAAACATCCAAAATAAATATACCTAACAGCCAAGATACTTGGCCAATTAGCAATACAGTCAGGAAAGGGTGCCCATGACACATTTAGCACCCCAGACATGGGAACGTCACCACATGCAAAATGTCTTCACACAGAAAAGGAATGAAATAGATAACCTAGCCTCGAGCTAGGGCAGGTTAGGGAAACTACCAACAGACTACATTCAAATAAGTTGTGAAGCCATGGTTGGCTGGATCATAATTTCCTGAATCATGGTGTTGGAAGGTGCCATCGAGGCTGTTGTGTTCAACTCATATAGGAATCCACATTAAAGCATATCTTATAGAGATGTCCAGCAAAGGAGAAACCACTCTTCTTGGTCTTGCCCTACAGCACCTTCTCCATTTTGCATCCAAACACAAAAATCACACCTGATCTCCTTTCCCTCCCTGGAAAAAATCCCAAGAGAGATTTACTGAAAACAGGTTGTCTCTCCAATCAGGTTGGCCTGCCTCTGGCATGACCAATGTCCTACCAGTCTCTTCTCCCTGAGATTGTATCAGGAAATTAAGAGGTGGGAGAAGCAGGGCAAATTACAGAGCAAGACACGGCCCCTTCTGCGATGCCAACAATGGCAAGGTAAGGAAGATGAGGTCAAAGGCATTGAAAAATGCCTAGAAAGAACGCCAACTGAATATTGGGAAGCTAAATCGGGTTTGCCCCTACTCTTTATTGTCTGAAAACGTAACATACAGCTAGTCCTCAACTTACAACTGGTTGCTTAGTGACCATTATAATGGACACCCCCTCTCCCAAAGCTACTTAAGACTTGGTTTGAAAGTTATGGCCACTACGGTGCCCCTGCAGTCATTCATCCTTATGATTGACCGCAGGGATGCAGCAGTGGGCTCCCCCACTTATCTTCCCCCCATCCCATCCCAGCAGGTCCCAGCAAGCCTTGGGCCTGCCTTCTGTCCCACCCCTTCAACCAGGTTCTCACAGGCTCCATTACAGTTGTACGTTAAGGACTTCCTGTATTGACGGAGACACTTTAAACAACAACGACAATACTAGTCTTCTTCTGCCTTCACATTAATTTTGAGAAGGAATTCCAGAGCCTACCATATTTGGGCTGCAAAATGATTTGCTGGCCTCTAACTCACCATCTGAGATCTTGCAGCTCAGATATACGGCATTAGTCCATCTTATATGGACAAAACGAATAACTCCAAGGTTCTGGAGAACTTAGGGTGAACGTGTGATGCATGCATAACTTGGTGCACATTTTACACCTAAACCTGAACTATATCTTACTGGGAACAACTCTTCATTTCTGCTGCCTGTGGACCAGCAGAGAATTTATTTTTTTTATTTTTATTTTAATTGCATTTATATCCCGCCCTTCTCCGAAGACTCAGGGCGGCTTACAAGCTTAGCATTTGATGGTTGTGTGGAATTCTAAGTTTTTAGCTCATGGATATGAGATAAGTGTCCAAAGGACAGAGTTAGGAATGTTGTTGTTGTTAGCTGCGAAGTCGTGTCCGACTCATCGCGACCGTATGGACAACGTTCCTCCAGGCCTTCCTGTCCTCTACCATCTTCTGGAGACCATTTAAGCTCACGCCTCCTGCTCCAGTGACTCCATCCAGCCACCTCATTCTCTGTCGTCCCCTTCTTCTCTTGCCCTCAACCTTTCCCAGCATTAGGCTCTTCTCCAGTGAGTCCTTCCTTCTCATTAGGTGGCCAAAGTATTTGAGTTTCAACTTCAGGATCTGGCCTTCTAAAGAGCAATCAGGGTTGATCTCCTCTAGGACTGACCGGTTTGATCACCTTGCAGTCCAAGGGACTTGCAAGTTAGGAATAGTTAAGGTCATATAGGAGAGCCAGTTTGGTATGATGGTTAGGGCATCAGACTAGAGACTAGGAAACTGTGGGTTCTAGTTCTGCCATAGACCAGCTGGGTGATCTTGAGCCAGTCCCTTCTTCTCAGCCTTAGGAAAGAGGCGATGGCAAATTACTTCTGAAAAACCTTGCTAACAAAACTGCAGGGACTTGTTCAGGCAGTCTACACGAACTGGGCACAGTTGAAGAGAAGAAAAACAAAAAAGGTCATATAGAGCACAAAATGTTTCAGAGGAAAAAATAGATTAGATTAGATTAGATTAGATTAGATTAGATTAGATTAGATTAGATTAGATTAGATTAGATTAGATTAGATTACTCCTTTTTTGAAAATATGTAGATTATACACAGTCCTTGACTCATGACGTATGACCTGGATTTGAAGTTCTGACAGTCCCCCCCCACACACACACGCACACAAACACATACATACTGTAGTTGTGTGAATGCACCTTGGTTGCTTAGCAAGTGATCTGCATTTTATGACAGTTTTGCTGAAAACTGGAAGCTACACCTGGTTTTCAGGAAACCATATGCGTAGTAAACTTTGGGATGCTTAATGAGTGTGGATTTGCTTAATGAACGTAGTGATTTGCTTAATGGTCACGGCAAAAGAGGTCATCAAATTGGATCGGTCATCAATCAACCAGTTTGTTTTTTTTAAGTTTATATTCATTTTTATTTTTCCATTTCTTCCACAAACAAGTCAACAAATATACCGCAATACATAGATACATACACGTAAGTTTGGGTGCTGCTCGTCCATTTCCCCTTTCACTGTATCCACCCTCCTTCTCTCTCTTTCCTCTTCTCTACTTTCTTTCTCCCTTTCTCCTTTCTTTCCTACTTCCCTCTTCTTCCTCTCCTCTCCTCTTTCCCTCACCACTCCCCTCCCGTTTCTCCCCACTTCTCCTCCTCTTTCCCTCCAACCTTCCTACTTCCTTCCCCCTCCTCTACTCTCTTCCCTCTCTCCTCTCCTTTCTTCCCTCCCATTCCTCTTCCGATACAATTCAGGGGTGATGTCCGAGCAGCTCCTCTCCTTAGATTTTCAATATCTATATTAGGTATAAGGGACGTGGTGGCTCAGTGGGTTAGGACGCTGAGCTTGTCGATCAGAAGGTCGGCAGTTTGGCGGGTCGAATCCCGAGTGCCACGTAACAGAGTGAGCGTCTGTTACTCGTCCCAGCTTCTGCCAACCTAGCAGTTCGAAAGCACGTAAAAATGCAAGTAGAAAAATAGGGACCACTATGGTGGGAAGGTAACAGCGTTCCGTGCGCCTTTGGCGTCTAGTCATGCCGGCCACATGACCACGGAGACGTCCTCGGACAAGCGCTGGCTCTTCGGCTTTGAAACGGAGATGAGCACCGGCCCCTAGAGTCGGAAACGACTAGCACGCATGTGCGGGGGAAACTTTACCTTTACTTTATATTAGGTATGGTAACATTAATTTTCTATTACAACAATATTTCTATAAATCTGACCTTCTTGGTATATACTTCTATAAATTTTTATACTACCTCCAGTTATGCAATACTGTGTCACCTGGATCTCCCTCCTTATCTCCTCATTTTTCTTCCATCTAAATTAGTGTTAGCCATCTTTTAAGCCTATTCTCTTTTTTACCCACTCGTAAAATTTTCCCCAAATTTCATAATACTCTGACTCTGTCTTTAATCTTTAATTATCATTGTTAATCTATTCATTTCCGCACATTCCATTATTTTCCTGATCACCTCTTCTTCTGGAGGAGCTTTCAGTGCCTTCCAATTTTGTGCAAACACAATCCTAGCTGCAGTGGTTATATGAATAATCAAATATGTGTTCTCTTTACTATATTTCTCTGGTAAAATACCCAACAGGAATATTTCTAGTCTTAGTTCTATACATTGTTGTATCATCTTTTCTATCCATGATCTTGATTATGTTCCAATAGGTTTTAGCTTCTGCTCACGTCCACCACATGTGATAGAAACAGCCTGGTATTTGATGGCATTTCCAACATTTCATACGTAGATCTGTCCTTAATCAACCTGTTTTATGCCCAGCGCAGTGGTTACAATGCAGTACTTGCAGGCAAAATTCTGCTGACTGCCAGCTGCCAGCAGTTTGGCAGTTCAATTCTGACCGGCTCAAGGTTGATTCAGCCTGCCTTCCTTCCGAGGTCAGTTAAATGAGGACCCAGATTGTTGGGGGGCCATATGCTGCCTCTGCAAACCACTTAGAGAGGACTGTAAAAGTACTATGAAGCGGTATATAAGTCTAAGTGCTGTTGCTATTGCTATCACAAATTATGACTATGGTGGCAGGCTTCCTCATGGTTGTAACTCAAGGACTAGTCTGGTTAGCAATTTACTTTAAGATACCCTCCCCTCCCCGCAAACACTTATCCCCTGACACCCTGACAAAAGATGAGTCATGGTGATCCCACCTTCACTGCCTGAAACCCCTTCCCACTACATTCCAAGAGGCTGCAATAGCTATCAGAAGGGTTTCTTGAGAGGTGTTGAAACTATCACTGAAATCATCAAGAGTTCTTCCTTCTTCCTGGCTCTCAGCCTCTTGAATTTGCTGGCTTCTGCTGCCATCTACTGCCTCTTTCATTTTCTAGGGACTAAAGTGCGAACACATCAAACACCCCAAATCTCTATGTAAGGATAATCATGTCTGGATTGCAGAAAAGTGATCGTCCCCTAGATGGCAGCAAGGACAAACAAAGAGCTCTAGCTTGTTGCTGCCATCTGTTGGACCTCTGGGTTTTTGCAGCCTAGAGTTATTTATTATTTACTTACTTACTTACTTACTTACTTACTTACTTACTTATTATTTAGACTTGTTATTGTTGCTGTTAATCATCATCATCATCATCATCGCACAGTCAGCCAGATGTTCAGACTGGATTTGGCATTTTTGTCTACCTATCGAGACCTTACCAGGGACCTGGGATAGGCAGATGTGGATGTTTGAATTGATGGTATTACAGATATCGTCGCAGGATGGAAGCAGTTCCTAGTAAGGCTGCCTTTTGCAATTGACTGATGGCCAATTTGTCAATGCCAATGGTGTCCAAGTGGTGCTCCAGTTGTTTGGGGATTGCACCCAAGGCGCCTATTACTATTGGTACTACCCTTGCTTGCCTTTGCCACAGTCTTTCTATTTCTGTTTGGAGGTCTTTGTATTTTGTTATCTTCTCCGGATCTTTCTCTTCTATTCTGCTGTCTCCAGGCACTGTCACATCCATATCCAGACTTTTTTTTTGTCATTGTTGTTCTTCTTGTTGTTGTTGTTATTACTATTATTATTATTGAATAATATTGTCAGTGAGACTTCTTTCCCTGCTGCACAATGCCATTCCTGACCAAGCCGTTTAACCTCATCTCCAAACAGACATTTTAGGACTAGTGGTTAGAGTAAGTTCAGTGTGCTTTTAGGCAGCGGGGAGGGGGTCAAAGACAGCTTGGGAATTTGTGACCGCTATGACAATCATGGGCTTATTCCCATGACATCAGGGGCCCAACTCTCCTGATCTAGGAATGACTGTCTTGTTCATCAGACTGAATTTCGTAAAGCCTTTCCTGGCCACAGCTACTTCCTGTCCCTCAAGCAACAACTGTGAGTCCAGAAGACTTCCAAGTCATAAAAGTGGCTCTGCTCATGGTCACTAATGACTTGGTCTCAACTGGACAATTGCAACATGTTCCTCATGGCACTGATCTGGAAGACCACTTGGAAGCTGCCAATGATCCAGAACGCAGCAGCCTGAACTGTTCTAGGTGCCTCTTGTTGGGATCATGTACATCAGTTGACTTCCAGGTGCAATTCCAGGTGCACTTCCTCCTGTCCCTTTTAGAGCTCTACTGGATGTCTTTGGGATCTCCCTCTCCCAGTAGTATCTGCCTGTCCAATGAGATCATCAGGGATCATGAAAGTTGCCCTTTCCCATAACTGCCGTGGAAAAAATCTCTCATGCTAGCTCTTTTCTTAGCCAAAATGACAAGGGTCTTTTCCTGCACGTGTCAAGGACCGAAAGTTATGGAGAAAGCTGTTCTACGATTAAAATCCTCAAATGTTAATTTTCTGGATGCAGGGAAAATAGATAATTAAAAAAAAGGAACGTGGATTCATTTAAAACAGGGGTCTTCAAACTCGGCCCTTTTATGACTTGTGGACTTCAACTCCCAGAATTTCTCAGCCAGCATGCCTGGCTGAGGAATTCTGGGAGTTGAAGTCCACACGTCATAAAAGGGTTGAGTTTGAAGACCCCTGATTTAAAACAAAATTCAAAGGAGCCCCTTAAAAACAAATGGCCCACACAATTGTCATATTTATTCTATTGGCTGTGCATGGTCCTCTTTCTCTCCAAAGGTCATAGGTACATTCCAAAATAATAAAGGAACATGGTGAGCGCCATCTAGTGTCTTTATTCAGTACACTGGCCGAGTTGAGATGATAAAAGCCGTACAAAATTTCTTTTATATGATTCTCAAAAGATCCTGATGGATAACACCAGTCTTCTAAGAAACAGTGGCATTATAAGCAAAAGAACAAGGCAGAAGGCTGCATCATAGAGACTTCTGAACATCATGTCAGGTGGCATATGCACTTAAAATGTATAGGGTTATGGCTATGAGTCCTGATAATTAAATGTTCTCAGAAGAATTCTGAAGAATAACGAAGTTGACTATAAAGAATAACTGAAGAATATGAAGAATTCTGAAGAATCAAAGAGTTGACCATGATTTTCATACCCAGCTTCTGAGATTCAGAAAGGGATCTACAGAACCTAACTTACAGTAGATCATAGGATAAATGCTTGAGGGAGCTAGATATGACTAGCCTATCAAAGAGAACAGAACAGAAGAGAATAACAGAGTTGGAAGGGACCTTGGAGGCCTTCTAGTCCAACCCCCTGCTCAGGCAGGAGATCCTATACCATTCCAGCCAAGTGGCTGTCCAGTCTCTTCTTAAAAACCTCCATTGGTGTAGCACCCACTACTTCTGAAGGCAAGCCGTTCTACTGGTTGGTTGTTCTCATTGTTAGGAAATTTCTCTTTAGTTCTAAGTTGCTTCTCTCTTTGATTCCAGGTTGCTTCTCTCTTTGATTAGTTTCCATCCACTGTTTCTTGTCTTGCCTTCTGGTGCTTTAAGAAAATAAGTTGGCCCCCTCCTCTTTGTAGCAGCCCCTCCAATACTGGAATACTGCTATCTTGTCACCCCCGGTCCTTCTTTCAGCTAGACTAGCCATACCCAAATCCTGCAACCGTTCTTCATATGTTTTAACCTCCAACCCCCTAATTATCTTTGTTTGATTAGAAGGCTTAGGGGTGACATGATAGCTGTCTTCCAGTACTTGAGGGACTGCCACAGAGAGGAGGGGATTGACTTATTCTCCAGAGCACCAGAAGGCAGGACAAGAAGTAATGGGTGGAAGCTTGTCAAAAAGAGATCCAGCCTGGGTACAGGTGATCCTCGACTTACAACTTACAACTCATGGCCGTTTTTCCAGAGTTATGACCTTGGCAGCATCCCCATGTTCATGTGATCAAAATTCAGGCAAGGGGTTCATATTTATGACGGTTGCAATGTCCCGGGGTCATGTGATCACTTTTTACAACCTTCTGACAAGCAAAGTCAATGGAGAATCCAGATTCGCTTAACAACCAGGTGAGTAACTCATCAGCTGCAGTGATTCACTTAAGAACCGTGGCAAGAAAGGCCGTAAAATGGCCCCAAACGTGTTGAACAGAAGTCTCACTTAACAAGAGAAATTTTGGGCTCAATTGTGGTCGCAAGTCAAGGACTATTTGCATAATATGCTTCCTTCTCTTCTGTGATAAATAAATAAATAAATAAATAAATAAATAAATAAATAATAAATAAATAAATAAATAAATAAATAAATAATTCACAAAGGAACTTCTATGTTTGAATGGAATCTATGCTGCAATTTTGATCCTGGCTTCGCCCTCATTCTTCCCTTTCCTCATGAGAGCTACTTCTTCCAGGCTCGTGTGAATGAGTCCCAACCATAAATAAATGGATAAATCTCCACTCTCTGCCTTTTGGCTTGCTGATGGAATCACAGGAAAACAGAATTAGTCACACAGTGATGAGAACTGTGAAACGTCAACCCAAAGCACCACCCCCAGTTCCCAGAAGACATGGGATTCCCACCCTTTAAAAGCCAAATGCCTGTGGATCATCAGCAATGAATGGAGGTGAAGTCTACATGTCCCAGGCGGGGGAAATGTGACATTTTACATGCTAGAGAAACCTAACAGGCTTGATACAAGCCAGTGAGTAATCGAAACGAATGACCAAAGTGCTAAAATGTTTGGGGGGGGAAACAAAAAACAGCTGTTCATTGTTTAAATCAGACTCTCTTCAACTTGCCTTTGAAGATCACGCTGGGGAGTATAGTTGCAACCCAAAGCCAGCCGAACTGAACACCATAACTTCCACGTAGACTGTAAATGGCTTTCAAACCAGATGCAGATAAAATTAACCAATTTGGCACTTCAATTATTTCAGTCAATAAACAAGTTGATACTGAGAGTTTGTTTTGTCTCATTTTATCCTTACTGTGGATAATTTAGACATCTATCTATCTGACCTTCCCCTGCATACCCAGTTGGCTTTTGTGCCTAAGGTGGGACTAGAACTCACAGTCTCCTGGTGATTGGCCCCAAATCACCCACTTGGCTTTCATGCCTAAGGCGGGGCCAGAAGTCATAGTCTCCTGGTGATTGGTCCAAAATCACCCAGTAGGCTTTTGTTCCTAAAGCGTGACTAGAACTCACCATCTCCTGGTTTCTAGGTCAGCACCTTAAGCACTAGACCAGGGGTAAGCAACCTTGGCTCTTTTATGACTCGTGGACTTCAACTCCCAGAATTCCTGAGCCAGCTGTGCTGTCTCAGGAATTCTGGGAGTTGAAGTCCACGTGTCATAAAAGAGCCAAGGTTGCCTACCCCTGCACTAGACCAAACTAGCTCTCAATACATACATAAGGTATATATGACCCAACAATGTATATAATACTCAAACAATGTCACTCTGGGCAGTGTACAACAGAAACCAAAAATGGCAAAAACTGCTTATGATGCAGTACAAAGGATTACAGCCCCTGCTTATAACGTAGAGTCACATATGTGTGAAACAAGGACCTTGGAACCATCTCTGGACCCTCTTTAGGAAATTGCTTCCCTCCCCACTGCCTCCCCACCTTATTCTTGAAATATTTTTGAAGGCTATCGAAACGTCTCTTATCTTCCTTTGTCCCTAGACAATCTTCCCCAGATGATCAGCTTTGTTTCTCCGAAGACTCCTCAGCAACCACCCTCCCCTGTCAATTCCATGAATTAACCACTTGGCTCAGTTATCAGTTTCAGCCCAGATGCTTCTTCCTTGAAGAAAGAGGCCAAGCATTGACACCTTGGAGAACTTTAGTTAGCAAGAAAGCTTCTGCTGATCTCAGCAGTTGCTTGCCCTGGTTGAATCCTAGGCAGGAACCCTCAAGCTAAACAGGCAATCCCAGGATTGATAGAAGAGAATATTTGTAGCTCAGGGTTGAATTGGGGAGTGGGGCTGACCTTGATGCTCTCAGAGCTTGGCTGTTTTCTTGCAGACATTTTATTACCAAACTGGGTAATGTTATCAGTCGTACATGGTCCTGGGATTCCCTGGTTTCTTTCTAAATTGTGAAACTACCCTTATGATTCTATTACTTAGAACAAGCTTAACATTTTATTTTTTTTATTTTAATTTAATTCCATTTATATCCCGCCCTTCTCCGAAGACTCAGGGCGGCTTACAAGCTTAGCAGTAGCTTGGCTGGTTTTCTTCTGGGCTCAGAAACCTAGCAGTGTTGGATCTAAATTATGAATTTCAGGAGTTGTTTAATGCACTGGAAAGTTAAAGAAGGGGGATACATAGGTCATCAAACAAGATCCTTACATAGGAAGCTTATTCCCAACATTGAAGAATGCAGAAGCTAGAGCCTTTGGAGAAATATGATGGGACTCAGTAATCAAAGCCTGGTATAGAACAGAACAGAGTAGAGTAGAGTAGAGTAGAGTAGAGTAGAGTAGAGTAGAGTAGAGTAGGAATAGAAATAGAGTAGAATATCTTTATTGTCATTGTGTAACTCACAACAAAATTAAGTGCTGTCCACAGTGCACACTACACACAAGTAAAAACCACAAATAAGAACATACATTATATACACACATCCTTCACACTATATTCACCATTGCGCTGCCCCTAATACTGCACTTCGAATGAATGAATGAACCTTTATTGTCAAAGTACAATATGTATACATTGAGACTGGCTGAGCCTCCCTTCGTGCCCCCCCCACAACTCACAGTGACAACAAACCCACCATCTTGTTAAACCATGTGAGCTAATTGCACAACACACCAGCCTCACAAGTCAATCATACATAAAGTTATTTCCCATTTAAGAGCCTGACAGCCCATGGAGAGAAGGTGTTCTTCAGCCTGTTGGTACAGCTGGCTATACTCCTGTATCTCCTACCCGATGGTATACATTGGTATTTAATATGGTTACAGCTCTGGGATAAAAACTATTTTTCAGCCTATTTGTTTTTATTATCCTGTACTGCTTGCTAGATAGTAATAGTTCAAACAAAGAATGTTCGGGATGAGATCAGTCTTTAAGTATATTTTGAGCTTTCCTAAGACAACGGAAACTGTACAGTTTGTCCAGCAACATTTGGAAACTCTCATTTTAGCTGGGTATCAGACCAAGCTAAGTGGTTGAAGAATTGCCGAGAGGGACAAATTTTCCCACTGAAAATCCCTGGTACCTTTGAACAGATTTTTTTTTTAAGGATTAGGAATCCTTCACATTGGAAACCCTGGAGATGTGATGTCCAAGGTTAGGAAGGCTTCAGTTTATGAGATATACTTTATAGTTTACTAGAATTCTGAATCCCATTGTGGATTCAAAGAAAGATCTTCAGGGAAATGTGAATCCCTCCGTCCAACTGAAGTCACAATCATTCCTTCAAAATCACACCCCAACTCCTTACAGATTGTGCCATCTGTTGAAAGGAAGCCTACCAACATTCCCATGGCTGAACAATTAGCTATTTGTTAAAAGAAGAAGAGGAAATTGCAAAGAACCTGAGCAAACTCTATATTTTTGTCTACACAGAAGAAAAATTGGGGCAAAACTTTGAACCTCTTTTCAGGAAAGGGGTTAAATGAATTGAGCCATATAGTGGTGATAAGAAGCACTAGGACTGATTGACAAATCGAACACCGGCAAATCTCTAGGCCTTGTTAGCATCCACCAAAGGTTATCAAGGAGCTTTAAAATGAGTTTGTGGACTTCCTAACTGAAATAGGGACTCTGCACTCAGCCTCTTTGGTTGAGGACTGGAAGATGGCCAACGTAACTCCACTTTTGAATAAGGGCTCCCAGGGAGATCCAGGGAATTATAGGCCTGTCAGCTTAACATCTGTTCCAGGAATGATAGAGGAAACTGCTGTTAAAGATAAAATTACCAAAGTTTTGGAGAAGATACGTTTTGCTTAAAATACGGTCTCACTTACGAAGGGTCCTGTCTAACTAATCTGGAGGGGTTTTTTTTGGTGGAAATTAATAAATACACTTGTAGAACCGAGGAGACATAATCTACAATATAACAATATATTGTATATAATATATATTATTTTATATATAAGTATATTTAAATGTTATATAAAATATTACATAAATATTTGATTTATATTTAATTATAAATTAAATTAAATACTGCATGCCTATTTTTCTTTTTGGTGAAAAGACCAAAGTCTTTGAACGGAGCCCAGATCTGACTTCAAAAAGATGGTGTAATGATGGGGAATGGGCTGAGCTAAACACTTGGCCTAGAATTAGAATAGAATAGAATAGAATAGAATAGAATAGAATAGAATAGAATAGAATAGAATAGAATAGAATAGAATAGAATAGAATAGAATAGAATAGAATAGAATAGAATAGAATAGAATAGAATAGAATAGAATAGAATAGAATAGAATAGAATAGAATATGGAAGGGACCTTGGAGGTCTTCTAATCCAACCTCCTGCTCAGGAAGGAAACCCTATACACTTCAGACAAATGGTTGTTCAGTCTCTTCTTAAAAACTTTCAGTGTTGGAACACCCACAATTTCTGGAGGCAAGCCAATCTACCTATTGTGTTCTCACTGTCAAGAAATGTGTCCTTAATTCTAGGTTTCTTCTCTCCTTGATTAGTTTCCATCCATTATTTCTTACTTTGCCTTCAGGTGCTTTGGAAAATAGGTTGACCCCCTCTTCTTTGTGGCAGCCCCTCAAATATTGGAACACTATTATCATGTCACCCCTAGTCCTTCTTCTCATTAGATCCAGATACTCTGCTGTCCTGAACTTGGGTTGGGATGCTTTGCAATGTGGTGTTTGTACTGATAAAGCATTGTGGTCTGTGCAGTTGTTTGCATATCTTATTCATCTTGGACCTCTTCTTCAATTGCTTTCCTGACAGGTCATGGAATACTATATGGAGCTTTTCCTTAGCAAGCCTGCATGCCTTTGTAGTATCTTTCTGACTTTTAAACCATGTTACTGTGATAGTAGATAAACAACCTTGGGCAAATTGCTGTGAAGGAAACTGCTAAAGATCCCCAGACAGGGTGTTTCCTGTGAGAGAGACGTGTGAAGAAGATCATCTCATCCTGATGGTAAAGAATAGTCCTTTGTGGAAGGTTGATACTACTTATTTGTGTTATTGAGATGCTAATGTGGGCATGCGGATCTGTTCTATGGTGGCCTCAAGGCGCCATCATCCCCATGTTGAGGGCCATCTGCCCACCTTATCTCCACAGATGTCCTTTCCTTTAAGTAGCCATAAACTAATTATTTGTGACATCAACGTGTCTTTCCACCCTGATAAGTTCTTGTAGCATGCTCCGAGCTCTGACAATCCAGTGATCACTGCGTTCTTTGAGGCTCAATAAACAAGCTCTGTTATTCAATTACTTTCATCCTTTAGAGATGGGAAGAACATTTCCCCAACCCTTGGCTTTTTCCAGCAGTGTTGGAATGTGATTCCCCCAGCCCCATCAGCCCCATCTATACCTGCAGCCCATTAGCTTGATACAAGCTGATCAGCTTTGACTAGTATTTATTTCACATAATTCATCATCAGGATCTGGCTCGTTTGCAAGCAAAGCAAAAGGAAAGGCCTACCCCAGCACAAAGCAAAACAAATGGGCAATTTTTTAAATATTGCTTGTGGAAGCACCCAACTCTGCAGTCGTACTCGTCTCAAATCAGGGTAGGGTGCCAACCAGGAGGTGGATCTGTGCTTGTCCACAACCAGGATACGCATTTACACATGTAGTCCTCGACTTAGGACCACAATTGAGCCCAACATTTCTGTCGCTAAGTGAGGCACTTTTTCAGCGGGTTTTGACCCCATTTTGTGACCTTTCTTGACACAATTGTTAAGTGGAGTGTTGCAGTTGTTAAATTAGTAACATGTTCGTTGAGTGAATCTGGCTTCCTCATTGACTTTGCTTGTCAGAAGGCCGCAAAAATTGATCCTATGACCCCGGGACACTGCAACCGTCATAAATACGAATCAGTTGCCAAGCATCATGTGACTGTAGGGATGCTGTAACGGTCATAAGTGTGAAAAATGGTTATAAGTCACTTTTTCAGTGCTGTTGTAACTTTGAATGGTCACTAGATGAACTGTTGTAAGTTGAGGATTACCTTTAGTTCCCCAGCAGTGCAGCTGCCTATTACTTTTGCACCCAAATTCCCTGCATCTGTTGTAATTTTAAGAGCCCCATTCTCCAACAGCCCCCTTTTGAGGATGCCTTTAAAAGAGGTTCAGCTGTTGACTTTCTGCTGGGTGAAGCAGCAAAAGGCTGCAGGGCAAACTTTTTCTAAACAGGATTTTTTATTTTATTTTATTTTTTTTTTAAAAAAAAAGGAGAAGTAAAGGAAAATCAGGAGTAGTAGCAACCTACTCCTGGCCCCTAACCAAGGATGGACAATTCCTTCTGTCTCCTAAAGATTATGACGGCTTCCAAGAACCACGTTCTTATCAGAGAGTATCTTAGGTTGACACAAAAAGGTTGAAGGCAGGGCAGTGATACCAGCACTGGGGCAGATGTGGGGGATTTCGTGAAGCCAGCCCTGGAGTCCTGCTAGGAAATGCCAGACCCTCACTTCATCCTTACTAGCACTGATAATGTTACCTAGTTTGAGGAATGAAAGGTCTGCAAGAAAACAACCAGGTTCAGAGAGTACCAAGGACCCCTCACTTGAACCCAGAGCTACAAATATTCTCCTTTATTGGTACTCACTTAACAGCCCTGCTTTCTGCAAATAGGGACTGGCCTTGCTAGACAGATGAAGAAGACAACCATACGGGCTGTAAAGGCTGGGCCAGGCCTGAGGAAACCCAGTGCAAGTCTAGCGTGAAGCTCACTGGACACTTTGGGACCATTTTTCTGGCTCTCTCTCTCTGAGCTTATTTTTTTTAAAATCCCATTTATATCCCGCCCTTCTCCGAAGACTCAGGGCGGCTTACAATCTAAAGCACAAATCAATGTGCTTAGCACTAGCCTTCATTCTATGTATATGCCTGCTTATTAGGGCTTTCACACACACCCCAAGCGGCATTATTACAAAGTCAGCTTAATTGCCCCCCACAATCTGGGTCCTCATTTTACCTACCTCGGAAGGATGGAAGGCTGAGTCAACCTTGAGCCTGGTGGGACTCGAACCTGCACTAATTGCAGGCAGCTGGTGTTACTTAAGGAGGCATTAGCCCACTGCTCCACCAAGGCTCTGTATTATTCAACCTTAGAGAGTGGTTATTCTGGGGATAACTTAGACATCCTCATAAGACCCCCTAGATCTTTCAGGAAAAGTGGAATTTTATGCTTACGTCACTTAGGTCAGATGTACAGGATAGGAAGAAAGAAAAGAAAGAAAAGAAAGAAAAGAAAGAAAAGGAAGAAAAGAAAGAAAAGAAAGAAAGAAAGAAAGAAAGAAAGAAAGAAAGAAAGAAAGAAAGAAAGAAAGAGACAGAGAGAGTGAGAAAGAGAGAGAAAGAAATAAAGAAAAAGAGAGAGAGAAGGGAGAAAGAAAGAGAGGAGAGAGAAAGAAAGGGAAAGAAAGAAAAAAAAAGAAAGGAGAAAGAGAGGAGAAAGAGAGAGGAGAAAGAAAGAGAGAGGAGAAAGAGGAGAGAAAGAGAGAAAGAGAAAGAAAGAGAGAAAGAAGAGGGAGGGATTATTTTATTTATTTATTTCCCCACCCACCCGCTGCCCCTGCCACCGCCACCATCTTTTTTCAAACACATTTTGGGTGGCAAATAAATTTAATAAATAAATAATGATAAATTCAATCATTCATTCACTCATGCATTCGATGAAGACGGACCTCGACTGACAGCCAATCGTTTAGTGACCATTCAGAGTCACAGAGGCGACAGAGGACTGAGGTCCTGGCACGGCTGCAGCAAACTCCCCGGGGTCACGTGATCAGAGCTGTAGCACCTGGCGAGCAGCAGGTGTTTATGGTCGCTGCTTCATCCCAGGATCCTGTGATGGCCCCGGGTGACCTCCCCAGGTGACATTGAACAAGCCAAGTCAAATGGGGGAAGCCCGATTTGCTCAACGACCGCATGATCTACCCAGCAACTGCAGGGACTTGTTTAACAACCAGGGCCAAAGGGGTCATAAAATCAGGCCTAAGTGACTTAACATCTGCTTCGCTAATCAATGGAAATCCTGGCCTCAGAATTTATGGTTTTAAGTAGAAGACTACCATAGCACGGATATTTTTACAGGTGGTCCTCGACTTACCACAGTTCGCTTAGTGACCCTTCAAAGTTACAACGGCACTTGAAAAAAGTGACTTATGACCATTTTTCACACTTACAGCCATTGCAGCAACCCCACATTCACGTGACCACAGGCTGGATGTTGGCAACCACATTTACAGCTGTTGGAAGCATCCTGTGGTTACATGATGACATTTATGACATGTTTTGCTAAAAAAAAAATTACATTTACTTCTAGTTTTCAACCAATCCAGCCTGGAGGGAACTATTGGTTTGCTTAACAATTATGCCATTTACTTAACAACCACCACAAAAAAAGTTGTAAGATCAGATCAATTATGTTCCAATATCTCAGGGGCTGCCCCAAAGAGGAGGGAGTCAAGCTATTCTCCAAAGCACCTGAAGGCAGGACAAGAAGCAACAGATGGAAACTGACCAAGGAGAGAAGCAACCTGGAACTAAGGAGAAACTTCCTGACTGTTAGAATAATTAACCAGTGGAACAACCTGCCTCCAGAAGCAGTGAATGCTCCAACACTGGAAGTTTTTAAGAAGAGACTGGACAGCCGTTTGTCTAAAATGGTATAGGGTTTCCTGCCTGAGCAGGGGGTTGGACTAGATGACCTCCAAGGTACCTTCCAACCTTATGATGATGATGATGATGATGATGATGTGGGTGACCCATTTTACACCGTCACGATTTACTAGCCTGATGGGTAGGCTCCATTATGGAGTGAGTCAAGGACTGCCTGTATTCATTCGAAATGATTGCATCCTTTTTTTCTCGAATTCCATTCTTATGTTTACACTGGAGGGGATGCACAAAAAAATGCAGGTGAATGTATATAAGCTTCTCCAAGCTAGGAAAATATTGGATTTGTTCACTCTCCCTGTGTCTCCACAAGATGCTATTGAACCGAGCTGCTTGTGTTCTCACTGAACCATGAGCGAACATGCCCAGGTTGGGTCTGCGTAACCAAACACCCCTTTCCATGCATGGTGCACAAACCCAGACATTCTGCAGGTGTGCTTTAACCATGGTTAAAGGTCTCATCAAAAGAAGCACTGAGCTTGTTTTCGGTTCGGAAGCTGAGCCTGGCCTGGCTGCTACTGGAATCGGAGGCTTCCCAAGAATGGGCTAAACTGGGTTGTCCTTCAATGTTTATCAATAGTTTAATAGCTGGTTTGGGACTAGTGATAGAATAGAATAGAATAGAATAGAATAGAATAGAATAGAATAGAATAGAATAGAATAGAATGGAATGGAATGGAATGGAATGGAATGGAATGGAATGGAATGGAACGGAACGGAATGGAGCGGAGAGGAGCGGAGTAGAACAGAACAGAACAGAACAGAATAATAGAGGAGTAGAGTAGAGTAGAGTAGAGTAGAGTAGAGTAGAGTAGAGGAATAGAATAGAATAGAATAGAATAGAATAGAATAGAATAGAATAGAATAGAATAGAATAGAATAGAATAGAATAGAATAGAATAGAATAGAATAGAATAGAATAGAATAGAAAACAGGACAGGACAGAACAGAACAGAACAGAACAGAACAGAACAGAACAGAACAGAATAGAATAGAATAGAATAGAATAGAATAGAATAGAATAGAAAACAGAACAGGAAAGGATAGAATAGAATAGAATAGAATAGAATAGAATAGAATAGAATAGAATAGAATAGAATAGAATAGAATAGAATAGAATAGAATAGAATAGAATAGAATAGAATAGAAAACAGGACAGGACAGAACAGAACAGAACAGAACAGAACAGAACAGAACAGAACAGAACAGAACAGAACAGAACAGAACAGAACAGAATAGAATAGAATAGAATAGAATAGAATAGAATAGAATAGAATAGAATAGAATAGAATAGAATAACAGAGTTGGAAGGGAGCTTGTAGGTCATCTAGTCCAACTCCCGGCCAAGCAGAAGACCCTACACCATTTCTGACAGATGGCAGACCAGTGTCTTCTTGAAAGCTTCCAGTGATGAAGCTCCCACAACTTCTGAAGGCAACTTCTGTCCCATTGGTTGATTGTTCTAGCTGTCAGGAAATTATTGTGCATAATGGAAGGACGTCATGATTTTTATAGCAGGGTGGTACGCAACCATCCTAGAAAAGTGGTAGCAGGGGAGGGGAATGAGCTGAACCGGTGGCAGCACTGCACAAGCCTGAGTGAGAGATGGCTGGAGCTGCAGGGCTGTCAGGGCTCAGTGGAAGCGCCAGGATTAGTGCCAGGCTCCAGCTTTTGCTGAGCCCAGAAGAAGTGCCAATCAGCTGGAATGTTGCGGCATCTCCAGGGTCTTGTGATTTACATTCAGATGCTTGGCAACTGATTCATATTTATGACGGTCACAGTGTCCCAGGGTCATGTGAAGTGACCAAAACCTGCTGCAACCATCCAGCAGGGGGGGGAAAATAAAAACCAAACACCCCCCCACCCCACCCCCACTGCCAATCCTCAACAGAAATGCTCACAACAATGAAAATCTCGGACAGGAGGAAGAGCACCGCCAGGCAGGCAGGCAGGTGTCTTGCTCGGCTGTGGCTTGGGGGGCACTTTTTCCAGTGCCATTGTAACTTCGAACAGTCACTAAGCGAACTGTTGTAAGTCGAGGACTACCTGTACTTCATCACTTTTTTCCTTTCTTTTTTTTTTTTTGGTCATCCAAGTTTTTGACACCTTGCTAGGCGACTGGTGGTACTCGGATGTTGCCATATCCTAAACGTGGTACAGTGGGTGAAAAGGTTGAAAAGCCCTGGGATATAGCATTTGCCAGAAGGACCTTGGGGTTATCAAAGACTTGACCTTTTTAAGGGAAAATGGCAACGAGAGCTCCGGAGGGGCATAATGGAAGTTGTCGCTCTCAGGACTCAGAGAAAGGAATTAATCCATCAGGCAATACACTCAAAGGCTCACGTTCATGTCTCCGAAAATGGATGGAGGACCGAAAGAAGGTTGACATAGCAAAAGGCTAATCTTGGAGCCAGGAGTGGAGAGGAAAGACGGGCAGGCGAAACCCTGCCTTGCAAGGGTCTTTGCCGACACCCCCCTCTCGGGGTCTGCCTTTTCAACGCTGGCAGCCTTTCAGAGTTTCATGTGCCAAATCTCCAGGCGATACCATTAGCCTACTTTCAAAACTGCCACAGCCTTCAAATCCCTGGAAACAGCCTTTGCGTCAAAGCCTTCTAGGAAAAGAGACTCAGCTATTCATCAACTCGGAAAAGCTGGCGAGGATGATGGAACGGGGACGGCTGCTGTTTCAGCACAAAAAGCTTACTAGGGGGGAGAGGAGGGCTGGTTTAGGTTGTTTGGGGGGGGCTCCCAATTCTGCCTTTAAATAAAAGATGACGCCACGCCCGCCGTCCGAATGGTGTCAAATCCTCCCCATAAGAGGCCTCTGAGAACAGGAAGGCGATCAAAATGCGCATTATAGACAGCTTATTGTGCGGTGCTGCTGAATTTTGGTTAAATCATGGGTGACTGAGTAGGGAACATATTAAGCCACTATGCTGGATTGTCCTAACAAGCCCCATTCTGTGCCTACTGATGCTGGAAACATTCCCAAGCATTGTCATAATAGGAGTCTGATACGACTCAGACAGTGGTTAACTTCTGGAGTTTTTTTTTTTTTATTATTCCATTTATATCCCGCCCTTCTCCGAAGACTCAGGGCGGCTTACAAACTTAGCAGTAGCCTTCATTCTATGTATATGCCTGCTTATTAGGGCTTTCACACACACCCCAAGCGGCATTATTACAAAGTCAGCTTAATTGCCCCCAACAATCTGGGTCCTCATTTTACCTACCTCGGAAGGATGGAAGGCTGAGTCAACCTTGAGCCTGGTGGGATGCGAACCTGCACTAATTGCAGGCAGCTGGTGTTACTTAAGGAGGCATTAGCCCACTGCTCCACCAAGGCTTCTTTTGATGGGGATTGAAATGCAAAATGTATTTAGATAGTCCTTGACTTAGGACCACAACTGGAACCAGAATTTCTGGTGCTAAGCAAAGAGATTGATTGTTAAGTGAGCCATTGATGATTTTTACAAGCTTTTTTTTTCTACAGTTGCTAAGCAAATCACTGTAACAACAACAACAATAATAAAGTTGGAAGGGACCTTGGAGGTCATCTAGTCCAACCCCCTGCTCAGGCAGGAAACTCTATACCATTTCAGATAAATGGCTGTCCAGTCTCTTCTTAAAAACTTCCAGTGTTGGAGCATTCACAGCTTCTGGAGGTAGGTTGTTCTGCTGGTTAATTGTTCTGTCAGGAGGTTTCTCCTTAGTTCTATCTAGGTTGCTTCTTTCTTTGGTTAGTTTCCATCCGTTGCTTCTTGTCCTGACTTCAGGTGCTTTGGAGAATAGCTTGACTGCCTCTGCTTTGGGGCAGCCCCTGAGATATTGGAACTCTGCTATCATGTCCCCCCTCATCCTTCTCTTCATTAAACTAGACATACCCAATTCCAGCAACTGTTCTTTATATGTTTTAGCCTCCAATCCCCTGATCATCTTTGTTGCTCTTTTTTGTACTCTTTCTAGAGTCTCAACATCTTTTTTACATCATGGTGACCAAAACTGGATGCAGTATTCCAAGTGTGGCCTTACCAAGGCATTGTAAAGTGGTATTAACACTTCACTTGATCTTGATTCTATCCCTCTGTTAATGCAGCCTAGCACTGTGTTGGCTTTTTTGGCAACTGCAGCACACTGCTGGCTCATATTTAAGTGATTATCCACTAGGACCCAAAGCACCTGAAGGCAGGACAAGAAGCAAGACGTCTCCGTGGTCATGTGGCCGGCATGACTAGATGCCAAAGGCGCATGGAACGCTGTTACCTTCCCACCGGAGTGGTCCCTATTTTTCTACTTGCATTTTTACGTGCTTTCGAACTGCTAGGCTGGCAGAAGCTGGGACGAGTAACAGGTGCTCACTCTGTTACGCGGCACTCGGGATTCGACCCACCAAATTGCCGACCTTCTGATCGACAAGCTCAGTGTCCTAACCCACTGAGCCACCACGTCCTTATACCTTAGTTAACTGACTAGCAAAAAGTTCTTGTATTTCCTGTTTGGTTGGGTGGCCTATAGTATACACCTATGGCAATGTCATTCCCCCCCCACAACTTTTGTATTGACCCAAATGTATTCAAGACAGTTTTCTTCATTGTCATGCTCTATTTCTCTAGAGATGCAGTTATTTCTTATAGAGAGAGCAACTCCAGCTCTTCTTTTATTTGCTCTGTTTCTTTTAAATAATGTCAATCCCTCTAGCTGTGTGTTCCATTGGTGGGTTTCATCCTACCAAGTTTGTGCTAACTAAGTGAATCCTGTAGCTTTTAAGCAAATCTGGCTTCCTCCATTGACTTGACTTGTCGAAAGCTGGCTGGGAAGGTCCCAAATGGGACGCTGCATCTGTCATAAACACCATGCCAGATGCCAAGTGACTTTGCTGCAATGGTTGCAATTGTGAGGTCCAGTCATAAGTTCCCTTTTTTCAGTACTGTTGTAACTTCAACAGTGGCTAAATGAATGGTTATAAATCCACCTATAAAGACTACCTAATTCCTGTAATCCCTTACAAAGTCGGGTTGACTGGATGAAGCTGAGAATTTACTGGCCAGGTGCCCTTCCTGACACCACGTGAAGTTCGCAGTAGTTTTTCATTGCACCCTAGGAGAGAAATATCTGCTACCTAGGATTGAACTCTCAACCTTCCGAGTGGGAGGCATCTTCTCCACTAGGCCACCACACCGGTCCTCTGAAGACTATCTATGAAGGATGCTAAACTTTGCTTTAGAACAGGGGTCTTCAAACTCGGCCCTTTTATGACTTGTGAACTTCAACTCCCAGAATTCCTCAGCCAGCGTGCCTGGCTGAGGAATTCTGGGAGTTGAAGTCCACAAGTCATACAAGGGCCAAGTTTGAAGACCCCTGCTTTAGAATATCACCCCTGAACAAAAGCCCACTTTTCCTGCTGAGCCAAAAGTGGCTAGTTGTTGCAGGTTACAAATTGCATGTCTGGAATGGTTTTTCTCCAAGTTGATGAACTGTAGGCATGTCCAGCAGAGATATAACTCCCCAGCCAGTAAAGGGGTGGGGTAGATCGTTTTAGGCAATTGTGTCATGCAACAAATTCAGGATTTTCTCCTGTGAAAGGACTAGTAAGAATCATTTAATTTCTCTCCCACGTATCTACACTAAATCTCTTTCCATTTAATTCCACCCACCCATATCATTCATCAGAGGAATGCCTATTCTTGATTTTTATCTTTAAAACTTTCCTTGGAAGAAGCAAGTTAACTATGGTGACTTTCCTAGGAGATTCGTGCAAAATGCAGTTTATTCCACCATTTGACCAAGCAAAATATATCCTTAGGGGTGGAAAGCAGAAGTATTTTACCACTTAGGAGAAGGGGTGAGCATGAATTGATAACTTACAGGGGGCATGTTTAGTAATTTCTCATTAGTAACATTCCATAAAGAATTGACCATGTGAAATTGGTAATTAATCAAAACTGTTTTAACCGTAATAAACTCTTGAAGGACAGATATTTCTCTCCCTTCTCAAACTTCTTTCTGGCATACCTCAGAAATACCACGATGTAGGAAATAGTTTGTCCTGGACCATGATCCTTCCTCTGCTTGTGTTTCAAAGACAAATAAGACTTTAACTTTTTGATGGCCATGGCGTTATACAGGTAGCCTGTCAATGCTGCTAACATCGAATGTTATTGCTTGACAAGAGATGAAGAAGTAGCCATTTCATATGTTAAACTTGTGTATTGCTTTAAAAGTTTTAGTTTAAGGTTCGGAGGGGGGATGAGTAGGATTGCACCTTCAAGGCCATCTCTCTAACTAAAGAAGATAAGGCCTTGGCAGGTTTTCTAACGGAAGGGAAACTGATTCTTTAAATTAATTGGAGAATATGATTAATGACAAAATTAGAAAGGGGGAGAATTGTGTTTAATTATATTGTGCAAGGGGTGGAGATTTCAGATTCCAGCTTCCTTCGAGCAAGCATTTGCCGGTGTATTAGGCTAATAAAGGACTTTTAAGGTAAACAATGCCTCAGAGTACTTGAAAAGCCCATACGTCGGAAACTTGACATAGTCCTCGACTTACGATAGTTCATTTAGTGACCACTCAAAGTTACAATGGCACTTGCAAAAGAGTGATTTATGACCATTTTTCACAGTTACAACTTTTGCAGCATCCCCATGATTGTGTCATGAAAAATTCAGAGGCTTGGCAACTGGTTCATACTTAGTACCATCGCAGTGTCCCAGGAGGTCCTGTGATCCCCTTTTGCAACCTTCTGACCAGCAAAGTCAAATGGGGAAGCCAGATTCACTTAACAACCCTGTTACTAACTTATCAACTGTGATGAGAAATGTCGTGAAATGGGGCAAAGTTCACTTGACAAATTCTCACTTAACAGAAATTTTGGGCTCCGTTGTGGTTGTAAATCAAGGACCACCTGTGTTGACGTTATGGTGGCACAGATGATGTAACCTAGTTGGGTAATGAAACGTCTACATGAAGACAACCAAGCTCAGAGAGCACCAAGGATCCATCCCTCAGTTCAACCCCGAGCTACAAATATTCTTCTCTATTGATGTAATTGTTGAGGGCTGTGAATGACCTAAACAGAGGCTCTGAATAGGAGAAACTTTTTTTTCCTATTCTTTCCATGCACCCTCAAATCCGATCCAGAAGCTTGAAGGGACCCCTGGAGTAGATTGAGCAGAAAGGGAAGCCTTATGGCAGAAGGTTACTTAGGCCTACCCAGAATCTTAAAAATGGGGTGGTTGTTTTGAAAATTGACTGGTCAATTTAGGGCAAGCTTTGCTATATTGTACACACAGCATGGAAACCAAAACATGTTGCCTGTAACCAGAGCTCCACTTTTCCAGCGAAACACGCTAAACCAAACATTAAAAACCCACGAAGACCTGTTTTTATAAATTCTCCAATAACAAACACATGGTGATTCTTGTGGGAAAACAGTACTTGGGAAGTCAAAATTCCATATTTTCTACGTAAAGCTAACTAGGCTGTCACTGGAACGATAATTTATTACTGTACATAACTGTTTCTCGGGAAGTGGATTAAAAGTGTCTTAATCCAATGAAGTTATGCCGGTATTAACTCATGACTTATATACGGATAGGTTTTCCAGCTGAGGGAACAAGTAAAATTAATCTTGCTAAAATACTATTAAAAGAAAAAAGAGATGGTTAATTGAGGTTAATTCATTCTTTTAGTTTCAATGGAATGTAGCTACGATTAACTTCAGCTTGATCAAAATGACCACAGGAAGGAAGGGAGATGAAGCATACTGGTCTGAGAGCAATTTGAAAAGTGCTATTTGCTTTAAGAAGGGACGCGGTGGCTCAGTGGGTTAGGACGCTGAACTTGTCGATCGGAAGGTCGGCAGTTTGGCGGGTCGAATCCCGAGTGCCGCGAAGCAGAGTGAGCGCCTGTTACTCATCCCAGCTTCTGCCAACCTAGCAGTTCGAAAGCACATAAAAATGCAAGTAGAAAAATAGGGACCACTACGGTGGGAAGGTAACAGCGTTCTGTGCGCCTTTGGCGTCTAGTCATGCCGGCCACATGACCACGGAGACGTCCTCGGACAAACGCTGGCTCTTCGGCTTTGAAACGGAGATGAGCACCGGCCCCTAGAGTCGGAAACGACTAGCACGCATGTGCGGGGGAACCTTTACCTTTACCTTTATTTGCTTTAAGGAACTTACAACCAAAATCACGTGACGTATCAGTACCGCTTTATAAAACCTTAGTAAGGCCACGCCTGGAATACTGCATCCAGTCTCGGTCACCACATTAGAAAAAAGATGTTGAGACTTTGGAAAAAGTGCAAAGAAGAGCAACTAAGATGATTAAAGGCCTAGAGCCGTGGTGGCGAACCTATGGCACGCATGCCACAGGTGGCACGCAGAGCCCTCTCTGTGGGTACGCGCGCCATCACCCCAGTCCTAGGCCTTCAGCTGGGTTTTATAAAACCTTTTCGCTTTAGGCCTCTGCAGCCACGTGCAAAAAAAAAAAAGGTTCAATCAATTTCAACTTCTCACGGAAAAAAAAAATCTCTCAAAGTTGAAATTGATTGAACTTTTTAGTCCCACCCAGTCTGCCGTTACCACCGCAGCCACGGCCACCCAATGGGCCACACCCACCCAATGGGCCACGCCCACCTGCCACCGGATGATACATAAGTGGGTTTTGGGTTGCAGTTTGGGCACTCAGTCTCCAAAAGGTTCGCCACCACTGGCCTAGAGACTAAAACATATGAAGAACGGTTGCAGGATCCGAGTTTAGCTGGTCTGCAGAAAAGGATTAGTGGGGGACATGATAGCAGCATTCCAGTATTTGAGAGGCTGCCACAAGGAGGGGGTCAACTTATTTTCCAAAGCACCAGAGGGCAACGGATGCAAACGAATCGAGGAGAAGCAACCTGGAACTAAGGAGAAATGTCCTGACAGAACAATTAATCAGTGGAACTTGCCTCCAGAAGTTGTGGGTGTTCTATCACTGCAGGCTTTTAAGTAGAGACTAGACTGACTTTTTGTCTGAAATGATACAGGGTTTCCTGCTTCAGCAGGGGGTTGGACTAGAAGAGGGGTTGGCAACCTTAAATACTCAAAAGAGCCACTTGGACCCGTTTCCCAGAGGGGAAAAAACACTGGGAGCCGCAAAACTCACGTGCGCACGCGCATGCACGCAAGGGGGAGAACTTGATGGAAGAGTTTAATTAAAAAGAAATAGAGGCTGCTGTGCATGAGTCTTCTCTCTCTCTCTCCTCCCCTCTCTCTCTCTCCCTCCTCCCCTCTCTCCGATCTTCTGCTCACCTGGCAAGATGGCTGTTCTTGGACAAGCTGACACGCATTCTTATAGGGCTGGCTCTCCTGCCCTGCTTTCTGCTACTTCCTGTGGAGATGCAGCAAAGGGAGGAGCCCCGCCCAATAAGCTTGTCAGCTTCTCGGAGAACAGCATGAGTTTTACACACACACACACACACACACACACACACACACACACACACGGAGAGAGAGAGAGAGAGAAGGGAAGCACAAATGCCTCTCTCTGTCTCTTTCTGCAAATGGCTGGGGGCCGCAAAGAGAAGGCTGAAAGACCCGCATGAGGCTCCAGAGCCGCGAGTTGCCAACCATGGACTTAGAAGCCCTCCAAAGTCCCTTCCAGCTGTATTCTGATTGATTTATACAGGATCTAAATCCAGTTCCACCAACATTACAGCCAGTCCTCAACCGTTCGCTTAAGTGACTATTCAAAGTCATGAAGGACCTCCCCAAAAGATACTTACGATCTGGTTGTGAAGCCTGAATGGCCCCCCACCCCACCCCACCTGGGTTTGGGGTGTCCCGTGGCCACATGATTGCTTTTGCTGAAAAGTTCAGCTTTTTACTTCTGCTTTTCAGCAAAAAACTTCCCATAATGACGAATGGCTTCACTAAACAACCGTGGCATTCGCTTAACGACTGTGCCTTCACTTAATGACCATGGTGATTTACTTAGTGACCGCTGTAAAAAAAAAAGTTGTAAAATCAGGTCAGTCACGTGATGGCCATCTTTTAAGACCATCCTGACAGAAACTTTTTTTTAAAACCAATTTTCCCCAGGCAGCTATTAATTACAGCCCCCCCCCTCTTTAATTACTGAAACAAACCACACTTAGAAAAATGAAAGCTGACTTTTATTATTGTTTCCACAGCCAATCCTTTGACACAAACATGCATACGTATCTGGCTACGCACACACCAATTTTTTTTGGAAAAACATTAGTTATTAAACATACAACATACATCCTTACAAAAATGAGTCGCAATGCAAACTTAACTTTTTTTAAAAAAAAACCAGCAGTTTTTACTAGTTTCTTTCTTTAAAAAAAAAATCTTTGTGTTGGGTACCATTTGTACAAACACAGTTAATTTAAACAAATCTGCTTTTAAATTTTCTTCCTGGTTGCACATAAAAAAAGCTGCAATAGAAAATGAAGTCACTGAGGATTTTTCTTTTTTCTTTTTTTTTTAAATAGCAGTAAATAGGCAGTTTTGCCATGCACGAGAAGCAATATTAAATATTAGTTTTTCAAAAACAAAAAGAAAAAAAAACCACGTTTAAAAATATTTAGTTCAAGTCACAGAACTTTCTCTCATACAGAGAAATCCATAACGCAATGCAGAAATTAGCTGCCATGTACAATGGCGATTCTGAAAAGTAAAAAAATTACCTTCCAGAGATGATACATTTCACTGATTTTGGCACAAAAAAGAAGTTATCAGCTTACCCAAGGACAAGAACGTGATTTTTTTTTTAATGGAAAGAGAGGATATGGGAGGGGGGGAATCAAAAGCAAAACTGAACAAGATAGTAGTTGCAATCACTTTTTTTAAAAAAAAAATCTGTGCATCTCAGTCATTGCAGAATACTGTTTACAGCAGGGCCACACTATACAGGTAACTGTTATTGCAACATGGATTTAATTTGCTTGGAGGTAGTCTCATCATTCAAATGTTTTGTTGTGTACCTATTGAGGAAAGAAGAACACGTAAGTTTGACGCTTTGCCGTTTCTTAAAAAAAAAAAGAGACTCAGATCAAGTATGGTTTGCAGTGCTGAGATAGCAATAGTAACAGCGTTTAGACTTACATAAGAGTTTCATAGTGCTTTACAGCCCCCTGTAAGCAGTTTACAGTCAGCATCTTGCCCCCAACAATTTGGCTCCTCGTTTTACTGACCTCAGAAGGATGGAAGGCTGAGTCAACCTTGAGCTGGTCAGGATCGAACTTCTGGCAGTAGGCAGAGTCAGCCTGCAATACTTCATTCTAACCACTACACCACCGCCTTCACAATGCTAAATAGGACCATTGTCTTCTGTCTGTCCATCTCTCTCTATCATATTCTCTCTCTGTCTCTCTCTCTCTAATTTAGAAACAGCCCATCTGTCTCACAGAGGGACTCTGGGCCGTGTACAAATAAAATTTCAAAACGTAAAAATTGTACATCAAATTTAAAAAAGAGGCAAAGGTGATTACGTTTCCACCTTAAAAAGTTAACTAAAAGGTGGGAGTTCTGGAACAACATGTTCTGGATGAGAAGTCAACTGACCCCAGTGCCAGAAGACATGTTTGGAAGAAACCAAACACAGCGTTCTCCGAGGAGAACTTGATACAACTGAAAAGCATGGTGGTTGAAAGGCTACGGTTTGGGCCAGCTTCCCAACTAAGGGCCCACAATTAATTTTTCATTGTACCAGAAGATGCTGGAGGATAAAAGGAGAACAACTGTCCAAAAAAAAAAAAAAAGCTCAATCAAAATTTGGCCTTGCAACATGACAGGAACCCTAAGTCTTCAAATAAACCCCCAGGAAATGGCGGGGGGGGGGGGGGAGGGGAGGAAAGAAATGGAGGATTCTGGAATGGCCAAGTTAAAGCCCAGATCTAAAGTTCATTGAGATGCTGTGGTTTGAAATGGGCCACGATGCAATAAACCCCGTAAGCACTGTTTCGTACAGCTGTAAAAAAAAATGTATGGAAAAGTGGGGAAAAAATTCCTTTTAGCTGATGTCACAGATCAGTGGGCAGTTATTAAGAAATGTCTACTTGAGATTACTTCTAACCGAGGGACAAAACCTAGGTATTAGATCCGTGTGTCAACGCTGCTAACATCGAATGTTATTGCTTGACAAGAGATGAAGAAGTAGCTATTTCATAGGTTAAACTTGTGTATTGCTTTAAAAGTTTTAGTTTAAGGTTCGGAGGGGGGATGAGTAGGATTGCACCTTCAAGGCCATCTCTCTAACTAAAGAAGATAAGGCCTTGGCAGGTTTTCTAACGGAAGGGAAACTGATTCTTTAAATTAATTGGAGAATATGATTAATGACAAAATTAGAAAGGTGGAGAATTGTGTTTTAATATATTGTGCAAGGGGCGGAGGTTTCGGATTCCAGCTTCCTTCAAGTAAGCATTTGCCGGTGTATTAGGCTAATAAAGGACTTTTAAGGTAAACAATGCCTCAGAGTACTTGAAAAGCCCATACATCAGAAACATGACACCATGGTGTATTTTTTTCCACAGAAAACATGCTATGCAGGTAGTCCTCGATTTACAACCACAACTGAGCCTGCAATTTTGGTCATGAGTCACAATGGTAGTAAAGTGGGTCATTGTGTGACCATGCCTCATTTTATAACCTTTTTTTGCAGCGATTGTTAGGTGACTGTCGCAGTCCTCAAATGAACACCATGGTCATTAAGCACATCCATTATCTACTATGGGGTTACTTTTTTTTTTGCTGGAAACCAGAAGTAAATGTTTTCCGGAGGGGGGGGGGGGAAGAAAGGCATCATAAATTGTTAAAAAAAGAAAGAAAAGGTTTTTCAGGTCCATCGTAACTTTGAATGGTCGCCAAGCAACTGGTCATAAGCCGTGGACTACCTGTATCTATTTTTTGTTGTTGTCGAATAAATGACTGCAAGGTGAATTTTTCATAGGACCTTTTTGTTCAATTACCTCAGCACTCCCTTTATATTCTGTTTGAACGAAAATCAAAAGATTTGATATATTCACCCGTTAAAACAAAGGTTCACACGGGATGTGCTTGTGGACTTATCTTTTCACAGGATGGCACTTGATTCAATTAGCATTTGCGATGCAAAATGTTCTTATTGCATCCAACTCGATCTTTCAAATTTGTACCATTTCAATTTTAACTCTGCTTTGTCCCTAAGCTCAAAACAGCTTCAGGCATGAAGGGTTTACACCACTGCTTAACCAGCAAGTTAAAGAGGTCAGAGGACTTGCTAATTTTTAGCAGCCTGTTTCTCAGAAGCAAGAGAGTCATAGCCAGCAACTTTATGAAGACCTCTGCGATTCAAACAGAAGGGCATTCATGCTGCGTCAAGACGGATTTAAAAAAAAAACACACATCCAAAATGCAGTGATTGTGCTTCACACAAGAGGGCTTGTTAGGTACCTGAGAGCATTTAGAAGACCTTCTACGCTGTTTGGAGGTTGGTCTTTAAGAACCTTGATGCATCCTTTCATCTAGAGTGCCATAAAACAGAAAAACAAAAGATAGTATTTCAAAGTACGTCTAGACATGATGCAGTAATTCCATACCTGTAATTTTCAGCTTACTGATTCATACAGATACTTTATTGGATATTTTAAGAAATATCCGAACTTGGTGTCAGTGTAAGTCCCCTAAATTCTTAAAATGACAACTTAATAATAACAATAAAAAAACCCCGCCACCACAGAAAATCAAAGAAGCTGTAGAATAAATTTCCCCAAGCTCTGTCTAGTTGTGAACTTGGGAGAGACCCATACATGTAAAGTAATCCTGAATTATACCATCGATTGTCTAAATATTGATTTTTTTCCCCCCTAAATTATCCCATCTATTATTTAAAGCAGTAGTTTGAATGCTACTTCATCCACGTGTTGTTTCAAATGCGTTGTTAGGAGAAACACATGAAGGATAGCAAAAAAAAACACCACAAAACCAAATATGGTTACATAAAGAAGCAGATTTTATGAAGACCTAAAGTAATAAAGAACACACAGGGGAAACAGAAAATAACATCAAGGAGAATCCAGACGAGTAGCCTGAAACAGCAGAGTTGGAGTCATGAAAATAAAAACGCAAAATCATTGGAGGCCAGCACAGAACATTAAGAATAAGAGAAAGGGGCTGCTTTGGTTATGTTCAAAGCAAAAGGAAAAGAAAATCAACGTATCATCTATTGAATGTAGAAAGGTTAACTGCTAACAAGTAATAAAGAAGAAGCAGAGTTATTCCTGTTTTTATTTATTTATTTATTTAATTAGTTTTCTATACCACCCTATTCCCGAAGGACTCAGGGCGGTTTACAGGGCAATATTTAAAAGACAATATAAAATTAAGATTTAAAAAATAGAATTAAAAAGAATTAAATTAATTAATAGCCCAACAATAAAACAATGTTAAAAAAACTTGAAACTAAAAAACCCCTCAGTCCAGGCCGGATAGATCGAAAAGCCAGGTTTTCAGGTCCCGGCGAAACGAGCGCAGGTCAGGGGCAGCCCGGAGTTCCACAGGTAAATCATTCCAAAGGGCAGGCGCGCCCACAGAGAACGCCCTCCCTCTGGGGATCACCCGCCGGCATTCCCTGACCGGCGGCACCCTAAGGAGGCCCTCCCTATGGGAGCGCACAGGCCGATGGGTAGTTGATGCTGGCAGCAGGTGCTCCCTAAGATAATCCGGGCCCATGCCATTTCATTCCATCTTCTCTAACCAAATCTTGTGAAGAGGAGGAGGAGATAAAACTTGAGTCTGATAAAACTATGGTCGTGGAATACTTCTTTATTTTGAATGAGTTTAAATTTCCAGGGCCAGATAAATCTCATTCCGGAATGCTGAAGGAACCACCTGATGGGCTAGCCAAATATTTGGGTATTATTATTATTATTAGACTCCCTGGAGAACGGAAATCTCCTTATCTTCAGAAAGAGGAGAAAGGAAAACCAAACATCCAGAAAACTACAGTAATAGATCTGTTTCTAAGCACTTTAAAAATAAGGAAGCCAGCACGGATTTGTCAAGAACAATTCTTGCCAGATCAACTTTATCCCATTTTTGATCAGACAGCTTCCCTATCAAATTGTGGGAAGGTTACAGATTTAATATTGATTTAGCACACACACACACACCCACTTGGCATCTCTCTCCAATTTGACGAGGTGGGTATAATTATTGAGCTAGCTATTTATCCACTTAATTGGAATGCTTTCCAGCCCCACAGTTCATTAGCTAATCAGCATTTTGTAGGAACTTGGACTGAAATGGGGTAGAGAATGCCTCTCCGATTTGCAGCCGATACAAAATTGGATGGGAGAGTTAATAGCTTAGGAGATAGTAGTAAAGTTTAAAATAAGTTTACAGGCTAGGGGGGAAAAAAGCTGATACTCTGTGAAAAAAGTACAGGTAGTGGTCAACTTACAAAAGTTCATTTAAAGGGAAAGGTAAAGGTTCCCCCGCCCATGCGTGCTAGTCGTTTCCGACTCTAGGGGCCGGTGCTCATCTCCGTTTCAAAGCCAAAGAGCCAGCGCTTGTCCAAGGACGTCTCCGTGGTTATGTGGCCGGCATGACTAGATGCCAAAGGCGCACGGAACGCTGTTACCTTCCCACCGGAGTGGTCCCTATTTTTCTGCTTGCATTTTTACGTGCTTTGGAACAGCGAGGTTGGCAGTTAATTTAGTGAGTATTTAAAGTTACAATGGCACTGAAAAAGTGACTTATGATCGTTTTCCACACTTGCAACCGTTGCAGTAACCCCCACAGTCATATGATCAGAATTGAGACCCTTGGCAACTGACTCATATTTAAGACGGATGCGGCGTCCCGGGGTTATGGGATCAACTTTTGGGACCTTCTGATAAGCAGTCATGGGGAAAGCCAGATTCATTCAACAAAACGTGTTACTAAGTTCACAACTGCAGTGATTCACTTAACAACTATGCCAAGAAAGGTCGTAAAATGGGGGCAAAACTCACTTTAACAGCTGTCTCGCTTAGCAACAGAAACTTCGGGCTCAACTGCGGTCATAAGTCAAGGATTACCTGTACTCGCCCCTTTCAGATTTTTGTCAAGGTTCTCACTCGGTGGCAAAAAAATGTGCAAAACTTTCAAAAATCTGAAAAGGGAAAGAAGTGCTGTTTTGCAGAAGTATAACAGAAACAGTCTCAAGTGCTTCACCTAGGAAGCCAATTCCAAATGTCCTAAGATTGGACATTTAGGGAAAAGATCATGGAAACGTCCTAGATTGCAAACCGAATTTGAAACCGCAGCCTGATGTTGCAATAAGAACACTTTTATTAGGCTGCCTCAACAGAAGCACCGTTGCCAAATCACAGGAAGTAATCACGCTCCCCTTTATTCTGCTTTAGTTAGATCCCCCTGGGCTCTGATTTAAGGATTCAGAGAAATTGGAGGAGGCTAAGAGGGGTGCAATAAGGATGATCAGGGGAGGCTAAATCTAAGAGAGAAGGAAGGAAGCAGTAGGATTAGGAAAGCTATCCCAGGGTCAAATGACAGCCCTCTTCAAATACAGGAATGACTTCGTCACATAGAAAGTCAGGATCCGACGCTCCCCTTTCAGAGTGCAGGAAACGGAATCAAAAATATGGATTAAAAAGTTACAGGGAAGCAGATTGAAACTTTCTACCTGGAGAGGATCCAGATAATTGGCTTCACCTAGGCCCACCTGAAGCTTGAATGCCTACCATTCTCAGAACAACTTTCCCCAAAAAGGGAAGACTGGGAAGAAAATTATCCAACACTGTTTGAGTTCTATACTTAGGTGCTGATCCGTGGCCTGGAGGATAGAAAGGTATGGATGGGGAAGGAACTTGCTCCAACTCAACCGTACAAAGACAGAGCGGCTTTGGGGTTTTGCTCTCCTCCCTCAGACTTGATGAGGTATTATCTTTTCACTCTTGATGGAGTTAGCATTCGTACTCCTTGTACACACACGATTGTGTATTGTCCGACCCATCCACTGCGATCATTAAGTTCGCAGATGATACCACCGTAGTGGGTCTTATTACAGGTGATAAGACGAAACAGCGTACAGGGGGGAGGTACAAAAACTATCCTCATGGTGTCTAGAGAACAACTTGCACCTGAACATCGGCAAGACGAAAGAGATGGTGCTAGACGTCCGGAGGAAGAGAGAGGAACCTACCACACTTTACATCTGGGGGGGAGAGAGGGCTGTGTGGAGAGTCTTCTCCTTTAAATTTCTGGGAGTCTACCTCTGTGAAGATCTTACTTGGAAAGTCAATACAACCCAGGTGGCCAGAAAGGCCCATCAGAGACTCCACTTCTTCAGGGTCTTGCGGAAGAACAGGGTAGAACAACGGCTAATGACCCTCTTTTACCGGTCTACTATAGAGAGCGTCCTCTCGTATGGTATTGTGGTTTGGTATGCTGGTCTGACAGCCACGGATAGGAAGGCATTACAGAGGGTGGTGAGCACAGCACAAGACATTGTGGGCTGTCCCCTGACACCACTGGATGACATTGCCAGGGCCCGCTGCCTTGGAAGAGTGAGGAAAATCCTCAGGGACGACTCACACCCTGGACGGTA
Source organism: Vipera berus (assembly GCF_964194415.1). Lineage (NCBI taxonomy): Eukaryota > Metazoa > Chordata > Lepidosauria > Squamata > Viperidae > Vipera > Vipera berus. The sequence continues at coordinate 206,349,926 of NC_138204.1, forward strand.
CCTCTTTACTCTCCTACCATTGGGTAGGAGATACAGGAGTAGAGCCAGCTGTACCAACAGGCTGAAGAACAGCTTCTATCCGTGGGCTGTCAGGCTCTTGAACGGGAAATAACTTTATGTATGATTGACTTGCGAGGCCGGTGTGTTGTGCAATTAGCTCACATGGTGTAACAAGATGGTGGGTTTGTTGTCACTGTGAGTTGTGGGGGGGGAGCACGAAGGGGAAGCTCCGCCAATCTCATTTTATACATGTTGTACTTTGATAATAAAGGTTCATAAAAAAAAAGGCAACCAGACTTTCTTTGAACTGAATAAGCTTCTTAGATGAGAAGTGAAACGTCTTGAAGAAAACCTAGTTGTCCCTTGAAAACCGTGAAACGACCAGGATGACTTGAGAATTTCCATATACCTTCCTCCAGAGAGAAATGGCATGCGATGAGGGTGGGAGGGATGTTCCTAGTCCAGGGCTTTTCAACCAGTGGTACGGGTACCACCTGTGGTACATTGGCACCTGGCAGGTGGTACGCGACCATCTGAGAAAAGTGGGAGCTGGGGAGGGGAATGAGCTGAACCGGGGGCAGCACCGCACAAGCCTGAGCGAGAGACGGCTGGAGCTGCAGGGCTGTCAGGGCTCAGCGGAAGCGCCAGGATCAGTGCTGCTTTCCAGCTGATCGGCGCTTCTTCGGGGCTGTCAGCGGGACCTTGGCGCAGATCCTGGTGCTTCTGCTGAGCCCAGAAGAAGCGCCAATCAGCTGGAATGTTGCAGCATTTCTAGGGTCTTGTGATTTACATTCAGATGCTTGGCAACTGATTCATATTTATGACGGTCACAGTGTCCCAGGGTCATGTGAAGTGACCCAAACCTGCTGCAACCACCCAGCAGACAGGGGGAATAAAAACCAAACACCCCCCACCCCACCCCCGCTGCCAATCCTCAACAGAAATGCTCACAACAATGAAAACCTCGGACAGGAGGAAGAGGGCCACCGGGCGGGCAGGCAGGTGTCTTGCTCAGCTGTGGCTTGGGGGGCACTTTTTTCAGTGCCACTGTAATTTCCAACAGTCCTCTTTTTTGGGGGGGGGGTCATCAGGTTTTTGACACCTTGCTAGGCATCTAAAAGAGGAAGAATGGGCGAAAAGGTTGAAAAGCCCTGCCCTAGACTCACAATTGCAGATGACAACCCCAGGAGCCTGGGATGCTGCAACCATCATAAATGGAGGCTGGCTGCCAAGCAGCTGAAGTTTTACCATGTGGCTATGGAGATGCAGGGTCCTTAATAAGCCGTTCTGAACGGTCATTAAACCAGTGGCTGTAAGCAGAGGATCACCTCTATCGTTTTGAATGCCTTGAATGCTACAAGGCAAGATTACTAGTGGGGTGCCTCTCCTTTCTGCCACATCAGACGGGGGGGGGGGGTCATTTAGTAAGTTCTCAGAAATTCACCTTCTCCAAAGCAGCCCCTGCCTGGTGGAGCACTCTTCCTCCTGGGTGAGATCCAGCAACTCCTACTTCACTAACCTTCCAGATGGCTTTGAAAACCTGGGTCTTCCTGCAGCGTAAGAATGGAGTCTAGTGACTGACGGTTGATGGATCGCGTAGTGCTATTTTAGAGGTCCGACAGGTATTTGGGGATTTTGGTTTTACTGTTTTCTTTTATTGCTGCTATCTGTGAGCTGTGCCGAGTTACGGTAGGTAAGATAGGCAGCGATATTAATGTGTTGAGCTAAATAAACAGTTGTAGAACAGGCTTCCTTTTGGTAGGAGCCATTCACTAACAGAAACTTAGGAGAAATGATTGGGGGCGGGGGGGGCTGTACTGCATGGGTTACAGTGAGGGCGATGACTATTTGTCTGGGGTATTTTAATTGGATTCGTACACCGATCACAGTGGCCTAAATCAGGGGTGCCCAACCTTGGCAACCTGTGGACTTCAAGCCCCAGAATTCCCCATCCAGGCTGGCTGTGGAATTCTGGGAGTTGAAGTCCACAAGTCTTAAAAAAGTTGCCAAGGTTGGATACCCCGGCCTAAATAGTTCTTTCCAATTTATAATGAACCCTCTACGCACTCCCATTGTCCCCACCACCACCACCGCCACTGCAGTCAGCAATGGAAAGGAATATTTCGACTATCCAAACACAGAACTTACATCAATTTTTGAAGTTTTTGCAAAAGCACCTACTGGATGCACATGGTCGTAGAGGATTATAACACCCACCATTACCCTCAGGCAGAAGGATACGGTCTCCTCGTTCGTGAACCTGCTCCTGTATTCCCTGGAGAAACAACAGACAACATAACAGAAATTGGGTTGCCAAAAGCTGAAGCGAGCTCCCATTGTTCTGTACCAGCCTACTACCGGCCCTGCAGAAAAGGCAGGGACAACCCCTTTACAAAAAGGCAAGAGGCTGGAACTAAGCCTGCCAAATTTATTGACACAAAACAGAGCAAACAGAGCAAAACCAAAACACGAACCATGAAACAGGAGCTATTCAAACGGTTGCCTTCAGCAAACCAGCCCTCCCACACATTCCCCTTTTAAACAGTTCAAGGCGTGGCTTCTCTCTGCCTCCTTCCGAGGTGCCCCATTGCCTTTCTCTGTTTACTCCTGATTGACTGCCTCCTGCGTCGGGCGTCCTTGAACAGAGCCAGCTGTGGGTCATCTTCATCCACGCTGTCACGCTCACACAGCTGGGTCTGCGTAGTAACCAGATGAGAGGGGCCTGGCTGAGGGCTCTGCGAAGCCTCAGGGCTGTCCTCTGCAGGCTCTCCAACACCCCCCTCCTCCTCCTCTGAATCGTCCGACCCAACTGCCGAACCCACAGGCTGACCCTGAATCACAACACCCACTTATAACACACGTGCAAGTTCAGCTCAGTAACTTCCCAAAGTACGACTTACATTTGCAATGAGTGATTGTTATGACAGCCCGTTTGTGAAGGCTCATAAATTAAGCTTATCAACTATAAAATTCAACTATTGTTATCAGTCCTTCTTGGATGCATCCAGCAGTTCTATGGGAGCCCTGGCTCAGCTCCTGAACTTTATTTTTTTAAAAAATTATTCATTCATATCCTGCCTTTATTATTTTTTTTAAAAACAACTCAAGATGGAGAACCTATCTAATATTCCTTCTTTCTCCTATTTACTCCACAGCAACAACCCTGTGAGATGGGTTAGGCTGAGAGAGAGTGGCTGGCCCAAAATCATCCAGCCAGCTTTCATGCCTAAGGTGAGACTAGAACTCACAGTCTCCTGGTAATTGGCTCAAAGTCAACCAGCTGGCTTTCATATCTAAGGCAAGACTAGAACTCACAGTCTCCTGGTAATTGGCTCAAAATCAACCAGCTGGCTTTCATATCTAAGGCAAGACTAGAACTCACAGTCTCCTGGTAATTGGCTCAAAATCAACCAGCTGGCTTTCATATCTAAGGCAAGACTAGAACTCACAGTCTCCTGGTAATTGGCTCAAAATCAACCAGCTGGCTTTCATATCTAAGGCAAGACTAGAACTCACAGTCTCCTGGTAATTGGCTCAAAATCAACCAGCTGGCTTTCATATCTAAGGCAAGACTAGAACTCACAGTCTCCTGGTAATTGGCTCAAAATCAACCAGCTGGCTTTCATATCTAAGGCAAGACTAGAACTCACAGTCTCCTGGTAATTGGCTCAAAATCAACCAGCTGGCTTTCATATCTAAGGCAAGACTAGAACTTACAGTCTCCTGGTAATTGGCTCAAAATCAACCAGCTGGCTTTCATATCTAAGGCAGGACTACTGACAAGGATGTGCAGAGTACCTCTTGAGCTAACAAGAGCATGCACAGAAAAAGAGGATACTGAGAGTAGTCAAGTTTACGCAGATACACCGAGGTGTGTAAAAAAGTTTAGGCCATAGTCATCTACCTAACAACTACAATTCACAGTCTCCTGGTAATTGGCCCAAGGTAACCCAGTTGGCTTTCACATCTAAGGCAAGACTAGAACTCACAGTCTCTTGGTTTCTAGCCTGGTGCTTTACCCACTAGACCAGGGGTAGGCAACCTTGGCTCTTTTGTGACTCGTGGCCTTCAACTCCCAGAATTCCACAGCCAGCATGGCTGGCTCAGGAATTCTGGGAGTTCCAAGAGTCATAAAAGAGCCAAGGTTGCCTACCCCCGCAGGAGACCAAACTGGCTCTCCTTTATTTTGATATTGTTTTTAATCAAAGGAGGAAGCTGCCGGGGGGGGGGGGGGGAGAAACTGGGCTTCAACTTTACACAGACTGTACTCTGGGCAAAATAGACATCTCTCATACTTTTTTTTTAAATTATGTAGGAGGTGAAAAGATTTAGGAAAGTACCAGCGACCTTGGAACGCATCTCTAAGTGTTGAAATATTTAACAGTATTCCCGCAAGAATAAACTGGAGAGCTTCCCCCAAAACATAAGAGACTGTTAGAACTGCAAAGTGCCAAGATCTTTCTAAGAAGAATGTAACTCCATCTGCTCTTTTAGTGGGGTACTAGGTCTACTGGAAGAATAAGGGAAACAGTCCTTATTTGCCTCATGGTCACCACCTGATGAGAGAGGGCAGAGGCAAAATGTATTTTTCGTGGTTCTATTTTATACCACCGCTCAGGTCTCATCGAGATCCTCCTTTGCAGAACTGTTGTACTCTTGCTGAGAAAGGAGACAGGATAAGAGGATATATCCCTGCTCCCTATGATTCCTGCCTCTGGCAAATCTCCTGTAGCATCCCTGTAACACACCTATGTGGATAAAAAGATCAAACCGAAAGAAGGGGCAACAGGCTTGTGACCCAGCATTTTGGAAAACGTGATTTTATATAAAACCGCTGGAGAAAGAGACCTAAATACTGACAATACACCAAATATTTCCTGTCTTTCTGGCTTTCTTTCTCTTGCTCTCTCCTTCCTTCCTTCCTTCCCTCTGCCTCGCCCTCTCCTCTCCACTCCCACGGCTGGGAAAAGATCTGCCACACAGCTCCCCACCACCAATCTCTACCCTAAAAGCAACTTCAGGGCTGAAAGGATATCTTTTGGGAGAAGAGGAAGCTAACTTAAGGAAAGTAGGTTTGGTCTCAGCCTTTGTTCTAGATGTTGCAACAACCTCAGCGGTTGGGTGAGAGATGGGAGGAGACTGGCATTCTGCAATATTCTGTCGTTTTAAAAAGGTTCTGGCTAGTTTAACGTCAGTGCAGCTGTGTGTGTGTGTGTGTGTGTGTGTGTGTGTGTGTGTGTGTGTGTGTGTGTGTGTGTGTTTGCAGAGACCGGAATAAATTGATTGGCTGACTTTACCCTTCTTTCTTTTACCGATTTTAATTTCTTTCAGTCTCTTACAAATTTACTTGTACCGATAGATTCACTGTAATGATGATCCTCACCTATTGAAAAAACCCTCATTTAGGTTAATTGAAAATTTACAAAATACTACTCGCCTTCTTTGTCCAGCAAGGAGGTTAAAATGGGGAAGGGAGGAGGGGGGGGGTTGAAGTCTCCAAACATGTATTTTAGGCTATAAAATCTATTAAAGTAATGCCAAGTTTTGTCAGAGATTCTTCCAAATCTATCTGGGAGGAAAAAAGAGTCAACATATAATAGTTGCTCCTATGTTTGTTAAAATCAATGCTGGTTCTATCCTTTTGTGTCAGGTAGTCCTCAGGTTATGACCGTAACGATGCCTGCTCATCACATTGATGGTCTTATGATGGTCCAACCCACTTGATTTTACAATCTTTTTCGCACCAGCTGTTAAGTGAATGTCATGGCTGCTAAGCAAACATGACACTCGCTACACAAACCAATGAGTCGAATATGGGTGTGGTGTTGCCAAAAACTGGAAATAAATGCCGATTTCCCCCCACAAAACCTTTGTAAAAGGCATTCATGTGACAGTATAAATGCAGCCTGGTTGCTTAGCTCCCAAAGTGCAATCACAAGACTGGGAAGGGGGGGGAGAGAGAGGGGAGAGAATGCAACCGTTAAAAGTTTGAATCCTGGTTGTAAGTACCTGTCAGGTAGATCTGTCAGAACCCTGAACGGCTCGTAAGTGACCAGTCGTAAGTTGAGGACTACTTATACTTAACATTCCGATATGAAAAGTAAACACTCCTTTGGGTCAAGGTAAGTATTTAGTAACTTCACCAACCTGTCCGTGTACCTTTCTTGGGAACACGATGGAAGTGGCCTGCCACTGCCTCCTTCGTGTTTTTGTTGCATTTTACTTCTGGGCTTCCCAAACTAGCTTACACCTCTGGTGCTCCCCATCCAAATAACTTACCAGACCTAATGCCACTTAACTTTATGAGTTCAGCCAGGGCCAGTTCGGCATAGCCATCTTTTGTCTGTAAACTGCATGGATCAAAAAAAAACACCAACTCCCACTTTTCCTCCTGTCTGCTCAGTGTAGACCAGGGGTCTTCAAACGTGGCCCTTTTAAGACTTGCGGACTTCAACTCCCAGAATTCCTCAGCCAGCGGCCAAGCTTGAAGGCCCCTGGTTTTAGACCCTGTGCATGTTGATCTTTAACAGTGGTGGTATCTGAAGGAATCGCTCTACTTACGGGGTTTCCAGCATGACTCTGCAAACGCTGGCCATGGTGCTTAAACAATCTGTGGTGTTTTCAATAGGTAAATTCTTGTTCTGTGAACAGGCGGTAAGGAAGAAAAGTTACTGAAACGTGATCGGGAGCATCGGGTTTTTGCCTCACCTTTCCTAATGGGGGCCTGTACTAAGAGTCAATATGGTTAAAGACGGCACAGTGGTTATCTGAGCCATTTCTCCCAATTCTAAACTGTGCAAGGCATTCAGCAGGAATATTCAGAGGTTCTGCGGTCCAACAGGTTTGTGTTCTACCTGGAGCGGCCCTTGAAGAGCACCCCAAGGCTTCCGCTGGCACAAAATGTGTTGTGACAGCGGAGAACGCACAGACAGTCACACCTCTGCTCTGTGAGTTGCACTGGTTGGCAGTTTGCTGCTTGGTGAAGTTCAAGGTCTTATGGCTTTGACTTTCAACTTTTAAAGCCCCAAATAAAGCCCTAAGATCTTATCTGAGGGATCGTGTCCACCATCCCATTGGCATATGTAGCAAAAGAAACTCCTGGGACATTATTTTACCAAGACTATATATATACATATATATATATATATATATATATATATATATATATATATATACATATATATATATATATATATATATATATATATATATATATATATATATATATATATATATATATATACATATATATATATATATATACATATATATATATATATATATATATATATATATATATATATATACATATACATATATATATATATATATATATATATATATATATATATATATATATATATATATACATATATATATATATATATATATATATATATATAACTTTACTGATGGATCCAGATAGGCACAGTAGAAGCAAAGCCTGTTCTGAGGTTTACTGGCGAAAAAAAATTGCATAGTTAAAATAGCCCCTTTATCTACCACCACCCCCGGGGCCGTCCACTGTCCACCAATCCAGTGCCATCTTTTTGTTTTGGAAACAGTCAGCTCAGCTCAGAAGGCCCTCATTGTTCGACTTTGAGGTGTCAAGATTCTCCCAGGCCAACAGACGACGCAATTCCTCAATTCCCTCCCGGCCAACCATAACATTCCAACCCTGGTTTCCGCTGTCTGGCTGCGAGCAAAAGTGCACAGCCCTGATAACGGCCACACTTGGAATACTGTATCGTTTTGGTCACCACGATGTAAAAAATATGTTGAGACTCTAGAAAGAGTGGAGAGAAGAGCAACAAAGATGATCAGGGGACTGGAGGCTAAAACATATAAGGAACGGTTGCTGGAATTGGGAATGTCTAGTCCAGGGCTTTTCAACCAGTGGTAAGGACCTGTGGTACATTGGCACCTGGCAGGTGGTACGCGACCATCCTAGAAAAGTGGTAGCAGGGGAGGGGAATGAGCTGAACTGGTGGCAGCCCTGCACAAGCCTGAGCGAGAGATGGCTGAAGCTGCAGGGATGTCAGGGCTCAGCGGAAGCCCCAGGATCAGTGCTGCTTTCCAGCTGACTGGCGCTTCATTAGCCCTGATCTAGTCTAATGAAGAGAAGGACAAGGGAGGGACATGATGGCAGCCTTCCAATATCTCAGGGGCTGCCACAAAGAAGAGGGAGTCAAGCTATTCTCCAAAGCACCTGAAGGCAGGACAAGAAGCAACGGATGGAAACTAGTCAAAGAGAGAAGCAACCTAGAACTGAGGAGAAACTTCCTGACAGAACGATTAACCAGTGGAACAACCTGCCTCTAGAAGCAGTGAATGCTCCAACACTGGAAGTTTTTAAGAAGAGACTGGACAGGCATCTGTCTGAAATGGTATAGGGTTTCCTGCTTAAGCAAAGGGTTGGACTAGAAGACCTCCAAAGTCCGTTCCAACTATTATTGTTGTTGTTGTTATTGATGAGACCATCTCTTCCCAATTATATTTATCTACCCATCCAACCAAGCCTAGCAGAAGAGATATATAATCCAGGTCCCATCCACAAAGAGGTCTGGGGGACTCGGTAGATGAGCCTTATTTTGTTGTAGCCTCCACCTTCTGGACCATCAGTCCCTCTGAGGGGATATTAACCCCACCTTTGCCAGCTTTCTGGAAAGCCTTAAAGTATGGCTCTTCCTCGGGGATCCCGTGGTGAACCTGCAAAGTCCTTGTATGAGGCCAAAGGAGGTTGAGTGGTCCTGGGTGCCACTCTGAGCTTGGTTGTTTTCTTGCAGACATTTCATTGCTCAAATTAGGTAACATCATCGATACTAGACTAGCAACCATCATGTTCCTTAGCTGGGTAATGAAATGTCTGCAAGAAAACAACCCAGCTCAGAGAGCACCCTCATTTTAACCCTGAGCTAATAATATTCTCCTTTATCGATATGTTGAGGTTCTTTCAGGTTTTCACTTTTGTTCTTATTTATTTTCGATATTTTTTTTTTAATCTTGCGATATGGCTTTGCTATTCTACTTGTAAGCCGCCCAGAGTAATTTTTGTGAGATGGGTAGCTATACGAATTTGCGAAATTAATAACAACAACAACAACTTCCCAAACAACATTACACAATTCTTGCTGTCCATGAAGAACTGTTCATAATACTGACAAGGTTTGATCCTTTGTCTCCACTGAAACCCCAAGCACAAGATTTATGCAAATCAGTCGCAAGATGCATTAATTGTTTTCCAAAGCAATTCTGCATTAATAGAAATTAAGACCTGCACATACCTCTGAAACAAATTTTGTCGTGGCATCACTTAAGGTTTTCAACATTGGTGTCGCTTCAGCGTAAAATAAGGACATTCTGTTGGCCAATTCATTGTTTACTTCATTTTCCCCTTCTGCCTACCAAAAGTTAAAATAAATGTTTGCATAATTGACTTCATTAAACAGGTCAAGGAGAAAGGAACACAGTGAGTCATTTTCTTCGACTCTCCTTAAAGGTTACTCACTGGGACATTGTTGATTCTCATACGACTTAAGGTTCTTCTATAATAACTGAAATCATTCTGAATTGCAGGATTTGTCATCTAAAAAGAAACACCAGAGACCAAGAACATCATGACAAAATTACATGTAAGCCTGGGCAAGTCAGTCTCTGATACTCCAAAATGACGTCCACAGAACCTCCATGAAATATTTTAAAAATTAATTGCCAAAGCTTGTGAGTCAGGATCCCCAGGGGAGAATACATGAGATTTGAGGAGAGAATATGCCAATTCTTGAGGCAGAGGAATCCTGAAATCACGTGTAAGATTTGGTGAACTTGTGAGATATATTTTTTTTTTACTCTTTTCTACTTTCTTATCTTCTTATAGGCAATTTATATGCCTGTCGATCATGAACACTGTTAAGCAGGGGTCTTCAAGCTTGGCTCTTTTATGACTTGTGAGCTTCAATTCTCAGAATACCTCAGCCAGCCACGCTGGCTGAGGAATTCTGGGAGTTGAAGTCCACAAGTCATAAAAGGGCCAAGTTTGAAGACCCCTGCTGTTAAGTCTTGGTGACTCACAATCAAATTATTGTGATTTTATTAGGGGAAATGCCCCAAAGGGTTGCCAATCTCTGCCTTAACTTGTTCAAAAGAGAGCTGAGTTTCTAATTTGTAAAAAGTGGAAAAATTAGACAGTTATTTGATTTTTTTATCCCACCTTTATTACTTAACAGATAACTCAAGGCAGTTGAGTTATCCTCCTATTTCCCCAACCACCTCACTGTCTCCTGGTGATTGGCCCGAAGTCGCTCAGCCAGCTTTCATGCCTAAAGTATGCCTATAACTCACTGTCTCCTGATGACTGGCCCAAAGTCGCTCAGCCAGCTTTCATGTCTAAGGTAGGACTAGAACTCACAGCCTTCTAGTTTGGCCCAAACTCCCCAGCCAGCCTATATGCCTAATAAATAATTATAAATAAAATGGCATTTCAAGCCCAAGCCACTTCAGTAGTATTGATTATCACGGTTCAGGACCTGATCATATGTAAAGCTTAATCAACTGGACTATTAAGAGATGCTCCAAAATGTAAAGAAGCAAAAATGGGATATAACAATCAGATTGTTTTCCTCTTCCCTTGAAGATTTTCCGTATATTGCACTGAAGTGAGGGATAGGATTAAAAAAAAACAACACAAAACCTAGAACGGCTCCTGAACTGATCCAGAAGGTCTCATTCACACACACGTATATATGTGTGTGGATTAATGTAGATTAATATCCTGACTCATCTAACAGACGTTTCACTAGTCAATATGAATGTTCTAAAAGAATCTGTTAGAAATCTATTATTTCTGCAAAAGGTGGAAATGGGAAGAAAGACATTTAAGCGCCTCCTCATTTGTTTTAAACATAGTCTAAAAGGAGACCAAAGCTCACAATCAATATAATGTGACGTGGCGATCAGCCAGCTAACAGTTCGGCGGGGAATTACTCTGTACTTACCTTCAGCTCATCAAACCGAAGCGTGAAATGAAGGATTTCTGCAAACTGTTTAGCAAGAGCCTGCTCTCGCTCGAGATGCTGCGTAGGAGAATAAGGCGTGCTAGTCAAGGCCCCGAGGAGACCTCGTAAAGCAGCTTCTATTTTGAGGGTGGAAAAAAAGAGAAAAGACAGGAATATATCAAACGCTGGGGATGTGTTGACTATCTTGGCCTAATTCACAGTTACAAAAACAGGGCGCGGTTCAAGCGTGACAAAATCCTAGGTGTTGCGGTGTGTTGTCTAAACAGACGAGTTTAACCAGCCTCAAAAAAGGAGGAGGAGGAGGAGAAGAAGAAGAAGAAGAAGAAGAAGAAGTAGTAGTAGTAGTAGTAGTAGTAGTAGTAGTAGAAGAAGAAGAAGAAGAAGAAGAAGAAGAAGAAGAAGAAGAAGAAGAAGAAGAAGAAGAAGAAGAAGAAGAAGAAGAAGAAGAAGAAGAAACAGGTTCTTGCCTAACTGTAGAGACGCTGAAAATTTACAACTCAAACCAACCAGCAGCAAGTTGCCAAAATTATGTGTGGGTGTGATACTGTTCTTAAAAGTTATCTCCAATCATCTGTCGTGCTAAGCTGGATTCAGGGCTTTGCATCACTAAACTAAAATTGCACAAGGCAACAATACAGAAATTTGCTAAATGAATAAAATAAAATAAATACTATGAACGATTAGCTAATGTTCTTACCTAGCCTCTGAGAAAATTCATAGAATTTCTTTAGTTTGCCCACTAGGGGGACAACTGCACCCCACGCCTTCTCTTGCAGCCTCTCATCGGTGGGATGCTGTATTGCCTGGAAAAAAAAAACCCGTTTCATAAACATAGAAATTCCCTTTTACCCCTATCCTTTTCTTTAATATTATCTGATGACAAAGAAGAGGCATTATTTTGTATGTCGTGTATATGTTTGGGGGGGAAAAAGAGAGAGGTACAATGATCTAAAAGTTTTCACTGTACACATCAGGCTGTGAGGTCAATAGCAACTCTACGAGGATCACCTTTTACAACACGTTTGTGATGCAGACGCTTGGCAACTGGTGTGTGTTAACATAATGGTTGCAGTGTTCCATAGTCATGTGAACTCCATTTGCAACCTTCACGGACGGCTTCTGATTTGCCAAGTCGAGGGAAGTAGTAAGTTGCAGTCAGGTGACACAATGACTTAATGACTGTAGGTGACTAACGTAATGGCAACAACCAAAAAAGATGAACTGCTGTTGTTAAGTTGGGCATAGTCACATGGTTTTTCATGCTACAGTTGTATCAGTGACGGAATTGCCAGTCCCAAGTGCAGTGTTTGACCCACGTACTGATGGCTCAAAAAGTGTGTGGGGGGGGGGGGGGAAGGAGATGCCTTAAAGAAAGGGTATCCTTAAAATCTACGGAGATTCTCAGTCATCCAGGTCGTAAGTTATCCCAAAGATGCTTTTTCACGAGGCAACCGGACTTTCTTCTCATCCAAGAAGCAAAACCTCTTCAAAGGAAAACAAGAAAGTCCTGTTTCCTCGTGAAAAAGCATCTTTGGGATGTGGTCCTTAAAGGAAGCAGCGCGGTGGTGGCACAACAGATGAGGAATAGATTGCTTACCTGGAAAAGCATAAAGAAAGCCTCTGCATGCAATTAGTGCAGGTTCGCATCCCACCAGGCTCAAGGTTGACTCAGCCTTCCATCCTTCCCAGGTAGGGAAAATGAGGACCCAGATTGTTGGGGGCAATTAAGCTGACTTTGTAATAATGCCGCTTGGGGTGTGTGTGAAAGCCCTAATAAGCAGGCATATACATAGAATGAAGGCTACTGCTAAGCTTGTAAGCCGCCCTGAGTCTTCGGAGAAGGGCGGGATATAAATGGAATTAAAATAAAAAATAAATAAATGATTGCTAAAGACATGCTTGATCAAGACCATGTCTTCTCCAAACATGGCAACTTTAAGCTGCGTGGGCTTCCAACTCCCAAACTTCCCCAGTGAACGTAAGGCTGGCTGAAGGCCACCCAGAGTTACCAACTTGTAAGTTAAAGCTAATGAACAAACAACAATGTCCAATGTAGGGGTCTTCAAACTTGGCCCTTTGATGACTTGTGGACTTCAACTCCCAGAGTTCCTCAGCCAGTCTGCCTGGCTGAGAAATTCTGGGAGTTGAAGTCCACAAGTCATCAAAGGGCCAAGTCGGAAGACCCCTGGTCTAATGTTTTCTCACTTAAGACATCCAGAGGCCTTCACTGATCTAAACGAAGCTCATGGGCATTACTCTTGTATAAAAGGTTTGTTGAATTGAACATCCAATATAAACTTTTACCTCTCGTATTTCATGACCAGCTCCTCTGTACGACTGTAAGTCTTCCAGGATTCCTTCTGCATCCTTTAACACTACATTCACCTGATGGTAAATGTCCTTTTCTGATTCTGTAGGTTGAGCATCTACACACAGGAGAGAATATCAGGTTGTGTATGGAATTATCCCCTTCACAAATCCAAATACTATGTCCATATTTTAGTCCTAACTCTTATCAACTGTCATCAACTTTAGCAGAATATCTTTCCACTAAAACATATTTGTCATCAAGGTAAGGTTTGTGTTGGCTTAATTTTATTTGTATTTATCAACCAGTGAATCTCTTTTAAATGTTCCATTGGTGGTGGCCTTCTTTTATGTTTATTGGATCTGTTTTTATCAGTTTACTTTCATATATCATTGCAAAAAATCTTGCAGATTAAAGTAGATCAACTACATTTTCAGGCAGTATGTCCTTGTGCCATGTCCCCAGCAACAAAAATAAAAATATTATCACTGTTCTAAAGGTATGTTAATAAAGCATGCTATGTTGTACTATGGTTTCAAGATCAGCCTCTTTTGGAATTTGAGGTACCATTCTGAGTGGTTTTAAGAGGCTAATAAAAGAAGATTCTGCAGTTATTACAATGCCACATAGGCATAGAACATATTTTAATTTTCAAAAACATCTATATTCAAAATCAGGAACGTTCAACCCATTTCTCTACTCTCTAGCAGGGCCTTCTGAAAATTAGAAGGCCCTGAACTGTGTACTACTTTGGATGGGGAAGGAAAAAACGTTTTCTACACTCATGGGAATAACAATGAAGCACATCTCATTAAAGTAGCTGCATCTTTTCCCAGGGTCACGCGGCTGCCTTTTACAGTTGCCGTGCAATCCAATAAAGAGGGATGTAGTTTATGGAGTGACCACCTAGTGACATGAGTATATCACTATGTGCTCCAAAGAATCTTTTCTCCTTTAAACCTGAAGGGCTGCACAGCCTTAATAAGAAATTCTAAAGGAAAATGCTCATTATTGACTTAATCAAGAGAGTTACACAGAGATGTTTTTGCATGCCCATCCAGCTGCTTTGCAGCAACTTCAATTTTACAAGGAAGCCCTCTAAATCTTGGGTTTTTGTTTCATTCACGTCGCAAAACTCTGTTCAAAAGAAACCAGTTTCACAATAAGGGCCGCCTTTTCTTTTGAAGTTGGTTTCCCAGTTCTGATGGAGCAGGGGTAGGCAACCTTGGCTCTTTTATGACTCATGGACTTCAACTCCCAGAATTCCTGAGCCAGCCAAGCTGGCTCAAAAATTCTGGGAGTTGAAGTCCACAAGTCATAAAAGAGCCAAGGTTGCCTACCCCTGTGATGGACTCTGCAAAATCTGTCCCACTAGAGTTGAATACAAGCTGTGGGCACCAACACAATATTTAAACATATTTATTATAACCTGGAATTAATTAACACAATAACCCCTTTTCCCCCCCTAAATGTTGTCTCAGTGAATGCTCCTAACAGGTGCTCAGATTTTTCATCCTTGAATAACCCACTCTCATATAAATTAGCTGATAAAAGGAAACTTAATTTATGATCCGGGCACTGTCTAGTAAGGTTCTTTTTCAGAAATGCGTAAAACAAACAGCCGGGGCTTATGATACGTAAGTAGCCAACAGTCCTCACTTTCAAAATCCAGAAAGAAGTTTGGCCCCTGTTCAAGGTCTGTGCATGTCAAAACTTTAAGAAGGTTCCCCATGTTAAGATACCTGTTGAGACAAAAAAGAAGACACATTTTCTTTAGGAAAGTTTTGAAAAATTAAGAGGTAGTGGGAGATGTATGCATCAATATCCACAAACCTTTGGCAGTTTTCACTTCCTGTCAGTGATTAACAGTGGACCCATCACCTGCAAATTCCCAATATCCTACAGATGACCATTGGCTCTTCCATAACAAATGAAAGACACAAGAACCCCAGTCTGTATCCACTAAAGCCACAAACCACACAGCTCTCCAAACACACTTATACTACTCTTCTTAGATTTCATAGATGCATAGAGTTGACAGAGAATGAGGTGGCTGGATGGAGTCACTGAAGCAGTAGGCGTGAGCTTAAAGAGACTCCAGAAGATGGTAGAGGACAGGAAGGCCTGGAGGAACGTTGTCTATGGGGTCAAGATGGGTCGGACACAACTGCGCAAATACCAACAACAACAACATAAGAGTTGAAAGAGGCTCTTTGGACCAAAGAATCCAAATCCGCTTGAGAGCGAGCAAATAGATTTTCGCTTTGCCCACAGCTTGTAGATTGGGCAAATTTGCAACTGGGTCTTTCTTTCTTTCTTTGCTGCTTTTATATCAGATTAACAGAAATTTCTCATCACTCTCCCATACTTTAAAATAGGGCCAAGCAAGATGATGATGATAAAAAGTTGGACGGGACCGTGGAGGTCATCTAGTCCAACCCCCTGCTCAGGCAGGAAACCCTATACCATTTCAGACAAATGGCTGTCCAGTCTCTTCTTAAAAACTTCTAGTGTTGGAGCATTCACCACTTCTGGAGGCAGGTTGTTCCACTGGTTAATTGTTCTGTCAGGAAGTTTCTCCTCAGTTCTAGGTTGTTTCTCTCCTTGATTAGTTTCTATCCGTTGCTTCTTGTCCTGCCTTCAGGCGCTTTGGAGAATACGTTATTTTCTTTAGGTAAAGGTAAAGGTAAAGGTTCCCCCGCACATGCGTGCTAGTCGTTTCCGACTCTAGGGGCCGGTGCTCATCTCCGTTTCAAAGCCGAAGAGCCAGCGCTTGTCCGAGGACGTCTCCGTGGTCATGTGGCCGGAATGACTAGACGCCAAAGGCGCACAGAACGCTGTTACCTTCCCACCGTAGTGGTCCCTATTTTTCTACTTGCATTTTTACGTGCTTTCGAACTGCTAGGTGGGCAGAAGCTGGGACGAGTAACAGGCGCTCACTCTGCTACACGGCACTCGGGATTCGACCCGCCAAACTGCCGACCTTCTGATCGACAAGCTCAGCGTCCTAACCCACTGAGCCACCGTGTCCCCTTCATTTTCTTTAGAAATGCCCTTAAAATGCTTTGGAGTATGACTTCCAAAACAGCTGATGGGAACTGTAATCCACAGCATCCAAAAAGCAGAAAGGTTTCTTCCTCAATCTGTATCATCACAGCAGGCATCCAGCATAACCAATACAGTTATAATTTTTCTTCAATATTCAGCCTTTCTCCTATTTGCCTTCTTTTTTCTGTAACTGCATAGCTTCACTCCTCTCCCTATCCCCCCTATGTATCTTCTTGAACTATCCATAGAAAGGGATATCAAGTTTATCACTGCTTAATTATTTACATATTAATAGCCAATATACAAGGGACGCAGTGGCTCAGTGGGTTAGGATGCTGAGCTTGTCGATCAGAAGGTCGGCAGTTTGGCGGGTCGAATCCCGAGTGCCGTGTAACAGAGTGAGCGCCTGTTACTCGTCCCAGCTTCTGCCAACCTAGCAGTTCGAAAGCACGTAAAAATGCAAGTAGAAAAATAGGACCACTATGGTGGGAAGGTAACAGCGTTCCGTGCGCCTTTGGCGTCTAGTCATGCCGGCCACATGACCACGGAGACGTCCTCGGACAAGTGCTGGCTCTTCGGCTTTGAAACGGAGATGAGCACCGGCCCCTAGAGTCAGAAACGACTAGCACACATGTGCGAGGGAACCTTTACCTTTACCTTTAGCCAATAGATATGTTGAGGAGGAAAATATTGGTTTCTTTCATGCAGAGAAGAAAAGTATTAATACAATTCAAAGAAAAACCCATAACACCTCCAAAATAATGTTTCTGGAGTTATTTTACTACCGAACCAGGAATTGAATGGTAATATTTCCTTCTCACCAATTGGTTTTAATAATGTCCTGCTGCCCAGAAAGTACTTATAATTTATTGAGAAATGTTAAGTGCAGCCCAGTCTTCTGCAGCCTTGAGTCAGGAGCTAGTTGTACATTTCACTTCTGAAATTACTTTCCTTCACCCCAACAAATGATACGTTTGTTTTTCACAGCCAAACTGTTCAGGGAAAGCTATGGCTTAAGATGGATGACACCCTTGAAATACTTCCTTTTAGGTCTAAAAATCTGAAATGCTGACAATTTAACAAGATGTCAAGCCTCTGCTTTAAGGTATCATGTTGAGACAAATGATATTCTGGGAAAATCGGCAGTGTGGAACTCCGATGGTGCAGGAAACCATCTGTTGAAAAAGCAATTATTGGTGCATGCATGAAGAAAATCTTGCTTCCCCACAGTTCTGGGGCAGACTGCATGCATTAAGTAAGGTTAAAAACGCAGGAGGATGGGTTTCTAAAGCTTTTTCAGATAAATCCTTAGGTCAGAACTGTCTTGGGTGATTAATAAACCAGCTGCTATCAGAAATTAGAATCTTTCAACATCACAGGACAAGGATACAGAATTAAATCTCAGATTCATTAGGGTTACTTTCCCCTAAACTGACTACCCATCAGTTCCCACAGCTTATGATGCAACCACAGCAACCCATAATGTAACATTGATTTATGGAGCAAAGGGGAAAGAATCCCCAGCACAGCGATATACAGGCACTTCTAGCAGGCTCCTATATTAATAGAGCTCTCTATATTTATAATTATGGTCACACGTAATGCAGAGGGAACGAAACCACAGTTCCCCACCAGCCCTATGGAGAAACTACCTTTGCTGAATGTTACTTACTGCCTGCTATTATATTAGCAGCCATTCTCTCAAGCTGCAACAGGTGTAGGAGGAGGATTTTTGGCAGCTAAGTTTGAGAAGTCAATAATTTTACCTGCCTTCTGCCTTTCAGCTTTTACCAGCCGTGTGCTGCAGCTGACAAAAAAAGCCAACGCAGTCCTAGACTGCATTAATAGAAGGATAGAATCAAGATTACATGAAGTGTTAATACCACTTTATAAAGCCTTGGTAAGGCCACACTTGGAATACTGCATCCTGTTTTGGTCACCATGATGTAAAAAAGATGTTGAGACTCTAGAAAGAGTGCAGAGAAGAACATCAAAGATGATTAGGGGACGGAGGCTAAAACATATAAGGAATGGCTGCTGGAATTGGGTATGTCTAGTTTAATGAAGAGAAGGACTAGGGGGGACATGATGTTGTTGTTGTTGTTGTTAGCTGCGAAGTCGTGTCCGACCCATCGTGACCCTATGGACAACATTCCTCCAGGCCTTCCTGTCCTCTACCATCTTCTGGAGTCCATTTAAGCTCAGGGGACATGATAGCAGTGTTCCAATATCTCAGGGGTTGCCACAAAGAGGAGGGACTCAAGCTATTCTCCAAAGCACCTGAAAGCAGGACAAGAAGCAACGGATGGAAATTAACCAAGGAGAGAAGCAACCTAGAACTAAGGAGAAACTTCCTGACAGCAATTAATCAGTGGAACAACCTGCCTCCAGAAGCTGTGAATGTTCCAACACTGGAAGTGTTTAAGAAGAGACTGGACAGCCATTTGTCTGAAATGGTATAGGGTTTCCTGCCTGAGCAGGGGGTTGGACTAGATGACCTCCAAGGTCCCTTCCAACTTTACTATTATGATTATGACTAGGATTATGATTAATCCATGATCTTAACAACATGGGATGGTTATTTAAACAGGACCCAGTTCTTCTTAAGCAGACCCCATTTCAACCACCACCTTCTCTTGATATTTACTGGATTTCTTCCAGTATGCTCTTCATCATCCTTTCAAGCTCTGCAATAGCATCTGAGTGTATGCATATGTCTCTCTGAGTGTGTCCAGGTCAGGGGTAGGTAACCTTGGGCTCTTTTAGGGCTCGTGGACTTCAACTCCCAGAATTCCTGAGCCAGCCATGCTGAGGGGAAAGGGTGAGGTTTCCAAGCTGAGCCATGCAGGCTTAGGAATTCTAGGAGCTGAAGTCCACGAGTCATAAAAGAGCCAAGGTTGCCTACCCTTGGTCTAGGTCACAGGTCTGCAACCCGCGGCTCCAGAGCCGCACACGGCTCTTTCAGCTGTCTCCTGCGGCTCCCAGTCGTCTGCCATGTGCAGTCCCCCCCCCCAAAAAAAAAGTGGGACTAAAAAAGTTCAACCAATCAATTCAAATATGCAGGGTAGGTGCATATCTCTCCTTGGCTCCACTCTTCAGTCAAACCCTGTTCTGCGCATGCGTGCATGTACGCACATGCGCACACATTTTTTGCGGCTCCCAGTTTTTCCTTTTGTGAGGGAACCGGTTCCGAGTGGCTCTTTCACTGTTTCAGGTTGCTGACCCCTGGTCTAGGTGTATGTGAGTAGGATGGGGAGGGGTGGGCAAGAGAATCGCTGAAGGACAATAGTGAGAAAGTTTTGTTAGAACACTTCCCCCCCACACCAATGAGTTGTGCTCATGTAAGTGTACATAGAGCTGACAAATTCACAATGTTGTGTGTCCAGGGCTAATTTTAAATAATTTGATGCCCACTTTTTGTTCTCTCTGGAATTAGGAGCTGCAACACTCAGAATTTCCAACCAGCATAGCTGAATCCAAAGAACTGCATTCTTAACAGATCTAGCAGGTAGCAAGTTAGTAAAGATGCCCTTTCTACTTCCTAGGCAAGTAAAGTCATTTGGCCATAATATACATCCACCCCAGGTATAAAAAAATGAGTTACAAACAACTGAAATCAACTGTGGTTTTTAAAATATCACTGGAGGAAATAATAAAGCTACAACGTCTTCTTTCCTCTATCCAAGGCTAAAACATATGAAGTACAGGTGCAGGAATTGGGCATGTCTAGTTTAGAGAAGAAGGGACGCGGTGGCTCAGTGGGTTAGGACGCTGAGCTTGTCGATCGGAAGGTCGGCAGTTTGGCGGGTCGAATCCCGAGTGCCGCGTAGCAGAGTGAGCGCCTGTTACGCGTCCCAGCTTCTGCCAACCTAGCAGTTCGAAAGCACGTAAAAAATACAAGTAGAAAAACAGGGACCACTACGGTGGGAAGGTAACAGCGTTCCGTGCGCCTTTGGCGTCTAGTCATGCCGGCCACATGACCACGGAGACGTCCTCGGACAAGCGCTGGCTCTTCGGCTTTGAAACGGAGATGAGCACCGGCTCCTAGAGTCGGAAACGACTAGCACGCATGTGCGGGGGAACCTTTACCTTTTAGTTTAAAGAAAAAAAGCATGTCTAGTTTAGGGGTGACATGATAGCAGTGTTCCAATATCCGAGGTGCTGCCACAAAGAAGAAGGGGTTCAACCTATTCTCCAAAGCATCGGAAAGCATGACAAGGAGCAACTGATGGAAACTAATCACGGAGAGAATCAATTTAGAAGGAGAAAAATTTCTGACAGAACAATTGATCAGTGGAACAGCTTGTCTTCAGACGTTACGGTGCTCCATCACCAGAGGCTTTAAAGAAGAGACTGGACAGCCACTTGTCTGGAATGGTACAGGCCAGGGTCTCCTGCCTGAGCAGAGGGTCAGACTAGAAGACCTCCAAGGTCCCTTCCAACCCTGTTATTCGCAGATCCCTGGTAGTTTACAGTAGGGGGAAAAAACTTCTAAAACAAAAAAAATCCCTTGGAGGAATAGAGCATTATAGAATATGAACCTATAAACATCATTTAAATCAAGCTGAATTGGGCATCCTAACACATCAGAAGCTTCTGAAATATTATTTCATTTTTCGAAAGCTTCCAGGAAGCCGAGATAGCAGAGCTAACCTAATTTCTACAGGCAGTTCAACCATGCCTTATGGAAATGAGACACTCATCAGCAATTGCTCCAGGGATGGATACATTGGGTAGGTCAATTCTAGTTAGAGAACCCATTCTTATAAGCCGGGGATCTTCAAACTTGGTTCTTTTATGACTTGTGGACTTCAACTCCCAGAATTCCTCAGCCAGGCACACTAGCTGAGGAATTCTGGGAGTTGAAGTCCACAAGTTATAAAAGAGCTAAGTTTGAAGACCCCTGTTATAAGTACTTCAGCACCAAGCAATCTAAGGCAGGGGCTTCCAACCTTGGCAACTTTATGTGGACTTCAACCCCCAGAATTCCTCAGCCAGCATGGCTGGCTGAAGAATTCTAAGAGTTGCACCACACGTCATAAAGTTGCCATAAAGTCCTCTTGTCATAAAGTTGGAGACCTAGGGTGCTATAGGCAATGATCAGTAATTTCACTGTATCCAAAGCCGTGGGATACAGGTGCAACACGCTCATGGCAATGGTCATTCATTACAGTCCTGCTTTGTTAAAAATATAATAATTTTCCTCTTAAGAATGAGAATGCATTCATCTATTTTAATGCTTTCCCTTTTATCTATTGTTAGGCACCAATTTTCATTCTCAGATGCTGCCTGATGGAGCTATTACAGACCGAAAGGCCAGTGACCGTGTGATTCTTACCATTGGTTGGTCCAGATTATACAGCAAGGTATCGGCAAACGGTGCTTCCGGCCCCTCTAAGAACAGACTGCAGGAATCATTGGGAAATACTATTTCCAACTTGACCTACTTTTGCAAAATTAGACACACGAAACGCTGCATTTGATTACAATGACTAGACCCATTCCAGCCTTATGGGATTGTCTGATGCGAGGGGCCATGTCAAAATCAGACAGGCAGAAAGCTGGGCCACATTTTCGAAACAAGACTCGCACGCACGGCCTTCATGCTGGATGCATCTGACACATTTTCGTTTGGGCTTAATTCAGAGGAAGAGGCCATGGAGTTTACAAGATGTAATGCCAATTCTGAAGGATCAAGAGATAACTCCCTGAGGGGTGAGACTACATTAATAACTGTTTTGTTCCCCGCTGATCTACCGAATGCATGGCTCAGCAAGTGGTTAACAACCCCTCCCCTCCACATCCAATTTCAATACTTTGGGAAGAAAACCCCTAAGGTAAAAATTCTTGGAAGGGAAGGCTCAACATAATGAACTGCAAAGCTATTCTGCTTTTTTTTCACTGGGAGAAACAATACTGAAGGCACTATGGCGGCTTTTCTATACACCGAGCACCTGCACATACTGTAGATCTCTTCTTCCTAAATGAAATTCAACGTACGCAGATTGAAAGCTGACTGACACATTTGCACCAGACAGTAAGACTGCTTAGAGTAGACCTCTCCCTCTCTTACACCCAGGTGTGCAACAATGATCCTGAAGCCCAAGTGCGGATGTGGAAGGATTTAATAGTAATGAACGGGAGACTGTCAAATGCTTACATCTCAGAAAACAACAGTGATCGTGAGTCAGTTCCCATAATTTCCAATAATGGATAAACAGTGCACACAATAAACTAGCTACATGTTTTGATGTATCAATGGCATCCAACCAATGGCATCCATCCATCCATCCAACCAAGCGGCATGCGGTACAGGTGGCCTTTGATTGACCACAACTGAGTGCAAACTTTCCACTACTAAGCAAGACAACTGTTAAGTGAGCTCTCCCCCATTTTACAACCTTCCTTGTCACCGTCGTTAAGTGAAACACTGCAGTTGTTAAGTTTTTTTTTTAATCCCATTTATATCCCGCCCTTCTCCGAAGACTCAGGGCGACTTACAATCTAAAGCACAAATCAATGTGCTTAGCAGTAGCCTTCATTCTATGTATATGCCTGCTTATTAGGGCTTTCACACACACCCCAAGCGGCATTATTACAAAGTCAGTTTATTGCCCCCAACAATCTGGGTCCTCATTTTACCTACCTCGGAAGGATGGAAGGCTGAGTCAACCTTGAGCCTGGTGGGACTCGAACCTGCACTAATTGCAGGCAGCTGGTGTTACTTAAGGAGGCATTAGCCCACTGCTCCACCAAGGCAGGAACACCGTGGATCTGGCTTCCCTGTTGACTTGGCTTGTCAGAAGGTCACAAAAGGGATCACTGACCCATGGGACACTGCAACCGTCATAAATACATGCCGGTTGCCAAGCATCCAAATTTTGGCCACGTGACCCTGGGGATGCGGCGAGTGTGACAAATGGTCGTAAGTCACTTTTTTCAGTGTTAACTCTGAACAGTCACTAAACGAAAGGCTGTAAGTCGAGGATTACCCGCAGAGCTCAAGCAATCTTCACTCACCACCTGTGCAAATTACAAGCTACTCCATGCAGGTCTCCCATCCCCTTCGAAATGAAGGTGTCTGCATACACTGTGGCACACAATAAAAGGCATTTTATTTCGTATAGCTTTTAAGCTGCTTTCAATTGGATCTATGAATGTGCGCTTATCCAAACTCTTAAGGAAGTGGCTGATTGGATTATTTGTTTATTTTATTTATTTAATTAGTTTTATATACCGCCCTCCCCTTCATGGATTACTGCCTTGTCGTGGCAAAGGGGCTTGCGTAATTCAATGAAGCTATGAGCTATGCCGTGCAGGGCCACCCAAGACGGAAAGGTCATAGCAGAGAGTTCTGACAAAACGTGATCCACTGGAGAAGGAAATGGCAAACCACTCCAGTATCTTTGCCATGAAAACCCTATGGACAGTACCAAAAGGCAAAACGATATGACGCTGGAAGATGAGCCCCTCAGGTCGGAAGGCGTCCAATATGCTACTGGGGAAGAGCAGAGGGCTAGTACTAGTAGCGCCAGAAAGAATGAAGCGACTGGGCCAAAGCCGAAAGGACGCTCAGCTGTGGATATGTCTGGTGGTGAAAGGAAAGTCCGATGCTGTAAAGATTTTTTCTCCATAGGAACCTGGAATGTAAGATCCATGAATCAAGGAAAGCTGGACGTGGTCAAACAAGAGATGGCAAGACTAAACATCGACATCTTAGGTATCAGCGAACTAAAATGGACAGGAATGGGTGAATTTAATTCAGATGACCATCAGGTATACTACTGTGGGCAAGAATCCCTCAGAAGAAATGGAGTAGCCTTCATAGTCAATAAAAAAATAGGAAAAGCAATACTGGGATACAATCCTCAAAATGACAGAATGATCTCAGTTCGAATCCAAGGCAAACCATTCAATATCACAGTAGTCCAAGTCTATGCCCCAACCACCGGTGCTGAAGAGGATGAAATTGACCGGTTCTATGAAGCCCTACAGCACCTTATAGAACTAACACCCAAAAATGATGTCCTTATCGTCATGGGGGATTGGAATGCTAAAGTAGGAAGCCAAAAGATAACTGGAATAACAGGCAAGTTTGGCCTTGGAGTACAAAATGAAGCAGGGCACAGGCTGATAGAATTTTGTCAAGAGAATACGATGGTCATAGCAAACACTCTTTTCCAACAACCCAAGAGACGGCTTTACACATGGACATCACCAGACGGTCAACACAGAAATCAGATTGACTATATGCTCTGCAGCCAAAGATGGAGAAGCTCTAAACAGTCAGTAAAAACAAGACCAGGAGCTGACTGTGGCTCAGACCATGAGCTTCTTGTTGCAAAGTTTAGGCTTAAATTAAAGAAAGTAGGGAAAAGTGCTAGGCCAGTCAGGTATGAATTAAATCATATCCCTGTTCAATATACAGTAGAGGTGACAAATAGATTTAAGGAATTAGATCTGATAGACAGAGTGCCTGAAGAACTATGGACAGAGGTTCGCGACATTGTACAACAGGTAGCAACCAAAACCATCCCAAAGAAAAAGAAATGCAAGAAAGCAAAATGGCTGTCTGAGGAAGCTTTGCAAATAGCTGAGGAAAGGAGGGAAGCGAAAGGCAAGGGAGAAAAAGAAAGATATGCCCAATTGAATGCAGAATTCCAAAGAATAGCTAGAAGAGATAAGAATGCCTTCTTAAATGAACAATGCAAAGAAATAGAAGAAAACAATAGAATAGGGAGGACCAGAGATCTTTTCAAGAAAATTGGAGAGATGAAAGGAACGTTTCATGCAAAAATGGGCATGATAAAGGACCAAAATGGCAGGGACCTAACAGAGGCAGAAGAGATTAAGAAGAGGTGGCAAAATTACACAGAAGAACTATACAGGAATGAGCTTAACATCCCTGACAATCACAATGAGGTGGTCACTGACCTCGAGCCAGACATCCTAGAATGTGAAGTGAAGTGGGCCTTAGAAAAGCTGAGCAACAACAAAGCTAGTGGAGGTGACAGTATTCCAGCTGAGCTATTCAAAATCTTAAAAGACGATGCAGTAAAAGTGCTACACTCAATTTGCCAGCAAATTTGGAAAACTCAACAGTGGCCACAGGATTGGAAAAGATCAGTTTACATTCCAATTCCAAAGAAAGGCAGTGCCAAAGAATGTTCAAACTATCGCACCATTGCACTCATTTCTCATGCTAGTAAAGTTATGCTTAAAATTCTACAAGCTAGACTCCAGCAGTATGTGGATCGAGAACTACCAGAAGTACAGGCAGGATTTCGAAGAGGCAGAGGAACTAGAGATCAAATTGCTAACATACGCTGGATCATGGAGAAAGCTAGAGAGTTCCAGAAAAACATCTACTTCTGCTTCATTGACTATGCTAAAGCCTTTGATTGTGTGGATCATAACAAACTGTGGCAAGTCCTTAAAGAGATGGGCATACCAGACCATCTTATTTGTCTTTTGAGAAACCTATATGCGGGCCAAGAAGCAACAGTGAGAACTGGACACGGAACCACTGATTGGTTCAAAATTGGGAAAGGAGTCCGGCAAGGCTGTATACTGTCGCCTTGCCTATTTAATTTATATGCAGAGCACATCATGAGAAAGGCAGGGCTAGATGAATCAAAAGTTGGAATTAAGATTGCCGGAAGAAACATCAACAACCTAAGATATGCAGATGACACCACTCTAATGGCAGAAAGTGAAGAGGAACTAAAGAGCCTCTTGTTGCGAGTGAAGAAGGAGAGTGCAAAACTTGGGTTGAAACTAAACATTAAGAAAACCAAGATCATGGCATCTGGCCCTCTCAATTCCTGGCAAATAGATGGGGAAGAAATGGAGGTAGTGACAGATTTTATTTTCCTGGGCTCCAAGATCACTGCAGATGGGGACTGTAGCCAAGAAATTAAAAGACGCTTGCTCCTGGGGAGGAAAGCCATGGCAAATCTAGACAGCACACTAAAAAGCAGAGACATCACCCTGTCAACAAAAGTGCGTATAGTCAAGGCTATGGTCTTCCCAGTTGCAATGTATGGCAGTGAAAGCTGGACCATAAGAAAGGCTGAACGCCAAAGAATTGAAGCCTTTGAACTCTGGTGCTGGAGAAGACTCCTGCGAGTCCCTTGGACTGCAAGGCGATCAAACCGGTCAGTCCTAGAGGAGATCAACCCTGACTGCTCTTTAGAAGGCCAGATCCTGAAGCTAAAACTCAAATACTTTGGCCATCTAATGAGAAGGAAGGACTCACTGGAGAAGAGCCTAATGCTGGGAAAGATTGAGGGCAATAGAAGAAGGGGACGACAGAGAATGAGGTGGCTGGATGGAGTCACTGAAGCAGTGGGTGTGAGCTTGAATGGACTCCGGAGGATGGTGGATGACAGGAAGGCCTGGAGGAACGTTGTCCATAGGGTCGCGATGGGTCGGACACGACTTCGCAACTAACAACAACAACAACATATACCGCCCTATTCCCGAAGGACTCAGGGCGGTTTACAGGGCAAAATTTAAGACAATATAAAAGTTGAAATAGAAATAGAATTAAAATGAATTAAATTAATTAATAGCCCAACAAATTAAAACAAAGTTTAAAAACTTAAAACCCCTCAGTCCAGGCCAGATAGATCAAAGAACCAGGTTTTCAGGTCCTGGCGAAATGAACGAAGGTCGGGGGTGGTCCAGAGTTCCACAGGCAGATCATTCCATAGGGCAGGCGCGCCCACAGAGAACGCCCTCCCTCTGGGGATCACCCGCCGGCACTCCCTGACCGGCGGCACCCTAAGGAGGCCCTCCCTGTGGGAGCGCACCAGACAATGGGAGGTTGATGCTGGCAGCAGGTGCTCCCTAAGATAATCCGGGCCCATGCCATTTAGGGCTTTATAGGTAATCACCAGCACTTTGAATCTCACCCGGAGGGCAACTGGAAGCCAATGCAGCTAGCGGAGAAGAGGCGTTACACGGGAGTATCGGGAGACTCCCATCACAACTCGCGCGGCTGCATTCTGCACCAGCTGAAGCCTCTGACTGGTCCTCAAGGGCAGCCAAATGTAGACAGCGTTGCAGTAGTCTAACCGGGAGCTCACGAGCGCATGAGTGACTGTGCGTAGGGCATCTCGGTCCAGATAGGGCACACCAGGCGAACCTGGGCAAAAGCCCCCCTGGTCACGGCTCCTATATGATCTTCCAAACTGAGCCGTGAATCCAGGAGGATGCCCAAGTTGCATTACTTTCCATTGGATGAGAGAACGCTTTTAGAATATTTCTATAATTATATTTTTCCTTGTTTATTTCCAAATGCATCAATCTGTATTTTTTTTTAACAAAAACAACAGGGCAGCATAATGCTATTCTAAATTTCAGGAATTGGATCAGTATAGGACTGTCCCTGATTATGGAGATTAATTTTTGCCACGTGCAAAGGATCTACTGAACATATAAAAATTCTTGACTGTGCTGTGCTGAGTAGTGTATGCCCTTTAATTTAGGGGCTTCTTAATGTTCGCGAGCTTCTTAATACCAAATTTCTAAGCTCCATGGTAACAAAGAAAAAAAAATGCATATTGTAATCAATTTGCATTTAAGCATTTCAATCAAGCTTTCCATAAGCAAATGGTAAAGAATCGTGGTCCCTATTTCTTTATTCTTCCCCTCCCTTATTTTCACCTTTAAAATCTTAACAATGCAAAAGAGGATTACCTCTTTTCTACACCAAAGCTGTGGTGCTTATAGCTTTCTCAGTTGTGCTGCTTATAAAAAGATAACTGTCCCACACTTGAAGCTTTTATCTCAAAAGGGGTGATAAGGGGGGAAAAAGGAAGAACATATTTTGTTTTCAGAACTGTACATGTGTATACAAAGCCCATTTATACGAGCCTACAGGATTTCCATAATTTATTAAAAATGTATGTATGTGTGTGTGTGTGTGTGTACATACACACACACACACATATAAAATCCCAAGTCTTCATGGATTGCATGAAAATAATAAAAATAAATAATAATACAGGGATACTAAACAATATTATTTCAAGAGTGATGTAGTCAAGTGTTTTTTGGGTAACTGCAAAAACAAAAGCTGGATTGGAAGCTGAGAAATGGAATTATTTTGATCCAATTTTCTTCCTTTCTCTTCTTTGTATATTGAGATATATAGAAGACGGGTGGATGGATAGATGGACATCTCTTAATCACAAAATCCCAAGCCCTAAGGCAGGGGTGGGGAACCTTGGCTCTTTTATGACTCGTGGACTGCAACTCCCAGAATTCCTGAGCCAGCCACACTGAGGGGAAAGGGAGAGGTTTCCAAGCTGAGCCACGCTGGCTCAGGAATTCTGGGAGTTGCAGTCCGCGAGTCATAAAAGAGCCAAGGTGGCCTAGCCCTGCCCTAAGGAGATCCATAGCAAATGACAGTGCAAGAACACTGGACAAGAAATTTAATCTAGATACTGAAATAAGAGGAAACATATGCTAGACTTTTGTGGGAATGGGGACATAGGATTCAGCAATCTTTTCTCTTTAGCAAGTTCAGTGTTTTTATCTTTATCTGCCTTTGGTCAGGAACTGCACAAGAAGAACCTATTTTAATATTGAAAGAGCAGCAAATGAAAGCAAAACGATGAAAGGATAATATCTAGTCCTAGAATAAGCTGCAAAAACCTCTTAAAATTCTGTACACCATGGGACGCTGCTGCAAGGCCAGACTTTACGACCCCTCTACCCTAACTGTGAATAGAATAAGGCAGTGGAGGTGAAGCAATCGATCAAAGGATAATAATAATAATAATAATAATAATAATAATAATAATAATAATAATAATAATAATAATAATAATAATAATAATAATAATTTTATTTGTATACCGCCCTTCTCCTGAAGGACTCAGGGCGGTGAACAGGGCAAACATACAAAATACAAGAATACAAAAATTAAAAGAGATTAAACAGGGTGCCCAAAAGCTTACAGCAGTAAGTTAAAATACATTCAAACAATAATAAAACCCAAACCCATCCCCCATCAGGCCAGGCCGGCTTGTTCGAACAAGTAGGTCTTCAGATCGCGTCAGAAGGAGCGAAGGTCGGGCGCCATCCGGAGCTCAACCAGCAAGCGGTTCCACAAATCCGGGGTGCCCAGACGACATTCTCTGACCGGTGGCACCCTGAGGAGGCCCTCTCTGTGGGAGCGCACAGGGCGGAGGGAAGTTGACGCCGGCAGCAGGTGATCCCTAAGGTACTCCGGACCCATGCCATGTAGGGCTTTAAAGACCATTACCAGCACCTTGAATCTCACCCGGAAGACAACTGGGAGCCAATGCAGCTCATGGAGCAGAGGTGTAACATGGGAGTATCGGGAGACTCCCAACACAACTCTCGCGGCTCCATTCTGCACCAGTTAGAGCCTCTGAGTGGTCCTCAAGGGCAGCCCCATGTAGAGAGCATTGCAGTAGTCTAAATGAGAGGTCACGAGCGCATGAGTGACCGTACGCAAGGCATCCCGGTCTAGATAGGGCCGCAACTGGCGCACCAGGCGAACCTGGGCGAAGGCCCCCCTAGTCACAGTTACTATATGGTCTTCTAAAGAAAGCTGTGAATCTAGGACTCCCAAGTTGCGAGCCATATCTACGGGGGGTAATAACTCACCCCCCATAGAAAGAGATGGAATATTCTGAATATCTAAGGATGATGTAGGTCGGAGAACGAAAACTGCTCCATTTCTAAGCTTGTTCGCTTACCACACATTCCCCAACCTCGACTTCCCAACCAGCTATCTGAGTAAAGCAGGCACACTAGCACACTTCCATCAGCCTAGTGGGACTACATGCCATCAGAGAGCTACAGTCTCTGGCAATGATCATCAAAGTTCCCTAAGAGCAGAAAAGAACTACCAGCTGCAATTAGGTTTCTTAGAAAGTAAAATCCAGGCTGTAAAATGTATTGAGCATAATAAAGGTGAATAATTCAAGCTCAGGGTTGACACGAGGGGTCCTTGGTGCTCTCTGAGCTGGGTTGTTTTCTTGTAGACGTCTCATTACCCAAACTAGGTAACATCATTAGTGCTAATAAGGAGTGCTGTTGGGTGTCAAGTTTATATTCTAGTGACTTGCCCTGTCAGTCTTGATAGGGCTGGTCTTTAGAGATTCAGCACCCAGATCAGCATAGATTAACTCAAGCTATTCTCCAAAGCGCCCGAAGGCAGGACAAGAAGCAATGGATGGAAACTAATCAAGGAGAGAAGCAACCTAGAACGAAGGAGAAATTTCCTGACAGTTAGAACAATTAATCAGTGGAACAACCTGCCTCCAGAAGCGGTGAATGCTCCAACACTGGAAGTTTTTAAGAAGAGACTGGACAGCCATTTATCCGAAATGGTACAGGGTTTCCTGCCTGAGCAGGGGGTTGGACTAGATGACCTCCAAGGTCCCTTCCAACTACTTCTTCTTCTTCTTCTTCTTCTTCTTCTTCTTATTATTATTATTATTATTATTATTATTATTATTATTATTATTATTATTATTAATTATTATTCCAAGGTTAACATCAGACCAACGATCAAGTAAACAATACCCCAATCAAGAAACTTCCAAAGAAGCGAACACCAAACAGCCCAACCAAAGAATCTCTAGGAGTATCCCCTCACAAACACTGACAGGCAAAGCCACTAGAACTGTGTTGGCGAACCTGTGGCACGCAGAGCCCTCTCTGTGGGCACACGCGCCATCGCCTCGGCCCTGGGCATTCAGCTGGGTTTTATAAAACGTTTTTGCTTTAGGTCTCCGCCATCTTGTGCAAAAAAAAAAAAAGGTTCAATCAATCAATTTAAACTCGCGGGGAAAAAAAAAGATCTCGCAAAGTTGGAATTGATTGATTGAACTTTTTAGTCCCACCCAGTCTGCCGTTACCACCGTAGCCACGCCCACCCAATGGGCCACGCCCACCCGGCCCCTGACAATACGTAAGAGGGTTTTGGGTTGCAGTTTGGGCACTCGGTCTCTAAAAGGTTCGCCATCACTGCACTAGAATATAAATTGAGACCAAACTGCACTCCTTACTAGCACTGATGATGTTACCTAGTTTGGGAAATGAAACTTCTGCAAGAAAACAACCCAGCTCAGAGAGCACCAAGGACCCCTCACGTATTGAGCATTTTAAAAGACAAGAAGCAGTGATACACAACTCGACCCCCTAAAACAGGGGTCTGCAACCTTGACAACTTTCAAGACTTGTGGACTTCAGCTCCCAGAATTCCTCAGCCGGCTAAGTCCACAAGTCTTGAAAGTTGTCAAGGTTGCAGACCCCTGCCCTAAAGAATCCTCATGCTTTTAATACTTCTTTAAATGTTTAAAAGCAACGCTTAAATCTTTGGAGAATATCAAAGAGACGGTGCAAAGGCTGAGGCACTTCCTTTTCACTCACTTTTGAAACTAGTAACTAACCACCAACACAGGCAAGCATTTCCTCTTAGTGAATTGCACATAAAAACCTGGCAGCCATTTTGCACCGTACAACTGTCCTTTGAAGATGTTGGTCAATAGAATTTAAATTGCAAACACACACATGCAGAACCTGCGGCATAACTCAGCAGGATTATATATTCTGAAATAAAACTGTAGAACGTGAATTTCCCAAATTCTTTCTGCCACTACACCAGGAGTCCTTGACTTACAACCATAACGGAGTCCAGAATTACAGCTGTAAGTCGTGGCGGTCGTGGATGCAAGTTACCACATGACTGGGACCTGACTTTTAAGATTGTATTTGTGGTGGTTGTTAAGCGAATGTGGCAGATAAACGAATGTGGGGATCGTTAAACAAATCCATATATTTTTTTTCAGAAACTGGAAGTGATCACCAAAGATAGGCAAAATAACACCAAAAAGTGTGGTTGTGTGACTGTGGGATGCTGCAAACCACCACAAATTGAGCCTGTTGCCAACCACCCAAAATGTAACCACATGCCCAGAAGGGGTGGACATCTGGAACTGGGTCACAAGGAGGGGTTTTTTTTAGTTCTATTTTAACTTTGACCAGTCACTAACCATTAAGCGGGGACTACCTCTATTTGTTTCCCAATTGTCAGAGACCATCTGTAATTTTCCATAGACTTACAGGTTCAATCCTCTTAGTTCTTTGCTAAAGGGAAGTACAACAATCAATATAGTGGTATAATTTCATACACCAATATAACTTCTATCCCTCCCCCCAATAATTGCAGAGGGTTAAAAATGAAAAAAAGAAACAAAAAGGTCTAAAATCAAAGTAAATTATGCTACTGCAAGAAATACTGTTTAGGCCACAAGTTCCAGACCTATACATGGCTGCAAGGAATAGTTGAACAAGCATGGGTGCCAAATGCAAGATAAAACAAATCTTTTGACTTATTTATGTATCTTGAGCTACATCCTTCCTTATTCTCTTTTCTACTGCTGACATCTAGTGGCAAGTTTTAAGTATGCTGCTTTAGATTGGTGCAAGAACCCTATAGCTAACGACTACAGAATAAGTTCATTAATAGGGCTATTTATAAGATATTAAAAGCAATCATCTGTCAGTTCTCTTCATAACTGGTTTTTCTAATATTTATCACCATAAAAGCAATTCAAGTAAAACACATAGCAGGAACTTTATAAATAATACGCAAATGTTTTATTTAAAGAGGTTTAAAATAGACTATAATCACCATATTATTATTATTTTTGGTGACTCCCAATTTTCTCTAATAGAATGGAAAACTGAATGCTACACCCAAGTGATTTCTACATTTAGCTTCTGCTTGTCAACTATACGATAAGATGCAACCTAAACAGCATCACGTTTAGGTAAATAGGATTTACAGCAATTCCTAATACTTGTGAGAAATCCTATGTGATGTCTCATGGTCAGCCTCTTTTGCTTTTTAAAAAATACACTACAATCAATAGCTAAATGTTTAGTGCCATGGAGAGTTCATTATTCTTTGAGCTATAAGGAAACCATTTCAAAGGAAATAGCATGTTAGAAGGGGAAGACATGTTTATTTATTCTATTAAGTCATTCGCTCCTATGCATTAAGATTGCTTTATGCTTTACGTAGATTAGAAGAAGAAAAAAAACAACAATATTTCATTAGTGACTGTCTTAAAGTCAGCTTTCAGATACCATCCCCAAACCAAATTTAGATAACAATCCTCACTGCAAAAAACGAAAGAAAGAACAAATATGCTTCAGCAAGGGTGGCGGTTGCAACAGGCATCTACTGTGTAACAGAACAACATTCTCACCTTCAGCCAGTGCTGCTCTGTTTTTGTTCCCAATCTAAAAATATAAAAAGAGGAAATGAAACCATGTCCAGTCAGTTTTCAACTAACACTTCATTTGGTTTCTCCCCCCCAAACAGAATATATTTTTAGTCACACCCAAGTCTCTTTAAGCAAATATACTAGGGTCTAACAGAAGCTAACAGCAAGTTCTCTGTATCAAATATTAGCCTACTGTCTTTATAGCTATCAATATTCTAAATATAATTGCAGATACAGTTAAAATGTTTAAAAATAGGAATAGATTTTTGCAGATTTTTTCTCCCTCCATTGGCTGTGGTGGGGTGATTATGTTATAGTGTTTATCAGCCAGCAAAATTCTTATTTAGATGAAATCAAATCACGCAATTACCAAGTTTAAGCAGAAGATCTTAATGCTGATACCATCAAGATTTGGTCACATATCAGGATGTGAAACCAGCATATGAAATAAGGATGCAAATAAAGGCTAAGTCATTTCCCCTCTTTCTCCAACTTCACCATCTGCCATACGACAGAGACCTTGCTGGCATGTAGACCATCTAGTATTTTTCATGCCGTTCAAATTTGGTATGTATCATAGAGACTTAAAATGGAAGATGGAAAAGTGTGATTGAGAGATGTCAATCAGCTCATAACACAGCAAGCTAACTATTTATATGGACGTTGTAAGCACATGGTGAGGCAGCCATGTAAAACATCTCACTGCACATGATCTAATAGATAGTATATAGGAAGAACCACGGGGGTAGTGTATGTCTGTGAGAATTGACAAATGACGAAAGTAGAGTACGGACAAACCATTGGTACACGCAGCTGGAACATCACATAGTAAGCTCTGAATTTACAAAAGTAAGGAACCACACAATATGGCCTACAACAGGGGTGTCAAACTCGCAACGTCATGTGACGTGTCGTGACGTATCACGACTTTTTTTCCATTGCCAGCAATGGGGTGGGCGCGGTTTCGCCATGATGACACGCCTGGCCTATAATCTCACTATTTATCCTGCAAAGGAACTTGGGCTGAAATCTGCTTGTTGGCCCTTCATATCCATTTCGTGACAAAAGAGAATCTGAATCCATTCATAATTTTCCCTCATTAATTGCACGGTATCAACACTGGGAAGAATATTGAGTATGCCAAACATTAAGATTTAAGGAAGTCGTATAAAAAGCACTGAAGGAATAGATAGATAGATAGATAGATAGATAGATAGATAGATAGATAGATAGATAGATAGATAGATAGATAGATAGATAGATAGATAGATGTGTGTGTGTGTACTCACATATACATATACACACACACAGAGAGGTCTCAATTTAGTTTCAATTTACTGTTTAACTTTAGGACCTGTTTTAAATATAAGCAGTTTTGAAAAGATTGATAGATTACCTTTGTTCTAATCCTTACCACAGCTAACAAGAAAGAGATGGATGAGGTAGCCCCAATAAAGAGATTACTATTTCAGCTACCTCGAAAAATATGTTGCCCTAAACTGCCATAGGAAACTTTATTCGAAGACATCTGGATGGAACATAACTGCACATTGTCCAGGAGTTCTCCTTGACAAAATGTACCAATCAGGCTGACAGTGGGAAAACCATGGCTATCTTGATGGATGCGTTGTTTTAGTTCAATGTTAGATAAGCTGCCTGATCCTGATGACTTCAAGCATCTGGCCTTAGAGCCTTCCAGATATATAGATGTAACTTCAACATCAATCATAGCCAATGGCCTTCTTCAGTTTCCCAGCCCAGGATGATAGTCTTCTGATACAATGAAGACTTATCTTCTCTCCCTCCATCACACTTGTTATGGAGAGCAACACAGTGGGGATGATGAAAGGGAGGATGCAAATTTGGGGTTGGGGCTAAATACAGGGATCACTGCTCCTGTCATCTTATTTACGCAAGCATTATGAATGGTGGTGTAGGCCTAGGAAGATGTAGGTTCAAATCCCACGACAGAACAGAAAACTCACTGAATGAACGGCATTAGGCTAGCTATTACACAGGACTGGTTTTGGGGGGGGGGGGAATATATATTTATGTATATATGTACAGAGCCTTGGTGGAGCAGTGGGCTAATGCCTCCTTAAGTAACACCAGCTGCCTGCAATTAGTGCAGGTTCGCATCCCACCAGGCTCAAGGTTGACTCAGCCTTCCATCCTTCCGAGGTAGGGAAAATGAGGACCCAGATTGTTGGGGGCAATTAAGCTGACTTTGTAATAATGCCGCTTGGGGGGGTGGTGTGAAAGCCCTAATAAGCAGGCATATACATAGAATGAAGGCTACTGCTAAGCTTGTAAAGCCGCCCTGAGTCTTCGGAGAAGGGCGGGATATAAATGGAATTAAAATAAAAAAAAATAAAAAAATAATTAAAAAAAATGTATACATGAACCAAATCCCAGGCACAGAAGCTTTTCATCTGGTCTTGCCGTTTAACCTCCTCTATTTCAAAGTGAAGAGCAAGAGAAAGCTGCAGAGGGATATTTTTTTCCTCCTGTTATGCATCTCAGTTCATTTTAAGGCATTTCAAAATCCAAATCACGCCACGAGACATAATGTATTAAGCAAGAAATCAGTTAAAATCTCCACTGCTACTTGCAACTGGAAAATGGGGAACCGAGAGCCATTTGCCAAAGCCCTGTCCTCGTGAGGATCGGTGGATGACACCAATGTTGCTGAGCCTTCAAGCTGCCTCAGTGTGAATTATAGTCTCAATTACCTAAATTTGTTAACTGCAGACTTAGGTACCTAGAGTGGCTCATTTTAGCTTGCTCAGTTTTAACTTAAAAGCCATTTGCAAGGCAACAAGAGGCTTAGCCACAGATAAGTGAACACCCAAGAAACAAAATTGCACACCCCATCATATTTCCCTACTCTATGCAGCTGGGAGCCCAATTAGACACACTTGCTGAATTCAAAGACCACCAACCAATACGCACACATCAAATATACTCCTATACCAGTATGGCGAACCTTTTAGAGACCGAGTGACCAAACCGCAACCCAAAACCCGCTTATTTTATCGCAAAAATGCCAGGGCCACATCAGCATTGTGGTGCCCTGGGGGGGGGAGAAGGGGGGGCAGGGAGGCGCCTCTGAGTGCCGCCTCTGGCATGCAAAAAACGGGGGGCGCAAAAATAGGCCATGCTGCAAGGTGCAAAAATGGCAGCCGTTGCGCTGCGGGGTGCAAATACAAGGCGCTGCATCACGCAAGAACAGGGCAGGGCTAGTGAGTATCACCCAGGCACTAGCCCCGCCCCATTTGCAGCATGTGCGTGCTCGCGGCCCCATGTGTGCATGCACGCAGGTAAAATGCTTCCCCCTCCCTTTTCTCCCAGTCCACCAACCGACAATGGTCGGTGACCTCTGCTCTACCACCTCTACTTGAGATTGCTAGTCAGCTGCTTCGTCTTTGTGCTGGGCGGGGCTCCTGCTCCGGACGGTGGTGGCAGCCTGATGGACCGGTTGCTGGGGGTGGTCGTGCGCGTGCCAACAGAGTGCCACCTCTGGCACGCGTGCCATAGGTTCGCCACCACTGTCCTATACCCACATTTTTTATTTTATCGGAACTGCTCCATTCAATACTAAATCACATCCTGCTAGAAGATCGTTGCTAAATCCTTATGATAGAAATCTGTTCGTTGCACCTGTGAAAATTATAAATGAGAACAATACTCCTACAGCCAAGCAGAAAATCTATTTTGGAAACCCCTGCTTTTCGGAGCTTTCTCCAACATGGAAAATAAGTCATAAAGGGTACTAGCCCCTAAAAGTATTAATTAATTCAGTCTTCGAGTTAACGTGCGCCAGTTATCCAGAGACGTGAAAAGTCCAAGTGGGGGGGGGGGGAGACAAAAAAATCAGATAAAAGTGTATTTCTCCAAATCCTTCCATTTTTATTTCTATTTTCTCCTTACATCAGAGACAAAAACGCATTTGCATACCGCTACCCAGCTTAATGTTCCAAGCGGATTTCTTCAAAACGATGTGAAAGACAACTCACTGTGTGAGCACATTAAAAATTCTATACGTGGAAGGCAACCTATAGAGAGCAGTTCCCAAATGCAAGGGCAGCAATCTATTTATAGGGTTGTTTCCATCTGCTGACTTTTGATCCAGAAATTGGGGGGGTGGACCTGTTCCTCAGCTATGGAAGCAGGACAGATATTGGCAGCTGTATTCGTATAACTCTATCTGTAGCGCAGGGCTGGACAAGATTTTGTTCGCAAAGAGCCATATTTAACATCTTTTACGTGGATGGAGAGCACAGGGACTGCTTTCACGATGTCAAATAGGTGGAAATAGGATTTTATGGCAGTTGGTGAGAGGGGTTTTGAAGTTTCTCTTTATAAAACCATAATGAGCCAATTCCAGGGCTGACACCGCCGTTTCTGAGCAACTCTTTCTTCAGAGCTGCAAGTAACGATATCATGGTTTTTCCACAGCTTTGATTGTTAAGTATCTTCTGGGCCCGCAAAAAAAAAAAAAGAGGCTGTGTAGACCACATGTGGCCTTGTGTGTGTGGGGGGCCCTCAGATTGCTCACATGTGTTATCAATGATGCTTAAAAATAAGCAAGCATCACTTACTGGGGGTTCCTCTACAGGTAGTCTTTGACTTACGACCACAATGGAGGCCAAAATTTCTGTTACTAAGGAAGACATTTGCTAAGTGAGTTTTGCCCCATTTTACGACCTTCGTTGCTACAGCGGTTCAGTGGATGACTGCACTTGCTAAGTTAGTAACACGGCTAAGTGAATCTGGCTTCTCCGATGACTTTCCTTGTCAGGAGGTCGCCAAAGGGGATCCCAGGACCCCAGGACAATTGCAACCGTCATAAATACATACCAGTTGTATCTGGCTTCCAGCAACTGTAGCAGTTCACAGATTTTTTTTAAAAAAAACAACAACAGAAAATGATAAAAAACCCAAAGAACAAAAGATAGCCCAAACCAGGCAACAACCAAAGCCAACTTATATTAATGTTGAGAAGTTTTGACCTTTATTTATCTTTTATTTCACAGAGTTAGGTTTTTAATGTGATTTACAGGTGTCTCAGATATGTCTGGTACTCCGATGCTAGCCATTTAAGCTGCCTGTAAGACTAGTAAATAAATAAGATCTGCTAAAGGAATCAAAATGGTGGCTATCATTCCATCGGCAACTTGCTTTTAAATGACCGTTTTCAACTGTCATCAATTGAGAGCAAGACATGTCCAAAAGGAGGAGATGAACCCTGACTGCTCTTTAGAAGGCCAGATCCTGAAGTTGAAACTCAAATACTTTGGCCACCTAAGGAGAAGGAAGGACTCACTGGAGAAGAGCCTCATGCTGGGAAAGGTTGAGGGCAAGAGAAGAAGGGGACGACAGAGAATGAGGTGGCTGGATGGAGTCACTGAAGCAGTAGGCCTGAGCTTAAATGGACTCCAGAAGATGGTAGAGGACAGGAAGGCCTGGAGGAACGTTGTCCATGGGGTTGTGATGGGTCGGACATGCGATGGGTCGGACATGACTTCGCAACCTACCACACACACATGAGCCTATTTGGGGTCTGCTTCGCATGAAACACCACAAACTATTGGACCAAATCTTACATTTACTCATTTCTCTTCCCTTCGCCGTTGCTTCCTCTTTCTGCAAACCAAACTAGCAGAGCTGAAATTACCCTTTAAGGCAACTTTCCAGGGTCAGCGTAAACCCTAAACGTCTTTTCCAGATGCAATAATGTGAAACAGCCAATTCCGTGCGGTAGCAAAGTCAGAAACCACAACGAGGCAGAAGGGGGAAAGGTACTTGGAAAAGACCTGAGACATCTGTGGTCAGTAAGATCTTGCATTGCCATAGTTGCTTTACCAGTGGTGGTGGTGGGGAAATCCACTATATCCTGTATATCTCCCAGAGTTGAAAGTTAAATTTTCTCTCTTCAACTTTTGGAGGCTATGTTTCCTGAAATATGCTCAGGTAGAGAACAAGTGGCAAGATTGCATTTGGTTTGCACTATAAACAAGCATTCACTTATCAAAATTATCATCAAGGAAGATCTAGTTAGTAAGATTGACACAAGGCAAATACAATTATGTATTTCCCCCCCCCCCTTTTTTTCAAGAAGGAACAATACTGCCTACTAATGCAGCGGTCCCCAACCTTTCCAGTTCTGTGGACCAGCAGTGGGGGTAGGTGGGTGAAGAGGGGATGGTTTTGTTCGTGCGTGCATGCGCGGCTTGTGCAAATGCAGCTTTGTGTGCTTGCACACTAGCCTGCCGCTTGTGTGGCCCAGTTTCCACTGGGCTGCGGTCAGGCACCAGGCTGGAGACTGGGGGTTGGGGATCCCTGTACTAATGGACTGAAAAGGTGCAGGTTTAATCCATAGCTTTGCTCAGCATTTGAAGCCTTTCACATAGATGGATAATTTTTTTCATAATAGTAATAATAACAACAATAACTAACAAACAACAATAATAATAAAGTTGGAAGGGACCTTGGAGGTCATCCAGTCCAACCCCCTGCTCAGGCAGGAAACCCTATACCAGGGGTAGGCAACCTTGGCTATTTTATGACTCGTGGACTTCAACTCCCAGAATTCCTGAGCCACCCACGGTTGCCTACCCCTGCCCTATACCATTTCAGACAAATGGCTGTCCAGTCTTTCTTAAAAACTTCCAGTGTTGGAGCATTCACAGCCTCTGGCAGTTAATTGTTCTAACTGTCAGGAAATTTCTCCTTAATTCTAACTGATATGAACATCTTAAAGATACGTACCAGGTAAACTATATCTTGAAACTTCTATAGACACTTACTCCTTGCACGCAAGATGCACCACCTCTTGTATGAAGCCTGAAAAGACGAAAAAGAAACAAAACACAATAAAACTAAAACCATTTAATTAAAGACCTGTCTGGTGTGTGTAACTGCAGGAACAAATGTCACAGTGATACCAACAGTCTTCAGATCCAATAGTTACTTCAAATAAAATATTCTAAATCTACATGCATTTTCCTTAAGACAGTGAAAATTAATTGATAGGTAATGAGCATAGTCAATGAAAAACAGAGGTCTTCATTTCTCTACTGCATAGACAAATGATAAACCCTCGTGAGATTTACATTAAAATGGTAAAGGTTCCCCCGCACATGCGTGCTAGTCGTTTCCAACTCTAGGGGCCAGTGCTCATCTCCGTTTCAAAGCCGAAGAGCCAGCGCTTGTCCGAGGACGTCTCCGTGGTCATGTGGCCGGCATGACTAGACGCCAAAGGCGCAAGGAACACTGTTACCTTCCCACCGTAGTGGTCCCTGTTTTTCTACTTGCATTTTTACGTGCATACGAACTGCTAGGTTGGCAGAAGCTGGGACGCGTAACAGGCGCTCACTCTGCTACGCGGCACTCGGGATTCGACCTGCCAAACTGCCGACCTTCTGATCGACAGGCTCAGCATCCTAACGCACTGAGCCACCGCGTCCCTTAGATTTACATTAGATAATGTTTTATTTATTTTGTTGAGTTTCAAAAGTGTGAAGATAACGTGACCCCGATGCAGATTCTGCTCTTGAAGAGTTTGTGTATTTGGCTGCCATCATTACTTCTTTTCTTCTGCCTCTTTTTATCCAAAGAGGATAAAAAAGAAGTCGAGAGAAAAAGATTGCTTCCTCCTTAAGACAAGGAAGGTAGAATAGATTCACACAGGGTCACTGAAGATCAAGGCTTCACAGGAAGGAAAGTAAACTTCTCTGAAATATTTATCGTCACAGTAGCCGTCTCTTACGACAAATATTCTCAGACTGACAACTGTGTCATCCAACTACACCCAAAAGCACAGATTTAAGACAAAGCACAACGCACTGCACACTTTCACAAGTCCTACTTCTTCCTCTGCAGCAAGCCTTCCCAGCTTTACCATGATAAATGCACAAAAGCAATCAGGATCAAGGAAAAAACAAACTTACAAGAAAATTGGATCTTTAAAGAAAAATAAAAATAAAAATATAGGTTCGTCCTTGACTTACAAACCATTCGTTTAGTTTTTCATCTCAGGTAAATTGGGTATGGAGACCTTACAGGTACTAGAAAATGGGATTTCCCCCCCCCCCATATCCAGGTTGTCCTCGACTTACAACAATTTGTTTAGTGACTGTTCAAAGTCACAGGGACTGAAAAAAATGACTGATGGCCATTTTTCACACTTGTGATCGTTGCGGCATCTCTGTCATGTGATTAAAATTCAGACGCTCGGAAACTGATTCATA
Source organism: Vipera berus (assembly GCF_964194415.1). Taxonomy (NCBI): domain Eukaryota; kingdom Metazoa; phylum Chordata; class Lepidosauria; order Squamata; family Viperidae; genus Vipera; species Vipera berus. The sequence goes on from NC_138204.1 coordinate 206,391,825, forward strand.
TTTATGACGGTTGCAGTGTCCCGGGGTCATGTGATCCCCTTGTGTAACCTTCTGACAAGCAAAGTCAACGAGGAAGCCAGAATCATTTAACAACCATGTTACAAATCTAACAATAATTCACTTAAGTCTGGCAAGGTAGGTCATAAAACTGGGCAAAACTCACTTAACAAATGTCTCATTTAGCAACAGAAATTTGGGGCTCAACTGTGGTCTTAAGCTTATCTTAAATTTATAACAGAGGATGTCAGGGACTTGCTATATGAATGGGAAACTTGTATTTTCTGCCATGTTGCCTCCACTGCCCATACAATTCATTTAAGGCAGCCACATAATAAAATACTTAAAGTAGGAGTGTCCAACTTTGGAACTTTAAGACTTGTGAACTTCAGCTCCCAGAATTCCTCAGCCAGCTAGATTACCCCAACTCTCTGCCTGAAGAAATGATCATCTCAGTTCTGTGATCCTCAAATGTGGTAACTACCATATATATAAGACTTCAACTCCCAGAATTTTCCCGCTAGCATGATTTTTGCAAGTTCACATATCTGGAATTGGTTCTGCTTGGGAAACATTAAATATACTCCAGTACTAATCAGAAAGAGTGACAAGCTGGCTGCTCCCAAGAGCTCTAAAAAAAAAATCATGGATAAAGAAAAGTCAAGACATTGGCATGTTAACATAATCACTGCATTTACAAATAAATCTAGTTAACTTTTTTCTTTTAAAAAAGTTAAAAGTTAAGATATTAAAGTTTTCTCACTTAAAGATCAACATAACCCCCCCTCCTAAAAAAAAAAAAGATGTGATACATTATTTTACAATGCAGCATTTCACTGTAGAATCTCCTGATTCTAGAATTTAAGACTCAATTCTTAATGTCACTTCTAGAGGAGCAAGAACATCTAGCCCTCCAGATTCTGTTCCACTGCAACTTAAGTTACCAGCCCCCACTAACATACCAGCGTCAGTGGTCTAAGTTTACCAATTTCTGAAAGGATGGATATTCCCCACCCTTCCTTAGGAGAACCAAGTGGTTGCCATTTGTCGGTAACCAAATCCCACATTATTCCAGTAATGTTTGAATGATTGGAACACATGGGTATTACCCAAGACAGCAAGGGCTGGGGTGGTGATGCAGCATATGAATAATAGCCGTGCAACTGCATTACTCAGCTAAAGTTGTGAGCAATCCATCCAGATGAGAAGTCGCAACCGTATCAAGTAGAAAGATCAATTAGGCCTTGTTTTCTCCAGCTAAGTCCGACACGGTCCAGTCCACTGCGGGAGACCTTATTATGACATAAGTTTTCGGAAACGTGTGGCCATTTTGCCAGCTGCGTGGGATATCATGCTGAGAAAAGAGCTTATGTGCACCAGGGACTTGCAAAACAGCTCAGAGATCATCGGTGGTTTCTATCAGAAGGCAAATATGACAGCACCAGGCTGGCACCAGATTGACTTCCATCTACCCCAAAATCCATCCCTTTATGTTGTTATTAGTTGCAAAGTTGTGTCCGACCCATCACGACCCTATGGACAACGTTCCTCCAGGCCTTCCTGTCCTCTACCATCTTCTGGAGTCCATTTAAGCTCACGCCTACTGCTTCAGTGACTCCATCCAGCCACCTCATTCTCTGTCGTCCCCTTCTTCTCTTGCCCTCAATCTTTCCTAGCGTTAGGCTCTTCTCCAGTGAGTCCTTCCTTCTCATTAGGTGGCCAAAGTATTTGAGTTTCAACTTCAGGATCTGGCCTTCTAAAGAGCAGTCAGGGTTGATCTCCTCTAGGACTGACCAGTTTGATCACCTTGCAGTCCAAGGGAATTGCAGGAGTCTTCTCCAGCACCAGAGTTCAAAGGCCTCAATTCATTGGTGCTCAGCCTTTCTTATGGTCCCTTTATACTTGACTTTATACTCAACTCTGGAATTTCCGTTGGCCGTAAGTCAAGGTACCCACGTGCTCAACCTGATTACACCACATATTTTTATTAGAATAACAGAGTCGGAAGGGACCTGGGAGGTCTTCTAGTCCAACCCCCTGCTCCAGTGGGCGAGCCCGTACCATTGTGGGGCAGGCAGTCATTAAGCGAACCCATGGTCTGCGATGAGCATTTTTGCCAGAAAACAGAAATAAAGGCCAGTTTCTGCAAAAATACATCATACACCATGGTCATGTGACCACGGGATGCTGCAAACGGCTTTAAAGGCAGGCCAGCTGCCATGAGCCAAAAAACACATGACCATGGGGGGTGGGGGTGGGGGGAGGGGTCACAAGTTCAAACCAGATTGTATGTACCTTTTTGGTGGGTGGGGTGGGGTGGGGGTCTGCAGAAACCTCAAATGGCTGGTTGTAAGTCTTAGGGTGGGGGCTACCTGCAGAATGTCCAAGCCTGGTAGAATTCCACCCATCTACTTACTGCTCAAGATGCTGCTTGAATAGTGGATGACTCTGCAGGGCAAAGCACCTAATTGTGTGTCTCCATAACTCCTGGAAAGGACGCGGTGGCTCAGTGGGTTAGGACGCTGAGCTTGTCGATCAGAAGGTTGGCAGTTTGGCGGGTCGAATCCCGAGTGCCGCGTAACAGAGTGAGCGCCTGTTACTCGTCCCAGCTTCTGCCAACCTAGCAGTTCGAAAGCACGTAAAAATGCAAGTAGAAAAATAGGGACCACTACGGTGGGAAGGTAACAGCGTTCCGTGCGCCTTTGGCGTCTAGTCATGCCGGCCACATGACCACGGAGATGTCCTCGGACAAGCGCTGGCTCTTCGGCTTTGAAACGGAGATGAGCACCGGCCCCTAGAGTCGGAAACGACTAGCACGCATGTGCGGGGGAACCTTTACCTTTACTATAACTCCTGGAGGCAGACATTTACAACCCAGGCAGTTCCTGCCTTTTCCATGAGGAGCCTTTTAAGTGCAAAGACGCTCCAGGACCAGGCAACCTGACTTTACGCTGGAGTGATGCAGAAGCTGAAGCCTCGTGAGTTCCGAACAAGCGTTTGTGCGATTCACCCGTGCTCACAACATCCCTCCAATGGGGGATTTCCTGATCACAAAATTGCAGGAAGGTAGAGAAGAGGAAATCAGGCCACAGGTAAGAGGATGGGACAGTCTTGAGGGATTGGATGTCATCTGTCTGGAAGGGTGCAGTGTCTCCTTGCTTGGGGTAGAACACCTGCCAGGTCCCTTCCAATTCTGTTATTCAGGATTCACTGAGCAAATATTCCCTCCCCGGTCTAAGCCTGCCAACCTCAGCCTGAGGTAACAAACTTGCAGCACATTGCTGGGAAAAAGAGAGACCCTGGTTGCTGACAGCCAGCAGTGGGCTATACCAGGGCTATACCTTGGCTCTTTTATGACTCATGGACTTCAACTCCCAGAATTCCTGAGTCAGCAGCTGGCTCAGGAATTCTGGGAGTTGCAAGTCCATGAGTCATAAAAGAGCCAAAGTTGCCTACCCCTCCACTGTACTATTTTCTATGGCAGAGGTCCCCAACCTTTTGGGCACCAGAGACCAGAGAGAGGTTTTTCCGTGGACCGGAGGGGGCGTGGTTTTGTGTGCTGTCTGCATCCCGCAGATGGGGCTTTGCTTGTTTGTGTGGACTGGTTGCTGGCATGTCACAGCCGGTACCGGACCACGGACCAGGGGTTGGGGACCCCTGTTCTATGGTAGATTATCTGAGTGGAGGAAGATAAGGGGGGCAGACCCATTCCACTCCAGACCCATCTTAAGTTGCTTTGGGACTCATTTATCAGCTGCCCATCGCTCCTCAAGCTTCCTCAATCAACTGCCATGGACTTACCTACAAGTAGTGCTTAACCTGCAATCACAATTGGGCCCAGAATTTCAGCCACCAAGCACTGAAGTCATTAAGACAGTCACCACATGACTGGAGCTGTTCTTATGATCATTGTTACTGTGGTTGTGAAGTGAACCCCATGGTCAGTAAGCAAATCTGAATGCTGGGAAGGTCACAATCATGTGACCAAAAGGCACTCCAACCGTCCTATATGAATTGTGATCACACAACTGTGGGGGTAGTGTGACGGTTGTGAATTTGAGGATGGGCCGTAAGTATACCTATTCTAAGGCTGCTGTAACTCTGAACCATCATTAAATAAACGGGTTGTAAGCTAAGGGCACCTACACCTTCACGCCTAGCCAAGAACAATGTTGTTTAGCCCCAGTCTCTGACTCTTAGGAGTTAATTTTAAAGTAATCCCTTAATGGACAGGCTGGAATTTATTTTTCTGCCAAGATATCCTTTTGGCCTTGGAGGAGGTAATTAATTTGGAAGGGTTGTCTGTGTCTTGCTGGGCAGATCAAAACTACAGAGCCTACTAGCAATCTCTCCTCACATTCCCTTCAAATAATATACCTCCAGGGCAAAGGAGATTTATATTGGGGTACTTAATTCAAAAAAGGCAGCATAGGGAGAGGAAATTTGGTTGCATGATCAGAGGCACAGAATCAGTACCACTTTATAAAAACTTAGTAAGGCCATACCTGGAATACTGCATCCGGTTTTGGTCACCACGTTACAAAAAAAAAGATGAGACTTTTGAAAAAGTGCAGAGAAGGGCAACTAAGATGATTAAAGGCCTGGAGACTAAAACATATGAAGAATGGTTGCAGGAACTAGATATGGCTAGCCTAGAGAAAAAGAAGGACTATGGGTGACATGATAGCAGTATTCCAGTATTTGAGGGGCTGCCACAAAAACAAGGGGGGTCAACCTATTTTCCAGAGCACCAAAAGGCAAGACAAGAAACAATGGATGGAAATGGATGATCAAGGAGAGAAGCAACCTGGAATTAAGGAGAAACTTCCTGACAGTGAGGACAATTAACCAGTGGAACAGAAGTTGCCTTCAGAAGTTGTGAGTACTTCAACACTGGAGGTTTTTAAGAAGAGATTGGACAGCCACTTGTCTGAATTGGTATAGGGCAGGGGGAGGCAACCTTGGCTCTTTTATGACTCGTGGACTTCAACTCCCAGAATTCCTGAGCCAACCATGCTGAGGGGAAAGGGAGAGGTTTCCAAGCTGAGCCATGCTGGCTCAGGATTTCTGGGAGTTGAAGTCCACAACTCATAAAAGAGCCAAGGTTGCCTACCCCTGGCCTAGGCCTAGGCCGCTTTATGACTCGTGGACTTCAACTCCCAGAATTCCTGAGCCAACCATGCTGAGGGGAAAGAGAAAGGCAACCAAGCTGAGCCATGCTGGCTCAGGAATTCTGGGAGTTGAAGTCCACAACTCATAAAAGAGCCAAGGTTGCCTAACCCAGGCCTAGGCCGCTTTATGACTCGTGGACTTCAACTCCCAGAATTCCTGAGCCGACCATGCTGAGGGGAAAGAGAGAGGCTTCCAAGCTGAGCCATGCTGGCTCAGGAATTCTGGGAGTTGAAGTCCACGAGTCATAAAAGAGCCAAGGTTGCCTACCCTGGGTATAGGGTCTCCTGCTTGAACAGGAGGCTGGACTAGAAGACCTCCAAGGTCCCTTCCAGCTCTATTCTGATAGAAAGAGAGGAAAGGAATTGCTTCCTATTCTTCTTTATTGTACAGAACACCAGATATTTGGCAACCTAATGCCTCTGTTTACCTATTTAGTCTCCAACGTCTGGGTGAAAAGAAAGGAGCAAGAAACTTACACTATTTCTCCCATGACGGAAAAACCACGTGAAATGGTTTCAGGTTTTTGTTTCAATGAGATAAAACCAGCTTGAGTTTGGGCCTATTCAACCACAGGCAATCTGAGCGGAACTTTTAACGTGCTATGTTATGTTTCCAGTATTGTTATTTTTCAGCTACAGCACTGATGATGTACACCTAGAGAAGTCTTGGAGGAGGTGGCAACCATGAGGTCAACAGGATACCGAATACAAAGATACAAATCAGTAATAGACATCTAGAGAGCTAATCACAAAATAGCTAGCTGCTGGCAGTGACAGACATTCCTGCAACCGACAGCCTAATCCTTATGAGAGAGCATTATTATCTTCTGTTTGCTGAAGGTTTTAACAGCTGAACCTTGGAAAGAACTTTCACTGTCTGGCACTATGCTGTTAAAAAGAACAAATTCAGCATGGATTCACCCTCTATTCATAGCTGATTGCTATCAGGAGCAGAGTTACAATATATTTATGGCATTCCTGTATGCTTTTCCATTGGTCCAAAATTATTTCCTAATTGATTAAAGCAGAAGAGTCCAGCTTTGGTAACTTTAAGACCCATGGACTTCAATTCCCAGAATTCCCCAGCCAGCTGGGGAGTTGAAGTCCACAGATCTTAAGGATGCCAAGGTTGGACACGCCTGGATTAAAGCATACAGACGTTCACACACAGGTATAAATAGTTCTTGACTTACGACCAGTCATCTAGCAACCACGTGAAGTTAAAACAGACCCCAACAAAGGAACTTATGACCTAGATATTAAGTCCCAAGGTCTGCCATATTTTGGACTCTCAGCAACCAGCCAGCATTTATGGCTGCTTGCAGTGTCCCACAATCACAATTAATATTCCATCCAGAAACTGGTGTTTACTTCCTGTTTCCAGGAAAATATATATATATATATATGTCCCAATTGCAAACAATGGGTTTGTTTAGTGACCATGTTTACTTGCTGACCACCACAAAAATGATTGTAAAATCAGGCACAGTAACGTGATGACATGCCTCATGACCATCATGACGACTTACGACTGAAATTGTGGGCTCAATTATGACTGTAATTTGCCCTCATTTAGCAACTACATTTGGGACCAGTAACCAGTAACTATGGGCCCTATGCAACAAAATGAGCTTTAATGTGGTGAAAAGCAAAGGTTTACATTTAGGCAGGAAAAACCAAAAGCACAAATATAGACTGGGCGAGACCTGGCTTCAAAACAGTGACTGTGAGAGGGACCTCGGAGTCCTAGTGGACGATCACTTGACTATGAGCCAGCAGTGTGCAGCAGCAGCCAAAAAAGCTAATGCAATCCTGGGTTGTATAAACAGAGGCAGAGAATCAAGATCACGCGAAGTATTAGTACCGCTTTATAAAACCCTAGTGAGACCACACCTGGAATACGGCAGCCAATGTTGGTCACCATACTACAAAAAGGATGTTCAGGCCTTGGAAAAAGTTCAGAGAAGAACAACTAAGATGATCAAAGGCTTGGAGACTAAAACATATGAAGAACAGGTGCGGGACTTGGGTTTGGCTAGTCTAAAGATAAGAAGAATTACGGGTGACATGATAGCAGTGTTCCTGAATTTGAGGGGCTGGCACAAAGAGGAGGGGGTCAAACTATTCTTCAAAGCACCTGCAGGCAAGACAAAAAACAATGGTTGGAAACTGACCAAAGAGAGAAGCAACCTGGAATTAAGGAGAAACTTCCTAACAGTGAGGACAATTAATCAGTGGAACAGCTTGCCACCAGAAATTGTGGGTGTCCCATCGCTGGAGGTTTTTAAGAAGAGACTAGACAAGTCACTTGTTTGAAATGGTATAAGACCCTGCTCAAGCAGGGGGCTGGACTAGAAGGTCCAAGGTAAGGTTCTGTTCTGTTCTGTTCCGTTCCGTTCCATTTTCTATTCTATTATTCTATTCTATTCTAAAGGGATGCAGTGGCTCAGTGGGTTAGGACATTGAGTTTGTCGATCAGAAGGTCGGCAGTTTGGCGGGTCGAACCCCGAGTGCCGCGTAACAGAGTGAGCGCCTGTTACTCGTCCCAGCTTCTGCCAACCTAGCAGCTCAAAAGCACGTAAAAATACAAGTAGAAAAACAGGGACCACTCCGGTGGGAAGGTAACAGCGTTCCGTGCGCCTTTGGCGTCTAGTTATGCCGGCCACATGACCACGGAGACGTCCTCGGACGTCTTGGCTTTGAAACGGAGATGAGCACCGGCCCCTAGAGTTGGAAACAACTAGCACGCATGTGCGGGGGAACCTTTACCTTTACCTTTATTCTATTCTATTCTATTCTATTCTATTCTATTCTATTCTATTCTATTCTATTCTATTCTATTCTATTCTATTCTATTCTATTCTATTCTATTCTATTCTATTCTTCTATTCTGTTAAGCAAAGCAGTCATTAAGAAAAATCAAACTGCTTATTACCATCTTACTTCAGCTTGTTTGCTTTACAGACCTGCATAGATTATAAATTCAAAGACTCTTTGCAAAATTACTTTTTCACCAGCAAAACTGCAAACGGTTGCTAAATGGGACAACTGATAAACAAGGATTACACGTAGAGATAAAATTATCATCTTTACAGAACCAAGAAATGAATGTAAAACACAATTAAATCAGCATTTGACAATCAGGGAAAAAAACCATAATGTGTAAATATCATTACATTATTATTATGGTTGATTGCCCAGTCAGCCAGATGTTTAGACTGGATGTTGTTTGATGCTGTCGAAGATATAGTTACAAATGTAAACTGTTCAGAGTAAAGCTGTTTTTTGCAACTGACTTATAGGGATTTTGTCACTGCTGATGATATTCAAATGGTGCTCAGAAGTTTTGGAATTGCACCCAAGGAACCTATTATTATTGCACTTTGCTTTCTTTTGCCAGTCAGTCTACTTCTGTTTGGAGGTATTTATCATTATGGGACCATTGAGTCAGCCTTTACTTGGTAAGATTTTGGAAATTGTTTCATTGCCTGTTTCCTAGAGCTAGGAGTGACTGGTCCAAGGTCACCCAGTTGGCTTCATGCCTAAACTAGAGCTACAACTCAACAACCTCCATTTCTAGACTGACTAACTTTAACCATTACACCAAACTGACTCCCAGCACCTGTATTAAGAGCAACTAAAAAGTCTGGCAGAAATCTTCATCAGGCAGAATGTTACAAATAACAGGGAATGAGAAAACCCAAGAATATTCAAGAGTGTGATCAGATAGATTTAGAGATTTAACATCTATAAGAATATGGAAATTGCAGACTGAATACATTAGACCTGTACGCTGTTTAGCATCCAGGTCCACAGATTCTGGAAATAAATAATAATAGGTGATATTGATGTCATGGAAAGCAACGATGGTTTATGAATCACAAAGGAGATTGGGGATCAGTGGTGCCTTTTTGGAAGATGTACATAGATATGAGATTAAAATTAATGTGAAACAAGGAGGTTACACGCTCCCTATGCTCCAATTATTTCTGGTATCAGTGATTAGAAGATGTATAAATTCTTCAATTGTACTGAAGAAATGGATGGAAGCCAATCAAGGAGAGAAACAATCTTAGAACTAAGGAGGAATTTTCTGACAATTAGAACAATTAATCAGTGGAAAGACTTGCCTCCAGAAGTTGTGGGTGCTCCATGACTGGAGGTTTTTAAGAAGAGATTATATATATATATATATATATTTAATCCCATTTATATCCTGCCCGGAGACTCAGGGCGGCTTACAATTTAAAGCACAAATCAATGTGCTTAGCAATAGCCTTCATTCTATGTATATGCCTGCTTATTAGGGCTTTCGGGGGCCCCCAGCGGCATTATTACAAAGTCAGCTTATTGCCCCCAACAATCTGGGTCCTCATTCAGGCTTTTGTCTGAAATGGTATAGGGCAGGGATGTCAAACTCGCAACATCATGTGACGTATCACAACTTTTTTGCCATTGCCAGCAATGGGGTGGGCATGGTTTCACTATGATGCATCCAGCCTGCGGGCTGGCAGTTTGACAACCCTGGTATAGGGGTTTCCTGCCTGAGCAGGGGGTTGGACTAGAAGACCTCCAAGGTCCCTTCCAACTCTGTTATTCTGAGTTAGCTTATATATATGTAATGGGGCTAGATAGGTGGTGGTAAAAGCAGGAATAACGACATATTATAATCTGTAGGAAATGCATAAGAAAAAAATCCTCTAAATACATATTTCAAAACCTAAACAGAAGCTATTTTGTGAATAAAGTGAAGTTGCCAAAGAAAGTTAACGCTCAAATAATTGAAAACATTATGTGCCATCCTGCTGTACTTTCCATCTGCAAACCATCTCAATTACTTCTTGGCACACATGCATGAAGTGTAAGCATCTGTCCTCTACCTCACATGCTGAGTCAGCATCAGGCTCTTCTTATAGGTGTCCTAAAAATGCTTCCTCAGTAGAATGTAGCCTTGGCCAAAATATCTTGAAAAGAAACCAAGGAGATAGCAAAATGAGAGAGAGCTCTGAAAATTAATCTTGCTATCTAGGGAAATCAAAGCCAGTACCCAAGGCAGGGCAATTACAAGAAAGATGTAACCAGCTTCTGCCAACCTAGCAGTTCGAAAGCACGTAAAAATGCAAAAAAATTACACAAACCGTATGTCTTTAGATGCCACTGGTAGTAATTCTATGATTCTCTGAGTGAGGAATGGTAAGTGTTGCTTGTGGAGACCTTTGGATATTGGATGACTTTTGAGATTGGCTGAAACTGATCTTTATGGATCAATATTGTGCAATGGATTTATACACAATTTCATCCTATACAAGAATAAGTATATATGATATGAAACAAACAAAATATAGAATACCAGTAAAGATGGGGGGGGGGGAAATCAAGATGCATTTGAAGTAAGCTATCTATTATCTTTTTTTCTCATGAATAACAAGCCTCCACTCAACTGTGAAAAGATATTAAATAGAAGAAACCTAGAGTACTCAGGAAAAAATGCTATTTTAAATATGGAATTATAACCTGAGATTCTTAAGGATACTGAATACTTTGCATTCCTGCCTTTCATTAGAGCAATGGGAAATATTCCATTGCAAATAGTCTGTGCACTCATATAGATATTTTTATATAGATTTTTGCACACCAGTTTGTTAAGAAAGCACTTAAGCTATAAAGCTGCTGCTGTAGAAACAGAACAAAAAAGATTCAAAGACTGATTTCTAAGAGCCTAGTTGTACATTTTGCAGGCAAAACAAAGGATATATATCTCTGTACAGATCACTGTAATGCGCATGCCCAAGATGGCGGACGTGCTTGGCTGAGCTCCGTGAGGAGCTCCAGCAATTTTGGTGACCCTGGGAGCCCTACAGGAATGTCACTCTTTCTGTATTGGGGGTCTGGATTAGGGTCGAGGTAAGCCTCTGATGGTTATTCCTGGAGCTGCTGTGCTGCTTGTCTGGCTTGTCGGAGGGCCCCGGCTGTTTGGAGGAGTTTTGGAGAGCCGTGCAGGCCCGGAGGAACTGCCTGAGCCCCGCGCTGTGTTTTTCAGCGCCGACCAGCTGACTTTGCTCCGCGGTTGCCGGCCAGCTGCTTGTCGGTTTTTCGGAGGGCCCCGGCTGTTTGGAGGAGTTTTGGAGAGCCGTGCAGGCCCGGAGGAACTGCCTGAGCCCCGCGCTGTGTTTTTCAGCGCCGACCAGCTGACTTTGCTCCGCGGAGCCGGCCAGCTGCTTGTCGGCTTTTTGGAGGGCCCCGGCTGCTCGGAGGAAGTTTGGGAGAGCCGTGTGGGCCCGGAAGAACTGATTGAGCCCTGTGCTAGATTTCTTGGCGCCGACCAGCTGACTGTGCCCCGCGGCGCCGACCAGCTGTTTGTCGGCTTTCCGGAGGGCCCCGACTGTTCTGAGGATTTTGGAAGAGCCGTGCAGGCCCGGAAGACCGGGCTGAGCTCCATACTATGCTTTTCGGTGCCGACCAGCTGATTGTGCTCTGCGGCGCCGACCAGCTGCTTGTCGGCTTTTCGGAGGGCCCCGGCTGCTCGGAGGAAGTTTGGGAGAGCCGGGCAGGACCGAGGAACTGGCTAGCCCCGTGTTGTACTTTTCGGCGCCGACCAGCTGACTGTACTCCACGGCGCCGTTCAGCTATTTGTCGGCTTTTTGGAGGGCCCCGGCTGTTTGGTGGACTTTGGGAGAGCCGTGTAGGCCCGGAAGAACTGGCAGAGCCCTGTGCTGTGTTTTTGGGTGCCGACCAGCTAACTATGCTTTGCGGTGCCGATCAGCTGTTTGTCGGAGCCCGGAACAACTTGACGGAGCCGGCGACTTCGAGGAGAACTTTCCAGTTGCTCAGGAGCCGGATGCTGGTTGAGTTACAACTACTATTATGAACTATGGCTTGGAGCAGTGTCAGCGTTTTAAGCTGGAGTGGTGGAGACGTCCCTAGTTGCCGTCTGAGACGGCTGGCGGTGAAGGAGTTGGAGTGCCGCGACCGCCCTGGTACGGTGACTATGGCTGGGTGGAGTATGGACTTTTATGCCTGGACATCTGGAGGCATGGACTATTATAGTTCACTGGACCATATCCTTGAGCCCCACTCTGTGACTTTATGGGTTTTTACCCTAATCCATCTCGCTGACTGGTTTCCCCCTATTGTCCTCCCTTTCTCCCTTCCCCCTGGGCTGTGGAAGGCGCCGGGTGTATAATCACTGTGAGAGAGTGATTAAGAGTTAGGAGTTTCCATCTGTTCCGTCTTAGAGGTGAGAGCTCTAGGCGGTATCTCTCTCCCCGGCTGCATATTTCAGGCTGCTCCCCGGGTTCTGACCGTTGTGAGAGAACGGGGATTGTCCCGGGGTTACCCAGCTCTAGTGGCAGAAGAGCTGGGTTTGCAGTCTGGATGCTCTCCTTCCATTTTTAAGATCCTCCCATTTTATTTATTCGATCTGGGTCTGTTTTGCTGTACTATCCAATTTTACTATGGTCTTGAGATACTCCAGCACGGTTTTACTCGCTCTCAGGGGTGTCCCCCCATCCTGGGAGCGACCCGCCTTATCTTTTAATTCACCTCTTGATGACGGGTCTGACTGTTGGGACCCTGAGAGATGGCCGGGCAGAAACAGGGGCCTAAGATATAAATTTAACAAGAGGCCCCTGATTACTTTTTTAGCTAATTTTTTTGTAGGGTTAGGGAGGGGGGAGGGTTGTGGTTGGTTGGAGAGGGGGGGCAATCCGCCAACTGCTGTTCAGACCAGGCCTAGGAGAGATCGCGTTGAGAGGGAGCCGGGGTCGGTCATCTCTGGAGCTCTGGAGCGGGTCGTGGGATTGCCAATTCCCACGACGATAGGGAATGGCTGCAGGTGTAAGATCAGAGGGCCGTATCGACCTCCGGGAGGGCCTCTCCGCTATCTTCAAGCGGTGAGGCGCTCTGACCCTCTGCCTTCGACCCAAGGCTCTGGGAGCGGGGATGTGCAGCCACCTGAGCTCCGACTGGTGTACCTAAATGCCAGGTCCGTTGCTAATAAGGCTCCCCTCGTCCGGGATCTAGTTGAGGGTGAGCAAGCGGACCTGGCTTGCATTACGGAAACCTGGTTGGGCCCAGAGGGTGGTATCCCCCTGGTGGATCTCTGCCCACCAGGCTTCCGGGTGCTACACCGGTCTCGGACTCAGGGTAGGGGTGGGGGAGTGGCTGTGGTTATGAGGGAGACCTTATGCCCGCAGGAGGCCACCGTTCCTCAGATAGTCGGGTGTGAATCTCTCTTATTGAGGTTTGGTCCTAGGGCGCAGTTGGGCTTGCTTCTCGCGTACCTTTCGCCTAGTCGCGTAGCAGCAGCCCTGCCCGAGCTTCTCGATATCCTCTCAGGGCTGGTGATTGAGTTTCCTAAACTTATGGTTTTGGGAGACTTCAATCTACCATCCCTGGGAGGAGCATCTGAGTTAGCTCTGGAGTTCATGGCTTCCATGACGGCCATGGACCTGACGCAGGTAATTCATGGACCGACCCATGAGGGAGGCCACACCCTTGACTTGGTTTTCTTATCTGGTCGGTGGTTAGATGATCTTGGTGGGGGCTCCCCAATTGTTATGCCCCTGTCATGGACCGATCATCATCTCCTGCGGCTGGTCTTCCGTTTTGCCACTCCCCACCGTGGGGTTGTTGAGCCAACTAGATGGTTCCGCCCCAGGCGCTTAATGGACCCTGAGAGGTTTCAGGCAGCGCTGGGGACCCCACCTGCCTCCCCAGCTCACAGCTCGGCGGATGCCTTAGTGGAGGCCTGGGAAAGGACGGCCACGGAGGCACTTGACCGAGTTGTACCCTTGCGGCCCCTGACCTGGCGCAGATCCCAATGGGCTCCATGGTTCTCCGCGGAGCTCCGGGAGATGAAGCGTCGGAGACGGGGCCTACAGAGCGTTTGGAGGTCCAGCCGATCTGAATCCGACCGATTGCGACTAAGAACCCATATTAGGTCTTATCTCGCTGCGATGAGGGTAGCGAGATCTAACTACTTCGCTGCCCTCATCGCGTCCGCAGATAATCGCCCGGCCGTCCTGTTTAGGGTGACCCGCTCCCTCCTTAACCAGGAGGTTAGTGGGGATCCCTTGCAGGGGCGTGCCGAGGAATTTAGTCAACATCTGTCGGACAAAATCGCTCGGATTCGGACCGGTTTGGACTCCGACTGGGCAGTATCGGACGATCAGGACACGAGCGATCTTGTCGATGTCACCTGGGAGGAGTTCGATCCTGTGACTCCGGAGGAAGTGGACAGGATCATGGGGAGGCTGAGCTCCACCACATGTTTATTGGACCCGTGCCCTTCCTGGCTGGTTTATGCAGCCCGGGAGGGGACACGAGGCTGGTTCCAGGCGGTTATAGCTGCTTCTTTGAGTGAGGGTAGTTTTCCCGCCGCCTTGAAAGAGGCGGTGGTGAGACCTCTCCTCAAGAAGCCTGCCTTGGATCCGGCTGTTTTGAATAACTTTCGTCCAGTCTCCAACCTTCGCTTCCTTGCGAAGGTTGTTGAGAGTGTGGTGGCGCACCAGCTCCCTCTGGTCCTGGATGAAGCGGATTATCTAGACCCGTACCAATCGGGCTTCAGGCCTGGGTACAGCACGGAGACGGCATTGGTCGCGCTGGTGAATGATCTCTGGAGGGCTCGGGACAGAGGATACTCCTCTGTTCTAGTCCTATTAGACCTCTCAGCGGCTTTCGATACCATCGACCATGGTATCTTGCTGCGGCGTCTAAGGGGATTGGGAGTGGGAGGCACGGTTCTTCAGTGGTTCTCCTCCTATCTCCTGGGACGCTCGCAGTCGGTGTTGACAGGGGGGCAGAGGTCGACCGCGAGGCCTCTCGCTTGTGGAGTCCCTCAGGGGTCGGTCCTCTCGCCCCTTCTGTTCAACATCTACATGAAACCGCTGGGTGAGATCATTCGTGGTTTTGGAGTTGGGTACCATCAGTATGCTGATGATACCCAACTTTTCATTTCGACCCCAAACCACCCCAGTGATGCCCTCGACGTGATGTCCCGGTGACTGGAGGTGGTCCGGGTCTGGATGGGGAGGAACAGGCTTCGTCTCAACCCTGACAAGACGGAGTGGCTGTGCGTACCGGCATCTCGGGATATTCAGGATATCCCACCACTCATTATGGGGGGTGAGTCATTACCTCCTGTAGATAGGGCTCGCAACTTGGGAGTCCTCCTAGATTCACAGCTCTCTTTAGAAGACCATATTGTAGCTGTAACTAGGGGGGCGTTCGCCCAGGTTCGCCTGGTGCGCCAGTTGCGGCCCTATCTAGACCGGGATGCCTTGCGCACGGTCACTCATGCGCTCGTGACCTCTCGTCTTGATTACTGCAACGCTCTCTACATGGGGCTACCCTTGAAGACCACTCGGAGGCTCCAACTGGTACAGAATGCAGCCGCGAGAGTTGTATCGGGGGTCTCCCGATACTCCCGTGTTACACCTTTGCTCCGCGAGCTGCATTGGTTGCCAGTTGTCTTCCGGGTGAGGTTCAAGGTGTTGGTAATGACCTACAAAGCCCTCCATGGCATGGGTCCAGAATACCTTGGGGAGCACCTGCAGCCGGCGTCATCTTCCCTCCGCCCAGTACGCTCCCACAGAGAGGGCCTCCTCAGGGTGCCGCCAGTCAAAGAATGCCGACTGGTGACCCCCAGGGGGAGAGCGTTCTCTGTGGGTGCACCGGATTTATGGAACCATCTTCCGGTAGAGCTCCGGATGGCGCCCGATCTCCGCTCCTTCCGGCGCGACCTTAAAACCTATCTCTTTAAGGAAGCGGGCCTGGCCTGATGGGACGGGGTGGGATTGTTACTATGATTTTAATTTTAAATTTGTATTATTATGGGCACTGTTTAATCATGTTTTTAATAATTTTAATTTTTTTGTATCTGTTTTTATGTATTGCCCTGTTAACCGCCCTGAGTCTCTTGAGAGAAGGGCGGTATATAAATTAAATAAATAAATAAATAAATAAATATTTAGATTACCTTGCTAGGCCCCAAACATGGGACAAATCTTTATTTCCTGTTTTCAGCCTATCTTGAAGGCCATCGAACAGGCTATAGTCACACCGGACAGTTCATATATTTGTGTAAATTACTAACAAAGAAGACTGATGAAGACTAAAGAGTCAGAAATGCATCTCAGTTCTCCTTTAATTCTTTGTTAGTAATTTACACACACACACACACACATATGTGTGTGTGTGTGTGTGTGTGTGTGTGTGTGTTTCAAAATCTGACAGCTACAGTGAGAGTTGAATATGTTGTATAAATATGGATCAGATACAAAGAGGAAAAATGACAAACTCAGTTGACTAGATTACAGTTACAGTATTTCAATAACCAAATCTTTATTTGAAGATTGGGCTATGCAAAATGTTTAGTTTGGAACCATTTCAAGTGTGAAGCTTCAAGAAATGTCCCATTTTTGCATGTAAAACTGCCATTCTGAGTGCAAAATGGGCAGTTGTGAGCCTTTTGGAAAAGTTCTAATCTCAAAATGGAGATTTTGGGGGGTTTGCAACATTCTCGTTTCCAACTTGAATTGAGTGTACCCTAAACACTCAATAATAATAATAATAATAATAATAATAATAATAATAATAATAATAATAATAATAATAATAATAATAATAATAAAGTTGGAAGGGACCTTGGAGGTCATCTAGTCCAACCCCCTGCTCAGGCAGAAAACCTTATACCATTTCAGGCAAATGGCTGTCCAGTCTCTTCTTAAAAACCTCCAGTGTTGGAGCATTCACAGCTCCTGGAGGGAGGTTGTTCCACTGGTTAATTGTTCTAACTGTCAGGAAGTTTCTCCTTAGTTCTAGGTTGCTTCTCTCCTTGACTAGTTTCCATCTGTTGCTTCTTGTCCTGCTTTCAGGTGCTTTGGAGAATAGCTTGACTCCCTCTTCTTTGTGGTAGCCCCTGAGATGCTGTCCTTTTTTCCCCACTTGAAACAGGGGTGTTGTGCTTAAAACAAGACACTTCTCAAAGTTTCATGGTTTTTTTGAACATGGTTTTGCATATTGGAAGATCTTGCAGGTTTCTATCCTGTGCTGTGCTTCTAACCACGACCATTATTTCATGGGGAATAATATACACACACACACACACACACACACACATTACATCCATAACACCAATGATCTTAATGAAACTGAAGCTCATGCTGTGTGCGAATAAAAATAAAAAGCTTTTAAGCGAAAGAGAAGTTTGTAAAAAAAGAAAAATGTTCCACTGTGGCTTTCAAGACTGGAAAAGGCTACCTGCAGATGTCAGGCGAGCAAGAAATTTCATTGAGTAACAACTACACACCCCAGTTAGTTTCAAGTTTTGACTACATTCAGTTAGTGCTTCCTTCCTTCTACTGGGTTGAGTCATATCCTCAGGTTTAGTTTCTTTTTAGAAAAAGGGAAACAAATTACACTAAGAACCCAGAGCTGCAATTCTAGCTTCTGTCCCCAGTACTGTAACTAACACACACACAAACACACAAATTATCATGTATAATGTGTATGTGGTATTATCCCTTATAAAAATAATTAAAATTAACATAAGTTATTAAGGACAGATGACAAATGTACCCACAAACATCTGGAAAGTACCAAGCTAGGAGTTTACAGCAAGATACCAAAACTACACTATATTTCTAAAATGAAGTTTACACTATATTTCTAAAATGAAGTTCTGCCAGGACAAGAGCCTGTCTGTCTGTCAGTAGGTTTTCACTCACAAATTCTGCACGAATCTGTCTTATGGGAAATAACAGATTTTAATTTATGCAAGGTTTGAACTAAACTGTCCTTTTGACCCAACAAAATATCTTAATGTATTAAAATTCAGCTTTATCTGCCATATGCTAAATAGACAAGCATAACGTGCCAGGCAAGGACACATCTTTAACATAAATTATAATACATCTTTGTGATTATGTAAAAATGTGATAAGTTACACAATCATCACTGGTAAGAATATATGGATTCACATAGTACACTAAACCTTAACGTGGTTTCCTTTGCCTTAATGCAATGTCTTTCTGTTTTTTTGTAAACCATGATTTATGATCTAGTACAGCATTACAAGAAAAAAATAACTGAAAATAATGGTCAGCTATTATTTTTGAAGTTAAATTGTTTCTTTCACATTACGTACATGGAAATATATATTTATTTTTCAGACAAATATTACTAAAATAGAAAATGCCCTCATATTTTAGCTGCTTCATTACTTGTACTGTTTTTAGAAAACTATCTGTATACAAACTCACATTGTAAACATTTTGTTATGTCCGTCCTTCCTTCTTTCCATCAATCCTCTCCTTCCCTTCCTTCCTCCTAGTAGCAATAGTTGGTTTTATCTGTACAAGTATTTAAATAGCTAGGAACTCATTTACAATAAAAAGTGTAAATAAGTGTGAACTGTTCAAATATCTATGCAAAGTCCTATTTTACTACTATTGTATTTTCCTGACAACATGCTGCAGTTGGCAAAATCCTGTTGAACTGGTCTATTTGGTATTACTAAAGATGATGTGAAAGAGAGAAGAACCCTACTTTTATTTCAAAACAATATTTATTGATCCAGGAACCCCAAAGGTGTTTTTTCAAAAGGCAACTGGATTTCAGTTCCCCCGAAGAAGCTTCAGCGAAACATCTTCAAGGGAAAAAAAACAGTGTGCAGTTTGCCTTTTGAAAAAGCAACTTTGGGATAACAATAACCTCGATGACCAAAAATCTCCATAGATGTTGAACTAGGAAACAAAGCCTCTAAGCAGTGGGCTGCCTATGTTCAACTGTAACCATTCGGTTAACTTTTTTTACACCTCTCAAAAAAAAAAATTTGGAATTCTGACATGTGGGCTTTCAACCTGACAAAAATAACAGTTCAGATTTTTTTAATATATATATATATATATATATATACTGCTAAAAGGAAAAATCACGGAAACTACAATTGTATTGTAGGAATGTAAGTATTCTGCCTTTCAAAATAAATGCAAACATTTTTGACCAGGTATATTGACAAAAGTTCAACAAGCAGGCGCAGATTATAACTTTGCATAAATCATTCTGATTTCTTTACAGGATTAACAGGGACTAACCGAAAGCCTCACAAGGCATTGAAATCCTACTATGGACTTACCCTCTTGGGCAAAATTTTGCCGAAAAGACAGAACCCCCCAAAGCTATTTTGGTTGCATATTCTCACCTGAAAAGGGGCTCTCTAAACAGAAGTCCTTTTTTTTGGAAACAAAGGATCTGCAGAATCTACAATCATAAGATGCAGCACCAGTCACCAAAACTGCTTCTCCGGATGATCAGGCGTTTCCACTGATGGGCAAAGCATGTTGAAAAGCATGTAGTCCTTACGGCAAAAAGGAACCACCGTCTTCTGCACACGTCTGATTATTCAATTGTTGGAAGAAAGCAGCTTCATATTCCACTTGTGAGCTCCTAAAAGCAACTTCCTGGACAATACAGACAGTCCTCGGCTTAGGACGGCAGCGGGGACAAGAATTCCCGTCACTAAGCCATGCCCTGTAAAGCATAATGTCAGACGGCCAGATCACTTAGCAATGGCAATCCCAGAAGTCATGGTTGCCATTGTAAGCTAAGATGCACAGGTTGTGAAGTGGGAAGCAGCGGGAATCCCAGTTACGGAATGGGGGGGGGGGTTCGTGGCATGGGAGAGTGGAGGGGTACCACTGGGGGGGGGAGGTCAGGGCAGGTCCTGGGAATCCTGATGTTTCCTCATTGACTTTCCTTGTGGGAAGCTGGCAGGGAAGGACACAAACAGTGATCATGTGATCGCAGCTCCTTAATCACTGTCATGCATCCAAGCACCCAGGTCACGTGATCCTGGGATTGCAGCAAAGGCTGGAATTTCAAGGACTGGGCTCTGAAATTTTCCATTTTTTTCAGCACTGCCCTAACTTTGAACAATCGGTAAATGAGCCAAGGACTAACCCAAGGACTAACTTATACAGTAATCTGATACAGAATGCTGAGTTTTGTTCTTTTGAATAAATAAGGCAGTCTACAACACTATTCATACCTTCCCAATTTTTAAAATTTGATTCCCCCCCCCCAAAAAAAAAGCCTACAGGCTAAATAGATCATGTATTTATCTGTGATATTTATCTGTGACTGAGTTATACAGCAAGTCAATCCAAATGCACTGGCAAAATACAGTTGTCCATTTAGGACAACGGTAGCAAACTGCCTGCCTGCGGGCCAGATGCATCATAGCGAAACTGCGCTCACCCTATTGCCGGCAGCGGCAAAAAAGCCACGACACGTCACGTGACGTGTTGCGAGTTTGACACCCCTGATTTAGAACATGCTTTGCCTAAACCAGGGGTAGGCAACCTTGGCTCTTTTATGACTCGTGGACTTCACCTCCCAGAATTCCTGAGCCAGCCACGCTGAGGGGAAAGGGAGAGGTTTCCAAGCTGAGCCAAGCTCGCTCAGGAATTTTGGGAGTTGAAGTCCACGAGTCATAAAGCAGCCTAGGCCTAGGCCAGGGGTAGGCAACCTTGGCTCTTTCATGACTCGTGGACTTCGCCTCCCAGAATTCCTGAGCCAACATGGCTCAGCCTGGAAACCTTTCCCTTTCCCCTCAGCGTGGCTGGCTCAGGAATTCTGGGAGTTGCCTACCCCTGTGGCCTAAACAAACCATCTTGCACTGCCTGGTTCACTCAAAATGCTAGAATAATTGCTGCTATCCACTGAAAACATAAAGTTCCATTTTAACCCAGCCGAGTAGATATTTCGATCCTTGCTCTTAATTTATTGTCGCCCACTTCCTTATATTAATGGTCTCCCACTTCCTTATATTAATGGAACCCCTTATAAATGTCATTCTTCTTCATTAGCAGCATCCCTATGTTTAGGATGTTTTTCCTACCAATCTCATTAACAAGGCAATACAGTGTCCCAGTTCCTATTTGATAAATATAGTCTTCAATGCTGCTTTTCAACTGGCAAACTGCCTACGCTTGCTTTAAAGCCCACAGCGGGGAGGGCAAATCTTTCAGAATCAAATCCCTGCCCTTACTGCGCTGAAATCTTCCAAGATAATAAGGTAAGGTATCACAATCAGCTTGCAATGGAAACTGGGTGGGAAGCCACCACTGGCGAATGTGGGAGTACAGCCTTAATTTGCAACAGAAATTCGCTTCAGTTTGAAGGGAAAGAATTTATGAATTTAGTCCAGTCCTTAGGGAAGCAATTCTCCAGTGATTTTCAAAAATCCATTCCAATCTCCACTTAACAAGAGCTATTTTCACTCTGACTCAGCAAAGCCTTTTATCTATACAGGAAGCTTCCTCAGAAGCGGCAACTTCTCTTATTTCCTAAACGAATCAATCAGCTGCCTCCACAAGCACTAGAAGGAAATGCCAAAAACTGGACTTGGCAATTTTTGCCTTCCCCCCCCCAAAAAATAAAATAAAATAAATGTGCTGTGCTACTTGAAGGAAGGAGCGACTTAAAATACGGTGTGAGCATTAAGGGGGATTATTTTTTTATAAGTTCCAAGGGAGAACAAAAAGGTTATTAGCTACAGCTAGTCCGCATCATACGACCACAGCAAAGCTTCTGTTGCTAAGCGAGACAATTGTTAAGTGAGTTTTGCCCCATTTTAAGACCTTTCTTGCCACAGCTGTTGAGTTAGTAACACGGTTGCTGAGTCAACCTGACTCCTCCATTGACTCTGCTTGTTCGAAGGTCACAAAAGGCGATCCCGTGCTCCCAAAATGCTGTGACCGTCATAAATAGGAGGCAATTGCCATGTGTCTGAATTCTGAGATGCGGACGATGGTTATTAAGTTTGAAAGACGGTCGTCAGTCACTTTTTTCAGTGCCATTGTTAACAGTCACTTAATGAACTGTTGTAAGTCGAGGACTGCCCGTAGTTTTAATATGTTTCTTTTTTTTTTCTCTGATAGGAATCCCATACATATATTTGAGCATCCACTGAGACTGATAATGAGATCCTCTTTGTGCTCTGAAGGTTGCCTGTTTTATTCCCAAGGAATCTTTGTAGAAAAAAAATACCCACAAAACTCTAGAAGGCAGCCAATAGCAAAGGAGTTCTGCCATGCCACCTGGAATCCGTACAGGTGCAGTTATTTGACTTAAGGCCTTCCTTACCTTACAGAAGGGGTATTTTTTTTTAAAAAAAGCCGTATTTGGAAGCCACACACAAACAAAAAGGACCCCTTGCCACGTATGCAGATCAAATCTGATTTCCCAATTATAAGATCTCTGGGCTCATTCCAGTTGTTTGCAATGCAAAATACAGCAGCAAGCAAGGAGGCATAGCTTGGCTCACTTCAGCTAATTATCTGTGCTGACAGAATTGCAAAACATCCCAGGGATGTTTTACAATCCCAAGATCGTAACATTTCAAGAGGCTCCACTCCCAGCATTAGCAACAAGGAACCTGTACGTCTCAAATAAAACCATTACACACAATCTCCTTCACTATTTCCTTTACTATATACATATATATAGGGATGCAGTGGCTCAGTGGGTTAGAATGCTGAGCTTGTCGATCAGAAGGCCGGCAGTTTGGCGGGTCGAATCCCAAGTGCCGCGTAGCAGAGTGAGCTGAGCGCCTGTTACTCGTCCCAGCTTCTGCCAACCTAGCAGTTCGAAAGCATGTAAAAAATGCAAGTAGAAAAATAGGGACCACTCCGGTGGGAAGGTAACAGCGTTCCGTGCGCCTTTGGCGTCTAGTCATACCGGCCACATGACCACGGAGACGTCCTCGGACAAGCGCTGGCTCTTCGGCTTTGAAACGGAGATGAGCACCGGCCCCTAGAGTTGGAAAAGACTAGCACGCATGTGCGGGGGAACCTTTACCTTTACCGATAGATAGATAGATAGATAGATAGATAGATAGATAGATAGATAGATAGATAGATAGATAGTCCTTGACTTACAACAGTTCGCTTAGTAACCGTGTGATGTCACAATGGCACTGAAAAGAGTTGTGCCCGTTTTTCACACTTACGACCGCAGCATCCCCATGGTCACGTGATCAAAATTCAGAGGCTTTGGCAACTGACTCATATTTATGATGGCTGCAGTGTCCCAGGGGTCATGGGATCACCTTTTGCCCAGCAAAGTCAATGGGGGAAGTCAGATTTACTTAACAACCGTGTTACTAATTTAACAACTGCACTGATTTATTTAACAACTGTGCCAAGAAAGGTTGTAAGATGGGGCAAAACTCATTTAACAACTGTCTCACTTCAGAACAGAAATGTTGGGCTCGATTGTGGTCGTAAGTTGAGGATTATCTATATTAGGCCCTTAATATAATTTTGCTAGGTTGGGACATGGCTTCTATGGGAAACTGCTATGCCTTCTCATCTTAGAATCAGGCTTTTAACAAAGCCTAAGTTAACTTAAGTATAAACTTGACTCATGGGTATGATCCCATGTGCCTGAAAAAAAAAGTAAAATCTGTAAGCTGAGATTTTTTAAGGCATATAAGAGTTGCAAATAAATACTGCAGTAGTGAATAAATACATTTCTCATCCAGTCATACCGGAATAAAAAGTCACAGTAATCAATGTACAATCAAAACTTTCCTAGCTCCTGTAAGAATTGCAAAGATTTATAATTCAATTTCAAGATGCTTCTAATACTTTCAGGTAGTCCCATGTTAATTAATACATTAATCCAGGAACCTCTGTGGATTATGGTGCACGTTAAATACACCCATGGAATGAATATGACCCTGAGAAAGGTATACACACATCCTCTCACAGTGAGAGTGTGAAGTAAATAATGTGTTCAGCAGGAAATACAATGCAGGAAGTAGAGGCAGTGAAAACCATTTACTGAAGATGTCTACCACCAGTGAACATTAAGTCCAATACGCACACACACACACACACACACACACACACACACACACGTGTACGTGTATGCGGTTGTGAGCTGATTAACAAACGCAGTCTTTGCATTTAAAATTTGGTGTCATAAATAAACCACAAGTAAATGAGTTTCCCCTAAGCAACCATAATTGGGATCAACAATTCGGTCATTCAGTGAAGCATGCAACTGTGTTACGGATCTTATTTTAGCATTCCCTCTCGTCTTATAGACCTGCGAAGACTGCAAATGCCAGGGCTGCTTGTCAAGTTTGTTTTTCAACGCCATCATAACCGCAAAAGATTACTGTATGAGACAGTCATTAAACAAGGACTATCATATTCTCAGATTGCACAGGACTTGGTCAGTGACAATCAGTCTATTCCAAGTGCTTAGTGGTTTTCATTCTTGAGACTTAATCTTTTACTACTGTCTCCTAACCAGACCTTAAATTGTTCCTAGCATCAATAACATTCTAATTTACACATTTAGCTCATAACTGAATTTTTTTCAGAAAGCAAATTCAAATCCATGTGTAACTCACAAGGTTATCTGAAACTGATCTATCTTTGATAAAATGAGGACTCCTAGCACAAATTCAAAGAAAGCTGAACAGTTTTCTACAAGGCCTACAAATAGAGTTAGATAGTTGAATATATCTTACATTCTAGAAACTACATTTTTCAGACAGAAAACATGTTGCAAACAGAAGATGCAATTTACACATACACACACACACACACACACACACGAGATATTCAAAGGAAATTTATTACAAACGGTACAGAATTTCCCCAAAGAATTTTTTTTGTTAACGTATGAAATTTAATGCAGGATGGGGATGCATTAATGCAAAGTAAAATATACAGAACTAATTTTAAAATTACTAGATGGGCTGGTTTTACACCTGTCAGGCATAGAAAAAATAGAATCCTCCCTCAGGGTATTCATAAAGTAGATTTTTATAATGACATTTGTAAAACAATATACTGCAGTTAGATCTCCACATTATTTTACTCACCTACTAGGTTAATATAATTAAAAGTGAAAAAAGGAATATAACTGGTATTTATTAGTCATTAAAAATTAAGCATGTTCCTGGGAATCATTAAAGCACCTGGATTGTCCCAGTGGACAACCATTTAAATATGAGCCAGCAGTGTGCTGCAGCTGCCAAAAAAGCCAACACAGTGCTAGGCTGCATTAACAGAGGGATAGAATCAAGATCACATGAAATGTTAATACCACTTTACAATGCCTTGGTAAGGCCACACATTCTCCTTACTGTCACCTGCTCTGTCCACATCACCTCATCCAGTTTTGGTCACCACAATGTAAAAAAGATGTTGAGACTAGAAAAAGTGCAGAGAAGAGCAACAAAGATGATCAGGGGCCTGGAGGCTAAAACATATAAGGAACGGCTGCTGGAATTGGGTATGTCTACTCTAATGAAAAGAAGGACGATGGGGGAGATGATAGCAATGGTCCAATATCTCAGGGGCTGCCACAGAGAAGAGGGACTCAAGCTATTCTCCATAAGGCAGGACAAGAAGCAATGGATGGAAACTAACCAAAGAGAGAAGCAACCTAGAACTAAGGAGAAATTTCCTGACAGTTAGAACAACTAACCAGTGGAACAACCTGCCTCCAGAAGCTGTGAATGCTCCAACACTGTAAGTTTTTAAGAAGAGAGTGGACAGCCATTTGTCTGAAATGGTATAGGGTTTCCTGCCTGAGCAGGGACTATATCAGGGGTGTCAAACTGCCGGCCCATGAGCCGGATGTATCATAGCAAAACTGCAGCCATTCCATTGCTGGCAATGGAAAAAAAAGTCACGATATGTTGTAACACATCACTTGATGAGTTTGACACCCCTGGACTTGATAACCTCCAAGGTCCCTTCTAACATCATCATCATCATCATTATTGTTGTTGTTACTATTATCTAAAATTGCATAATAAAAATGGACTAAATTAATTTCCATTAAAAGGAGACTTGACAATAACGCTACTTTAGTTTACTAATTTTTATGCATAAAGTGCTACGGTCTCTGATGTTTCTTATAATGATTTCAGCCTAATGGTAATCAGAATAATAATGGCTGTTGCAATACACATTTGGGGCTTTATAAGCATGATATAATATTAAAGGCTTTCCAATTGTTGTTTTTAAAAAAAACAAGCCTTCATTTGGTATGCTTTTACACATACAAGAGGGGAAAAAACTGAATGCTGAAAAGTAAATGAATGAATATCACATTTGAAAACAAAAATGTCAGATGTACTTTGTACACCAAGCAATGAAAAGGTCAAAGAAATTAGACATTTCTAAGCTGCTCATCCAGTTATGTTGATATCTTGAAACATATCTGTGAGTTAGTAGTAAATTTTTTGATCTGCAAAGTGGCACGTTAGCACAACATATTGAGATATTTTGTCACTGTACAGACACAAGGAAAAACATTTCTTGGGAATCTTGCAAACAGGAACAGTATAGCCCAAAGCACTACATATTTACACTTATCTAAAGAAGGGAATATATAGACCTAAAATACATAAAAATAGCAAGGTTATACAGATGCATTTTCATTTTAATGAGCTGTTAATAAATCCAGACTGCTATTTCAGACTTCTAATTAAATTGCTCTTCCGATAAATTGCTCTTCCAATTAAGTTTAATTTCTGAAAGATAATGGCAGAGACAGAAATCGACTGCACCACAAATTATTGATTGATAATACAGTTAACATGGTCATCAGGATCTTTGTTTGCAGATTAGCTATAGAATAAATTACAGGAAGACAGAAAAATGAAGCACTAAATCCTCCCTGATTCACACATAACTCAGTAATACCGTTTTTTTTTTTTTTAAAAACCACCACATTAACCATCAACATTATGACAATGAAAGAAAAACCAGAAGACTGCCACTCTGAAGCTCAGTAAATTTGCTTTTGGAGTTAAGTTCCATCAGCTGTATTTCCAAATCCATTGTGTTTGGTCATAGAACTGTACAAGAGAAAACTGAATCAATACTTCTGGAACTTTGTGCAAGCGTTTATATCTTGAACCCGCTTCAGGATTCTATGATCTCTGCTAAGTTATTTAATGTCTTCATGAAACCATAGGTGATCAATACGCAAACGACTCCCAGGTTTTTCTTTCACCTTCAGGAAAAAGCTTTGGTTCTATTTGTCTTCAGCCCAGTTTCTGGAAGGAGTTGATGAGGACAAATTGGAAACCATCGTAAGCAAGCTAAGTCAATGGTCGGTGGGATGAAACTGTGGAAGGTCAGTGCCCTCTGAAAAATCTTAACTGTGAGAAAGACTAATTGATCTAGTGCAAACATGTCAAACACAAGGCCCGGGGGCCGGATGCGGCCCGCGAAGTGGTTTCATGCGGCCCGCAAAGCCATCCTGGAAACAGTGAGGGAACGGCCCCCACTGCCTTGGCCCTGGCCCAGAGACCCTCCTTCTGCCAGAGACCCTCAGATCTGTCCCACTCCTGCCCAGGCCCCCATAGGCACCCTTGATGCAAACGATGTAGACCTGGCCATGCCCACCCAGTAGGCCATACACACTCTAGCCACGCCCACCCAGTAGGCCACGCCCACCCAGTAGGCCACGCCCACCGTGGCCATACCCACCCGGCCCATTGAGGGCAACCGCAATGCTGATGCGGCCCTCAATGAAATTGACACCCCTGATCTAGTGCTAGCTTCAATGGCTTTCAAGTACCTGTTATTAGTTGCAGCTTAGTAATCTTTGTACAATTAGACATGGTTTCATAACTTCCCACCTGGGTTTCTGAAATATATCACATGTGGGAATGTTTTTAAATACAGTTCAGAAATCAGTTTGCTAATAAAGGGCTGCAAGATTACTACCTAGCGTTGGGGGTTGTGGCCATATTACATCAATTTTCAGTGATCGTTTGAAGCTACAACAGCACTGGGGGAAAAAATCACTTATGACCATTTTTCATGCTTAGGACCGTTGCAGCCTCCCCAAAGTCAGGTGACCAAATTCTGGGTACTTGGCAACTGGTTCATATTTATGATGGTTGCAGTGTCCTGGGGTCATGTGATCAAGTGTCATTTTTCTCACTGTGCATTTGGGAGTGAGTTAGCCACCTCATTTCTCATGAAGGATGTTCAGAGACGCAATTTACACATTCTCAAAATGTAGCATCTAAAATTTACACGGGGTGTTATGGGCAACATAAGCCTTTCCAAACTGCAGCCTAAAAGTCATATTATATAAAAGACAGGTGTTCCAAACAAAAAACCCCATATTTAAGAAATTATATGGGGAAAACCGATCAATGAATGTTTAAATTGGACACAAGTTAGAAAATCAATGCACTGAGAACTAACACGATGGGTGCAGATCAGGAAACCCACGTAAAATTTACCATACAATCTGTTACACTACAAATCTGTTAGACTACAAAGGCTTTTCTTTAGGGCAGGGGTGGGCAACCTTGGCTCTTTTATGACTCGTGGACTTCAACTCCCAGAATTCCTGAGCCAGCCACGCTGAGGGGAAAGGGAGAGGTTTCCAAGCTGAGCCATGCTGGCTCAGGAATTCTGGGAGTTGAAGTCCACCAGTCATAAAAGAGCCAAGGTTGCCTACCCCTGCTTTAGGGCATTGTAAGAATTAACAGGCATCCTTTCACTATCAGTATCTGACAAACAGAAGTATATTGTCTCCAATATCCAATTATTACAAGTTTATTCTGTGAAGTTCTTTTGTTGTTTTAGAACCTCCAGAACTAGCAAATATCACCACAGGGGTACTATAATTCATGGAGGGATAAAGAAACTGTCTGAGAGATGAAACTTTATATTCTAAATAAGATATATGCTGTTGTCATTTAATAAAGATAATTAACATGTTCAAGACAGAGGTTTCAGGTATACTCTTCGTAGCTCATTTCAGCACTGAGTATTAATACTTAATGTCATACGGCATGGTGCATTAAATCGGACATATTTAAGATACCCACATGAATAACAAGGCAAAAAGCAAGCATGACTTGAGCTATAGAAAACTAACATGCAACTTTAAGGAAATGGAGCAAATAGCCTTGAAACAAAGAATACATCCAAACAAAAATAAGGATGTTATTTGAGATACAGAGATCAGATCTGCAGTTGCGTATCTTATGCAAATGTACTCTCAGCTTGGTTCATGTGATGGGTTTACCCACAATGAACTCATTTTTCTGACCACAAAGACTCAATTCAAACAACACCCTAGGCTAACATGGGGTTAGCTAATTTGCAAGATCTTAGGGGTTTACAAATCACTTGAAAGTATATAGCAGTAGTGGTACCAACAAGAAAGATGATACAGAAAAGTGAAAGACAGAGAGAAATGACTATGGCCTATAATAAAACTTGAGGAAAACAAAAGTTCTCAATTGAAGAATGGAGACAGTTAGAAGAAATGCAACCACAACAGAGTTACTGGCCTGAGAATTTGCAGAATGACAGCTACACCAATCTGTAATTTTCATTCATTCATTCATCCTGACAAGTGAGTCTGGGTGGCGAAGAAGCTAAAATAAATTAACATAATTCCAACTGCAGATATAAACATTTAAATACATACCAGCCAAGAAAGATATCACAGTGCACAGTTGTTAATACAGGAGACAGACCCTTCATACACTAAGGCTGGGACCCGAAAGTAGGTTTTTAAGACCTTATGAAAGACCACCAGGGTGATAATTAATGCAGGTCAAGATATAACCTGGTTAAAGCCTAGAAATGCCATTACGGTAAACACTAAACATGTTTACCTGTTCACCTTCAGCTGCTAACTGAAGCAGTGCAGTTGATTTATGTGCAAAGGTGAATGCAGCACCTGGTCATTATAAAGGTAAAAGGTAAAGGTTCCCCCGCACATGCGTGCTTGTCGTTTCCAACTCTAGGGGCCGGTGCTCATCTCCGTTTCAAAGCCAAAGAGCCAGCGCTTGTCCGAGGACGTCTCCGTGGTCATGTGGCTGGCATGACTAGATGCCAAAGGCGCATGGAATGCTGTTACCTTCCCACCGTAGTGGTCCCTATTTTTCTACTTGCATTTTTACGTGCTTTCGAACTGCTAGGTTGGCAGAAGCTGGGACGAGTAACAGGCGCTCACTCTGTTACGCGGAATGGCAGGTTTCTGATCAAATGCAATGACAGCTCTAGGTAAAACCCATTACCGCAGTACTGCTAGTTGACCACAATTGAGCCCAACATTCCTGGTGCTAAGCAAGACAGTTAAGTGAGTTTTGCCGCATTTTACAACCTTTTTGGCACAGTTGTTAAGTGAATCACTGCAGTTGCTAAGTTACTAACACAGTTGTTAAATGAATCTGGCTTCTACACTGACTTTGCTTATCAGAAGATCACAAAAGGTGATCACATGATCCCAGGACACTGCAACTGTCATAAATGCATGTCACCTGTCAATTTGGATCACGTGACCACAAAAATGCTGCAATGGTTGCAAGTGTGGAAAACGGTCATAAGTCACTTTTTTCAGTGCCATTGTAAATTTGAACAGTCACTAATTAAATGATTCTAAATAGAGGACTATCTATAACAGAGGCAGAAAGGCTAAAAAAAGCATAGCCTATTGGGGAGATGGGTGGTGTATAAATTTAATAAATAAATAAAAACTAAATCCAAATGGGTAATCTTCGGCCAGTCATTCTCCCTCAGCCCTAAAAAAGGAGGCAGTGAAAAACCATTTCTGAAAAACCTTGGCCAGGAAATTCGAGGGATAATCATTAGCTATCCAAAAAAGGAAGGAAGGAAGGAAAGAAGGAACGATGGATCTTAACCAGGGCTCGGTGAGAAATAACTTCCTCATTCAGAAGGGTAAGAGAAAGAACTATTAGAGATACATAAAATTGTTAGGAGAAAAGATACTATAAGAGCAAAGGGGGGGGGAATAGAAGAAATTGTATAGGTAGTCCTCAACTTACAACCACAATCGAATCCAAAATTTCTGTTGCTAACCAAAACATTTGTTAGGTGAATTTTGCCCCATTTTACGACCCTTCTTGCTACAGTTAGGTGAATCACTGCGGTTGTTAATTTAGTAACACTGTTAAGTGAATCTGGCTTCCCCATTGACTTTTCTTGTCAGAAGGTAGCAAAAGGTCCCATCCCCAGATGCAGCAACTGTTGTAAATATGAAGCAGTTGCCAAGCATCCAAATTCTGATCACGTGACCCTAGGGAATGCTGCAACGGTGGTTTAAGTGTGAAAGATGGTCACAAGTCCCTTTTTTCCACAGCCATTGTAACTTTGAACAGTCACTAAATAAACTGTTGTAAATCAAGGGCTACCTCTATTCAACCAGGCTCAAGGTTGACTCAGCCTTCCATCCTTCCGAGGTAGGTAAAATGAGGACCCAGATTGTTGGGGGCAATAAGCTGACTTTGTAATAATGCCGCTTGGGGGGGGAAAGCCCTAATAAGCAGGCATATACATAGAATGAAGGCTATTGCTAAGCACATTGGTTTGTGCTTAGAGTGTAAGCCGCCCCGAGTCTTCGGAGAAGGGCAGGATATAAATGGGATTTTTTTTAAAAAGGGAAGCTTTTTAAACCTTTAAAGAGGGGAACACAAGGAAGGGGGTGGAGAAACATGATTCCCGCAATTGGGAAGTAGGCAGACCCGATCCCTGGGGAAGGAGGCGGGAATAGGTAGTTCAGAAGCCCAGAGAAATGAAACCAAACAAAGAAGGGGTGTCAAACTCGCAATGTCACGTGATGTGTTGCGACTTTGTTCCCCGTTGCTGACAATGGGGTTGGCGCGGTTTAGGCATGACACATCCGGCCCAGTTTGACACCCTTGAAATAAAGGGATGTACATGTAATACATCTCAACCAGATGGTGTTGTTTCTCTGGGTCGTACAATATATGTGGATATATGCAATTTTTAAAAAAATTGGTCATATTTATAGTGTGTGTATGTATGTATGTATGTATGTATGTATGTGTATATATATATATACAGTTAGAACAATTAACCAGTGGAACAACCTGCCTCCAGAAGCGGTGAATGCTCCAACACTGGAAGTTTTTAAGAAGAGACTGGACAGGCATCTGTCTGAAATGGTATAGGGTTTCCTGCCTAAGCAGGGGGTTGGACTAGAAGACCTCCAAAGTCCATTCCAACTATTATTATTGTTGTTGTTGTTGTTACTGATGAGACCATCTCTTTCCAATTATATTTATCTACCCATCCAACCAAGCCTAGCAGAAGAGATATATAATCCAGGTCCCATCCACAAAGAGGTCTGGGGGACTCGGTAGATGAGCCTTTTTTTGTTGTAGCCTCCACCTTCTGGACCATCAGTCCATCTGAGGGGATATTAACCCCACCTTTGCCAGCTTTCTGGAAAGCCTTAAAGTATGGCTCTTCCTCGGGGATCCCGTGGTGAACCTGCAAAGTCCTTGTATGAGGCCAAAGGAGGTTGAGTGGTCCTGGGTGCCTCTCTGAGCTTGGTTGTTTCCTTGCAGACGTTTCATTGCTCAAATTAGGTAACATCATCAATACTAGACTAGCAACCATCTTGTTCCTCAGCTGGGTAATGACCTCCAAGGTCCCTTCCAACTATTATTATTATTATTATTATTATTATTATTATTATTATTATTATTATTATTATTATTATTATTATTATTATTATTATTATTATTATTTAAATTATAGTGTATATTGGAGGCAGTGACCCTTTGAGACCTGTATGCAACGGAATTTCATTTAAACGTCTGCCGATTAGGGTACATTTAAAGGGACCATCAACTTATTCTAGCTTATTCTATTCCGGGTGGGGGCGGGGGGGGAGGCAGGATGCGTTGACCAGCGAGGGAACCACGAGGAGGAAGAGCAGCAACAGAACCACGTGGAAGGGAGGGGCCAGGAGCGGTTTCCAAGGGGACGGGAAGAGAGGGGCTCGCGCTCAGGGGCGGGGCCGCAAGACAGGGGGAAGGGGGCGGGGCCAGCCCATGTGCCGCGCGGGAGGGGCCGAGCGCCTCGGCAGACGGAGCCTGAGAGGGGGGAAAAAAGCGCGCGCGGTGAAGGCTTCCCCCCCTTTTTCTTTTTCCCCCCTCCCTTCCCTTTAAACCGAGGCTTTCCCCCGCCCTCCTTTTCCTCCAGCGCCTACTCACCGCACTTACCCCCTCCCCCGAAGCTGAGGGGAGGGACCCCAGGTGGGCAAGCGGAGCCGCGCCGGAGCCGCCCGCAGTGACCAGGCGACTGGGTGGAGACGGACGACGGCCACCGCCGGGCGTGCGTGCGTCACGCGCGTGCGCGCCTCAACGAGCCGGATCTACCGGGAGGCGAAGCGCAGCTGCCGGGGAGAGATGGTGGCGTGCGGCAAGGGCGGTTGTGGCGGCGGCGGCGGTGACTCTTCCAGCCACTGCGCATGCGCCAGAGCCGGCAAAAGAGGAAGGGGAGAAAAAAAAAACCCGAGTTTCTCTGTGCCTCGATCAGCGTTGAGAAGGGGAGTCGGGCGGGCGCCAAAAAAAAAAAGATCACGGGGGAATCGCGTGGCTTGTAGTTCCCCAGGCTCTCGGGTTTGACCGCTTCGGATCCAAATGGAAAAAAAGACAAAAGAAATCCTTTATATATATTTTTTTTGGACTGCGGATCGGGCGGAGTGCCCGTCCCTCGAAAAAAGCCAAGACTAAATGGCAATGCTTTTTGGGGGAGTGGGGTCAATGAGGAAAAAAAAGGGTTATCAACCCACGAAAACACAAGGTGAGGCAGAAGATATGCTTCCTCCAGGCCAGGGGTCTTCAAACTTGGCCCTTTTATGACTTGTGGACTTCAACTCCCAGAATTCCTCAGCCAGCAAAGCTGGCTGAGGAATTCTGGGAGTTGAAGTCCACAAGTCATAAAAGGGCCAAGTTTGAAGACCCCTGCTCCAGGCCATATGAAAAGAAAGGACTCTGGAGAACCCTGGACCCGATCAATACTTTGCTCTAACCATGGCTTGTTGAATAAACTGCCATTTTGCTATACATGCCTAAGTATAAACCAGAATTGGGAAGCCAGGGTGCAAATTACCTTGCACTCGGCCAACAGTTCCCAACCTAGAGACCATGGTAAGAAGGGAAGGTGCAGGAAAGAAAGTCAAAAGAAATACATATAATTATGTGCTATCATAATTCCTGGGCTCCAAGATCACAGCAGATGGGGACTGTAGCCAAGAAATTAAAAGACGCTTGCTCCTTGGGAGGAAAGCTATGGCAAATCTAGACAGCACACTAAAAAGCAGAGACATCACCCTGACAACAAAAGTGCATATAGTCAAGGCTATGGTCTTCCCAGTTGCAATGTATGGCAGTGAAAGTTGGACCATAAGAAAGGCTGAGCTCCAAAGAATTGAGGCCTTTGAACTATGATGCTGGAGAAGACTCCTGCGAGTCCCTTGCACTGCAAGGCGATCAAACCGGTCAGTCCTAGAGGAGATCAACCCTGACGGCTCTTTAGAAGGCCAGATCCTGAAGCTAAAACTCAAATACTTTGGCCACCTAATGAGAAGGAAGGACTCACTGGAGAAGAGCCTAATGCTGGGAAAGATTGAGGGCAAGAGAAGAAAGGGACGACAGAGAATGAGGTGGCTGGATGGAGTCACTGAAGCAGTAGGCCTGAGCTTAAATGGACTCCAGAAGATGGTAGAGGACAGGAAGGCCTGGAGGAACGTTGTCCATAGGGTCGCGATGGGTCGGACATGACTTCGCAACTAACAACAACAAATGTGCTATCAAGTCATTTTCAACTCCTAGCAACCACATACATTTTTTTTTTTCCTAGGATGATCTATATCCTTAACCTGTTTCTTCAGATCTTCCAACAAGGCCTAAAATTTCACGAGATTGCCAAATTTGGCAAGATTTCAAAACCGTGCAATGGGGCTGCTTTTCCCAATTTATGCTTAAGGACCACAGCCAGTGAGGCAGGTTGCAGAGGCACTGATGTGCACTCCCGATTTACAGTACCTGGTGGCTCTCTTTGATGTTATGGAAAACTGTACGTCGAAACCATTAATGCTGACCCCAAAGGTTGGAGAGCCGCACACAGCCCTAAGCCGTGATTCACCAATCACAAAAACCTTGAGTGGCTCAAGGTATCAGTCGTTTGATTGGTTTACAATTGAGCCCAGAATTTATGTTGCTAAAGGAGAAATTTGTAAAGTGAGTTTTGCCCCATTTTACGACCTTTTCTTGCCGCTTTAGTTAACTGAATCGTTGCAGTTGTTGAATTAGTAACATGGTTGTTAAGTGAATCTGGCTTCCCCATTGACTTTGCTTGTCAGAAGATCGCAAAATATGATCACATGATCTGGAGACACTGCAACCATCATAAATAGGAACCATTTCTCAAGCATCTGAATTCTGATCACATCCCTGGGGATGTTGTAATGGTCATAAGTGTGAAAAATGGTCAGAAGTCACTTTTTTCAATGTTGTATTATTTATTATTATTATTATTATTTATTGTATTTTTATACCGCCCTTCTCCCGAAGGACTCAGGGCGGTGTACAGGACAATAAATATAAAAACGGAATACAAAGGTTAAAAAACGATTAAATATTATGCCCAAGTTTAAAACAGTAATTAAAAACATATTAAAACCCTAACCCATCAAACCAGGTCAGATTGCTCAAATAAATAAGTTTTTAGATCGCGCCGGAAGGAGCGAAGGTCGGGGGCCGTCCGGAGCTCAACCGGTAAGCGGTTCCACAGGTCTGGCGCGCCCACAGAGAACGCCCTCTCCCTGGGGGGCACCAATCGACATTCTTTGATTGGAGGCACCCTGAGGAGGCCCTCTCTGTGGGAGCGCACTGGACGGAGGGAAGTTGATGCCGGCCGCAGGTGTTGCCGTAGGTATTCCGGACCCATACCATGTAGGGCTTTGTAAGTTATTACCAACACCTTGAATCTCACCCGGAGGACAACCGGCAGTCAATGCAGCTCGCGGAGCAAAGGTGTAACATGGGAGTATCGGGAGACTCCCAGCACAACTCGCGCGGCTGCATTCTGCACCAGTTGGAGCCTCCGAGTGGACTTCAAGGGCAGCCCCATGTAGAGAGCATTACAGTAGTCTAGACGAGAGGTCACGAGCGCATGAGTGACTGTACGCAAGGCATCCCGGTCCAGATAGGGTCGCAACTGGCGCACCAGGCGAACCTTGTAACATTGAATGGTCACTAAATAACTGTTGTAAGTCAGGGACTACCTATAGGACGGTAGTTGCCTATTAATAAAGATGTCCACAGTTAAAGCAACACCCAAAAGGATTTGGCTATTGCTCTAGTCCAGTGGTCCCCAAACCCCGATCCGTGCACCAGTACTGGGACATGGCATGCCAGCAACGGGTCTGCACAAACAAGCAAAGCCGCATCTGCGGGATGCAGGCAGCACACAAAACCACACACCCTCCAGTCTGCGGAAAAACCTCTGTCCACGGAACTGGTCCCTGGTGCCCAAAAGCTTGGGGAACCTCTGCTCTAGACAGTAATATCTACAGGTAATCCTCAAGTTACGACCACAACGAAGCCCGTTTTCTGTTGCTGACTGAGACATTTGTTAAGTGAGCTTTGCCCCCATTTTTACAACTTCACAATTGTTGACTTTGACTTTGTTTTTCCAAAGGTTGCAAACATGACCCTGGGAGACTGCAACCATCATAAGTACCGTATGAGTCAGCTGCAAAGCGCCTAAATTTTGATCACGTGACCATGAGGATGCTGCCGCAGTCATAAGTGTGAAACGTGGTCATGTTACTTTTTTCAGTGCCGTTGTAACTTCCGTCACTAAGTGAACTGTTGTAAGTCTAGCACAGGGGTGGAGAACCTTGGGTCTTTTATGACTTGTGGACTTCAACTCCCAGAATTCCTGAGCCAGCCATGCTGGCTCAGGAATTCTGGGAGTTGTAGTCCACAAGTCATAAAAGACCCAAGGTTCCACACCCCAGTCTAGGACTACCTTTGTTGGTTCGGCCCTATTCCATGGTGAGCAGCAGCTGTTCTGGCTTTGTTTCATCCCTACACAATGATGAAGCTATTTGCTCCTTAAATGGGTCCTCCGTTAACACCACACCAAAAGCCCCTCGCCAGCAGACCCTGCAACAAATCCCTCTCCTTATGGTTTAATCCGATTAGTAACAAAACCCTGGTGGGGTTTTATTCTTCTGAATGGCACGGTCACAACACTGTTAGAAGCAACAGAAGCACGAATCTTGGTTCAGCCTCAGACATGCATTCACCTCTGGTTCTCGTCGGCCAGATGGCCACAAAGGTGGGGGAGAACTGGGGTTGTCGCCCAACACGCCAGGAGGACTTGAGTTTCAAAAGAACTTAAACAGAAAAGAGGATTTCTGAATCTCAAGACTTTTTTTTAAAAAAAAATGCCAAGCTTTAGATAGAGGCCATCAGCTGTTCTTCTGCACTGCCAGGACTTTAATTCCACCCTATTGGATGGCCTTATAGTCTTGGTTGCAGACATGAGTGTGAAAAAAATGATCAGGGATTCAAGAGGAAGACCCCGGGCCAATGGGGTCTCATTTCAGATCTTGTTGCAAAAAAGATGTTGAGTCTTTGGAAAAAGTACAAAGAAAAGCAACTAAGATGATTAAAGGCCTGAAGAACGGTTGCAAGATTTGGGTTTAGCTAGTCTAGAGAAGAAGGGACGCGGTGGCTCAGTGGGTTAGGACGCTGAGCTTGTTGATCAGAAAGTCGGCAGTTTGGCGGGTCGAATCCCGAGTGCCGCGTAACAGAGTGAGCGCCTGTTAGTCGTCCCAGCTTCTGCCAACCTAGCAGTTCGAAAGCACGTAAAAATGCAAGTAGAAAAATAGGGACCACTACGGTGGGAAGGTAACAGCGTTCCGTGCGCCTTTGGCGTCTAGTCATGCTGGCCACATGACCACGAAGACGTCCTCGGACAAGCGCTGGCTCTTCGGCTTTGAAACGGAGATGAGCACCGGCCCCTAGAGTCGGAAACGACTAGCACGCATGTGCGGGGGAAACTACCTTTTTTAGTCTAGAGAAAAGAAGGAGTTAGGTGGGAGCAGTATTTCAATATTAGGCTGCCACAAAGAGGAGGGGGTCAGTTTATTCTCCAAAGCACCAGAAGGCAAGACAAGAAACAACAGATGGAAACTAATCAAGGAGAGAAGGAACCTGGAATTAGGGAGAAACTTCCTAACAGTGAGGACAGTTAACTAGTGCAACAGCTTGCCTTCAGACGTTGTGAGTGCTTCATCACTGGAGGTTTTTAAGAAGAGACTGTCTGAAATGGTATAGGATCTGGAATACTGCATCCAGTTTTGCTCACCACGATGTAAAAAAGATGTCAAGACTCTAGAAAGGGTACAGAGAAGAGCAACAAAGATGATTGGGGGACTGGAGGCTAAAACATATAGGGAACGGTTGCTGGAATTGGGTATGTGTAGTTTAATGAAGAGAAGGGTGAGGAGTGGCATGATAGCAGTGTTCCAATATCTCGGGCTGCCCCAAAGAAGAGGGACTCAAGCTATTCTCCAAAGCGCCTAAAGGCAGGACAAGAAGCAACGGATGGAAACTCGTCAAGGAGAGAAGCAACCTAGAACTAAGGAGAAACTTCCTGACAGTTAGAACAATTAACCAGTGGAACAACCTGCCTCCAGAGGTGGTGAATGCTCCAACACTGGAAGTTTTTAAGAAGAGACTGGACAGCCATTTGCCTGAAATGGTATAGGGCACAGGTCGGCAACCCGCGGCTCCGGAGCCGCATGCAGCTCTTTCAGCTGTCTCCTGTGGCTTCCGGTCCTCTGCCATGTGCAGTCCAAAAAAAAAAAGGGACTAAAAAAGTTCAACCAATCAATTCAAATATGCAGGGTAGGTGCATATCTTGCCTTGGCTCCACTCTTCAGTCAATCCCTGTTCTGCGCATGCGCACATGTACATGCATGTGCACACATTTTTTTGCGGCTCCCAGTTTTTCCTTTTGTGAGGGAACCGGTTCCGAGTGGCTCTTTCACTGTTTCAGGTTGTTGACCCCTGGTATAGGGTTTCCTGCCTGAGCAGGGGGTTGGACTAGATGACCTCCAAGGTCCCTTCCAACTACTACTACTAATTATTATTATTATTATTATTATTATTATTATTATTATTATTATTATTATTATTATTATTATTGTGTTTGTTGTTGTTGTTGTTGTTGTTGTTGTTATTATTATTATTATTATTATTATTATTATTATTATTATTATTATTATTATTATTATTATTATTATTATTATTATTTTCCATATCCTATAGAGGCAGGACTAGAAGAACTCCAAGGTCCCTTCCAGTTCTATTCTGATTAAGTTGACTGTGCAGGTGGGAATCCTTTCGGCCTTTATTATAAAAGCCCAACTGCAGAAACTACTCATAGATCAGAGAGGAAATCCTGATTGGTTGACTGATTGATTCTCCAGGACCATCTTCTAGAGTCCCAGGGGTGTCAAACTCAATTTCATTGAGGGCCGCATCAGCATTGCGGTTGCCCTCAGGGGGCCGAGTGGGCGTGGCCAGGGTGGGCGTGGCCTACTGGATGGACGTGGCTAGAGTGCATATGGCCTACTGGATGGGCGTGGCCAGCTCTATATTGTTCGCGTCAAGAGTGCCTATGGGGGCCTGGGCAGGAGTGGGACAGATCTGAGGGTCTCTGGCAGAAGGAGGGTCTCTGGGCCAGGGCCAAGGCAGCGGGGACCGTTCCCTCACTGTTTCCAGGATGGCTTCGCGGGCCACATGAAACCACTTCGCGGGCCAGATCCGGCCCCCGGGCCTTGTGTTTGACATGTCTGTTCTAGACAGAGAAGAGTGACTAAGGGAGAGCTTGTGAAGGTCTCTCTCTGTTGACTCAGTCCAAGGGCTTAGTGGTACAAATAGTCCTCAACTTATGACTGTAATTGAGCCTGGAAATATAGGTGTAAGTCATGCCAGTCTTTAAACAGCTCGCCATGTGACTGCGCCCGATTTGAAGAAAGTTTTTTGAGGTGAACGTTAAGCTAATGGCACTCATTAAGCCAATCCATTGTCCTCAATGGGTGTTGTTTTTTTTTTTGCTGGAAACCAGAATTAAACGCTAATTTCCAGGAAAAATGTTGTAAATCACCGTCACATGACTATGGGATGCTGTAAGCAGTTGTAAATGTGAGCCAATGCTATTGCGTGGGGTGTGGGGTGAAGGTTGGGACCGTTAGAAGCTCAAATCCAGCTCATTAAGTAACCCTGGGAAGGGCCTTTGTAACTTTGAACAGTTGTTAAGTGACCGGATGGAGCTTTATCTGGAGATTAAGTGGGCAAAAAACACACAGCTATCTGACACCTAGTCAAGAACAACCTTAGCCTTTATGGAAATCGCTATTGCGCACCGTGGTAGGAAGATCAAAGAACAATCTGGAAAAGTGGGCTTTTCTTTTGAAGATACTCTGTGTGAGTGTTTTGAAGGTACTCTGTGTGACTGTGGAAAAGAACAACCCATATCACATATGCTACGCTGCATGCTATGTCCTTCAACATGTACGGAGGAAGGCCTTGTGCTGGCGAGAGAAAAGGCTGTCGACCTGGTCCAATAAATCATAATTGGCTGGAATGACCCAATACATTAGGCATAAGCCCCACTGGGTCAACCAGAGCTAATTCCAAAGAAAGATTTGAGTGACACATTTCTCCCCCCCCCCACAAAAAAAAATTAAGGCCAGAAACGGGCAATACAATTTTCCCAGCATAGTCTAGATTTAATTTAATTTAATTTAATTTAATTTAATTTAATTTAATCCATGCTAGCTCTGGAATTCTTTGAGTTGAAGTCCACAAGTCATAAAAGAGCCAAGGTTGCCTACCCTAAAATTACACTGCTGAATTTAGTAATTTCATCATAAATGACTTTGTGAGCGATCCGAATCAGGTCAGTGACTTGGTTTATTTTTCAGCTTCTTGCATAATTAGAAAAAGGAGAGCAGTTGCATTGTTAGCATAACTGTAGTTTTATTACCCAATTCTTTTGAGTAATGATTTTCTTAGTGTCGTTTCCCAGTTTAACACAAATTAATTGCCCCATTTTAAGAGCAAAGTTGACATGGGACTTACCTAAACAGCCACAATTTGTGTGCATTGTGCTTTCAGGTTCCTTCATATGGTTCAGAAGTAAAATACAGGTAGTCTTTGACTTATAACCATAACTGGGTGTAGGATTTTGGTCACTAACCAAAATGGTTTGAGACCGGAACCTCATTCCATGGTCATTTTTATTGTGGTTGTTAAATGAATCACTGGGGTTGTTAAGTGAATCCGGCTTCTCTGACTGAATTTGCTTATTGGAAGCTATTGGAAAGTCACGCGATTATGTGACTGCAAGATACTGCAGAGACTGTAAAGGTGACCGGTTGCCAAGTTGCAATCATGGGACTGGGGGGAAAGGTGTGTGGGGGGGAGTGTTGAGTTGTGTGCGACAGTCGTAACATTGAGGATGGGTTGTAAGTCACTTTTCCAAGGCTATCATAACTTCAAACCATTGTTAAATGAAAAGTCATGAGTTGAGAACTACCTGTGTTTACTTTTCTGACGAAGGAGGAGGAAGCAACTGACAAAAAAAATAAAATAAACCCACTTAAGTGAGACATAGAAAAAAAAAGCAAAGGAGTCCCTGTGGATTTTACTCTGCTAGTCATTGCTGACTATCGGGAGCGGTGCTCATCTCCGTTTCGAGGCCAGCGTTGTCCAAGGTCATGTGGCCAGCATGACATCACAGAGTGCTGTTAACTTCCCGCCAAAATGGTACCTATTGATATACTCGCATTTGCCTGCTTTTGAACTGCTAGGTTGGCAGGAACGGGAGCTCACCCAGTCAGATCGCGCTCAGGTCTCTTTCCAGCCAAGCCCAGCATCTTAAACCACTGAGCCACTGTGCTGCGCCTTTGGTGAGACGGGCAGTGTAGACATTTGGTCAATAAATCAATAAATAAACTGCAAAACTTATTTCTGCACTGGGATTCCCCTTATCACAGGGTTGTCAAAGTGGCGACCCACGGGCCGGATGTGTCACACGCAGGCCACGCCCAGCCTGGCTCCGCAAAGGCAAAAAAACATTGCGACATGTCATAATACGTCATGTGAAGCGATGGGAGTCCTGCTTTTTGTCAGATAGAACCTGGAAAACCTCAAAGTAAAAATCTTCAAGCAGAGAGACCTTTTAAAAGACCTTGCTACAGGCTCATGACACGCTGGATATGGCTAGCTTTATCATAGTTCTCGCAACCCATTTGGAGGGAGAGGTAGGTCGGGATTCCCATCCTCCTTTGTGTCACCTGTTTTCCCTTTGGCAGGGACGTTTCCTGCAAGGCTTGGGAACTGAATTATGCATGCAGTGCTTTCAAAGCAATGCAGCATTGTTGTTTTTTTAAATGCTGAAAGTGCCTTTTTGCAAAGACCCAAGGTTTCACTGAATTTATAAATTTCCTCTATTCTCTTCAGTTAGGCAATGTCCCAGGCAGCACTCAAATGGGGCAACTTAAAACAGCCAGGCCGTAAACCTTACAAATGTGCCAGAATTCAATTTCTAGAACCCCTGACGGGAAAAGTCATTCATCTGGAAAGTGCTGGTTTTTCAGAAGCTGCACAGCTATTTCTACCAGATCATGGTTGTCCCAAAGCGCTTTTCCAAAAATCAACTTGTTTTTCCTTGAAGACATTTCACTTCTCATCCAAGAAGCTTCTTCAATTTTGGACCATTTATACTCATGAACCATTCAAAATAGACTGTGATTAATACATAAATGTGTATACATACATACATATATGTGTATGTATTGTATGTGTATATATATGTGTGTGTGTGTGAAGGTTCCCCCGCACATGCGTGCTAGTCGTTTCCAACTCTAGGGGCCAGTGCTCATCTCCATTTCAAAGCCGAAGAGCCAGCGCTTGTCCGAAGACGTCTCTGTGGTCATGTGGCCGGCATGACTAGACGCCAAAGGCGCACAGAACGCTGTTACCTTCCCACCGTAGTGGGCCCTATTTTTCTACTTGCATTTTTATGTGCTTTCGAACTGCTAGGTTGGCAGAAGCTGGGACGAGTAACAGGCGCTCACTCTGTTACGCAGCACTCGTGATTCGAGCCGCCAAACTGCCGACCTTCTGATCGACAAGCTCAGCATCCTAACCCACTGAGCCACCGCGTCCCTTACTCTACATAAGAAACTATAAAAGAAATACAACAAGAACAAAATGTGAAAACTGTCCTGTATTTTTATTTTGTCCCATCTCTTTCAAAATTTGAAAGAGGTGAAACCAGAAAGTTTGAAAGACATGACACAACACAGGTAGTCTTCGACTTATGACCACAACTGAGCCCCAAATTTCTGTTGCTAAGTGAGTTTTGTCCCATTTTACGACCTTCTTTGCCACAGTTGTTATGTGCATCACTGCAGATCTTAGGTTAGTAACACAATTGTCAAATGAATCTGGCTTCCCCCATTGACATTGCTTGTCAGGAGGTCACAAAAGATGATCACAGGACCTCCTGGGACACTGTGATTGTCATAAATATGCATCTTAACCCACTGAGCCACCGCGTCCCTTACACACACACACACACACACACATATATATGTATATGTATATATAAGGGACGCGGTGGCTCAGTGGGTTAGGATGCATATTTACACACACACACACACACATACACATATATACACATACATACGTACATACATACACATATATATATGTTGTTGGCAACACCTCTGCCAACATCCCATTTACAATCGAACAGTGTTTCTGTATTTTAATGAAAGTCAGCCACTTCTAATATGTGCTAGTGTACTGACAGAAAAAAACTGACAATAAAGGTTATCTCACCTTACCCCAAATTATATAGTTAAATGTCTACGGGGATTCTCAATCATCCAGGTCATGGTTGTCCCAAGGGTGCTGAAGAACGGAAGCAGCTTCTTGGATGAGAAGTGAAATATCTTCAAGGAAAAAAACTAAGTCCAGTTGCCTTTTGGAAAAGCACCTTTGGGATATTGACAGTATGGTGACTAGTGCCTGATTATGGTAAGGCAATTCTTTAACTGGCTGAGGAATTCTGGGAGTTGAAGTCCACAAGCCATAAAAGGGCCACGTTTGAAGACCCCTGAACCAGCCCAAGGAAATCACCTCAGCTAGCAAGTCAGTTCCAGAAGGATTTGATAGTTTATGTCAAAAACAACAGTGCCATTTACCTGGCTCTTGCAACTTAAAAGGCAAGTAAGGTGTAAAAACTCAGTAGATCAGCTGGCAAGAAAGTGACTGTCCAAATTGATTTATAGTCTCCCCTCTTTTTTTTCTCATCACCCCCCCCCTTCTAATGGAAAAGTAATGAAGCTGAGTTCCTCCCTTGCCACATTTATACTGCATTCCAAAAGATAAATGAGATAAAAAGGTGATATTTGAGCCAGGCAAAT
This sequence comes from Vipera berus, assembly GCF_964194415.1. NCBI lineage: Eukaryota > Metazoa > Chordata > Lepidosauria > Squamata > Viperidae > Vipera > Vipera berus. The sequence goes on from NC_138204.1 coordinate 206,436,362, forward strand.
GTGATTACAATAATATTTTTATTGTGTATTGCCCTGTTCACCGCCCTGAGTCCTTCGGGAGAAGGGCGGTATAGAAATCAAATTATTAAATTAAATTATTAAATTAAAATTACTGAATAAAGGACTGCTTTAAAGCACCCTTTCCAAGTGGGGTGCCCTTTAGGCGTGCTGCTATTACCTCTCTGCAGTTCTGTCTTTCCCATCATCCCCAGCCAGGTGGTGCACAAGATTGATGACAGAATCTGAATGTTAAGGTTATTCCGGAGAAGATGCCTGCTAAACTTGCACCCAGCCCATGAAATATAGTTTGGCCAGATTTACACCGTGAATGAAACTAAAAGCAATCAAAATCACCCTGTAAGTGTTAGTAAAATGTGGGAAAGTAGGAGCTATATTTACTGAACAAGCTTTAATCAAATCAACCTTAACTTAAGAGTGATCTGTGAACAGGGACAAGACAGATTGTTGGGGGCAATAAGCTGACTTTGTAATAATGCCGCTTGGGGTGTGTGTGAAAGCCCTAATAAGCAGGCATATACATAGAATGAAGGCTATTGCTAAGCTTGTAAGCCGCCCTGAGTCTTCGGAGAAGGGCGGGATATAAATGGAATTAAAATAAATAAAAAAATAAAGTACTTCAGTAAAACATGCCCCCTGTTCCATAATGCTCTAATGCCTAATCCGTTCTCCCACTCTTCCATTTTCCATTTTGTTCCAAGCAATGGGCAGCCAGGTTTCTGTGTCACATGGAGCATTCTGATAATAATGTCGACATCGGAACATCTAGGATTTCCAGATCAGGTTCCAATTAACCAACTGCCTTTGATGGTGCCACTTGGCAAACCTGAAAAGCAGCATCCAGTGGTGGATTTAGAAATTGTGGAGTTGGCACAGCTCTATCCTTTAACTCCTTATGTCTTCCTTTCTTCCTTCCCTCCCTCATTTACCATTTTCCTTCCTTTCTTCCTCCCTTCCTCATTTTCCTTCCTTCCTTCCCTCCATCCTTTATCTTTCTTCCTCCCTTCCACATTTTCCTTTCTACCTTCCCTCCCACATTTACCATTCTTCCTCCTTTCCTCCATTACCTCCCTTCCTCCCTCCATCCCTTTCTCATCTTCCTTCCTTCCTTCCCCTCTTCCTCTCCCTCCTCCAGTCATAAGGAAACCTCTTCAAATATGGCCGCAAATACACTCATTTATCTGCAAAACATTTGTGGAAATGAAGATTATGGTGTAATTATTATTAGCCTTCACTTTGTAAAATACCAAAGTCTGCTAGGCATGTTAAATAAAGTTGCCGTCTTGACTTTTTTTGTCCACAGCCAGAAAACACCCCTGTCAACATCTCATTTACAATCAACAGTGTTTGTGTGTTTTAATGAAAATCAGCCACTTCTACCACAGGTTGTGCAGAAAGGGAACAAGTCCATTTCCTAAAACTGCAAACTTTTTGTTCCACTTACTATCACTTAGTGTCATACAGTTAAAAAAATAAATCCCCAAAGAACAGGGAACTAAAGTCTCACGTTGACAGCAGGGGAAACTTCCACTTAATGTGGTCTGGAATAACGATCTGGTTCCTCCTTTGGAGAAATAAGATTTCTGTCTTAAATATAACTTGAACCGACAATGTGCAATAGCAAAGATATGGTATGAAACACGCCTGTGTGACCAGAAGAAGATTCCCAAAGAAGCTGGACCAGCCGACTGGGGATAATGGGAAATGTAATCCCAATCTTAAATTGGTGAAGACTTGTGAACATGATTAAAACACACAGTCTCCCATCCAGGTCTGTCAACTGACATTCAGAGCTATGATTTATGCCCATGCTTTGAAACGTACGTACGTACGTACGTACACACACACCATCACCAGCCTTACTGACTGCAGGTGCTGGGAATTGCAGTTCAGCAGCATTTCAGGCGTCAGTCTCCATTCCTGCTCCATCTGCAGCCTGCTCTGCAGAATTCCAGATTTGAGCTGAGTTTGCTTCTCTTACAATGGCCTTGGGTTCACCTTTTCCTACGGTCCGCTCGCACAAGGTATGGAAGCAAGTGGGGAGAGAGAGAGAGAGAGGAAAGGGAGTTGGTTGGAGGTACCCAATTTGTAGCCCCAAAAGGCAGCTGAAAAGCAAGGCAAGCCCCAGAAGCAGCTCCAGACGTGGTTGGAATACCACCAGCAGGGCTGTTCCCAGTAACAGCAATAGCATTTAGGCAGGTCTAGAATACTTCACTGTGGTTGAGTTGCCTTGGCCGTCTTGCTGCAGGACAGCTTTCTACAGGACAATTCAACGCGGGATAACTCAAAGAGAATGACAAGTAAATTGCAGCAGGCCTTGTCTTGCTTTAGGTTTGAACCTTCTCAAGTTAGAAGTCCTCGGGGCTGGGGTGAGCTGCAATTCCACTTGTCCCTCTCTTGAATTATTCTGCATTGAATTATCCTGCAATGAGATGACCGCAGTGATTTGGCCGCGTCAAGGTCTCCCATTCCACTTTTAGGCTTCTATACCCACTCCGTAGTGCTTTATTGGGTGATTTACAATGTAGGAGCATTATTTGCACATCGGCCCCAACAATCTGGGTCCTCATCTTAATGACCTTGGAAGGGTAGAAGGCCAAGTCAACCTGGAGCCGTGCTCTTTAACCACGGTGCCACCAAGGCTCAGTAAACTGACTTTGCTACGCAACCGGCACCAGACCCAGCTCTCTGTGGGTCACCTCAGAAGTATCTGAAAGGGTTACAAAGTGCTTTGGATCTGACTCAAGAAGGTGCTTCAAGGATATGAAGATAACACACTTGCCCGCAACTCTTTAAAGCAAGCCTATTCTTTTCCCAAGATTGGCCACAGGAAAAGACATAGCTGCATTTGTTCGTTCCTTCCTTCCTTCCTTCATTTGATTTTGATACTACACAGACTGACTCAAGGCATAGGTATGTTGTAAGCCACACAAAGTAAGGAACAGCATAAAAAGAACAAGTAAGTAAAAATGCAACAAATTTAAAAGAGTTATTACAAAAACAAAAACAAAAAACCACGATTACAAAAGAGTTTATCAAATGGCAGCCCAAAAAACAGCACTTTTAAACAAGGAGTCCCATCCAGCCTACCCCAAAGCCTGAGAGCGCCGGCCAGGTTTTCAAGCCATCTAGAATGTCATCAGTGTGGGAACCACTGAGACCTCTTTGAGGGAGGTGGGTGGTTCAGAAATGTGAAATATCAATCAATCAATCGATCAATCTCAGGGTTAACCTCATTCAGGGAGGCAAATGCCACGACAGGGAAGACACATTTCCTGAGTTCCAAAATATGACTTTATAGTTGTATACCAGGGATCTTCAAACTTGGCCCTTTTATGACTTGTGGACTTCCAACTCCCAGAATTCCTCAGCCAGCTGAGGAATTCTGGGAGTTGGAAGTCCACAAGTCATAAAAGGGCCACGTTTGAAGACCCCTGCTGTAAATTATAAAGTATTAATTGAAGGGACCTGGAGTGCGCTCATTCTGCTGGATTCTACAAGATGGTAAAAAAAACCACAGGAGAGAGATGGTCCTTCAAATTATTGGTCCTTCTGACATGTTGGGCTTTGGAGGTCATAATCAACACTTTGATTGCCCCCAGAAGTGCACTGGTCACCAGGCTAGATCGCAAAGAAGAGGTGTTTCAGAAGTTCAAGTTCTGAATAGAGGTCATGTGGGCATGTTGAGGCAAGAACCTCTCCACCTTCTCCTCTGCATTCTGGACCAGTTGGAGCTTCTGAGGTGTCTTCAAGGTCTTAAAATCCCATACGACTCTCCAAACACCGTTTCCAAATTATTTCCAAAGACCTGTAGAGTCCTAATGCTTGGAGGTCAAATGTGAAGACACTCTTGACCAGCTCTCAGAAGCCTAAATCAAAGTATGCATGGTTGTCTTCCATGCCACCTTAACGTATTGTTTATTTAACCATGATTTCTTGCAGAATTCTCCAACAGGTAATCTTCCACTGGAATCTTGCAGTTGGATGGGAGGTGAAGTTTCGATACAGGTAGTCCTCAACTTACAGCCATTTGTTTAGTGACTGTTCATAGTTAACAACAGCACTGAAAACAGAGACTTATGACCAGTCCTCACACTTCTGCCTGTTGCAGCATCCCCATGGTCACACGATCAAAATTTGGCTGCATGCATTTACAACAGTTGCAATATCCTGGCTTCATGTGATCATCATTTGTGACCTTCCCAGCTGGCTTCTGACAAGCAAAGTCAATGAGGGGAAGCCGGATTTGCTTACCAACCATGGGATTCACTGAACAACTGCAGTGAGTCACTTAACAGCCATGGCAAAAAAAAGGTGCTAAAATTGAGCACAACTCACTTAACGCTTGACAAATCACCCTAATTGTCGAAGAATATCTGTATATTGCTAAGTTGAAGAAGATTCACTTATTCAATGAAACACACATGGCAGGTTCCTAAAGGTAAAGGTAAAGGTTCCCCCGCACATGAATGCTAGTCGTTGCCAACTCTAGGGGCTGGTGCTCATCTCCGTTTCAAAGCCGAAGAACCAGCGCTTGTCCAAGGACGTCTCCGTGGTCATGTGGCCGGCATGACTAGATGCCAAAGGCGCACGGAACGCTGTTACCTTCCCAACGTAGTGGTCCCTATTTTTCTACTTGCATTTTTAGGTGCTTTCGAACTGCTAGGTTGGCAGAAGCTGGGACGAGTAACAGGCGCTCACTCTGCTACGCGGCACTCGGGATTCGACCCGCCAAACTGCCGGCCTTCTGATCGACAGGCTCAGCGTCCTAACCCACTGAGCCACCGCGTCCCTGGCAGGTTCCTACTGTGCCCTAAATGCAAACAGGATACTTTGGCACTGTCTGAATCCATCCAGAGTTTTCTTTCCAGCCAACCCCTTCTAAGCCACAAAATCGCTTAGCAGCCACGATTTAGCCTATGACAGATGCATCCTTCGATAAGCGAGCAGGCGAGACGAGGGAAATCTCAGGCCCAGCATCTGCTCTGACATAAGAGGATAATCTGCTTTTTCTTCAAATGAAATCTAACCAGATCACCCTACTATAGGCGGCTAGGCGTGTGGTGGATGCTAACCCTTGGATAATTGTAGCCAGCTTCTTAGAGATGTCTCAAACAGAAGGAACGATTGGCTTAAAGCCTTAACAAAACTGGGAAGGGACAATGTGCCCATCCATGCAGCTTGGTAGGTTTAAGGTAGCAGGTGACAAACAACAGGTAACGACCTGGAATATTTCATTTAAAAATTAAGGTCATAATTCCCTTGACCAATTATGTTTTAATTTTACGCTTCCCCTGAAAAACTAGGTGAAACCTAAAACCCTTGTTCCCAGTTTCCTAGAGCAAAACATTTTACAATCTTTTTTTTCTCCATTCTGCTTTCAATGCCAACATCAGATAGATATGGGACACAAACCAAGAGCTAGTAGACTTGTTCGCATTCTTTCTCTCTCTTTCCCCTTTCACAATATCTTTACTAAATTCCAGCAAACTGGCATAAAAGGGAAAAGAAAAAGGAACAGTATAAAACCAATTAAAAGTGACAATAAAGTACAACCAACCGATTTGTAACGACAACAATGACCTCCAGCTTTCTTTAGTCCAGAGATAATAACAAATTCAACCAGCTCAAAATTTAAGCAATACCAATATCTTACCCAAACCCATAAAATATTCTTCTCCTGATTTTAATCTAGCCGAAGAGAAATTGGGAAATGAGAATTATATTTAAAAGCTGCAATATTTCTCTACTTCAGTCCAGTTTAGTCCTCAGATCCCAAAGTCAAAAGTTGATTTTCCTCCTTGTTTTGTCAGAAATCGAACAGTGGTCTTCAAGGTTTTTAAAAACAAAAGAACCAAAAAAAAACCGTGAATTTGCCACGGTAAGAGCCAAAAATAAAGCAGCAAGAATCTATCAGCTATGAACCCCAAGTGGAAGGTTGTGGGCCTGTCAAATTTGACCTTAGAACTACAATAATTGAATGGATTTAGAGACTGAATCTCTTAACTAGTTCTAAAAAAAATACAGACGTTTGAAAATTCAAGACCACCTAACAGGGAGAGAGTTGAAAAGCTGTTTAAAAGCCTCTTCTTCTGGATGGACAGAGGCTGAAAAAGGCTAGAACGTCAAAGTCTGAGAAGATAGCATTCTTAGTGGGACCCAAATCCTTCGCTAATTCTCCTCACTGATGTCCTCGCGTTGTTATAATCCTGACCAAAAAAAACATTGCTAAATAAAAAGAAATGGTTCACACTGTGGTTTAGGTAAAACTCAAAAACAGAGACAGCAAGCTGCTTTACCATCACTCTTAAGTTCATTTTGCCATAGAATCCCTAGTTGTACCAACAGAAAAGAATATTTGTAGCTCAGGACTGACCTGTATAGTCCAGGGGTCCCCAATCCGTGGACCAGTACCGGGCTGCAGCATGCCAGCAACCAGTCTGCACAAACAAACAAAGCCTTATCCCCGGGATGCAGGCAGCACACAAAACCACGTCCCCTCCGGTCCACGAAAAAACGTCTCTCCCTGGAACTGGTCCCTGGTGCCCCAAAGGTTGCGGACCTCTGGTGCTCTCTGAGCTTGATGGTTTTCTTGAAAGACGTTTCGTTACCCAACTAGATAACACCATCAATGTTGACAACTGTAAGTATTATTAGTTGGGTAACAAAATGGCCGCAAGAAAATAGCCAAGCTCAAGAGAGCACCAGGGACTTCAAGCCCCAATTGGCTAAATCCACATAGCTTCCAAGGCCAAAACCAAACAAATCACACCATAGTTTAGGGCACCATAGGCAGCCAGCCAGTCAGCGTCAATTAACGTGTCGACAGCCAAGTTGTGTTCCCCTTTGGAGCTAAAGTACATCTACAGAAAATGTATTTGTCCTCAGTTCCCTCAGCTTTCAGAAAATCTCCGTGGTTGAATCTCCATTGTCTTCAAGCTCCTTTTAGTTCCTTGGCCTTAAAGTCTTAACTTTCCTTAACCAAACCAGCTCACTCATTCAGACAGATCTTGAGCTATATAGAACACACCCCGTCAGACTAATCTGCTGAGAAAAAGGAGTCACAGATTATGTTTTCCACCCCATTCCTCATGACTAAAAACAAGGGCAGAGAGGTTTTTGAATGGGGTGGTTAAGTCTAACAAGGTCTCTTTAGGGCAGTGTTTTGTTGTTGTCTTTTTTAAATTAGGCAACTTGTATGGATGTATGGAGTTCAACTCCCAGAATTCCCCAGCCGGCCATGTTGCAGTAAAAGGGTGGATGAAGGGCCAACGGACTCCCTCATGGAGTCAGGAGCCCAGTCCACACATCTCCAGGTCTGCCTGTGTTTGCACTATCAAAACTAGGCTATTCTTTCAGAGTACATGCAGATTGTCTGCTCAGCGCAAGGAGGGCACCATGAAAACCTGGCCAATTTTGGCCAACAAGCTACCAGCACGGGCAAACCCTGTTTTATCCTTAAGCATTTTCGTGCTATTTTACGCAAGCCACGACCTCCAATCTACGGTAGATACCAGCTTGCAAGCCAATAAACGATTGGCCACACCCAGCCTCTTAACAAGGTATATGGAACGTGCAAGTAAGTAGTCCTTGACTGACAAGCACTCGTTTAATGATCGTTCAAAATTGCAACGGCACTGGGGAAAAAAATGACATGTCCATTTTTCACACGATGGCTGGTCACGTGATCAAAATTCGGCCGCTTGGCAACTGGCTCGTATTTATGATGGTCGCAGTGTCCTGGGGGTCATGCGATCCCCTTTTGCGACCTTCCGACAAGCAAAGTCCGCGTGGAAGCGGCGAACGTAATAGCGGCAAGGATTCACCTGACAATTGTGGCAAGAAAAGTCATAAAAGGGGCAAAGCTCATATAACAACTGTCTTGCTTAAGCAGTGGAAATTTTGAGCTCGGTTGTGGCTGTAAGCCGAGGACTACTTGTACTCACTCCAAACTGCCCTTCAGAAGTACCTGAAAAACCTGGGTTTGTCGACCCATTTGGGATCAAAAGGGGAGCCATGGGGCTGGTTAGCACCTTGAAGACCCTCCCCTGCCTTTTAAACTTTGAATTCAAATCATTCATTCCACTCTTGTTTTAATGGCCCCCTAATAGTGGGTTAGGACGCTGAGTCTGTCGATCAGAAGGTCGGCAGTTTGGCGGGTCGAATCCCGAGTGCCGCGTAGCAGAGTGAGCGCCTGTTACTCGTCCCAGCTTCTGCCAACCTAGCAGTTCGAAAGCACCTAAAAATGCAAGTAGAAAAATAGGGACCACTACGGTGGGAAGGTAACAGCGTTCCGTGCGCCTTTGGCGTCTAGTCATGCCGGCCACATGACCACGGAGACGTCCTCGGACAAGCGCTGGCTCTTTGGCTTTGAAACAGAGATGAGCACCGGCCCTTAGAGTCGGAAACGACTAGCACGCATGTGCGGGGGAACCTTTACCTTTAATATAGTATTAGTATACTAAAGCTTTTGTGTGTTTTATGTTCTACTTGTACTCGCTTTATGACGGAGATGGGCAGTTTTTAAATTTGATGTATAAATAAAATAAAGCTGCCATTAATGATGCTTCCAAGCAGTAAGTATCAGGAATGTCATTCCTTAGCTGGAGAAGAAGCATTGTTTGGTGTTGCCTTTGGGCATGATTTATATACACCAAGGAGCATCTGCAGTAATTGTGTTTTGTTGGAATGATAATATTGTGTAGTGCGACAACATGATACAAGTCTCGCCTCTTAAGATACTTGTCTGCCCATCAGACTACATTATCAAAAGTGCAAAGCTCACAATGCAGATTTCACTATAGGTCGTCCTCAGCTTCCAACAGTTCATTTAGTAACCATTTGTAGTTACAATGGCACTGAAAAAAATTGACTGGTTTTTCAGGACCGTTGCAGCATCCCCCCAGTCATGTGATCAAAATTCAGATTCTTGGCAACTGACTCCTGTTTATGACGGTCGCAGTGTCCCAGAAGCCAGATTCACTTAACAGCCGTGTGACTCATAAACAACTGCAGTGATTCTAGGAAGAAACCTAACCTTGTACTTAAAAATGAAACTAATTTACTATCGGTAAATTACAATTACAATTGATCGCTTAGTAACTGTTCCAAGTTATGACCTACCTGAAAAAGGGACTTACGATCCAGATTCGAAAAGAATGCTCCAACACGGGAAGTTTCTAAGAAGAGACCCGACAGCCATTTGACTGAAATGGTATAGGGTTTCCTGCCTGAGCAGGGGGTTGGACTAGATGACCTCCAAGGTCCCTTCCAAATTTATTATTATTATTATTATTAGATGGCCAGGCATGCCATTACTTAGCAGAGAAACATGAAAGAGGGAAGAAAGTGCTCAGATGCTGTTTTTCATATAGGACAGGGATCCCCAACCTGTGGGCCGGGGCCCACTACCAGGCCGTGGCCTACTGACCACCGACCTGCAGAACAGCTGGCCAGTGCGTGCACTCCTCTCTCACTCACACCTATGCTACCGACATGCAAACGGGGTGCCGTGCGGCAAAAACGGGGCACCGTGCAGTGAAAACACAATGCTGTGTGGTGAAAATGCAACGCCACACGGCGAAAATGGGGTGGTCCTAGCGCCCGCATGGCAAAAACGGGGTGGTGCTAGAGAGTGTCATGCGGGCGTTAGCACCGCCCCATTTGCATCACCTGCACTTGCGGCCCTATTTGTGTGCGCACGCATGCGTAAAATACATAATAATAATAATAATAATAATAATAATAATAATAATAATAATAATAATAATAATAATAATAATAATAAAGTTGGAAGGGACCTTGGAGGACATCTAGTCCAACCCCCTGCTCAGGCAGGAAACCTTATACCATTTCAGGCAAATGGCTGTCCAGTCTCTTCTTAAAAACCTCCAGTGTTGGAGCATTCACCACCTCTGGAGGCAGGTTGTTCCACTGGTTAATTGTTCTAACTGTCAGGAAGTTTCTCCTTAGTTCTAGGTTGCTTCTCTCCTTGATTCATTTCCATCCATTGCTTCTTTTCCTGCCTTCAGGTGCTTTGGAGAATAGCTTCCCCTCCGTTTCCCTCCAGTCCACCAACTGAGAAAGATTGGAGACCTCCGATATAGGAAATGCTTTTGAAACTCAGCAAGCCCCTAGAATTCTTTCATTACCGCTTCATCCCTTTTTCCCAGTAGAAGATCATTTAGCATGATTTCTTGAAATCTTTGGATTCTGGCCTAACTTATTCCAGTCCTGATGAAAATATATTTTATGCCAAAAATCTAGACAGATAAATCTAGGTGTCCTGCCTTGGGAATAAGTCTGGTTGCACTTTGTCCAAAACTGCAGAGGTAGTCCTTAACTTACAGCCATTTGCACTTAACAAGGGCACTGGAAAAAATGACTTACAACCAGTCCTCACACTTACAGCCACCACAGCATCCCCCATGGTCATGTGGTCAAAATTCAGGTGTTTCACAACTGACAGGTATTCAGGATGGTTGCAGTGTCCCGGGGTCATACGATCACCATTTGCAACCTTCCCAGCCTGCGTCTGACAAGCAAAGTCAATGGGAGATGCCTGCTTTGCTTTACAACCATGTGATTCATTTAGCAACTGTTGCAAAAAAAGTCCTACAATCAGGCACAGCTCACATTAACAACCGCTTGGTTTAGTCATGGGGAATTCTGCTCCCAATTGTGGTGAGCAAGGGCAGCCTGTGCCTGTACAAAATTCTTACCACCGCATCTGGTTATTCAAAGAAGCAAAGCCTCCTTGACTGAGCACCAGGTTTATTATCTCCGTACAATTTTCTTAGTAAAAAAAAATACCAAAGCAGTTTCTCCTTACAGGGTTTCCTCCTTGACCCAAGGGTTGGTCTAGATTCTAGAAGACCCTCCAGGGTCCCTTCCCACCCTATTTTTCTATGCTCTATCTAGCGTACAGCCACAGGATTCTCTTGGGGGTCCTTCTACCCAAATCCTAACCATATCCAACGCTGTTCAGCTTCCCAACCCAAGCAAAGCTCAATTGGTTAGCACTGAGCCCACCCACCCACCCACCATTTTCTCCCTTCCAGGCATCTCCCCATCATATGGCTAGATTCACACAACCCCCTAAGACCACCCTGCGGTTGTTTCCTTCTTGCGCTTGGCTTTTGTCATGTCAAAACAACCCCGATGTATCGCAACCGATTCTACACCGGATCCGATTGCGGAAGGGAAGGCAAGGCAAGGCAAGGCAAGGCGAGGCGAGGCGAGGCGCGGGAAGGGAGGAGAATCCGAACCCTCTGCAGCTTGACCCCCAATGCCCAGATCGCCCTTTCGCCGTCCGGATCCTTCCTCCCGCACTCAACCCCTAAACGAGATCTACAGGAATTTTCTACACCCGGGGCGAGATGGACTCTCCTGGGTGGAGTTGCAAACACAACCCCCCCCCCAAAAAAAAACCACCCACCCCTCTCCTTTCTTCATTCTCACGAGCAGCCTTTACCCAAGCATCGCCCCCTTTATGCGCCGAGCTCCGAGCCTCCCTCCGGACCGGGGGGAGGGGGAGAGAAAACCCGACCCCGGGTCGGATCCGGACGACCCACCGGAGCACCCAAGGCAGCCAACCCCACCGCGTGTGCAGGCAGCCCAGGCAGACGGGCTGTGCCTTCTTTCGCTTTACTCCACCCCGCAGCGGCGCGCACTGGAGGGGGGGGGGGCTCGTTGGGCGCCGGCGGATCGGAGCGGAGCGCGGGGCTGGGTTCAGCGCATGGCCAGGCGGGCAAGCGGGCCCCCGAACCCCATTCCCCCAGCCAGGCTTCCCGCCGGAGCGGGATCGGACCCAAAAGCAAAGGGATCGGAGAGGTCCGGTGGGAGGCAGGACGGCGCCCTTCGGATCGCCTGCAGGCGCCCTGAATAGCCGAAAGCCCATTCTCGGATCTCTCCCGTCTTCCTTTTCCTCGATCCCTTTTTCTCTTCGGGCAAAAGCCTCGGGCTACTTCCTCCCCGCCGTAAAAGAGGGAGCTCCCCGTAGGCATTGCCGCGCCCCCCGCCCTCGCCCCGCTTACAAGGGGTTTCCTCGGGGGGGGGGTGTCGTCTTCAGCCCCCAAGCCATCGGAAGCCCCCTGGTCCGCAAGCGCCGGATTCCAAAGCCGGGAAAGCCACACTCACCGTTCGCTGCTGCTGCGCGCCGATCACTCGCACCAGCCCGGCTCGAGAAGCAGGCGGGCTAATTGCTGGAGCCGCTCCCACCCCCCCGCCACCACACGCCGCCGCCGCCGCCTCCTCAGGAGGGGGAAGAAAAAAAAAACCAAAATGCAAAAAAAAAGGGGGGGGGAAACCAGATTCCTGCAGCCTCTCGAGAAGGCAGCGAAGCTTCCGGGTTGGTGGAAGACACAACGTCACTTGCTACAGGTTTACGAGGAAGAGGAGGCGGCGGCGAGTCGCAAGCGCGCGCGCGAGAGAGAGACAGCTATAAAAGGAAGGGATCGGGGAAAGGAGGGAAGGCGGAAAAGAAAATGGGGAGGGGGGAAAGAAAGAAAGAAAGAAAGAAAGAAAGAAAGAAAGAAAGAAAGAAAGAAAGAAAGAAAGAAAGAAAGAAAGAGAGCTGCCGACCCCAATAGCTTAGATCTCGCCTAGACTCTTTGACACACACACACACACACACACACACACACAAACCCGCCAGGTAAACCTTTTCTTTTGGTAGAGGAAGGAGCCGAATCCGGAGCAGCCTTTGCGGGGTTGGCGTCCCTGCAGACGGACATCTAGCAGCGCGAGGTGCCGCGAAGGTTTTTTTGCATAAGGCGCCAAACGGGTTGCGCGGTTGCCTGCGTCCCTTTTCGTGAGTTTTGGCAAGACGCTGGTTCCGAACGAAAGGGGCTAGAGGCTCGCCCCACCTGACGGTCCAAAATATGAAGCCAAGATTAGCAATGAGATCTCATCCGTTTTATGTTGTAGAAAGGTGGCTACGATGGCTTGAACTGATCAGGATAGGTAGGTTGTGAGAGGCTGGTCAAGGGATCCGGAGACGTTAGCCAACTGAATTAATTCAAAGATTGTTCAGTCTAGACCAGGGGTAGGCAACCTCGGCTCTTTTATGACTCATGGACTTCAACTCCCAGAATTCCTGAGCCAGCTGGCTCAGGAATTCTGGGAGTTGAAGTCCATGAGTCATAAAAGAGCCGAGGTTGCCTACCTCTGGTCTATACTCTAGACCTAGTTTTTTTTTTCAGCTTTAGCAACTTAAAAAATGGATGAATTCAACTCCCAGGATTCCCCGGCCAGCGTACGGAGGTTAGCGGCAATGAAAGTTGGGTTTTTAATTGAGCTAATGAAACCTGCGGTGTGAATGCTGTTTCTAGAGTTGGGGCTATCCGATCTTCCCTGCAAGACTTCAGATGACCGCTAGAGGGCCAAAGTCCTGTTACTCTTTGCTGCCCTCTAGTGCTCCTAACAAGCTTTTGAAACCCGGATCTACTAACAATACAGATATCCTTAGTGATGCTTTTTGCTCTCCCTCCCCCCCCCCCCGAAAAAAGGTCTAGATTATGTTATATTAACCATGCTTCAGATGACGAATTCATAGTTCTGCCAACACAGCCAACCAGGTTTAATGAGAAGTGTGTGAACCCAAGTTCATCAGGCTTCTGCGTATTCCCTGGATAGCAAAAGTGGCTAACAAGTACTGGAGCACAGGACAACCAGAACTGTCACTAGAAGACAAAAATCGTTAAAGTGCATCTCACTTACTTTGGCCATGTCATATGGCGGGATTCACTGGAGAAAGCAATTGTGTTGCAGGATCCAATTTGGGTCTTTCACTCAGACCAGAGGTTTAGTCTTCTGAGCTTGCAGACTCATGCTGAAGTCCATCCTCTGGGAACTTCTCTCTCACCAGAACTTCTCACCCAGAGAACTTCTCTTTCACACATTCAGGTGAGAGAGATGAGGATGAGTTTCAGAATGAGTTCGAAAGCTCAGAAGATGAAATAAAATGAGGACCCAGATTGTTGGGGGCAATTAAGCTGACTTTGTAATAATGCCGCTTGGGGTGTGTGTGAAAGCCCTAATAAGCAGGCATATACATAGAATGAAGGCTACTGCTAAGCTTGTAAGCCGCCCTGAGTCGTCGGAGAAGGGCGGGATATAAATGGAATTAAAATAAAAATAAAAAAATTAAATCTCTGGTCCCACTGACCGATCCAGATTGGATCCTGCAACATTATCTTGGAACGCGTATATTCGCCTTCATTCATGAAAGCAATTATGTTTGGAAGAGTTAGCAGTAAAAGGAAACCAGGCCGTCAAAGAACAGTGTAGCTCAGAGGTCCCCAACCTTTCCGTGGAGAGAGGTTTTTCCGTGGACCAGAGGAGACATGGTTTCGTGTACTGCCTTCGTCCTGTGGATGGGGCCTTGCTTGTTTGCACAGACCGGTTTCTGGCATGCCGGGGCCCAGTGCCGGTCCACGGACCGGGGGTTTGGGATCCCTGATGTAGCTAGATACAGTCAAAGCTGATACCAGCCAGAGCATAGAAAAACTCAAAGAAGTCGTGCAAGATCAGTAGATTGTGGAGGGACCTGGGCCATAGAATTGCCAAGAGTCAGCTATGACTGAATGGATAACATCATCACCTAGAACTGTGGTGGCGAACCTACGGCATGGGTGCCACAGGTGGCATGCAGAGCCCTCTCTGTGGGGACGTGCGTCATTACCCCAGTCCTAGCCCTTCAGCTGGGTTTTATAAAACCTTTTCGCTTTAGGCCACCACCGCTGTGTGCAAAAAAAAAAAAGGCTCAATCAATCAATTTCAACTTCTCGCAGGGAAAAAAAAAGTTGGAATTGATTGAACCTTTTAGTCCCACCCAGTCTGTCATTACCACCACAGCCATGCCCACCCTATGGGCCACACCCACCCAACGGGCCACGCCCACCCAGCACCCAACAATATATAAATTGGTTTTTGGTTGCAGTTTGGGCTCTCGGTTTCTAAAAGGTTCTTCATCACTGACCTAGAAGATCCCACCAAAGAACTGATGAGCATTTCTAGGTTGGTCTCAACTCTACAATGAGCCTAGCTGCAGCCATCTTTGTCTCATTCTAGGCTGCCACATGAAAAGGGTGGGGTGTTTCACAGGTTCTTCGCTAGTCTAAACAATATTCTACACTTAATCTTAGCCAAAAGGCCAAGAAGCGATAATCTAAACAATATTCTGTCCCATGGGAACCAAGGTCATCTTTTACTCCCGGGACTAGGGACAGGGCGTTGTATTAAAAAGCCCGCCAAACATTTCTATTGGGAAAAGTAGTAAATTGCATATTTTGGGGGGTGGGGCATTATACTTTGTAACTGGGTAATTTTTAGTGGGAAATTCAGGCTTGGTTTCACTTTTGACCGTGCCGATACTTTGTAACCAATAAACATGTTCTTTGAGGAATTTACAAACTTTGGAGTTCTGCTTTATTTGTCTCTTGTCTATTGCAGGGGTGTCAAACTGCTGGCCCACGGGCCGGATGCATCATGCCGGAACCATGTCCACCCCAGCTCCAGCAACGGGGAAAAAGTTGTGACACATCACATGACGTGGCGGGTTTGGCACCCCTGGGTCTATCAAAACTATGACACCTGGAGCCGTGACATCATTAGGAATCAAGCTTCAGCCTAAGGAATGTTTATGGGCAGGATTAGTATTTCAGCAGAGTCCAAATGCATTGTTAACCCATGCCACAAGCAGAATATCTGGCAAATGAACAAGCTGTCCTTTTTTGGTACCTGGCATCTCTAAAAAGCTAGAGCCAAGAATGGTCAAGGGCGGGGGTAGGCAACCTTGGCTCTTTTATGTCTCGTGGACTTCAACTCCCAGAATTCCTGAGCCAGCCATGCTGAGGGAAAAGGGAGAGGTTTCCAAGCTGAGCCATGGTGGCTCAGGAATTCTGGGAGTTGAAGTCCACGAGTCATAAAAGAACCAAGGTTGCCTACCCCTGGTCAAGGGTTTTGTTTTTTTTTTGTTTTTTGTTTTTGTTTTGGAATCTGAGACCAAAATGGAATGATGTCTGCCCTTTGCTCCACTTGTGAATGGTGGTTGGACTGATAGATGACTCCTATTTCAATGCTGATGACCACACACAGGCTCAGGGTGATATCCTGCTGCTACTGCATTCTCCACATCTGTCTCAGCAGTTGCCATGATGCCAAATGACAGACCTGGCCCTGGCAAGATCCTCGTTGCTTCTTAAATTTATTCCTCCCAGATAATGGAGGGTCTAATGAAAACACATGGATGGATATGGAAGAGCAACAGTGCGCTCAAAACCAGTCTGTTGAAATATGTAGATTGAGCTGAGGAAAGCATGGGACTACATCACCCATATGCCCTCCAGTTTGGTTGGAATGGCCAGGAAGCTGGCATAAAGCCAGGCTGTTGAAGCAGAGGCACTTCTACAGAAAATGGTTCCTTGTAGTTGGGAACTGCACTATCCGTTGCGTTTGAATTCAGAATCTATTTTTAATGTGTACGCTTAATATTTCCAATTCTTTTTTCTATTATCTTCACAGGGGTTCTGAGGCCACCAATCAGGTAATCTGCCAAGAATAGTATATTTTCTGTATCTTTTTAGTTTATACAATTGTTACAATTGTAAGCTGCCCAGAGTTATCCTGAGGTAAAATGGGCAGCCAATAAATTTTGTAAATAAATAAATAGATGGATGTTGTCATAAACTGTCACTCAATTATGAATAATATAGAACAGCCCAATGAGGGACATTGCATTCTTGAAACCTCTCTCTCTCTCTCTCTCTGTGAGTGTGTGTGTGTGTATGTTTGTATATATGTATGTTAGCATTCCCCTTCATGGATTACTGCCTTGTCGTGGCGAAGGGGCTTGCGTAATTCAATGAAGCTATGAGCTATGCCGTGCAGGGCCACCCAAGACGGAAAGGTCATAGCAGAGAGTTCTGACAAAACGTGATCCACTGGAGAAGGAAATGGCAAACCACTCCAGTATCTTTGCCATGAAAACCCTATGGACAGTACTAAAAGGCAAAACGATATGATGCTGGAAGATGAGCCCCTCAGGTCGGAAGGCGTCCAATATGCTACTGGGGAAGAGCAGAGGGCTAGTACTAGTAGCGCCAGAAAGAATGAAGCGACTGGGCCAAAGCCGAAAGGACGCTCAGCTGTGGATATGTCTGGTGGTGAAAGGAAAGTCCGATGCTGTAAAGATTTTTTCTCCATAGGAACCTGGAATGTAAGATCCATGAATCAAGGAAAGCTGGACGTGGTCAAACAAGAGATGGCAAGACTAAACATCGACATCTTAGGTATCAGCGAACTAAAATGGACAGGAATGGGTGAATTTAATTCAGATGACCATCAGGTATACTACTGTGGGCAAGAATCCCTCAGAAGAAATGGAGTAGCCTTCATAGTCAATAAAAAAATAGGAAAAGCAATACTGGGATACAATCCTCAAAATGACAGAATGATCTCAGTTCGAATCCAAGGCAAACCATTCAATATCACAGTAGTCCAAGTCTATGCCCCAACCACCGGTGCTGAAGAGGATGAAATTGACCGGTTCTATGAAGCCCTACAGCACCTTATAGAACTAACACCCAAAAATGATGTCCTTATCGTCATGGGGGATTGGAATGCTAAAGTAGGAAGCCAAAAGATAACTGGAATAACAGGCAAGTTTGGCCTTGGAGTACAAAATGAAGCAGGGCACAGGCTGATAGAATTTTGTCAAGAGAATACGATGGTCATAGCAAACACTCTTTTCCAACAACCCAAGAGACGGCTTTACACATGGTCATCACCAGACGGTCAACACAGAAATCAGATTGACTATATGCTCTGCAGCCAAAGATGGAGAAGCTCTATACAGTCAGTAAAAACAAGACCAGGAGCTGACTGTGGCTCAGACCATGAGCTTCTTGTTGCAAAGTTTAGGCTTAAATTAAAGAAAGTAGGGAAAAGCGCTAGGCCAGTCAGGTATGAATTAAATCATATCCCTGTTGAATATACAGTAGAGGTGACAAATAGATTTAAGGAATTAGATCTGATAGACAGAGTGCCTGAAGAACTATGGACAGAGGTTCGCGACATTGTACAACAGGTAGCAACCAAAACCATCCCAAAGAAAAAGAAATGCAAGAAAGCAAAATGGCTGTCTGAGGAAGCTTTGCAAATAGCTGAGGAAAGGAGGGAAGCGAAAGGCAAGGGAGAAAAAGAAAGATACGCCCAATTAAATGCAGAATTCCAAAGAATAGCTAGAAGAGATAAGAATGCCTTCTTAAATGAACAATGCAAAGAAATAGAAGAAAACAATAGAATAGGGAGGACCAGAGATCTTTTCAAGAAAATTGGAGAGATGAAAGGAACGTTTCATGCAAAAATGGGCATGATAAAGGACCAAAATGGCAGGGACCTAACAGAGGCAGAAGAGATTAAGAAGAGGTGGCAAAATTACACAGAAGAACTATACAAGAATGAGCTTAACGTCCCTGATAATCACAATGAGGTGGTCACTGACCTCGAGCCAGACATCCTAGAATGTGAAGTGAAGTGGGCCTTAGAAAAGCTGAGCAACAACAAAGCTAATGGAGGTGACAGTATTCCAGCTGAGCTATTCAAAATCTTAAAAGACGATGCAGTAAAAGTGCTACACTCAATTTGCCAGCAAATTTGGAAAACTCAACAGTGGCCACAGGATTGGAAAAGATCAGTTTACATTCCAATTCCAAAGAAAGGCAGTGCCAAAGAATGTTCAAACTATCGCACCATTGCACTCATTTCTCATGCTAGTAAAGTTATGCTTAAAATTCTACAAGCTAGACTCCAGCAGTATGTGGATCGAGAACTACCAGAAGTACAGGCAGGATTTCGAAGAGGCAGAGGAACTAGAGATCAAATTGCTAACATACGCTGGATCATGGAGAAAGCTAGAGAGTTCCAGAAAAACATCTACTTCTGCTTCATTGACTATGCTAAAGTCTTTGATTGTGTGGATCATAACAAACTCTGGCAAGTCCTTAAAGAGATGGGCATACCAGACCATCTTATTTGTCTCTTGAGAAATCTATATGCGGGTCAAGAAGCAACAGTGAGAACTGGACACGGAACCACTGATTGGTTCAAAATTGGGAAAGGAGTCCGGCAAGGCTGTATACTGTCGCCTTGCCTATTTAACTTATATGCAGAGCACATCATGAGAAAGGCAGGGCTAGATGAATCAAAAGTTGGAATTAAGATTGCCGGAAGAAACATCAACAACCTAAGATATGCAGATGATACCACTCTAATGGCAGAAAGTGAAGAAGAACTAAAGAGCCTCTTGTTGCAGGTGAAGAAGGAGAGTGCAAAACTTGGGTTGAAACTAAACATTAAGAAAACCAAGATCATGGCATCCGGCCCTCTCAACTCCTGGCAAATAGATGGGGAAGAAATGGAGGTAGTGACAGATTTTATTTTCCTGGGCTCCAAGATCACTGCAGATGGGGACTGTAGCCAAGAAATTAAAAGACGCTTGCTCCTGGGGAGGAAAGCCATGGCAAATCTAGACAGCACACTAAAAAGCAGAGACATCACCCTGCCAACAAAAGTGCGTATAGTCAAGGCTATGGTCTTCCCAGTTGCAATGTATGGCAGTGAAAGTTGGACCATCAGAAAGGCTGAGCGCCAAAGAATTGAGGCCTTTGAACTATGGTGCTGGAGAAGACTCCTGCGAGTCCCTTGGACTGCAAGGCGATCAAACCGGTCAGTCCTAGAGGAGATCAACCCTGACTGCTCTTTAGAAGGCCAGATCCTGAAGCTAAAACTCAAATACTTTGGCCACTTAATGAGAAGGAAGGACTCACTGGAGAAGAGCCTAATGCTGGGAAAGATTGAGGGCAATAGAAGAAGGGGACGACAGAGAATGAGGTGGCTGGATGGAGTCACTGAAGCAGTATGTGTGAGCCTAGATGGACTCCAGAAGATGGTAGAGGACAGGAAGGCCTGGAGGAACATTGTCCATAGGGTCGCGATGGGTCGGACACAACTTCGCAACTAACAACAACAAATGTTAGCAAAAGGGACGCAGTGGGTTAGGGCGCTGAGCTTGTCGATCAGAAGGTCGGCAGTTTGGCGGATTGAATCCCGAGTGCTGCGTAACAGAGTGAGCGCCTGTTACTCGTCCCAGCTTCTGCCAACCTAGCAGTTCGAAAGCACGTAAAAATGCAAGTAGAAAAATAGGGACCACTAAGGTGGGAAAGTAACAGCGTTCCGTGCGCCTTTGGCGTCTAGTCATGCCGGCCACATGACCACGGAGACGTCCTCAGACAAGCGCTGGCTCTTCGGCTTTGAAACGGAGATGAGCACTGGCCCCTAGAGTCGGAAACGACTAGCACGCATGTGCGGGGGAACCTTTACCTTTATGTTAGCAAAAGGAGTAGACAGATGTGGAGGCAGCAGATCCTGTTAACAGAATTGAGGGTTCTTTTGCAAGACTACCGTCAATGATTCATTTTTTTGGATTTATTTTTTTTTAAGTTCGTGGTTAGATGGTGCCCTTGCTTTATTATGAAGTCAGGAGATTTGACGATTTACTGCAACTGGCCACGATGGCAGGCTGTTTGTATTTAAATACAGGTAGTACTTACGACCATGATTGAGCCTAAAATTTCTAAGCGAGACAGTTGTTAAGCTAATTTTGTCCCATTTTACGACCTTTCTTGTAACCATTGCTAAGCGAATCACTGCAGTTGTTGAGTTAATCACATGGTTGCTAAGTGAATCTGGCTTCCCCATTGACTTGACTTGTCCGAACACCACAAAAGAGGATGGCGTGACCACCACCCCAGGACACTGCAACTGTCTTATGAGTTTTATGAGTCAGTTGCCAAGTCTTATGAGTCAGTTGCCAAGCATCTGAACTTTTGATCACAGGACCATGGGGATGCTGCAACGGTCCTAAGTGTGAAAAATGGTCATAAGTCACTCTTTCAGTGTCATCGTAACTTTAAATGGTCACTAAATGAATGGCTGTAAGTGGAGGACTATCTGTAAAGGAATAGAGCTCGGCTCTTCTGTGGTTTTCATCCGCCACCCCTATTTTCAGGGTTTTGGAAAAATAACATGAGTGAAAGAGTCAAAAGGCATTTCCACAAGGCCACCCCAAGAATGACAAAACACCCCGCCACTTATTCCACAGTATCTCAAGTTAGCTTGCTAGGCAATGCTTTCATTTGGCTACTAGACCAGGATGGAAGCAGAACAGGTTCATGGGAACGGTCTCTAAAATCAAGGAGGGGCAGCACAGACAGTAAGTAGGATTCCAGTACTGGATTGGGGAGGAGGGGGTCTCTCCAAAGAGTTCTGCGTTGTGGAGGGCCTCGGGGCTCGCTGCTCTGTCCACTTCTTTTCAACATTAGTACGAAATGACTGGCGAGGTCAATGGCTGGCATGAGATCTGATACCCTCCGTAAGTTGATGCTACCCAGTTAGACATCTTGGCCTCTGGCAAGAGACGGGCAATGCAGCCGAAGTGCTGGGCCACAGTCTGGATGCTGCTAGGATCTGAACGGAGAGGAGCAGCTCTCTCAAAGCAGAATGTTTTGGGTCTGGGGGCTCAATGATTCCATGGAAATGCTTTTGAGTACTCTGGTTTTGATACATACATGCATCTACAGATACATACATGCATCTATGCATAAAGGTAAAAGTAAAGGTTCCCCCGCACATGCGTGCTAGTCGTTTCCGCCTCTAGGGGCCAGTGCTCATCTCTGTTTCAAAGCCGAAGAGCCAGTGCTTGTCCGAGGACGTCTCCGTGGTCATGTGGCCGGCATGACTAGACACCAAAGGCGCACAGAACGCTGTTACCTTCCCACCATAGTAGTACCTATTTTTCTACTTGCATTTTTATGTGCTTTCGAACTGCTAGGTTGGCAGAAGCTGGGACGAGTAACAGGCGCTCACTCTGTTACACGGCACTCGGGATTCGACCCGCCAAACTGCCAACCTTCTGATCGACAAGCTCAGCGTCCTAACCCACTGAGCCACCGCGTCCCTTCATCTATGCATATACGTATCTATGTATGTGTGTGTGTGTGTGTGTATGTATGTATATGCCAGTGAAGGAAGCTGAAGTCTTGTTTAAGGTGAGTTGGTGTATTATTTTCTTGGCAACAACTCAAAAATAGTTTGCTTTTGCCTGCGGGCTTTTAACTTTTCTGTGGAGCTTACACCTCTGGATTCCCTTCCTGATTTGGGGAAAGAAAAAGAAAAACAGGAGGGCTTTACTTGCTGCAAAGGGGTGGTAAATTTGAGTGAAAGAATGCAGAGAGGAGCAACAATGATGATTAGGGGCCTGGAGGCTAAAATATATGAAGAACGGTTGCGGGAATTGGGTTTGTCTCGTCTAGTGAAAAGAAGGAATGGGGCGACATGATATCAATATTCCAATACCTTAAGTGGCTGCAACAAAGAAGGTGGGGTGGGTGTCAACATATTTTCCAAAGCACCGGAAGGCAAAACAAGAAACAATGAATGGAAACTAATCAAGGACAGAAGCAACTAGAACTAAGGAGGAATTTCCTGACAGAACAATTAATCAATGGAACGACTTTCCTCCAGAAGTTGTGGGTGCTCGACACTGGAGGCTTTTAAGAAGAGACTGGAAAACCGTATGTCTGAAATGGTACAGGGTTGGACTAGAAGTCCTCCAAGGTCCCTTCTGTTATCAGTGCAGGCCTACTCTATTGTGACTTAATTCCGATCTATTTCCTCTTGCAGAAAGCTCTGGTTGATAAAAGGCCATTCAGAAGGTCTGGAATCAACTGAATACATTTATTTAAAAGCAATTTTAAATATTAAAAAAGTAGAAATTAACACATACAGTACTCGAACGGTCACATTAAACACATAAGGAGACAAGTGTACTTGTGTAGGATGATGATTGTAACATTCAAAGGAGATTTCAGTATCAACTAGTACTATAAGATCTGTTTTTCTTCTACAGGTGGTTGCAGTATGTCATAAAAAAATAAATAGCAATTGCTGTTCAACAGTAAGATAACACATCGTTTCCAGAACATACTTCCCTCCCTGGGAGAAAAAAAAAACTCCAAAAAACAAGCAGGCTTTCCAAATATATCATGAAATGTACAAAATTGCAGATAGTGGCTCTGAGTTTAAATAAGAACCCTTGTACTTAAACTCAACCTATATATCATACATTGCATCTTAATTCGCCTATGGACTCTAAATCAAATAGTCAGCTCTTGGTTCCCGATGGAACTCATTTTATTTAAAAAATCCATATGCTACTTCAAAAAGCTTACAAAATAATAGACATTTGACTCTACATCATTTTACACATCTTTATAGGTTCACTTTTATCTTTTTTTTTAAACGTGGATTTTGAGTTTGTTTTAAAAGACAGTTGACAAAGTGGATGAGTTTTCTCCTTTAATGCACTGGAAGGATGCTTAACAAGCAATATGGAATGCTAAGTCATTTTTGTTCTAGCATTTATATAAACAGCTTAAGCTGGAATGTTTGCAAACAGGTTCACTCATTCATCTTATACCTTTGAACAAAATGTAGGTGACCCAGACAAAGCAACGGTTTGAAAAGTCACTTTGCAATAAGAGCTGATAAATGCTTTGCTTTCTTTCATGTTAAGAGTTCTTAAACTGATTGCATTTTGTATGTTAACCAAACAATGAGGGTTTTTTTTTAAAAAAAAACCAAAACAACAGGTCCATATTGCTTTGGCTATGGATGTGTTGCAAAACTCAAGTTTATTTGATTTAACATGTAATTAATTGGAGCTCAGTGCTTGGAGTGAAATGAATTGTTTTGAGATGGAATTTCAACAGACTGCTCTAGAGGAAGTGAAACTTGGTCTATTGGCAAAGTAGTTTTTTTTAACCAGTTTCTGCCCAGTAAAACTGCAAAATATGTAACAAAACACTAGCTCTATCCATTTGTCCCTCCCAAAAGGTTTTATCTATTCTGAAAATGTTTAGGAAGAAGTGCTTTGGCCCAGCAATTCTCTGCTGTTTATCAGATACCTTTTGTAGGCTTCCATGCAAATCTATATTAAAAAAAATGTACTATTACTTTAAGGGATCAGCTCCTTAAACTGCAAGGAGTGGCACTTTTTTTCAGGTTTTGCAGAAATTTCAGAGAACACCTAATTGTGTAGCAGAGAGGTGTGGCTATTGTGCAAAGTCTGAAGCCTTCTTCCAAACTGTGTTTGAGGCATGCAGTCTTAACAAATAAATACGTAGCCGAAAGGAATTATGCCCTTACTACCTTGATTGGAAAAAAAATGAATCGAAGTTGCAGTCATAATATTTTAGCAGTCTTAATAATCACAGGTCCAAACAGGTCCTTCCTACATTGTTAACATTGTGGCTGCCAGACTCTTGGCATTGTTCAGTTTAGGCAAGCAAACTACTTCCAGATGTTCCTGTGGCTTCTCAAACAGCAGCTATTTTTCAGGAAAGGATATTTTTTTAATTGTTTCGCTAACGATTTTGAGTTCTCCAGGCAGTAATACAATAGCCATATTGTGACTGAATATGGCTTAGGTGGAATGAAGGTTGAAATCCCCCAATAGCTTAGTGAACGAATTAGACAGCCAGCTAATACTCTGATCAGTTGACATTTTGATCTGGATGGTAAGGAGATCACTCCAAAGCTACCCTATTTGAAACTGGAAACACAAGCTGACCAATGTCACTTAAGTTCTTGCCTGAACAGAGACTATAAGCAGAAATATGAAGAAGCCATGCGCGCAGTAGGAATGTGCTTTATACTGAGATCCTGAAAGAAAACCTCCAGCCAGGAGTTTCCTGTGGCTTTCTTTGCGAGGCTGAATAATTTTTATTAAAGACTTCTGAGATGGAGCCGAGTGAGGTAAAAGAGCACAGGAAGAGACTGCAGTTACACAATACAAACATGAACATGTGGCTTAATGCACCACAACAATTCTACTGGTTTTACCTGTAGCATTAGTGCATATTTTCGTTGGTTGGATGGATGGATGGATACCAAGGAAGGGGGGGGTTGCCAACTGACACCAGCTGTTCCTTTGGGGTGGGTGGGGAGAAAGGGAAACGCTGCTAGCTACCTACTTTGAGAATACTGATGTATTACTACGAACGGTAAATTCTGTACAGCTGAATAGGACTGAATGGGAACTAACAGTTTATTTAGAAAGCTGGCAGTTCACACACACACAGAGACAAAAAAAAAATTAAGTGCTTGATGCCAAGAATGGCTTGAGCAACCCAGTAAGGCATGCCAGCTTCAACAATGACCATAATACTGGCAATGGCAAAGAAACACCTTCTATATACAATACAGGTTTGAGTCCCTCATACGGGCAGGACCGTGTTCTTGTCTTGTTAACAGCAGTTATATATATATACATCAATATCCACAATTATGCACAGAATTACAGGGATGCAGCAGCTGTTTTGCTTCGTGCTTAAAGCCTGACTTGCAGGAACAATGTGCAATACTTAAGTTTCCGATTGGATTTAGTCTGATAAAATGTGGACGAAGGAGACGGGGAAGACCCCTTTCCGTTCTGGCTTCCCTTCAATATGGCCGATCTGCAAAGAGAAGAGCAAGGTGTCAGGCATCATTTGGCAGGAGGCATTCTCGGGAGGAGGAAGCTTTCGAGAGGCCTCCACCGTGTGAACAAGTAGTCCTCACCTTACAACCCCAATTGAGTCCATTTCTGTGGCTAAGCGAGGCAGTTGTCAAAAGTGAATTTTGCCCCATGGTACAACCTTTCATGACGCAGTCGTTAAGGGACTGACAAGGTTTGGCAAATATAAACATTACAAAGTGAATTAATAATGGGGTTTGTGTTAAATTTCCAGGGGCCGTGCAAACCCCTAGATCGCGGCTTTTCAACTTTTTCACCCATAGCACCACTTTTAGGATATGGCAACATCCGAGTACCACCAGTCGCCTAGCAAGGGGTCAAAAACTTGATGACCAAAAAAGGAAAAAAAGTGATGAAGTACAGGTAGTCCTCGACTTACAACAGTTCGCTTAGTGACTGTTCGAAGTTACAATGGCACTGAAAAAAGTGCCCAAGCCACAGCTGAGCAAGACACCTGCCTGCCTGCCTGCCTGCGCTCTTCCTCCTGTCTGAGGTTTTCATTGTTGTGAGCATTTCTGTTGAGGATTAGCAGCGGGGATGGGGTGGAGGGGGTGTTTGGTTTTTATTGCCCCCCACTGTCTGCTGGGTGGTTGCAGCAGGTTTTGGTCACTTCACATGACCCTGGGACGCTGTGACTGTCATAAATATGAATCAGTTGCCAAGCATCTGAATGTAAATCACAAGACCCTGGAGATGCTGCAACATTCCAGCTGATCGGCGCTTCTTGTAGGCTCAGCAGAAGCACTGGGATCAGCACCGAGCTCCAGCTGGATCCTGGCGCTGATCCTGGTGCTTCCGCTGAGCCCTGACAGCCCTGCAGCTCCAGCTGTCTCTCGCTCAGGCTTGTGCGGTGCTGCCACTGGTGCAGCTCATTCCCCTCCCCCCGCTACCACTTGTCTAGGATGCTTGCGTACCACCTGCCAGGTGCCAATGTACCACAGGTGGTACCCGTACCACTGGTTGAAAAGCCCTGCCCTAGATTTATGTTTCCAGAAGCAATCATGTAAAACGGCCAACTACAGTTGTATAAGGCCCTGCACTAAACAACATCACAGCATCCGTGTGACCCTCCAATTGCCATATGTGATTTTCCCTCACAGCTTCCTACGAGCACATCAGTAGGGAAACCGGCAGGAGGTCAAAAATGGTGATCATATGTGACATCCTCCCTTAATGACCTACCGTGTTTTACTTAATGACAGCAGCCAGAAGTGCTGGAATTTTCATCGCAAAACAATGTAATTGTGTGATGTTATGCTTTATGGCCAGGTTGCTTAGTGATGGAAATTTTTCTCCCTATTACTGCTGTTATGTGAGGATGACCTGCATACTGATATGTACTATATCCTTTGTTTTATTTAAACTGTTAAAAGTAGAAAAATACCTACCCACCACTCTTGATCCTCCTCTCCTGTTACGATAATAATTTCGCCTTCTACAAATGTAAGCTCATCGTCATTATCTGCTTGGCAATCGTAGATTGTCTTCACCCTCCTGACTTTATTCTTTCCCTGAAGAACAAAAAGAATCAAGTATATCATTTTAGCTAAGATGGAAAAAAGATGTGTCATTCATCCTTTAGGTTGCTAATTGTAAGCGGAATGGGACAACCTGCCACAGCCAACACGCCACGGAAGAACTTGCCATGCCAATGTGCCATGGAACAATTCACCATAGCCAGCTCGTGGCCAATGCACCACAAAGCAATTTGCCAGAAGACAACATGCCATGGACAATGTGCCACGGGAGAACTTGCCATGGACAACACACTACGGGACAACTCACCATGAGACGAGGGACAACTCGCCACGGGACAACTCACCATGGGATAACATGCCATGGGACATGTCACAGCCAATGTGCCACAGGACAACACGCCATGGGACACATGCCACAGGACAACTCACCACGGCCAATGCGCCATGGTACAACATATGGGGCAACACGCCATGGCCAATGCGCCATGGTACGGCACACTACGGGACAACACACGATGGCCACGTACCATGGGACAACTCACCATGGGACATGCCACGGCCAAAGTGCCGCAGGACAATTCACCACAGCTAACATGGGACAACTTGCCACGGGACAACACATCACAGCCAATGCATCATGAGACAGCTCACCATGGGACACATTTCATGGGACGATATGCCACGGGACAACTCGCCATGGCCGATGCACCATGGGACAACTCACCACTGGAAAACTCGCCATGGCCAACATGCCACAGGACAACTCGCCACGGGACAACACACCACAGCCAACGTGCCGTGGGACAACTCTCCAGGGCCAACGCACGACAGGACTACTCTGTGGGACAATTTAACAATTCTGCTTAATTATTTAAAATAAATTAAAAAAATATTTTAATTTTTGCCCTTCACATTTCAATCCTGTCCCTCCTTTTGCATCCTTTCTTGAACGGTTCTATTCTACCATTTCTTTGATATTAGTGTAACTCTTGTCCCACGGCGAGCTGGCCGTGCCGCATTGCCATAGACCCGACTACGAGACCAATGAGCCTATTCAGCTGCAGTCAGAAAACCTAGGGCAGATTTCTAGGCCACAGAGATAAGGCCGGTCCACTTGTGAGTAAGGAGTTGGCAAAATCTTTCCACTTGATGATGCAATTGTCTCTTTCAGAACAGGGATAAAGCATAATAATCCTTGTTTTACTGACCATCTAGAAACCTAACGATTTCCTGCTCTCAACACCACTACATTTTATAGGTATAATTTATCACGTGCAGGTGTATTTCTGAAACGCTGAATTCACAGAAATGCCAATAATTGTGTTAAACCAATCAACATACTTGTGCCTGGAGATGTACAAATCTGGAGAATAATTAGTCCTGCTAAGCATCTGCTTGCCTCTTTGTTTTACGATTACAGGTAGTGCTCGCCTTACGACCACAATGGAGTCCAAAACCTCTGTTGCTAAGTGAGACAGCTGTTCAGTGAGTTTCCCATTTTTACGACCTTTCTTGCCACAGTTGTTAAGTGAACCACTGCAATAACAGGGTTGTTAAGCAAATCTGGCTTCCCCATTGACTTTGTCAGAAGGTCACAAAAGGGGATCACATGACCCGGGGACATTGCAGCCGTCATAAGTATGAGCCGGTTTCCAAGTGTCTGAATTTTAATTTACTCGACCATGGGGGGGTGCTACAATGGTCATAAGTGGAAAATGCTCATAAGCCATTTTTTGCAGTGCTGTTGTAACTTGTAATAGTCACTAAATGGAATCTTGTAAGTCAAAGACTACCTGTATGGCACCATCAAAGGTGACACCAGCCAGAGGATAGAGCAAGGAATTAGTGCAAGATTGAAAGACAAGGAAAGATCTAGCCCAGGGGTAGGCAACTTTGGCTCTTTTATGACTCGTGGACTTCAACTCCCAGAATTCCTGAGCCAGCATGGCTACTAAGCATGGAAACCTCTCCCTTTCCCCTCAGCGTGGCTGGCTGAGGAATTCTGGGAGTTGAAGTCCACGAGTCATAAAAGAGCCAAAGTTGCCTACCCCTGGCCTAGCCTATAGAATCACCAAGAGTTGGACATGACTAAATGGACATTATCATCCATCCTTCATCATCATCACCACAACAGTATGGAGCCATAACATCGGAAACAGACCTACCATGTTTATTTTTCTAGGAAGTGGCACAGGGGTTTCCGCTGATCCAGGAGTTGTATCTCCAGACTCTTCAGATGCTTGTTTCTGGACAATCTCTTTCAATTGTATCTTTGGGGAAAGATCCATATTGGGCGATTTCTGATTGGCCTCAGAGGGCTGAGATCGGGAGGATATCTCCCCACCAGGAGATTTTGCCAAAGTTTCTCCTAGTTGTGGCTTTGGAGGGAGATCCTTCATTTGGGGTTTGGGAGGTAAGTCTGCTAGTTGGGGTTTGGGAGGCAGGTCCCCCAGTTGGGGTTTTGGGGGTAATTCTCCTGGCTTGGGGGCTAAATCTGCAGGCTGGAGTTTCTGGGGCAGATCGATACAAAGTGAAGCGGACTTTTGAAAAGTTTCAGATTGGTGGCTGGATTTATCCAGCGAAGGGAGATGAATTGTTTCTATTTTTCGTAACGCCACTGAAACGAAAAACAAAAACAGTGAGAGAATTTCCGATGAAGCCTTTTGCTTTTCCTTCCCTGTTTTCGGGGAAAACAAATCCCGTCTGTCTCCATTGCAGTTTTACCACCGCCACTTTATATTTATATTTATATTTATTAAACTTTTATACCGCCCTTCTCCCGAAGGACTCAGGGCGGTGTACAGGGCACTAAATATTAAAAGACAAAGTACAAAAGTTAAAAAACAATTAAATATTATGCCCGATATATACAATAATTAAAAACCATGTTAAAACCCCAACCCCCAAACCCATCAAACCAGGCCAGATTGCTCAAATAAGTAAGTTTTTAGATCCCGCCGGAAGGAGTGAAGGTCGGGGGCCATGCGGAGCTCGACCGGCAAGCGGTTCCACAGGTCTGGCGCGCCCACAGAGAACGCCCTCCCCCTGGGGGCCACCAATCGACATTCTTTGATCGGAGGCACCCTGAGGAGGCCCTCTCTGTGGGAGCGCACTGGACGGAGGGAAGTTGACGCCGGCCGCAGGTGCTGCCGTAGGTAATCCGGACCCATGCCATGTAGGGCTCTGTAAGTCATTACCAACACCTTGAATCTCACCTGGAGGGCAACCGGCAGCCAATGTGTAACATGGGAGTATCGGGAGACTCCCAACACAACTCGCGTGGCTGCATTCTGCACCAGTTGGAGCCTCCAAGTGGTCTTCAAGGGCAGCCCCATGTAGAGAGCATTACAGTAGTCCAGACGAGAGGTCACGAGCGCATGAGTGACTGTACGCAAGGCATCCCGGTCCAGATAGGGCCGCAACTGGCGCACCAGGCGGTATCAACTTTATTGGGCACAATATACTAATTTATACTGGGACCCGCTGACAGCAGCAGCAGAAGTGATAAACATGCAGTCTCAAAAGCCCAAATGCTATACAGTATACGGGGGGGGGGCAGGGGGAACGAACACCTGTGGTTTCTTTCGTTTACTCTTTCTTTTTCTATAGGACAATCTTTTATTTTTATTATTTTTT
Source organism: Vipera berus (assembly GCF_964194415.1). NCBI lineage: Eukaryota > Metazoa > Chordata > Lepidosauria > Squamata > Viperidae > Vipera > Vipera berus. Next base: position 206,467,130 of record NC_138204.1, read on the forward strand.
TCTTGCACAGGTGTGTAAAAAGAGAGAAAAGTCTATGGAGATTCTCAAACATCCAGGTCGTGGTTGTCCCAAAGGTTTTTGTTGTTTTTTTTCCCCAAAAGGACCCAGATTGTTGGGGGCAATTAAGCTGACTTTGTAATAATGCCGCTTGGGGGGATGTGAAAGCCCTAATAAGCAGGCATATACATAGGATGAAGGCTACTGCTAAGCTTGTAAGCCGCCCTGAGTCTTCGGAGAAGGGCGGGATATAAATGGAATTAAAATAAATAAATAAATAAATAAAAGGCAATTGGATTTTCTTTTTCTTTTTTTTTTCCTTTGAAAACATTTTGCTTCTCATCGTGGAAGATTCATAGAAACTGAAGAAGTTTCTTGGATAAGAAGCAGCCCCTTTTCAAAGAAAAAAAAAACAAAAAAAAAAGTCCAGTTGCCTTTTGGAAAAAAGCATCTCTGGGAAGAAGAGAGAAGAGAGGTTAGCTGAAAATAGAAAAACGATTTTAACCAACCCAAAACAACGGAAGGTAAAGAAGAGAATTTAAGGCAAAAGTCTACTTGTTGCATACTTGCAACGGCTGGCTCTTAAAGTAGTTGAATTACGGAGAGCAGATTCCATGGATTTTTATTTCAAACCATCTTTCAATGCAATTCTACACATATTTTACACACACACACACACACACACACACACACACACTGAATTGCACTGAAAGATGGTTGGAAGTAAAAATTCATGGAATCTGCCTACATCAAAGGCAGACTTTATAGGTCTCCTACCTTCATTCACTATCCTAGCTTAGATTGTCCAGGGTGGGTTTTTTAATTTTATTTCTTTTGAAGTGAAAGCCTATCAGCATATTAACATGCTGACATAAAATCCCCCTTGAGTCAATCTTGATAGTTCTTAATAATAATAATAATAATGAAGTTCTTTCATGGTATTTTTTTTTCTCCTCATCTAACTTACAGCCCTGGGATATTCTTGCGGTTTCCCATTCCAAGACTAACCTTGCCTGACCCTGCTTAGCTTTTTTTCCACTATCAGCCTTACCTTTCTGAGGTAGTTTTGGAAGCACTCGGGGCCCTAAGGCCGTCTTAGCACTCCCGGTGCTGATGAAGAAAAGACACAAGAGGTTAAATTCTATATTTATTTATTTTTTTAAAAAAGCCTCGTATTTAAGAACAACAGGCATCCATCAGCATTGCCAACATAAACATTTTTCAGACTGGACATCTTACAGAGGTGCTTACTGTCATTGTTACCACACTCGCAAGCAAACCGTGTGGTGAATCCCTCTTCCTTATGGGACTTGTCGGAAGCCAGTTAAGGAAAATCACAAATTGCGAGCGTGAGGCCACAAGGCGCTGCAACCTTCATAAATGTGAATTGGTTGCCAAGTGATCATGTGACTGTGGGGGTGGTACAATTGTAAACTCAAGAATGGGTCGCAAGTCACTTTTTCCCAGGCCATCGTAACTGTGAGCCGTTATTAAACGAATGGTTGTTAAGTTGAGGACTACCGTTGAACGCAAACTGTGCAAACACTAGATTACAGGGGTGTCAAACTCAATTTCATTGAGGGCCACATCAGCATTGCGGTTGCCCTCAGGGGGCCAGGTGGGTGTGGCCAGGGTGGGCGTGACCTACTGGGTGGGCATGGCTAGAGTGCGTATGTCCTGCTGGGTGGGCGTGGCCAGCTCTACATCGTTGGCATCAAGGGTGCCTATGGGGGCCTGGGCAGGAGTGGGACAGATCTGAGGGTCTCTGGCAGAAGGAGGGTCTTTGGGCCAGGGCCAAGGCAGTGGGGGCCATTCCCTCACTGTTTCCAGGATGGCTTCGCGGGCCACATGAAACCACTTCCCGGGCCGGATCCGGCCCCCAGGCCTTGGGTTTGACATGTCTGCACTAGAAGAAGCTAGGAAAAGGAGATATCAATGCAGGTGTGTGTGTGTGTGTGTGTGTGTGTGTGTGTGTGTGTGTGTGTGTGTGTGTGTAAAATCCTCTACAACATGAAAATCATATCTGCTTTCACATTCTTGTGTGATGACAGTAAATATACATCAACATATAAATATCTCACCCTGACTGTTGAGACATCCCTTCAAATTTGTTCGCAGTTTTGGTGGCTGGTGGGCCCAGATCATTACCTAAAAGTAAGAATATTGAACATTAAAATGTTTAAAGTAGCAGCCATGTCATTAAATGATTAGAATCCGTCATAGAAATGGCATAAAGCTTTGGACGTATATTCTTATGTATAATGATTTCAGTGAAAGATGCACGGCTTTCCAGAACGTTACAGGTAATCCTTGACTTATGACCACAGTTAAACCCAAAATGTATGATGTCAAGTAAGACAGTTAAGTGAGTTTTGGCCCATTTTACAACTTTCTTGTCACAGTTATTATGTGAATCACTGCAGTTGCTAGCTTAATAACCCAGTTGTTAATTGAACCTGGCTTCCCCATGGACTTTGCTTGTTAGAAGGTCACAAAAGGTGATTGTGCGACCTCGGGACACAGCAACCGCCATAAATATGAACTGTTTGCCAAGTGTCCAAATTTTGATCATGTGACCATGGTGATGCTACAACAGTCGTTAAGAGTGAAAAGCAGTCATAAGTCACTTTTTTCAGTGATGCTGTAAATTCAAACGATGACTAAACAAATGGTTGTAAGTCAAGGACTATCTGTAATTTGATACAATAAAAATCAGACTGCTAATGAGGAAAGAATATTCAAAATGAAACAGTCAATTCAACCTAATGTCAAACTCAATTTCATCTACATCATTCAGTACCGACTGCATCTCTGAATCTGTTTATCTATCATCAATTGTTGTGGTGTTTGGAGCTGTCCTTTGACATCATGGCTAGATATTACCAATAGCCATTCTTTCTTGAAGTGACAGAAAAAAGCCATTTCACCCAATTCTCTAGAAAAGGGAACAAGAGAGAAATGACTCATTTGCACCAGAAATCTTGGAAGCTTTCAGCCAGTGGTTATACGCCAAAGCAGCAGAAAAGCCCTACAAATTAAGGATCCTAGGAAGCTGCCTTAAACTCAGTCCACTAAGTTCAGTATTGTTTACAATGCTGTCAGCTGCTTTTCAAGGTCTGAATCTAAGATCTTTGATAGGGAAAGCATGGGCTGTCTCACCATCTATAGTCTTCACTCCTGAACCAATATCCAATCAATCTATGAGAAGGCAAATGAAACCTTGATGTATAGGAATATTCAAAATGAAACAGTCAATTCAACCTAATGTCAAACTCAATTTCATCTACATCATTCAGTACCGACTGCATCTCAGAATCTGTTTATCTATCATCAATATATATCATATCCATCATCATCTCTGCCTACCATATCTATCTATCTATCTATCTATCTATCTATCTATCTATCTATCTATCTATCTATCTATCTATCTATCTATCTATCTATCTCTTTCTCTTTCATATGTGTGTGTATGGATGTATGTATCTGTCTGTCTGTCTGTCTCTGTCTCTATCTCTATCACATACACTGCACCCACTGGCAACTCCTTCAATCAAATACTGTATGCCTGCTCCTGGGATTACACAGCCCCCAATCACCTTCTATTCACAAAGTCTTTATTTCTCTTTCACTAGACCTGCTACAAGCAACGTGTTCAAACTTTCAGAGAGAAAAAATGTATTTGATTCTGATACATTTCGCATTGGCCAAGGATGGCTAGACCTCCAAAGCAAACGTTCTCTATTGATTGATCACTTGATTGATTTATAGGTTGCCCAGCTCCAGTGGGCTTTGGAGCTAGCCTTGGATGCTGTAAATAAAAATGGTTTTTGGAGGCAAATTATCCAGAAGAAGTACTAGAAATGCACACCACTTTCCCTGCTTCCTAACCTGATTTAGGCTGTCTAAAACTGTAACCTTTTTCTCCATCAACGCTCTCATAATCTGGAAAGCCAAGAGTGGAAATCAGAATAGGGAGATCTCAAGAGATTCAGACCAGTCAAAATGCATGGAACTACTAAAAGATGATACAGAGAGAAACTCTTAAAGAAAATGGTCTTAACAGTTATAAACGTTGACAAGAAAGCTGAATACTCCAGAATATTAGGGATAGGAAAGGTATATACTAGTGCTTAAAAGGTTGTGAACCCTTTTGAATTCTCAATATTACTCTATGAATATGACCTAAAGCTTGATCTGTTCTCCACCCAAGCCCTAAAGGAAGAGAACAAAATTATACCAGTTAAAAATGTTATATTTTAATTTACTTATTAAGGAAGATGATGCAAAGTACATATCTCTGTTCTCTTTATCTAGTTTTAGGACTTCTGTGGAGAACGTTTTAACTCATGTTTATGCACAAATATTGAAATTATTCACAAAATTAAAAGGGTTCACAAACTTTCAAGAACCTCTCTAGAAGGTGTTGAAACTCATCTTGTACATATTCCTCCTTTTTTAATGAAAAGGTTACTTAAAATTCACGGCATACTCAAAAAAATTACAAACAACTAAGGTAATAAAAACAGACAAAATACCGTATTTTCTGGCGTATAAGACGACTTTTTAACCCATGAAAATCTTCTCAAAAGTCAGGGGTAGTCTTATATGCCGGGTGCTGAAAGTTTAGGGACATGGCTGGCTGGAAAACCTGGAGCGGATCTCCCATTTGGTCTGCGCAGGGAAAATGGGACCAATTGGAGAAGAAGCTGCAGTCTGTGATTTTTTACAGGCTGGGGTCTGGGCGTCTTTCGTTCTAAAGTTGAAGAGCAGCTGCAGTCTATCCCAACTTGAAAGGCAGGTGGGGAATGCAGCAGTCAGAGCAGCTGCTTAGCTCTAAGGACACATTTGACTCAGGAACTGGGCGGGTTGCCTGGAAAACCTGGAACAGATCTCCCATTTGGTCTGCACAGGGAAAGCTTTAGAGTGAATTAGGAAAAGTTTAATCGACTTACACTGTTTTATGTTTACATGTTTGATGACAAACAGCCTTATGTTTATAAGTGACAGTTTTCCTACTAAGTACCTGCATGTCATAAGCATTTGAATTAAAATTACCATATTAAAATCAAATCTGATGTTTTTTAATTTTTATTTGGTGTGCGTTGGAAGAGGGGTAGTCTTATACGGCAAGTATAGCCCAAACCCTATAATTTAACAGGAAATGTAGGGGGTCGTCTTATACGCCCAGTCGTCTTATACGCCGGAAAATACGGTACAGGTGATCTCATTCATCACATGAAAACTGCAGATACACTAACACCAAATAAAATGCACAATACAATATCTGTGTATGCCATTCTTCCCCTCACATGTCACGGCTGCTACAGACTCAGACGCTGTGTTGTAATTTATTGTTAATTTATTTTTGATCTTCTGCTGTTTAATTATGCTCAGGTTTGATCTAGGGGTTAAGGCACCAGGCTAGAAAGTGGGAGACCATGAGTTCAAATTCCACCTTAGCCATGAAAGCTGGCTGGGTGACTCTGAGCCAATCACCAGGAGACAGAAAATTCTAGTCCGACCTTAGGCATGAAAGCCAGCTGAGTGACTTTGGGCCAATTACCAGGAGACTGTGAGTTGTAGTTCCACTTTAGGCATGAAAGTCATCCGGGTTACTTTGAGCCAATCTCTCTCTCTCAGCCCAACACACCTCACAGGGTTGTTGTTGTGGGAAAAATAGGAGGAGGAGGGTTAGATATGCTCGCCATCTTGAGTTATGTTTTAAAAAATAATAAAGGTGGGCTATAAATAAATATAACTTGGTAGTCAAACAATATAGAATTCAGTAGATTCCTGTTTAGCTTTTTTTGCACTTCAGGAATTAGAACTATATTCTGTATAAATCTAGAAATATATTTGGCTATCATTATATGTCACCTGCGCTGATGTATAAGGCACTTTGAATATGTAGCAACTGTTGATAGCCTTATAAAAAGATTAAGATTTGATTTTTAAGCTGATAGAAAGTCTATTCATCTACAGCTCCACTGTTTACAAATTTCAGCTTTCACTCTGTTTTGAATCAATGTTCCATTTCTATTAAATTTTAGTGGTCCTTTAGACTTTTTAAAATGTTGGACATAAATCAGCATAAATGTTTATGCTGTTGATTCAAAACCATTCACAACAAAGTATGTAGTTCAAACAATCCTTAAACCTTTTTTAAAGCTAAAATTAAAAACAGATAGCCTAATGCAGGGAATCACAACTTAATCAATTAAACGTTTTAGTCCTCTGAAATGTTCTGAAACTATAACTGAAGCATACTGTTTTTATTATCTCTTTTTTTAGCACCATAAAATGCTAATTTAAACCATTTTCCGCAGAACACAAAATTAATATGTTAGAGGGAGGTCAACAGTTGGATGACAACAGCTTCAAAAGGTTTCCTAGGATGCTTCAAAACTTACTATTACGTCATCTCCCAACACAAAATACATACTGATCCAAAGACTGTTTTTCTAACAAACTTCCTGGCTTTACAAGGAGGTCATAATTTCCTATCTATCACAGGTTTCAGAAAAAAAACAACAATGAGCTATAAAACTTTGGAGTAACTCTAAAATTCCAGCAAGAGCATTTAATTTATAACCAGTGGTTCCAGCTCAATTAAAACATCATAACCAACCATGTTCTCATGTTGCAGAGAATTGCAACCATGTCTTGAACTTTCAAATATTAGGCATTATTTTTACCTTTACCTTTTCCATTTTGCATTTGTTTCTCTATTCTTCCACGCTGAAGGACTCCAGACACACAGTAACGTAAGATTTGTCAAGACACCACACCAAGCAACAACAGAAATCATGTTTCCCAAAGTTCAAACCATAACATGGGACACCACTAAGGGCTAGGACTCCCTACAAGCTGGCAACTTAAACCTCCCACTATACTAAATCATAGTGAGAATTCCTTAATCATGGTTGGATCGGGCACTGTTAGGCTCAAAGAATCAGGACCGAGTGCCAAGATATATTGCTTGTGCCGATACACAAGAATTTAGTCAACAGCACTAAATTGGTATTCGATAAGAGTTAATGGAATTCAAGGGGGAGCTGGAGTTGGACCAGTTGTGGGAATGTAATGATTCCAGACTGATTCCTCTCTTGACTCCACCCCCAGGCTCTACCTGTCCTTTCCCTACAGGCATTGAAACTAAATCAGTATGAATATTATTGTAACTCACCCCAAGACATTTGGCCCTTATTCTGGGGCCCATGAGGTTGTGGGCTGGGTGGGTCTGATAGGGTTCTTTTGTGTCCAGGGGGTGGGGGAGGGGGTTTCTTCTTAGACAGGGTGGAACTGCCACTAGAGGCTGGAGTGCTTAATGGGAGTGTTGAAGGAGGGCACGTTGGACCTGTGGAGATAAACAAATGTCTTCTTATCAACACAAAAGATGGGTTAACACCAATACAGCACAAGGGAAACTCAAAATCAGACAACAGGAAAAATACAGCAAAGGAGTGAAAAAAACAAAAAACCCCACAACAAATGGCCATTCCAAAAAGTGGAAAATTTAGCAAAATTCTTTTCCAACTATTAATGTTTCCAGCAATTACTGCGATTGGAGAAATAGATGCACATGTAGAGACATACATACAGTTTCAGAGAGAAGGCAACACAAAGAAACCTAAGATGCAGGAAGAGAAGTTTACATACAATACCAAGTAAATCCACTGACCCCAATTTGGATCGGTCACCAGAGATTTAATTTCCTGAGCTTTCAGACTCACTAGCTGACGGCGTCCATCCTGAAGAGAACCTCAGAATGTGTGAAACCTTCTGATGAGGGAAGTTCCCTCAGGATGGGGTCCAGCATGAGTCCGAAAGCTCGGAAGACGAAACCTCCGGTCCCAGTCACCGATCCAGATTGGATCCTGCAATTGGATTATGCAGGGACATGTACATTTGCCTTCATTCGTAAATCAAGGGCCTTATATTACACTGAAATCCATGATTTCAGTGAATGTACTTAAGAATAACTGGTGCAATATATAAATATTCATACACTGAAAAAACAAATATTAAACAAAAATAACATCTCTGGGCGGAACATTCAATTTTGGAAATAGAGCTAAAGCAAAGAGTGTATTATTTAAATGGTGATTACGTCCCACAAAAATAATCTCCGCTATATTGAGTCTTCTCAGTAGAATAAGTTAATTACTATGGTAAACCCCATTCATTAATGTTGGTGGTTTACAGATATGATTAAGAGTAGATCTGACTATTTACCAATAAAAATATTCATCAAAGTTAGAATGAATAAATCTAAGTAATAATTTTACTTATTATATCTAATGTTAAATCTAAAAGAATTGTGTCAACAGCCAAAAGTACAGTTTTAATGTAGTAAAGATCTCAAGTTCAAAACACTAACAAGCCGAGGTGAATGATTTATCAATGCGAAATATACTCTTGATTATGCGTTTATCTACTTGAACGTGATTTGAATTGAATCACGTAATCTTTAATAGAACAATTTTAGTCTCAAAATAGATACGTTTCAACACTGTTATATGTCTGATGTCTGTTTTCATATTAATTTCAGCTTATTTATATTTTTGCTGACTCATTATTCCTCTAGAAAAAAACTAGCTGTAGGATTATAAGCAAATACATTAATTAAATAGATTTAATCAAACTATTCATTTGTTGATGGTGTGCATACTAAGCAACAAAACAGCATATATCTCCCTTCATTCTATTAAGCTTGATTAGCACCCTGATAAAGAAGCGTGAGTGTGAGTGAGTTTAGGCAAGAATGCTTATTAATTGTAATCACAAGTTTCTTTGCATTGTAAATTAAACAATTTTATTTAAGAAAAGATAATGTATGCCATTTGAGTAATTAAATTAAATTAAATCTGTGTCCATTGGTATCTTATCTTGGGAGAGAGCATATATCAACTGATAAGCAAGGGGGGATTCATATCTTTTAGGTATCTGTCATAGTTGGACACGATTACAGTTGCCCTAATGTAGTCTTTCAGGTGCACCAAGCACCATAAACCAAGATGGTTCATTAATGGAAAAGATGTAAAGCTACGGGTTCGAATCACCACGGGTATAGGAGCACGTGCAAAGGCAATCAACAAAGTTCTTTGTCCTTGTTTGCAGTAAAGATTCATTTAGCTAAAATGTGTCCGAAAAAGTTCTTTCGAACCCAAGCCTAGGATTCAAATTTGCTAGGCAAAGTTAAGTGGTCTCTGATAAGAGATGATTGGTATCATGTATCCACTTTATTTTCCAAGAATGCTCTCAGGTTAGATTTGGGGATACAGGGAGTCCTCAACTTACAACAGTTCATTTATTGACTGTTCAGAATTGCAACGGCACTGGGAAAAATCATTTTACAGCCATTTTTCATACAACCGTTGCAGCATCTCCATAGTCACGTGATCAAAATTCAGAAGCTTGGCAACTGGCATGTATTTATGACAGTTGCAATTGTCCCGGGCTCACGTGATCCCCTTTTGCGACCTTCTGACAAGCAAAGTCAATGAAGAAGCCAGATTCATTTAACAACAGTGTTGTTGACTTAACAACTGCAGTGATTCGCTTAACAGCTGTGGTGAGAAAGGTTGTAAAATGGGGCAAAGGTCACTTAACAAATGTTTTGCTTAGCAACAGAAATTTTGGGCTCAATTGTGGTTGTAAATTGAGGACTACTTGTATTACCTATGAATATTACTTAAAGTAAATCTTTTTGAAGGTGACGTTTTGCCTTGCAACATACAAGCTTTCCATTTAATTACACTGAAAATGTAATTGACGCTTAATGTTTCCCTAATTTCTGATAAGGTTTGTTGCAAAGATCCTTATCTCCTATAAAACATCCTGCTCTTCCTCACAAAATAATGATTTGCTACTTTTCATTATTAAGCAATGAACTATCAGGCAATACAATGGAACAGATCTTATCATATTGTATATCTTGAGATATTACCTTGATATTTCCACTCTTTAGCAATAATTAATTTGACTGTTAAAAATTTGATTTTTTTTATTTTTACAAAAAAAATTTGGTTCTGCTATCAAATATATTTAATAAACCTAACCCTGGGGGAAAACCTTCAATCTTCTGTTCAATTATATGTGAAATCTCATTAAAAATGTTCTTCCGAAAACTTGGAATGTATCATATTTGTGCTCCAGAGACAGAATATATAACACCTATACAGAAGTATGGCTTATTGGGATCTTATATTAAAAGATCCACTTTTCGTGTGTGGTCAGAATCCAAAAATTATATATAATGCAGGCCTTCATTTGAAAAAAAACAATACAGTTGAGAATTATATATGCAGTACAGATTGTGGTAAATTGTACAGGTGACATAGAAATAGGGCTCGCATTTTCTTTTACATATTTTTATTCTCTTTTTAATATATGGTATTATTACTGTTCTATGTTTTATATTTTATATTCTGATATGGCCTAACAGCTGATCCATAAACTATTATTATCACTGCGTTCTAATGCTATTATTACATGTCAAAGATTACAGAAAACTGCCTTCAGTTTATAGTCATTATAATAGTTCACTGAATATTTTTAGGCTTTGAGAATCTTAGGTGCCACTGATGTTCAAGCACACTTCCTGTTTTGATGCAAATTAACAATTCTCTAAGGAATTTATCTACTTTAGGGTAGATTCGCCAACATTTATTTCAAATAAGAGCTGATATATTTTTGAAATTGTATCTGTAGTTGCTGTAAAAAATAATAATTAAATTTTCAAAACTAAATAGATTTCCATTCTATTTTCATTCTCCACTGTTTTAAAATTTCATACTGAATTGATCTGATACCATAAAAACCATAATATCCACCATCCTAATTGTGATTCCCTTTGCTTTAGACTGCAAGGTATGGAGTGTTTCTAAAAATCATTTATATTTCATAAAAGCTTTCCCCCAGTATAGGGTCTATGCTAACTAAGCTTGGCATCTTTTGTCCACAAGGGCATTCAGATTTTGCACTGAAGACTCAGAATTTATGCATTTACAAATAACCAAACATAAAAAATTATAATTTAACTTTTTTCACATTAAGTGATATATAGAGCAATTTGATGCAATCATTCTCCAATTAAGCCTAACTATAATCAATGAGATTTCGTCTGAAAAGAATTTATACATTCAAGCTTTAAAATATTTCCTCTACTCATATTAAAATTATTTTATCACTTTGATATTATTTGGCATTTTTAGGCAATTGTGCACCCATTTGGTTTGAACTGTAAGTACAATAGAAACTAAGAAACTAGATTACCATCTACCTGAGTAAAGCTTGGAAGATAATTGATAGCATAAACCATTTTTTGCTTTAAAATCAATTGATTTATTATGGAGGATATTCTAAGAACTAAAATCGAAACCTCTTTAGAAATATAATTTACATTCAACACATTTATCAGGAGCAGGGCTTTTTTTCTGATAGAACGCTCAGAACGGAGTTCCAGCACCATTTTTGGATGGAACCTCGTAGGGTAGGCAAGGTGGGTTGTATGACATGTGTGAGTTCCGGCACCTTTTTCTTTTACAAAAAAAAGTACTGATCAGGAGGTTTGTTTGGATTTTGCTTAGCATACTGTACAATTCTGGTTACTGCCACTTGAAAACGAGAATCTAAGGTTTAGTGTGTAGGGGAAAGACAAATTGTGGCTTATTTATACATAATTGTTAAGCAAACCACAAGTCTGTATAATGCATGAAAAGATTCCCACATCTTCCACATTACAAAGTAATAGTGAAAACAGGATTTTTTTTTTTAAAAAATGGCATCACTCAAATTACTGAGTGTAATTTGTAACTATTATCTGCTAGTTACAAAGAACAAAAATACTACATTTTTGTAGTACATACTACATAGAATTTTTTGTAGTACATACTACATAGAATTTCCTAAAAAATATAAAAAAAAATATAAGGTGATCATAACAGCTGTATTTTAAAATGGCAATAATATAATCACTGATTAGTGTGGAATAAAAATGTGTCACTCTCTGCTTAAGATGTAGTAGAAGATGGAGCTCCGATTTTCAAATCATTGAATAAGAAAATCGGCAGATTTCAAGCAGAAATACCGCTAGGAAGTTCTACATCCTGACCATTCCTGATACTATTAAAGCATCCAGGAGTATTTGTTAATTCTTGTGTAAAAGTTTCTAAACACAAGCGTTCATTTTTATTTCAAAAATGCTTGAATTTAGTGCCAGCAGAATGATTCCTCTAAGTATACTAAAGAATTGTCCTTTATTCCATCCCCAAGGTAGTCCTTGACTTATGACCACAATTGAGCCCAAAATTTCTGTTCCTAAGTGAGACATTTGTTAAGTGAGTTTTGCCCCATTTTACGACCTTTCTTGCCACAGTTGTTAAGTGAGTCACTGCAGTTGACAAGTTAGTAACACGGTTGTTAAGTGAATCCAGCTCCCCCCATAGACTTTGCTTGTCAGATGGTTGCAAATGCTAGCAAGGTTCTAACTGAAAAATGGTCATAAGTCACATTTTTCAGTGCTGTTGTTAACTTTGAATGGTCACTAAACAAACTGTTGTAAGTCGAGGACTACCTGTGGCAAATTCAGCCTCATTTTCCAATAATTGCAAAATACTAATGCCTGCCTATATAAGTCATTGTCCGGAAATTTTGGAATTTATAGCTTCGCAGCAATGCCCTGTCTAAACGTTACTCAGCTTTATAAAATACATAAAAAGAGGGAAAAAGGGTTTTCTGCGCTTCTGTAAATATGCCTAGCTAGTGAAACGAACTACTACCCATCATCACCACTTGAAAACCCTCTTCCAGAAAGCTAAAATCAAACGGTAAGTTTCTACAGAATTGGGAGGGAAGGGGACATAAATTCAAGCCCCATTCCTGCAACCCTCACAAGATGGCTGAACAAATACCTTTTCCAGCGTTTCTGGGAGGAAGCGGAGGCCCGTCTACTGCTGTTGGCGAAGTGGACGAGTCGATGCTGCCAGAGACAAAAATCTGATGTGGGAAGGCGCCGTAGGAGAGTCTCTGTTTGTCTCGTGGAGTGCTAAGACCGGGAAGAGCCATTTTGTCTTGGGGAGAAATACTGGAAGAATGACAAAAACTCTGCGGTCTCGGAGAACGTTCTTTCTTAATGGGACTAGGCTGTGGGGGGGGAAAAAATAACACTTTTTATTTCAAGGTGCCCTGTCTATTTGACTAATAAAGTTTATTTCAAAGTGCCCTCTCTATTTGACCAATAAAGTCAAAACTTTCCAGCTGAAGAACAGGAAATGAAGATTGCTCGGTAAGCCGCTGAGGCACGAACAGTGATTTTCGGTTTTGTCGTAAGAAGTTTCCTTATTTATTTCAACGGCGGGCAGAACTTTGCATTATACATCTCGTGAGAAAGACATCTACCCCCCCAAGAGGCATTTCTGAGCACACGGAAAGCTGATGAACTCCTTTTAAACTCTCTGAGAAACTTAGAACTGGAGGAGGCAAGAAAATAGGTTAGAGAGTTATATATGGACATATGATTTCTAAATATATTTTATTTATATATTTATTTATTTATTTTTATTACATTTATATCCCGCCCTTCTCTGAAGACTCAGGGCGGCTTACAAGCTTAGCAGTAGCCTTCATTCTATGTATATGCCTGCTTGTTAGGGCTTTCACACACATCCCAAGAGGCATTATTACAGAGTCAGCTTATTGCCCCCAACAATCTGGGTCCTCATTTTACCTACCTGGGAAGGATGGAAGGCTGAGTCAACCTTGAGCCTGGTGGGATGTGAACCTGCACTAATTGCAGGCAGCTGGTGTTACTTAAGGAGGCATTAGCCCACTGCTCCACCAAGGCTCTTTATTATTTTATTTTATTTTATTATTGCCAGGTGCAATCACCTAGAATTTCTTGTGAATAAGTCAGTAACTTTACTAACATCTACTGTATATCACGAGAATCTCGTCTGACTGTCTGCCTTCCCCTGGGAATGGCCAGATAAGGCTTCAAGGATCTTGGGGAATGTTAAGTTTATGCTGCTTGCAGCTGTGCAAGGACTCCAAGCTAGACCCTTGCTTGACTCCCTCCTTCCAACCTGGCTGGCAGTTTCCTAACCATTACTGAGTGAAGCTCTAAATAGGTGATTAGTATTTTGTTCAGGAGCTAACTAGCATTCATCACACGAAAACACGTGCAATGAATCAAGATCTATCCTACTCCAGTATCTTTGAAGCTACATCGCTCAGAATCTGTCTGTGGAGATTCTCAGTCATTCAGGTCATGGTTGCCCCAAAGGTGCTTTTTCAGGAGGCAACTGGACTTTCTTTTTTGAAGATGTTTCGCTTCTCATCCAAGAAGCTTCTTCAGCTCTGACTGGATGGTGCAGAATGGAAGGATTTATACTCCTCGCAGACAGAATTTACATTCTTTTAGAGCCACTTGAAGGTTTATCTGTGTCCTCAAGGTCACCTGAGTGGTGCAAATGGGTGTGGAGCCTTCTTGGAACTGCTCAGAATCATTAAAAGTCGGACAAAATAGAGGTTTGATTCCTCCTCCTCCTCCCCGCAAAAAGTATTTAATGGACTATTAACAATTTACTTTCATGAATGTGGTAACTACTGGTTAAATTTGTATGTTATACAATTATGCATAGAAAAGCAGGATATAATAAATGCATTTTTTGTAAATCAACCATTCGCTTCCTCAGGTAGTCCTCGACCTACAGCCACAATTGATCCCATTTTTTTTGCTGCTAAGCAAGATAGTTGTTGTGAGTTTTGCCCCACTTTACGACCTTTCTTGACACAGTCGTTAAGTGAATCACTGCACTTATTAAGTTAGTAACACGGTTGTTAAGTGAATCTCGGTTCCCCATTGACTCTGCTTGTTGGAAGGTCGCAAAAAGTGATCACAGGACGCCGGGACACTGCAACCGTCATAAATATGAGTCAGTTGCCAAGTGTCCAAATTTTTAATCACGTGACCACGTGGAGTCTGCAACGGTCCTAAGTTTGAAAAATGGTCACAAGTTACTTTTTTTCAGTGCCGTTGCAACTTCGAAGGGTCACTAAATGAGCTGTTGTAAGGCGAGGACTACCTGTAATCCCCCAATTCTTCTTTACCTTGTCATCCAGATCATCGTCACTTTCATCCATTTCTTCCTGCCGAAGATTCCACTCGTATTCGACGTGGACGTGTGGATTAAGTTTCCCCACTTTGGCCTGGGAAAGCTGAAATACATGTAATTCTGAAGTGTCATCCTTTGTGTTTGTGAAGAGCACATTCTTTCCTCAGCCAAGACCTTTTGTACTCTCCTGAAACGCACGGCTCTGTCTGACTTATTGAAAATCCTTTGTGATTATAAAAGAAATTAAGAAATACAGCACGATAAACTTTCTCACGCAACAGTTCATGCTTTGATATGAGGAATTCTTGTTTTTGCTAGGGGGAAATAGAGAAAGGCTGAAAAAGAGCAGAATGTCAGCCTGGCATCTCTGTCTGTAGCCGATTCATCCCATTCTACACTTGCAAAAAGAAAAAAGGAAAGACAAGAAAAAGAAAAAATTTCAGGCAAATTTTCCCTTCCCATCTTCTAATTGTAAAAAAAGCATGATTTTCTTACCAAATCTTCACACTGGATAGCTTTCAGTCTCTTCGCTGTGTCCAGGGCCGTTTCTCCAGCTTGATTTACTGCAAAGTGTCGGGATAAAATTAAACCTCCAAATATTGCCATGAAGTTAAACATTCATTAACCGTTAAAAGAAAAGAGGCAAAGAAAATCAAACGGTTGTTATAGAGAAGAAAGGTATCTGAGTTTAGTTATACAAGTAAGTCTTCAATTTATGACAGTTCAAAGTTACAACGGCACTAAAAAAAAAGTGCCTTATCACCATTTTTCACACTTACGACCGCTGCAACATCCCCATGAGATTTACATTCGGATGCTTGACAACTGACTCACATTTATGACGGTTGCAGTGTCCTGGGGTCATGTGATCACCTTTTCCAAACTTCAGACAAGCAAAGTCAATGGGGAAGCCAGATTTGTGTTACAACTGTGTCAAGAAAATTTGTGAAACGGGGCAAGGCTCACTTAACAAATTTCTCAATAGCAACATAAATTTTGGGCTCAGTTGTGGTCGTAAATCGAGGACTGCCAAAATCAAGGACTACCTATTACTTAAAGAAAATATTTTTGAAAGCGGTGTTTTGCTTTGCAACCTACAAGCTTCCCACTGAATGACATTTAAAATGTAGAAGATGCTAGTACATTTTAACATTCCCCCAATTTCTGATAAAGACTGTTCCAAGGATCCTAACCTCCTATAATAAATATCAACCCTGACTGCTCTTTAGAAGGCGAGATCCTGAAGCTGAAACTCAAATACTTTGGCCACCTAATGAGAAGGAAGGACTCACTGGAGAAGAGCCTAATGCTGGGAAAGATTGAGGGCAAGAGAAGAAAGGGGCGACAGAGAATGAGGTGGCTGGATGGAGTCACTGAAGCAGGAGGCATGAGCCTAAATGGACTCCAGAAGTTGGTAGAGGACAGGAAGGCCTGGAGGAACGTTGTCCATGGGGTTGCGATGGGTCGGACATGACTTTGCAGCTAACAACAACAACATAATAAATATTATTATTATCTGTTGTTTTACAAGTACACTGAGTGCTTCTGTACTGGAGGTTAATTCCTTCTGTGTCTAATGACACTTGGCCAAATAAGTAAAGTATACATAAAACTATAGGAAGGAGTCACAGTGAATTGGTTGCTTCTTCTTTCCTGAAGTGATCTCCAGAAAGTTTATGGAGATTCACAGTCATCCAGGTCATGGCTGTCCCGAAGACGTTTTTTTCACGAAGCAATTGGACTTTCTTGTTTTTTTCTTTGAAGACATTTCACTTCTCATCCAAGAAGCTTCTTCAGCTCTGACTGGACGGTGCAGAATGGAAGGATTTATATTCCTTGCAGACAGCTGGTCATTTGCACTATTTTCAGTCTTCTTTTGGGCATTCGAAAAGAATGCAAATGACCAGCTGTCTGCAAGGAATAAAAATCCTTCCATTCCCCCACCGTCCAGTCAGAGCTAAAGAAGCTTCTTGGACGAGAAGCGAAACGTCTTCAAAGAAAAAACAAGAAAGTCCAGTTGACTCTTTAAAAAAAGCAGCGTTGGGATGACTTCCAGAAAGGTAAGTGAACTGGGGCATGACCAGGAGGGGAGAGGCCGAAGTGTATGAGACCCAGCGCGACAGGCATTGGAGCATGTAGTGCCTCATGGCGGGGAGGAGATCATGTGAGATGGGGAGGTGCTGCAGTGCAGGCTGGGGCCTGTGTCCAGCTTCCAAGGGCCTCCCCCACTCCTGTGCACACCCCATGCTTCGCTTAACAACCCATGAGGCCACTAGACTATGCAACAGGTCCAACAGGGATTGTGGGCAAAGCGATCACATGGGTACCCCACTCAATGACCGTCACAACTTACAACCATAAGTCTGGGCTGAATTGTGGTCATAAGTTGAGGACTTCCTGCAATTAGAACAAATGGAAATTTATGTGTGTGCCACGTATAGGATTTTTTTGATGTTGGCAAACTGCAGAATGAAAATAATGCTTTGCTTTTTGCCCATGTGAGCAATGGAGCGATCTAATGGCAAGCAGGCACAATCTGAGTTCCTTGGTTACCGGTGCAAAAAACCAGATACGGGAATCAAGAATTACAAATTATGGCCCCTCCATGTTATATTTCATTTATGAATGTTGGGCAACACTTGAGAACTGTACATTATTCAACCGTTTGATCAATGGCATCTTATTTTAACAAGTTAACATCAAAAGCAGGGACCGCTGAGGTAAATCATCAAAGGCCTAGCTGAAATATGAACAAAATGCAAATAAAGAATCGTCAGGAGACTGCACTTCAGGAAAAGCTTTTTAGGGTAATAACTAGAGAAATACTGGTAATTACTTCCAGTCAACTGTGCCTATTTTATAGTGCAGTGATGGCAAACCTTTTAGAGACCGAGTGCCCAAACTGCAACCCAAAACCTACTTATGTATCATCAGGTGCCGGGTGGGCGTGGCCCATTGGGCGGGTGTGGCCAAATGGGTGGGCATAGCCCATCGGGTGGGCGTGGCTGTGATGGTAACAGGAGACTGGGTGGGACTAAAAAGTTTAATCAATCAATTCCAACTTTGCGAGATTTTTTTCCCCCGTGAGATGTTGATATTGATTGATTGAGTGAACTTTTTTTTTCTTTTTGCACACGCCGGCGGAGGCCTAAAGCGAAAAGGTTTTATAAAACCCAGCTGAAGGCCTAGGACTGGGGCGATGGCACGTGTACCCACAGAGAGGGCTCTGCGTGCCACCTGTGGCACACGTGGCATAGGTTCGCCACCATGATTATAGTGTATATATACATACATATTGAGCTTAAATGGACTCCAGAAGATGGTAGAGGACAGGAAGGTCTGGAGGAACATTGTCCATAGGGTCGCGATGGGTCGGACACGACTTCGCAACTAACAACAACAAATACATACATATACACATACATACATATATATATCACACACACACAGACACACACACACATACATACACACACACACACACACACACACACACACGTGTTTGTGTCTGTGTCTGTGAATATATACTTCTAGTACGCTTTATTGACTAATAGTGGAGAGAACTTACCTAGATGCAAAGTCGGCTTCCCCTTCAAAGCCAACTTCAAACATTCTGGTTTGTTATATATACTGCAATAATGCAGAACTGTATTCCCCAATGCTGTTTGCTTATCCAGGTTTCCACTAAAAAATAAAGAAAAAAAAATCCCTATATTAGCTTCCATGCCTAATTGTGGATCGACATGCAGCACGTATTCGCGAATTCATTTTATTCTGTAAAAAGTGTAAAATATACGTGAACCGCAATGACTATGTTAGCCATCAACCATATTTAAGAACTGCCCATCCCCTTCACAGAGGGAAGATCTACAATAAGATACTGAAAGCATAAAAAAAACAGCGTGTAAAACTTTAAAAAGGCAAGAATGTTAGAAATTGAGAGGTGGGCGGGGAGGGCTTTTAGGGGGGCTAAACAGCCCCAGGGTTGTGTACTTGTCTGGGTGCCCAAGCAAGGGCACAGACCCATATTTTTACACCTTTACGGAAGGCCAAGCGACTGGGGGCTCCTCCCCACCACAGGCGGAGAGGAGAGCGTGTGCCTGAGTTACTATATGCATGCGATTACACTGTGAAAGTCAGGGAGAGAGTAATTTATACCACAATAAAAACAAAGAGCGGTTACCAGTTTTGTACAAGGAAGTCAACCAGATGGAGAGAGGAGTGATCAGCAGTCCGGATTGCTAAATGAAGAGCGGTTTCCCCTGGCTCCTAAAGGCAGAAAGAAAAGGTGAAAATTAACAACTCTGGCTTATTTATGTCCTAACACAGACATGTCGCGTGACATATCGGAGCTTTTTCTCCATTGCCGGCAATAGGGTGGGCGTGGTTTCGCACGTCCGGTCCGCGGGCTGGCAGTTTGACACCCCTGCCCTAACAGAACCACAGAGTTGGAAGGGACCTTGGAGGTCTTCTAGTCCAATCCCCCGCACAGGCATTCCAAGATATACCATCCCAGACATATGGCCGTGCAATCTCTTCTTAAAACCTCCAGTGTTGGAGCACTCACAACTTCTGGAGGCAAAAGCCGTTCCACTGATTAATTGTTCTGACAGGAAATCTTCCAAAGAAGTGTTCGGTAAGGTGCAAATGATCACTCTCACCCACCATATATGTCTACGGTACAGGTAGTCTTTGACTTATAACCATTTGTTTAGTGATTTTTACTGGAAACCAGCCAAAATATGACAGAAATTGTGGTCATCTGACTGCAGAACGGCTGCAGCTGGCTGTAAAGTGCACAGGTTGCCAAGTGGCCATCATGACATATGATGGGAATCCCAGCTCCATTATGGTCATAAGTTGATGACTACCGGGAAGAATATGCAATTGTTTACTTTCTTAGGTCGAAGTAATAGTTGGATATATCAGGAGCCAAGCTTAAGGCAGGAGGAATGGGCTACTTAGAAGTGTTTGGTTAAAACAAAAAAAGTTAATTATAGATCTATTTCAATACACGCTTCTACACATATACACTGTTCTGTCCCAGCCTTTGTGAGTCTTTGTTAGCTCACAAGGACCAACCCCTCTTCCAACAAGTAGGCTGGAAATGCAGGAAAAACAAACCCCTTTTAATATTATTTACAGACCTGCAAAATGTCCCAAAAGCAAAGACAAACAAAACACGATTCAAACGGAGAATTGTTCACAGGCAAGGCAATCAGAACAGGATCCCATGAAACATGAGTCCTTTGCAAACGGTTGCCTTCAGTAACCAGCACCACCCACACCTTCCCTTTTTATTATGCAGCCCCAAGGAGTGGCTTCTCAATGCCTTCTCCTCCTCCCTTGGAGTCACCCCATTGCCTCCCTCTGTCCTGCTCTTGTTGCCTTTCGGCGATTACGAGCGTCTATGATGTCTTCCAGCTGTGAGTCCTCAGAGTCTGACTCAGCTTCCCAGCACAGCTGAGCACGAGTAGAGGGGCCAGGCTCTTCATCAGATTGTAAGTCCTGGAGCTCATTAGAGCCTTCCTCTGACTCTGATGGCTCTCCAAGCCCCTCCTCCTCCTCTGATTCCGGGTCCACTGGCTAGCACGGAATCACAACATACACATACAAACATAGAGAGGTATGTGCATTGCTACAAATATCATGACTATGATGCAATCCTCATTCCTGCCTGAGCAGAGGGTTGGACTAGATCACCTCCAAGGTCCCTTCCAACTACTTCTTCTTCTTCTTCTTCTTCTTCTTCTTCTTCTTCTTCTTCTTCTTCTTCTTCTTCTTCTTCTTCTTCTTCTTCTTCTTCTTCTTCTTCTTCTTATTATTATTATTATTATTATTATTATTATTATTATTATTATTATTATTATTATTATTATTATTATTATTATTATTATTATGCTTTTTCCCCGCGTACACGTGTCTCTTAAATGTATGCAAATTCAGATCCCTAATCTGAGATCTCACCTGTCCAGGCTCTAACAATGGTTCCATGAGTTCAACTCCTTCTGCATAAACTTGAATTAGTGCAAGTAAATCCCTGGATCTAACAGCCTCTAGTAGTTCATTCAGCTTAGCTGCTGTCGATGCACAGGTCTTTCTGGAGAATTTATGATCTACATATTTAGCAGTAATAAATTCTTTACGGGCAGTCCTGAAAAAAAAACAAAGCAAAAAATGTTAACCAGACTGCTTTTACAGAAATGATCTGATTCAAAGTTACATTTCAGGTCGACCCTTAACATTAAGTCATCTTTATTCATCTAGTCTCCATAATCCATAATGGTCTGCTAGAGAGATGCTTCAGATGGGATGTGTGGAAAACCAGCAACTTCCTTTTTCAGCTTTTGCGGCAGCAGTGGTTTCTGAGTATCTACACACGGCAACAGCTCACAGTCACTCGTGACCTCTTGTCTGGACTACTGCAAAGCACTCTACATGGGGCTACCCTTGAAGAGCATTCAGAAATCTGTAGTGCAGAATGAAGCTGAATGGGAATAAAGAGTGTTAGGTGTTTGACACATCATTGCTTCCTTGGATTGAATGGCTTGCCAATGTGCTTCGGAATGCAATTCAAAGTGCTGGTTATCATCTGCAAAGCCCTTCACAACTTGGACCTGGGTGAATTGCAGGACCATCTTCTTCCAGTTGTTTCTACCCATCCAATTCAGGCAGGCAGGATGGGCATGCTGTGGATCCCATCAGCCAAGGAATGTCAGGTGGCAAAAATCAGGAGACATGCTTTCTCTGCCATTGCTCCCTTCAGATAACAGTAGCAATAGTGATTGCACTTAGACTTATATACCACTTCGCAGTGCTTTAGAGCCCTCTCTAAGTAGTTTACAGAGTCAGCGTGTTGCCACCCCCCCAACAATCTGGGCCCTCATTTTACCAACCTTGGAAGGATGGAAGGCTGAGGCAGCCTTGAGCAGGTGAGAATCGAGTTAGCCTGTAACACTGCATTCTAACCATTGCACCACCACGGATCCCAGGATAAAATTCACGCAAGGCTGTGAAGACTTAGCTGTATGCCTGGGTCTGTGGCCCCGAATGTATTAAGGGCCCCCATTTCCTGGCTGTATTAACATCCATAGCTATGTTTTTACTGGATATGATATATAATTATTTTTAACTGTTTTAATAGTTTTAATTGCCTGAACCGTGAGATATGCAGTAAATAAATTTGATAACTAAAAATTGTCTTTGTTTTCATGATGTACCCCGCTCAGATAAATTTGATAAATAAATAATAAGAACTGTCTTTGTTTTTATGCTTTGTTAAGTACACAACCCAGAGTAACTTGAGATGAGTAGCTATAGAAATCATATAAACAAAAAAGTATTTTTTTATTTTTTATTTTAATTCCATTTATATCCCGCCCTTCTCCGAAGACTCAGGGCGGCTTACAAGCCAGAGAAACCTACAAAAGGGTCCTGAAGCAGCCTCTTCCCTCCAACTTTGCAGCTTTCAGAAAAGCATCAGAGGAACATGTTGTTTGCAAATGAAGTGTTCAATAATTTGCACAAGTCTCATAGGTGTTTGTGAGCTGTAAACTGCACTTTTTTTGTTACTTACATATCACTTGATGGAGTAGGTTTTGGAGACGGAGTCGGTAAGTTTCCCTCCATAATTTCATTAAAACTATTATTTCCTATATTCTTGGCCAGCTAAGAATGAAACAAAGAAACAAAAAAGCATGCAATTAAACAGATGACATTCATCTAAGACTTTGCAACCACAATATAGTTTAAACCTATCTGATATTTAAAAGCTGTCCTTCAACACAGTTTTATAAATACTGAGAGTGAAAACCAAATGCAAGACTCAATAGTCTATATCAGGGGTCTTCAAACTTGGCCCTTTTATGACTTGAGGAATTCTGGGAGTTGAAGTCTACAAGTCATAAAAGGGCAAAGTTGGGAGACCCCTGGCAAAGAGGAATGCAACCCCAACCAAAACAGAATTAACCTCAGTCCCTGTGTCTAGTTTCATGTTTACCAATAACACATTAGTCTTGTCTGGATTCAACTTAGTAGGCTTTCCTCGAACCCATTCCTGATTTGAGCATTCTGAATCTCGTGGCAATGCTAAACTTCCCAAGAATGCCCAACCTCTTCCAAACCACACCATCTCAGTTTCTGGAGGTAACTATTCTGAGTAGGAAGAGACTCCAGATATCCTGGATATGCTGTGGCAGACAAAACCAATCTGTCTCAGGACCAGAATCCCCTGGAACACCTCAAATTGCTTCCAGCCTCAACTCCAGATTGAACGTAGATTTCTGAAGGATTATCAATGCATAGTCAGTTTGGTCTAGATCAGAGGTCCCCAACCTTTGGGGCACCAGGAACCGGTTCCATGGAGAGAGGTTTTTTCCGCGGACCGCAGGGTGCGTGATTTTGTGTGCTGCCTGCATCCTGTGGATGGGGCTTTGCTCGTTTGTAAGGACCGTTTCTTGGCATGCCTCGGCCCAGTGCCGGTCCACGGACCTGGGGTTGGGGACCCCTGGTCTAGTGGAAGAGACAGTTTCATCTAGTGCAGGGATATCTTGGCAAATTTATGTGGACTTCAACTCCCAGAATTCTCCAGCCAGCTATGCTAGATGAGGAATTCTGGGAGTTAAAATTACCAGGGTTGGACACCCCTGGTCTAGTAGTTAAGACATCAGGCTAGAAACCAGGAAATTGTGGAGTTCTAGCCTTGCATTAGGCATAAAAGCCAGCTGGGTGACTTTGGTCCGGTCACTCTATCTCAGCCCAACCCACCTCACAGGGTTGTTGTTGTGGGGAAAATAAGAGGAGGAAAGTTATGTTTGATGCCTTAAGTTACTTATAAAAATAATAAAGGTGGAACATAAATACTGGTCTATCCATTTTTTCCTTAAAATTACAGCAGGTAATTAATTACCAAGAGTTCAGATGTTCCTAATTTGTCCAATTCTAAAGATTGGATACGAGAAATATGAACACCCATTTCTCTGTGTATTCCAGAACATTCTATACAGGTTAAAATGCCCAGGTTAGTAGAAATCCAGGTTGGATCTAAAGAAAATAAAAAACAGAGAAGAAAAACGTTAAAAAAAATCTTTCAATAAGAACAAGTTTGGGTACAGATTGTCCTAGCCCAGGGATAGGCAACCTTGGCTCTTTTATGACTTGTGGACTTCAACTCCCAGAATTCCTGAGCCAGCATGGCTCAGCTTGGAAACCTCTCCCTTTTCCCTCAGCATGGCTGGCTCAGGAATTCTGGGAGTTGAAGTCCACGAGTCATAAAAGAGCCAAGGTTACATACCCTTGGCTTAGGCCTATGACAATTGAGACCAAAATTTTCACTGCTAAGCGAGATAGTTAAGAAAGTTTTGCCCCGTTTTAAGACCTTTCTTGCTATAGTTAAGTGAATCACTGCAGTTGTTAAACTGGTAACATGGTCGTAAAGTGAATCTGGCCTTCCCCATCGACTTTGCTTGTCAGGAGGTCACAAAAGTGAATCACGTGACACACCCCCCCCAGCACACTGCAGCTGTCATAAATATGAGCCATTTGCCAAGCGTTATGAATTTTGATCACGTGACCATGGGGATGCTGCAGTGGTCATAAATGTGAAAAACGGTCATAAGTCACTTTTTTCATTGCTGTTACAGCTTCGAACAATCACTAAACAAATGGTTGTAAGTTGAGGATTACCCTTAGTTTACTGTAATCAGAAAAACCTGATGCTTTTTGATAAAGTTTTGTTATACTTTAGACTGTATATCAAATATGTCTTAGGTACAAACTTCCAGGAGTCATCTGTGTGTGAGTTGGGCACCCATATATATATATATATTAATAAATAGAAAGAAACTGTATGGTTCCTAAGATCCTGCCATACATAAAAAAACATTTTGGAAGCAGCAGAATACAGCTTCCAAGATCTGCAAGTGGGCATCGCACACCACCCAGAGGCTACCATATGAGGACAAATCATACAATGCAAACATTGCTTGGAGGTGGAAGATGCTTCTCATGTAATCTACCAGATTCCCTGCATGGATTGCCCCTGTGACTATGTAGGACAGATGGGAAGGAAGCTAACCACCAGATTGCAAGAACACAAGCGAGCGGTCAGATGAGAAGACCTGAACTAATTGGTAGCCTCACACTGCAGTGAATAAGGACACACATTCAATTTCTCAGCTACTAAGATTGTTGGACGAGCAGGCACAAAAACAGCCAGGGAAGTGATTGAAGCCTGGGAAACAGGCCCCTTGTCAGTCAGCAGGAATGCTGATTTACCACCACCTTATCAGCTACTTAGGAGCCCAAGGAAACAACAGCCAATGACTTAATAGCCAGACATCAACACCCCAATCAACGAAGAAAAATCCAGACACAACGGAATAGCCCAAAGCACACATTCCGCAGAGAGAGAAGTTCCCTGAGGATGGGCTCCAGCTTGGAAGATTAAACTTCTGGTCCCAGTGACTGGCTCAGATTGGATTCTGCAATAAATAAATAAATTTCCCAAAAAAGTTATTGTTAATCTACACCCAAGTACCTGGTGATCCACAGTCACAACAGACATCATTTCCAGCCAATCTCTGAATGTCATCAATGATGGCTTTTGTAAGATCTTCTAGGCTGTTCTCCCCTGTGCTCTGTTCTCCACGGAAAGCCATATTCAAAGCTTCTTCTTTGCTGTTGGTCAGTACTGATATCCACCTAAAATAAAACAGAAATGATAACAACATCAATTACTCTACATAAGAAACTATAAAAGAAATACATCAAGAACAAAATGTGAAAACTGTCCCGTATTCTTATTTTGTCCCATCTCTTTCAAACTTTGAAAGAGGTGAAACCAGAAAGTTTGAAAGACATGACACAACACAGGTAGTCCTCGACTTATGACCACAACTGAGCCCCACATTTCTGTTGCTAAGTGAGTTTTGTCCCATTTTATGACCTTCTTTGCCACAGTTGTTATGTGCATCACTGCAGATCTTAGGTTAGTAACACAATTGTCAAATGAATCTGGCTTCCCCCATTGACATTGCTTGTCAGGAGGTCACAAAAGATGATCACAGGACCTCCTGGGACACTGTGACTGTCATACATATGAATCAGTTGGCAAACGTTTGAATTTTGATCATGTGAGCACAGGGATGCTGCAGCTGTCATAGGTGTGAAAAATGGTCATAAGTCACTTTTTTTCAGTGCCTGTAACTTTGAACAGCATCCCCAGGGTCACGCGATCAAAATTCAGCCACTTGGCAACTGACTCATAGTTACAACGGTTAGACTGTCCTGGGGTCAAGTCGTCACCTTTTGCGAGCTTCTGACCAGCAAAGTCAATGGGCAAGCCAGATTCACTTAACAACTTTTGTCACTAAGTGAACAACTGCAATGATTCACTTAACAACTGTGGCAAGAAAGGTCATAAAATTGGGCAAAACTCACTTAATAAACGTCTCACTTAGCAACATAATTTTTGGGCTCAATTGCAGTCGTAAGTTGAGGACTACCTGTATACAGCCATTTTAGCAGGCAACATTAATCTTGTTTATTAACTGGACAAAAATGAACTTTGCTAATAACTCCAGGAAGGAAAATGTTCTTACGCGACATAATCTTGTTCATCCTCTGCCTGAAAGTGGTATGTTCTGTTATCTGGAACATAAACATGCAAATCTTCAAAACAATGAACACATTAATTGCATTCCTAGAGAAAAAAAATATTTAAAGACTTAAAAGCCAACGTTTAGTAACTAAGGACATATGCTGAAATGAGTCAGGGAACCTTCAGAGATTCTATTTTCAATAGGAAACATTTTGTTCACATTAAAAAAAAAAGAGCTAACTTTCTCTTACAAAAATATCCAGACAGGAATAGTACTAAATCAAGGGTGGGCAATTAATTTTCCCAAGGCGCCACATGAGAAACTGGAACTGTTATGGAGAGCTGACAACGCCCCCTCTGCTGCCTTTGTACCACCCCCCAATGCCGCCACTGCACCACCACCCTGCCCTCTGCCACTGCCGCCGTCCCACTCTCACCATTGAAGGTCAGACTTGGACTGCCCATAGGCCAGATATGGCCCACAGGCTGTAAATTACCCAGTCCTCTTCTAAATCAATGTACTATAGGCGAAGCCTGAGGGAAGGGTCAAACGTGTCATAAATCATGAGTCCCTGCATGCCCACAAGAGATCTAAGTCCAGCCCACCTTGAATTCCTTCTTATCTCCTGCTCATTTCCCTTGTCCATTAGTTGGCCAGATTATTGTAGATAGCTTAAGCTTGCAATAAATCTTTATACTCATTTGAACTGCCTGAATCTCTTGGCTTCCAACCAAGGCTTGACATGTACATCCTCCAACAACTGTTCAAGATAACCCCCAATCCTAAACAACCTAAAACCCAAGTAATTAACTTGAAAGACATACGTGATATCAGGTCAAATGATTTCTTGTCTTCAGCATTTGGTTTCACTTGGCATGTCAGCAGATTTAATTTAGCAGGTTGCCTGTTTGACTTAAACATAAGAAAAACACAATTTCAGTTTATTTAATGTCTGTTTCATTATATTTTTAACTTAAAGGTCACTATCGCACTGATGTTGTATTTTTTTCCCTTGTCCATTACCAAATGTATTGACCTTTTCATTTGCACCAATAGTCCTTGGTGGGCTAAGGGTGCATTAACAGAAATAAACAATTTCATCTTATCTGTAACTCATTCCTGAGAAATGTTAGAAGGTTTGGAAGAATTGATTTTTTTTCATGAGATGTCAGGAGGCATATTAATTTTCTTTTCTTCTGTTTCATTATGTCTGATTCTTAAGGATTGCTTGAACAGGTTCCTGTAGTTTTCTTGGGAAGTTTTTCCAGAAGTGGTTTGCCATTGCCTCCTTACTAGGACTGAGGGAGACAGACTGGCCCAAAGTCACCCAGCTGGCTTTGTGCCTAAGATGGGACTAGAACTCACAGTCTCCTGGTGATTGGCCCCAAGTCACCCAGCTGGCTTTCAAGCCTACGGCGGGACTAGAACTCTCAGTCTTCTGGCGATTGGTCCAAAATTAACAACCTGGCTTTCATGGCTAAGGCGGGACTAGAACTCACAGTCTCCTGGTATCTAGCCTGGTGCCTTCATCATTACACTAATGTTGCTTTCCGTTACTTGATTACAGTAATCTAAAGGCTACACTAAGCATAAAAAATGGAAACAGAAATAATCATAAAGAAAAACAGCCATCATTAGCTTAGCTTTTAAATCAAAATGAGCTTGGTTATTAATGATTTTTAAAAAATACGTTCTAACACAACGCTGGTAAAGAAAAAAAAATAAGTCTCTTTTAAGCCTTCCAGAAAAACTATTTCTTTCTCTATTACTTTACAAAAAAAAAACCATATTAATTTGGCCAAACATGGATGGAGATAATTTTGCAGCTGAGAAGAAACTATTTCCATCCATTAGAAAAAGTATTCCACAATCACTACTAATGACAGCTTGTTCTTGAATACAGGTCGTCCTTGACTTACAACCAAAATTGAGCCCAAAATTTATGTTGTTAAGCGAGACATTTGTAAAGTGACTCTTGCCCCCTTTTCCAACCTTTCTTGTCCCAGTTGTTAAGTGAACCACTGCAGTTAGTAACTTAGTAACTTGTTTGTTAAGTAAATCTGGATTCCCCATTGACTTTGCTTGTCAGAAGGTCACAAAAGGGGATCACATGACCCCGGGACACAGCAATGGTCCTAAATATGAACCAGTTGCCAAGCATCCGAATTTTGATCACGTGACCCTGGGGATGCTGCAAAGGCCGTAACTGCGAAAAACGTTCACAAGTCATATTTTTCAGTGCTGTCGTAACTTTGAACGGTCCCTAAATGAACTTCTGTAAGTCAAGGACTGCCTGTACCAAATTCAGCCTCACTTTTCAGAGACGCAGCTGGAATGCTTTGGAAAACAGACAGAACACAAGGGGGCGATATTTGCTCAAGGCTGATCATTAAATCAGAATTAATCAGATTGGAATTTTTCCTTGCTATTTCTATCCTCTTTGAAGCAACTTTGGCTCAAAAGTTGTAAACGTGATTTAAGGCTTCAATTTACACTCTCTGTTTTAAGCCAGACCATCACTCAAAACCACGAAAGCTATTTGCTCCCAATGATGTTCATTGAGTGACAGCAGAATGGCAAACCTTCTAAATTTTGAATTTCATTTATATAAGGGAACACATCTAAATATCAAAACTTATTTTCAAATGGTAAATTTCCCTGGAGACTGTCTTGTATGGGCTGGGAGTGAACGTCTGGCTACAATAACTACTACTAAGTGTTATGTGAGGTAATAACAAGGAAAACTCCTAATACCAAAGCTCTTAAATGAAGGACTATATTTAAATTAACA
The DNA here is from genome assembly GCF_964194415.1 of Vipera berus. Lineage (NCBI taxonomy): Eukaryota > Metazoa > Chordata > Lepidosauria > Squamata > Viperidae > Vipera > Vipera berus. The sequence goes on from NC_138204.1 coordinate 206,496,637, forward strand.
ATAGATTTCTTGATCTACAAGGGTAGGCAACCTTGGCTCTTTTATGACTTGTGGACTTCAACTCCCAGAATTCTTGAGCCAGCATGGCTCAGCTTGGAAACCTCTCCCTTTCCCTTCAGCATGGCTGGCTCAGGAATTCTGGGAGTTGAAGTCCATGAGTCATAAAAGAGCCAAGGTTGCCTACTCCAATAATCCAAAGTGTTTCATGCATTACAAGGAATACGTACATTTTTATCTACATGTTATGAATAATGGTTTGCAAAGAGAAATCTGAATTTACATATTTATGCCCAATTTTGAGAAGTTACCGGAAATTTAGCAGAACTCAAACTAGGGCGTTATGAAGCCTGTAGAATCGCAACAGAAAATAGGGCATTATGAAGTACAAGTAGGCCTTGACGTACGACCACAATCAAGGCCAGAATTTCTGTGGCTAAGTGCAACAGTCCTACTTTACAACCTTTCTCACCACGGTTGCTAAGTGAATCACTGCAGTTGTTAAATTAGTAACACGGTTGTTGAGTGAACTGGCTTCCCCATTGACTTTGCTTGATCGGAAGGTCGCAAAAGGGGATCACGTGATCCCAGGACGCTGTCCCCGTCATAAATATGAGTGAGTTGCCAAGCATATGAATTTTGATCTTGTGACCATGGGGATGCTGCAACGGTCGTAAGTGTGAAAAACGGTCATAAGTCACTTTTGTCAGTGCCATTGTAAGTCAAGGACTACCTATATAACAGGGATGTCAAACTCAATTTCATTGAGGGCCACAACAGCATTGCAGTTGCCCTTGCGGGGGGGTGGGGGGGGACAGGGGGGGCGCGGCCTACTAGGTGGGTGTGGCTGGAGTGCGTGTGGCCTATTGTGTGGGCGTGGCCAGCTCTACATCATTTGCGTCAAGGGTACCTATGGGGGCCTGGGCAGGAGTGGGACAGATCTGACGGTCTCTGGCAGAAGGAGATGGGACCGGGGCAAGTGCCAAGGCATGGTCCACTGAAGGAGCCTCACTGTTCCTCTCAGGCCATGCGGGGGAGGAGGGCGGAGCTGGAGGGTGGCGCGGAGGTCAAATGCCCAGCCCAGCCCTCAAGGACCCGCGGCACTAAGTCCAGCCCCACTTCCCCAAGGGGTGCCCAGCTGCACTTACCTCAAGGCTGCTGCTGCTGTGCTTGCTCTCCTTAGCCAGGTTGCTCATGATGGGTATGAGGGCAAAGTCAAGAGGGAGGCCCACTCCCTCTCCATGTAAGGAGACCCGGCTTTGTATCCAAAGCTCCCTTAGCAATAGGATGGGAGACACCCCAGGATAGGCCAGGAGGAAGGGGCAAGGGGATGGTGAAAGGGCAGCAGGGAAGGACTAAGGCAGGACTTCCCTCAGACCCTCCCTCTCCTTCCTTCCTTCCTTCCTTCCTTCCTTCCTTCCTTCCTTCCTTCCTTCCTTCCTTCCTTCCAGTGGTGGGAAAATATTTGAGATGAGGGAGGGAGAAAAACAGGCAAGAAACGCAGCTGGGGAAGTGTCATCCTTCGTGAGGAATGAAGAAATGCACCATCGCCTGGAAGTGGCCAGCATATGGCCCTCACCTACTTCACATATCCGACTTGGTGGGCTCTGGGGGAGGGGATGCTGTGAGCAGCATGAGAGTCGATGTTACCTGCACAATGCTGCCCAGTCCCCAGCCTGCCCGGTTTTGGCAGGCAGCGGGGAGCTCTCTTCACATTGCTGAGAGACTGAGCCGGATGGCATGAATCTGAAGAGAAGCGCAATGCTGCCCAGCCCCTAGCCTGCCCGAAGTAGGCAGGGCCATGTGCTGGCCACTTCCAGGCAATGGTGCATTTCTTCATTCCTCACAAAGGGTGATACCTCCCCAGCACGCGCCCAGTGGACGGGGCCGACGCGGCAGGGGCTGGTCCCTCGCTGTTTCCAGACGGCCTTGTGGAGCTAAGACTGAATGCGTTTCAGCATAGATGGCCACCACGAAATTGTACATTGGCTCCCGGTTGGCCTGGGCCAGGACCAAGGCAGCGGGGGCCGTTCCCTCACTGTTTCCAGGATGGGGTTGCGGGCCACATGAAACCACTTTGCAGGCCGGATCCGGCCCCCGGGCCTTGTGTTTGACATGTCTGCATAATGACAGGTAAAGCAGCTTCTCGGGAAATGCCATGTTCACTCTCGCTCCTCAAAGTATCAACCATTCACAAAAGCATCCTGTCACACAGCATCACAGTCTGGTTTGGAAGTATCGCTGCTTCAGACAGGAAGGCGGTGCAGAGAGTGGTGAGGACAGCAGAAAAGATCATTGGCAGTTCCCTCCCCTCCATCCAGAACATAAGCATATAAGCGTTTCTTGAGCAGGGTCCGCAGGATTGTCTAGGATGCTACACGTCCTCTCCATGTCCTGTTTTCCTTGTTACCTTCTGGGAGGAGGGGGCTCCGTGGTATCCGAAGCAGAACATTCAGTCACAGTTTTCTTCCATACAGTATTAACTTTGTGAACTTTAAAGCGTCCTCCTTCCGTTATGTATTCAAGATGGACAGTGAGTAATATTTATGTTACTTATATGTAAGGATGTAGGTCTGTACATATGTTGTATATAGTATGTTTTAAATGAGTGTTATGTATGTGTACACTTTGAGAGGAAGCAACTAGATTTCATTTTTAATGTGTGCCATTGTGCCCACAGGAAAAAAAATGACAATAAAGGTTATCTAATCTAATAACAGAGAAGTAGATTCTCCACAGAAAGTGGTCCCTTGAGAAATATTCCATAGGTCTGTGTAAGACAATATTATCACTGTTCCTTGCAGACAGAAATTGCCTTTAGGAATAGTCCTGGATTTCCGACCGTTTGTTTAGTTCTATGTTGTAACGGCACTGAAAAGGGTGACCTGTGACCCTTTTTCACACTTGTGACCATTGAAACATCACATGAACATCACATGAACAACATGTGTCATGGTTCCGACAGATAAAACTCTTCAAAGAACTTCAAGGCATTGTTTACCTTAAAGAATCTTTATTTCAGTAGCATAGCATCGGCACTTACATAATCGAAGCCCAAAACTGAATTCCCCTCCACTGGGCACATAATATCAAAGCACAATTCCCTCCCCCAATTAACAGTCATAAATCACATTCCCCAATTACCGGTAGTTTGAAATGCAGGCTTCCTCTCCAGCTCGCCAATTCTTATCATCTCTTATTTCAATAACCTTGGTTCTCATACTAGGTTCAGTATTGTTATGTCTAGCTAAACTCTCATGCACATTCCTCCCCCCAGCACCATCTAACTCTAAGAGTAAAAGCAAAAGAAGAAAATGGTTGCATCTCCATCTGTTGTCAAAGCAAAAACATCCGACGTTAGCAGCGTTGACAACATGTTCATGTGATCGAAATTCGGACACTTGGCAACTGGCATGTACTTATGATGGTTGCAGTGTCCTGGGGTCATGTGATCACCATTTGCATCTTTCCGAGGAGCAAAGTCAAGGGAGAAACAGTTTCCAGCAAAAAAATGCCCATTTTGAAATATTGGATTCTCATTTATAATCACTACATTCATTTAACGACCACAGCAAAAAAAAAAAAAAAAAGGTCTTAAGATCACTTCCGGTGGGCACCTCAACTTACAACCAGTCCCAATTGGAGTCGTAAGTCGAGGACAGCTGTGTTCTACTGCTATTCAGTCAAAAATAAAATTAATCTAATATGATCTAATCACTAGACTAGCCTTGATATTAACTTCACTCCACAGGGTGGGGATAATTTATTTATTTATTTTTATTTTTATTTTATTAAATTTATATAGTGCCCTTTCCCGAAGGACTCAGGGCGGTTTACAGGGTATTTAAAATAACCAGTACAAAAGTTAAAAACAAATTTAAAAAAAAAAGATTAAATCATCCCTAAAATTAAAAACCCCAGTTAAAAATAATCATTTACAATATAAAAAGACTACTCACAGTTGCATGCGAAATGGTCAGGATTCCATTTTTAACTGTACATTTTCTTCTCTGCCAAACTTTACGTATGCTGATAAAAAAAAGCAATATGAATCAATCTGCTATTATTCAAAATTAAGATTTTTTTCCCCATCAGGTGCGGCAGAACAAGCAGGCACCATCTGATATACTTCCCGCATTTGTCAGAAATATACACAATTTGTATTTAAATGAAAAAAACCCCTATATTACTCAAGTACACAAATAGGACTACTGATAGAAGAGAATATTTGTAGCTCAGAGTAGAACAGTGGGGTCCTCGGTGTTCTCTGAGCTGGGTGGTTTCCTTGCAGATGTTCCGTTACCACACTAGGTAACATCATCAGTGCAATGGTTTGGTAATGAAACATCTGCAAGAAAACCACGCAGCTCAGAGAACACCAAGGACCCCACATAAATAGGACTTTTCTTCATAGGCAATTTTCACTGCTCCATTGAATTTCTTGAGTTTTATATACACTGCGTGCAATGACACACCACTAGGCAGTCAACCAGTCTACTATCTAAGAACGATGGAAAAGCGCAGGGTGTTAAAAATTAAAAAAAAAAACACCTAACTTTTAACTCACCTGTTGTATATCCCTTACCTCTGACAGAAACTCATTATTCAAAACAAATGACACTAAGTCAAGTTAGATTAAACTACTTAAATTTGTTAGCAAATAAATAAAAAACATACATAACTGTAAATATTTTTCAGAGTGCCTCTTTGAGGTACCTCCAGGGTCCACGAGCCCTGGGAGACATTTTGGGAGAACGCTCTTGCATGGCCTTGCGGCATCCAAAAACGGTAGGAGACAAGCCCGATTCTCATGCAGAAGATCAGGACCCTCTTGTGTGGCCCAAAGGGTCTGGAGGCCTGGCGTATCCCCCCAAATGAGATGACGTATCGCCTGTGCCAAGGGACTTCAAACTTGGCCAATTTAAGACTTGTGGACTTCAACTCCCAGAATTCCTCAGCCGGCATGGCTGGCTGAGGAATTCTGGGAGTTGAAGTCCACAAGTCTTAAATTGGCCAAGTTTGAAGACCCCTGACCTGTGCTGTGACAAACTTGTCTTAGATCTGTTACCACCAATCTAACAGCTAACAAATATGTTAGCATAAAGGTGTTAGCTTTGTTAACAACTAACAAAAATGGTGCAGAGTCTCCTTGAGCAGGGAGTTGGACTAGAAGACCTCCAAGGTCCCTTTCAACTGTTATTCTGTAATTCTGTAAACAGGGCAGGTGCAGACTTAGTTCTGCTTGACGATAATTCAGCAAAACTGGGTTGAAACAGCCACATTATTCTCCCCAGTATGAGTCCTATTTCTTCCAACTTTACAGTGCCAAAAGGCATTTTACTTTTCCTCATGCACAGTAGGTACCTTTCTGAAAAGAAAAGGCTGTGTTATTTTTTTTTTCCTGTTCCATGATCTACATTTTTCTTTACAAAAGCTCTTTCATTAGGCTTCTTACCAGGCCCTCGCCACAGGCCTGCACGTGTAATGACTAAGCATATGGGGAACAGCTACATTAATTTATCCATTCAATTAAAATAACACTAAATTAACATTTAACCAAACACCATACTGGTTTTGGACCTCCACCCCCCACACTTTTTTGACCCCTGCTAAATTGCACTTGATAGTCAAAGCTATGGTTTTCCCAGCAGTAATGTATGGCCGCGAGAGGTGGACCATAAATAAGGAAGGCTGAAATATTGATGCTTTTGAATTGTGGTGTTACAGAAGATGCTTGAAGTGTCCCTTGGACTGAAAGGAGATCCAATCAGTCAATCCTAAAGGAAATCAACCTTTACTGCTCTTTGGAAGACGGTGGATTGTTGTGAAAAATTGAAAGCAAAAGGAGAAGGGGACGGCAGAGGAGGAGATGGTTAGATAGTGTCATCAATGCAATGAACATGAGTTTTGGAAAACTGCGGAAAACGGTGGAGGAAAGGTGGGCCTGGTGTGCTATAGTCCATGGGGTCACTAAAAATTGGACATGACTTAGCAACTGAACAACTTCAACAAATTGCACCTCCTGATGGAAAGTTGGATTAGTTTTGATTTGCACAAACATAATAATAATAATAATAATAATAATAATAATAATAATAATAATAATAATAATAATAATAATAATAATAATAATAATAATTTGGAAGGGACCTTGGAGGTCATCTAGTCCAACCCCCTGCTCAGGCAGGAAACCCTATACCATTTCAGACAAGTGGCTGGCCAGTCTCTTCTTAAAAACTTCCAGTGTTGGAGCATTCACTACTTCTGGAGGCAGGTTGTTCCACTGGTTAATTGTTCTAACTGTCAGGAAGTTTCTCCTTAGTTCCAGGTTGCTTCTCTCCTTGACTAGTTTCCATCCGTTGCTTCTTGTCCTGCCTTCAGGTGCTTTGGAGAATAGCTTGACTCCCTCTTCTTTGTGGCAGCCCCTGAGATATTGGAACACTGCTATCATGTCACCCCTCCCCCTTCTCTTCATTAAACTACACATACCCAATTCCAGCAACCGTTCCCTATATGTTTTAGCCTCCAGTCCCCCAATCATCTTTGTTGCTCTTCTCTGTACTCTTTCTAGAGTCTCGACATCTTTTTTACATCGTGGTGACCAAAACTGGATGCAGTATTCCAGGTGTGGCCTTACCAAGGCATTGTAAAGTGGTATTAGTACTTCACACGATCTTGATTCTATCCCTCTGTTAATGCAGCCAAGCACTGTGTTGGCTTTTTTGGCAGTTGCAGCACACTGCTGGCTCATATTGAAGTGATTGTTCACTAGGACTCCGAGATCCCTCTCACAGTTACTACTATTGAGCAAGGTACCACTATACCAGTGCATTTGATTTTTCCTGCCTAAATGTAGAACCTTACTTTTTTCACAATTGAATTTCATTTTGTTAGATAGTGCCCAGTGTTCAAGTCTGTCCAGATCCTCCTGTAGTCTGTCCAGATTATGCTTAACATCATTATTTCTTTATTCATAAAAATTACTGGCTCACCTACTAACACACACCTGGAAATCTTATTAATTTCAGTTCAAAGATTTAGACCGGGGGTGTCCAACTTTGACAACTTTAAGACCTGTGGGCTTCAAGTCCCAGAAGCGTGGCTGGCTGGGGAATTCTGGGATTTGAAGTCCACAAGTCTTAAAGTTGCCAAAGTTGTTGGCTATTCCTGTTTTAGAGAGATCAGAATATGCAGAAATTTAATGCACAACGATGGCCTTTCTACTATGTCAATTAATACGTAATGAACAACAAGCATCTCATTAAAAGATAAAGACTGAACTTTAAAATTATTGACATGTTTAGTCATATTTGCTCAGATCTGAATGCGTTATTACATTCCACTGGGTTATAATAAATGGAGTTTGGGCTGAATCTTTAATTATACTTAATATTTACTTTTTACTTTTACTTTTATTAAATTTGTATACCGCCCTTCTCCCGAAGGACTCAGGGCGGTTAACAGGGCATATATAAATAACAATACAAAAATTAAAAAGGAATTAAACAAATGCCCAATTAAAGATTACAATAGCAATAAAAGACCCATTAAAAACCCTAACGTTCCCCATCAGGCCAGACCAGCTAGTTCAAATAAGTGGGTCTTTAACCCGCGCCGGAAGGAGCGAAGGTCCGGTGCCATCAGGAGCTCAACCGGCAGTTGGTTCCATAATGCCGGAGCACCCACAGAGAAGGCCCTCCCCCTGGGGGCCACCAGTCGACATTCCCTGACCGGAGGCACCCTGAGGAGGCCCTGTCTGTGGGCACGCACAGGGCGGAGGGGAGTTGACGCCGGCAGCAGGTGGTCCTCGAGGTACCCTGGACCCATGCCATGTAAGGACTTGAAGATCATAACCAAAACCTTGAACCTCACCCGGAAGACAACTGGTAACCAATGCAGCTCGCGGAGCAAAGGTGTAACATGGGAGTACCGGGAAACTCCCAAGACAACTCTCGCGGCCGCATTCTGTACCAGTTGAAGCCTCTCTATCAGAGTTAGGAAGAGGGTTGAAAGAGATTGATTTTTTTTTTTTTTTTGGAAGTGGGGATTTGTGACTGATCAATAAAACAGCAATAAAACAGGCTGCCTTCCTAGGCAATTTTATTTTTCTGATTTATGGGCAAATAACCTTGAGACTGCACAGTGCTCAGCTACGAAATGGGACATTATGGTTAAGAGTTCTGGCACCACGTCTAGTTTCTTTATTGCGTGTTTCGATTTCTCAGGAATGTGTATGTCGTGCCAGCTTAGGAAAAAAATGTATTTCAAATACATGCGGATTGATTTTTAAAAAATAAATAAAGCATGAATATTAAAAAGAAATACAGGTAGTCTTCGACTTACAAACTATTAGTTTAGTGACCATTCAAAGCTACAACGACACTGAAAAAGTGACTTACAACTGCATAATTCACTTAACAACCGTGGCAAAAAGTTGTAAAATCAGGTGCAGCTGACTTAACCACACTTGCTTAGCCATGGAAATTCTGCCCCCAATTGTGGTCATAAGTTGAGGACTACCTGTACTTAGACTTATTTTCTTCAAGCAACCTATAAATACATGATCCCTTCAAACCCAAGTCAATTCCTTTTTATGATTAGTGCATTTAGCACATAAAATCCCTACAACAGCTTTTCAATTGTTACGTCAAACCGAGGTGAACCGAGCTGAAAAATGAATCTTCCTTTTCTAACACATGAAATATATTTATGTGTATCCTTTGTAAAAAAAATATTTTAAAATGCCTATTTATTAGCTATATAAAAACAGATTTATACCACAGTCTCAACCAACCATGTGCTTCCCTTGAGCTGCTGTGAGATGTTTGATTGGACAAGAATGGAGTGTAGTGTAGTGTAGTGTAGTATAATGTAGTGGAATGGAATGGGATAGAATAGAATAGAATAGAATAGAATAGAATAGAATAGAATAGAATAGAATAGAATAGAATAGAATAGAATAGAATAGAATAGAAACATCTTGTCTGGAATAGAATAGAATAGAATAGAATAGAATAGAATAGAATAGAATAGAATAGAATAGAATAGAATAGAATAGAATAGAATAGAATAGAATAGAATAGAAACATCTTGTCTGGAATAGAATAGAATAGAATAGAATAGAATAGAATAGAATAGAATAGAATAGAATAGAAACATCTTGTCTAGAATAGAATAGAATAGAATAGAATAGAATAGAATAGAATAGAATAGAATAGAATAGAATAGAATAGAATAGAATAGAATAGAATAGAATAGAACAGAATAGAACAGAATAGAATAGAAACATCTTGTCTGAAATAGAATAGAACAGAATAGAATAGAACAGAACAGAACAGAACAGAACAGAATAGAATAGAATAGAATCATCTTGTCTGGAATAGAATAGAATAGAATAGAATAGAATAGAATAGAATAGAATAGAATAGAATAGAATAGAATAGAATAGAATAGAATAGAATAGAATAGAATAGAATAGAATAGAATAGAAGAATAGAATAGAATAGAATAGAATAGAATAGAATAGAATAGAATAGAATAGAATAGAATAGAATAGAATCATCTTGTCTGGAATAGAATAGAATAGAATAGAATAGAATAGAATAGAATAGAATAGAATAGAATAGAATAGAATAGAATAGAATGTGGCATGGAATGGAATGGAATAGAAAGTGGCATGGCATGGCATGGCGTGGCATGGCATAGAATAGAATAGAAATGGAACAGAACAGAACAGAACAAAACAGAACAGTTGGAAGGGACCTTGGAGGCCTTCTACTCCAACCTCTTGCTCAGGCAGGAAACCCTATACCATTTCAGACAAAATGGCTGTCCGTTCTCTTCTTGGAGCAAAAGTTCTCACCAGCATTAACAGAAGCCAATTTTTGAAATGCTGGAAGGTTTTGAATGCAATAAATGGAATACAAAATACTTGCTCTATTCCAAGAAGGCAGTTCTGCATTTTAAAAAAAAATCATTTCATTGTATTAATTCATCTGTCAAAGATCGTAGTGTGAAATCCATACCCATCGCTTTTCTTTAAAAGGTATCCCTTTTTTTCACTGCCGTATTCTTTATTTCCCTGAAGTTGATGCATGCTGTATCCTCCTTGCCGGCTCTGTGAATCCTAGACAGTAAGAAAGGGACAAATATATTGATATTTTCCTTCCCCTGATTAGATCTTTGTTTTCTTTGCTTCACCTTAATTCCTTTATTTACAGAACTACAGCACAGAGAATGATTTCGTTTACAGAAGACTGGGACACAGACTGTGTGTGTATATATATATATATTGGCTTAGCAGATAAAGGATTATTGCATACTTCCACAGTGCCAAATAGCTCTGAATGAAAATCTTAGCAGCACATTTAGTTAAAAATAAAATCAGAATGTACGATGGAAAAAACATAGAAGAGATGGAAGCAAGCAAGCTATATACACACATGTAAAACACATGTACGGTATATTGATTGTTCAATGATATTTCCAACATCTCATTTTTGTTCTTGGGTTTGAAATTCGAATGAAATTCAAAGGTATACATGTGCGGATGTCTGTATATACCTATGGTAAACATACACAAATACACAAGCCTGATGAAAAATGTGACTGACAGTGACGACAAGATCTGCAAATTTACTGTGAATATAATAGCCATTAATGCATTGACTTACTCTCCTAGACTTCGATCAGAGAAGGCAAAAAAAAAAAGAGAGAGAGAGAGAGAGAGAGAGAGAGAGAGAGAAAGAGAAAAGACAATTTATTTTTCTAAAAGGATAATACTTTGCAGCCTATTTCAATTCTCAACACTTAGCAAGGGGTGTAATAAAAAATAGTCAGAAAGGATCAGACAATTGTTTTTCTTTTATAATAAAATTCTTAATGCCAATAGAAAGATGTGACACAAATCCCCACAGAAATTGTGTATACAGGGAACTTAGCAACCATTCATAGTTACAATGGACCTTCCCAGGATACTTGCAACCCTATTCCAAAATTCCAATGGCTATCCCCACCCCGTAGTCATGTGACTGCATTTTGGGTGCTCGGCAACTGGCCCATCTTTATGGCAGTTTGCAATATCCTGTGGTCACGTGGCCACAATTTACAATATTTGGTGTTGTTGTTTTTTTGCTGTAAGTTGGCGTTTACTTCTGGTTTTTCCACCAAAAAAGAGAGCACCCATTGCAAATAGTGGATTTGCTAACAATCACTGCAAAAAAAAAAAGGTCATAAAATTGGGTGCGATCACACGATGTACCTCCTAAACACTGGCACAACTTACGACTGTAATTCCAGGCTTAAATTCGATCATAAGTCGAAGATCACCTGTTATGTATGTTTTTTTAAAGATAGAACAGAACAGCAATACCAAGAGCTTACTGACAGCCATTCTGTAGCGTATGCTCTGATAAATGGCCACTGATTCTGAATTTGAAATTAACGACACTAAAATTTAACCACAATTCCCCCCTTTCCCTATGTTTCACTTTCGTTAAGATTTGTTGAATCTGAAACAAGAGCACTTGATTTCCCACAAGATCGGAGTCCTTTTCTTTGCATCGTGTCAACTAACATGCGACTCAGTGAGTACAACGTTGTTTTGGATAGAGTGGGTAAATTTGGGAAACACAGAAAAATCCCCGTAAGGAGATTTTTCCCCCCTACCCCCAAATGTAACACCAGAACACCCTTTCATTCTTCTCCATGCTTCTGTTTCCCAAACTGTTTTCCTCCTCCACACTTCCCTACGTAGATCCAGAATGGCAACGACGTTCTTGCAATTTTTACAGGGAACAAAGCACCGAAGGAGATGATCCGGTTAGCAGGGAAGAATTTTACACTATGCACTTGCTCTACCTTCTACTTTTAACATCAGCCTTGAGAAAATTATCATTATTATTATTGTTATTGAATGGGGCACTAATTAGAAACTCATGATAAGTTCGCCTATTTTCCTACAAACACTTTCCACGAAGTCACTGTGGAAAACAGTACACAAGACGCCAAGTTTAATGTTGCTCCCTTCCATCATGCAAAATCGCAGATTTCCGAGACGATTTAACAAAAAAGCTCTATACTGAAGAGTTATTTGAAGGGGAGGCACATGCCCATGTACTAGAGCAACAAATCTAACTTTTTAATCCCATCCTACATGCCCAGGGAGCAAAATGACCTTTGGAGTGTGTTGGTGTTTCATTCACAGCAACTGGGCAGGGCTAGTGTTGAACAGTAGAACTGGAAAAGGGGAAAAAACCTATTGTGAATAAATGAGATATATTACTCATATTTCTGTACCGCTTCTTTCCATTAAATGGGTCTCCCAGTAGTAATGTATGGCCGTGAGAGTTGGACCATAAGGAAGGCTGAGCCCCAAAGAACTGATGCTTTACAATTGTGGAGTTGGAGGAGACCCTTGAAGAGTCCACTGGACTGCAAGGAGATCCAATCAGTCAATCCTAAAGGAAGTCAACCCTGACTGCTCTTTGGAAGGACACAGACTGTAACTGAAGCTCAAATACTTTGGCCACCTAATGACAAGAGAGGACTCCTTGGAGAAGACCCTGATTGTTGGGAAAGATTGAAGGCAAAAGGAGAAGATAAGATAATCTTTATTGTCACTTTACTGTGGGCTCAACGGCAAAACATCAAAAATGAAATTTAGTTGCCCACTCTCAAAAGTGTACACATACATAACACACATTTAAAACATACTATATACAACATATGTACAGACCTACATCCTTACATATAAGTAACATATAAATATTAATCACTGTCAATCTTGAATATATAACAGAGTTCACAAGGTTAATACTGTATGGAACAAAACTGTGGCTGAATCTGGATGTTCTGGATGTTCTGCTGTTCTGGATGTTCTACTTCGGATACCATGGAGCCCCCTCCTCCCAGAAGGTAACAAGGAAAACAGGTTGTGAAGAGGATGAGTCGTGTCCCAGATAATCTTACAGACCCTGTTCAAACAATGCTTCTGTGCTATGTCCTGGATGGGAGGGAGGGAACTGCCAATGATCTTTTCGGCCATCCTCACCACTTCTCTGCACCGCCTTCCGTCTGAAGCAGGGATGCTTCCAAACCAGACTGTGATGCAAAGGGGATGGCAGAGGAGTAGATAGTGTCATCAACACAATGAACATCATTTGGGGCAAATTCCAGGAGACAATGGAGGACAGGGGGAGCGGGGGGGCTGGAGTGCTATGGTCCATGGGGTTGCCAAGAGTTGGACACGACTTAGCGACTTGAAGAACAACAAGAAGTAGATAATGTGTAGGAATGACCTTGGGAGGCAGGAGGAAATCTTGCAGCCAGGGCAATGTCCTGGAAGAGGCAGCTCAGTTCATGACATCAGTCTTGCAAGGTAGCCCAGACAAGAAACACGACCAGATGATGTAATCCTATCTTATTGTAAGGCTGCTGTCAACTCTACAACGAACCTGGCGAATCCATCTTGATTGTTCTAGGTTGCCACAAGAAAGGGTGGGGGTGTGGAGTATTTTCGCTAGTCTAAACAATTCTGAGTCCTGTGGGAGCTAAGGTCAGTTAGCTTACAGCAGGGGTCTTCAAACGTGGCACTTTTAGGACTTGTGGACTTCAACTCTGGGAGTTGAAGTCCAAAAGTCATAAAAGGGCCACGTTTGAAGACCTCTGCCTTAGAGGGTTAGGCGTTTTATTGGAAAGCCCGCCACGTTTTTCTATTGGCGAGCGTAACTGATTGCATAGCACTGGGGTGGGAAATTTGACTTTGTAGTAGTGTAACTCCTTGGAGGGAATTTCAGACTTGGTTTCACTTTTGACCGTGCAGATATTTTGTAACCAATAAACATGTTCTTTGAGGAAGCCTCTAGCCTCGGAGTTCTGATTTAGTTAGTCTTAAGCATCGGAACCATGACAGCTACATTAACAGAATCTTGCAAGACTTCAACTATTTTCTGCCTCCTCTGTTTTTAGTCTCTGGAAGACTAAAAATGCTCCCAATGCTTTCCTACTAGCTGCAGACTGAGCTGCCAAAGAGCTATGGTGGCCCAGTGGTTAGAATGCAGTACTGCAGGTTAACTCTGCCCACTGACAGGAGTTCGATCCTGACCGGCTCAAGGTTAACTCAGCCTGCCATCCTTCCAAGGTCAGTAAAATGAGGACCCAGATTGTTGGGGGCGATATGCTGACTCTGTAAACCGCTTAGAGAGGGCTGTAAAGCACTGTGAAGTGGTATATAAGTCTAAGTGCTATTGCTATTGCTATTATCAGACCGTAGACCTTTTTCTGTTTCCCAGAGTCATTTCCACACACAGGTAGTCTTTGACTTATAACCCCACAATTTCCGTCACTAAGTGAGGCAGTTGTTAAGTGAGTTTTGCCCCATTTTATTACTTTTCTTTCCACAGTTGTTAAGTGAATCTGGCTTCCCCATTGACCTTGCTGGCCAGAAGGTTGCAAAAGGTGATCACATGACCTCGGGGGCACTGCAACTGTCATAAATACTAACCAGTTGCTGAGCATACAATCACATGACCGCAGGGATGCTGCAACGGACATAAGTATGAAAATTGATCATAAGTCACTTTTTCCAGTGTCATTGTAATTTTGAATGGTCACTAAGTGACCATTGGTTCAGGTATGTCGAGGACTACCTGAACAATCACAGGGAGGCTCCAGGAACTTTGCACTGATTGCAGGAACTTGGGAGGAAGACAAAGTAACCATAATAGTTTCTGAATATAAGAGCTTTCCCCGAGAGTTACTTGCAAATATCTGGCAGCGTTCACAGCCTGTTTTCCCAAGGGACAAGAAGCAAAAGTTGAATCCTCACAAGGAAGAAGCTTGCTGTTACAACAATGCCATTCGTGGGATGAACCTTTAGCCCATATGGCTAAAGCCACTAGACAAGAGAGTGGAAGTGATCATCCACATCCTTCAATCCTCCATGTATAAAAATGAAGAGTAAATTAAGTTTAAAGAGCTAGGCCAGGGATGTCCAATCTTGATAATTCTACATCTCATGGACTTAAACTCCCAGAATTATCCAGCCAGCTATGATGGCTGGGGAATTCTGGGATTTGAAGTCTACAGGTCTTAAAAGTTACCAAGCTTGGACACCCCTTAGCCAGGGTGGCTAGGGACTTCTAGAAGTTGAACTCCACAAGTCTTAAAAGTTGCCAGGGTTGGACGCCCCTGAGCTAAGCTATTTAAAGTTGAATCAAAGAGAACAAAGTAAAACAAAGCAATGTTCTAGAACAAAAACACAGGAAGCTCCAGAAATGGAAGAGTTATCATTATGGTAATCACCATAATGAAAGGATTCCAGGGGAAGATACATTTAGGCAGGGTTGTTGAGCATCGGATAAATGAAAGACGGTAATGGCTGAATTAAACTAGCACCAATAAAATGCTAAGCATCCTGGAACTGGGTGTTTTAAAGTACTTCCTTCAACTATTTAAGCCTAACTGGCCTTTGAGACGGCCACAAAAATATGGGTCACCGTGCTACTTGCAGGCCATTAAATTGGCAGGCATGGGAAAAACAAGCTTCTCCGTGGAGTTTGTGGCTACATAATTCTCTTTCAAAGATATAATTTCTACTTCCTCCGCAGACTGTTTTCAATTGGAATCTAAAGAACTGTTTTTGCATCTGTTTTGCAAAATCTGATCTTAAAAGGAGAATTTAAAGGTTGTTGTCATTTTATTTCAGATTCTGGAATGAAATCTGTTTCTGTGTGATTCTTATTGTAAAGGTTGCATTCTTTTAATCACGAAGTTTAAATTATGTCTCCTTTTGAAAAAGATGTTTCAGCCCTGAAATGTACCAGAAAAGTTATTAAAATACAGTATTGTTTCTTAGCTTTTCACCAAAAAATACTTTAATGATTCATTTAGCAATCAGTTTCAGTCAGAGTTAGAACTTGTTCTCCAAAGAAACAAAATAGGTTTTGAATAGTTTTAATGGTGACCTACAAAAACCTTGTGAGGGATGGTTTTCATTCATTCTTTCCCACAAAATCTTAAATTAATGTGAACTAATTTGCCCAAGGAAATAAATATTTCTCTAAACTCAGGTAGGATACATAATGCACAGTCCACTAAAGGAATAAAGTGGCTTCATTTTTAAAAATGTGGAAGGGCAAAGCAGAGACGAATAAACATATAAAAAGCATACTCACTTTAATGCTATCTAGGCTAAATAAACTATGACTATGGTTAATTTTGCCCATTGCCAATGCATGAAGAAAGTCACTATTAAAGAATTTTATAAGCAGCACTTACACATTCTTCTGAGCATATCTGGGTTTGGCAAAATAAGAATCAGTGAGCATTGCCACCTGATTCTCAGATTGAGAAGGTGACGGCTATTATTTTATTAAAACTCTTTTATTCCACTTTTTAACTCAGTGGGCTATAGAATATTAATCTAAAGGTGAACACTACAGTAATATTAGATGCAATTCATTGGTTGTCAATCATAAAGCCCTTTGAGACTTAGGATCTGGTTACTTATAAGACCAACTTCCTTCTCTTTCTGTCTGACTTATCTTATCTGAAAGGGTTTCTGCATTCTGAGCCCCCTCCGTGAATGCTGTCATTCACGGAGTAAGTAACACCAGCTGCCTGCAATTAGTGCAGGTTCGCATCCCACCAGGCTCAAGGTTGACTCAGCCTTCCATCCTTCTGAGGTAGGTAAAATGAGGACCCAGATTGTTGGGGGCAATTAAGCTGACTTTGTAATAATGCCGCTTGGGGTGTGTGTGAAAGCCCTAATAAGCAGGCATATACATAGAATGAAGGCTACTGCTAAGCTTGTAAGCCGCCCTGAGTCTTCGGAGAAGGGCGGGATATAAATGGAATTAAAATAAAATAAAAAAATCTTGAAGAAGAATGGAATGGAATGGAACAGAACGCAATAGAATAGAAGAACAGAGCTGGAAGGGACGTTGGAGGTCTTCTAGTCCAACACCCTGCTGAAACAGGAGACTTTATACTATTTCAGACAAGTGGTTGTCCAATCTTTTCTTAAAACCTCCAGTGATGAAGCATTACAACTTCTGAAGGCAAGCCATTCCACTGATTGATTAATGGTCTGTGGGATCGGCCTTGGGAGGAGGAAGAGCAACAATGGTGCAGTAAGAGACCTCTTAGCCCACAGAAGGAATGGAGATGTGGAAAGCATCTCAGACCCTTCTCTAGTTCCCTGGAAAGTGAAGGCAATGGAGCAGAGATGTGTTTTGAGACTTGCAAGATTGATGCCAGTCCTTCCAGACAAGAAATCAACATCCTAAGTAATGACATACCTTTATTATGAGGCTATAACAACATAATCTCTTGAGGTGCTTTCCACACACCTCATTTCTTCTGTGAGCTTAGGAGACAGGCTTTATCTTAAGCTGTGTGTACCCTATAAAACAATATCCTCCCAAAATGATGAAATGGTGTGTGCAAATGACCTTGGCAGACAAGGGGAGGAGCCACAGTTAGGGGAATGGTTGGATAAGATATGAGGTAGCTTAGCCCACAGAAGGAATGTGGGTGTACAAACAACCCAGAAGGGGCCCTTCCCATTTTCTTTAGGAGGAAAGGTACTTTCAGACTTGCAAGATTCCTGTTTACAATAAACTGGAATTAGTTCATCAGGGCGTGCTTCCTGTCTGGATCACATCACAAGGTATATGTGACCCATACATTAATGGTTCTTTCATAAAGCTATAAAAATATGGTTCTAAAGCAAGATAATCTGCTCCCTGATAGCTTATTCTGATTGCTCGGAATTGTCCTTCTGTAGTGCATGATATGCATTTTTGTCTTTTGCTGTTTCTATTACCTGTTTTCTGATCTAACCATAATATTTATTTAATTTATTTATTTAATTAAATTTTTATACCGCCCTTCTCCCGAAGGACTCAGGGCGGTGTAAGGTGCCTAGAGTTACACCCCTGATGGAGGGAGCTGGCTGGCTGGCTAGCTGATAGGTGAAAGGATAGATCTATAGCAAACAGCTGGATAAGCAAATGATTATCAAACACTCAGAAAGAAATCCACAGAGGGAGGGGGGAGAAGGAGGGGGAGAGAGAGAGAAAGAGAGAAGGAGAGGGAGCTAACTACAGTTGCAAGAAAAAGTATGTGAACCCTTTGGGATTATGTGGTTTTTTGCATGAATTGGCCATAAAATGCGCTCTAAGCGTCATGTAAGTCACAACAATAGAAAAACACAGTCTGCTTAAAATAATACTACACAAACATTAGCTGTTGTCATGTTTTAATTGAAGATAAGATAGAAACATTCACAGTGCAGGGTGGAAAGAGTATGTGAACCTTTGGACTTAATAACTGGTTGACCCTCCTTTGGCAGCAATAACCTCAACCAAACGTTTCCTGTAGTTGCAGATCAGACCTGCACAATGATCTGGAGTAATTTTGGACCACTCCTCTGCACAAAACTGTTTCAGTGTAGCAATATTCTTGGGATGTCTGGTGTGAATCGCTCTCTTAAGGTCATGCCACAGCATTCCAATCGGGTTGAGGTCAGGACTCTGACTGGGCCACTCCAGAAGGCGTATTCTGTTCTGTTGAAGCCATTGTTTTGTTGAATTACTTGTATGCTTTGGGTCATTGTCCTGTTGCATCACCCATCCTCTGCGGAGCTTCAGTTGGCAGACAGATGGTCGTACGTTTTCCTGCAAAATGTCCTGATAAACTCTGGAATTCATTTTCCCATCAATGACAACACTCCATCCAGGCCCTGAGGCAGCAAAGCAGCCCCAAACCATGATGCTCCCTCCGCCATGTTTTACAGTGGGCATGAGGTTTTGATGTTGGTGTGCTGTGCCTTTTTTCTCCACACATAGTGTTGTGTGTTTTTCCCAAACAACTGAATTTTGGTTTCATCTGTCCACAGTATATTTTGCCAGTAGTGCTGTGGAACATCCAGGTGCTCTTTTGCAAACTTCAAACGTGGACAGATGAAACCAAAATTGAGTTGTTTGGGAAAAACACACAACATTATGTGTGGAGAAAAAATGGCACAGCACACCAGCATCAAAACCTCATCCCCACTGTAAAACATGGCGGAGGGAGCATCATGGTTTGGGGCTGCTTTGCTGCCTCAGGGCCTGGACGGAGTGTTGTCATTGATGGGAAAATGAATTCCAGAGTTTATCAGGGCATTTTGCAGGAAAACGTACAACCATCTGTCCGCCAACTGAAGCTCCGCAGAGGATGGGTGATGCAACAGGACAATGACCCAAAGCATACAAGTAATTCAACAAAACAATGGCTTCAACAGAACAGAATACGCCTTCTGGAGTGGCCCAGTCAGAGTCCTGACCTCAACCCAATTGAAATGCTGTGGCATGACCTTAAGAGAGCGATTCACACCAGACATCCCAAGAATATTGCTACACTGAAACAGTTTTGTGCAGAGGAGTGGTCCAAAATTACTCCAGATCATTGTGCAGGTCTGATCTGCAACTACAGGAAACGTTTGGTTGAGGTTATTGCTGCCAAAGGAGGGTCAACCAGTTATTAAGTCCAAAGGTTCACATACTCTTTCCACCCTGCACTGTGAATGTTTCTATCTTATCTTCAATTAAAACATGACAACAGCTAATGTTTGTGTAGTATTATTTTAAGCAGACTGTGTTTTTCTATTGTTGTGACTTACATGACGTTTAGAGCGCATTTTATGGCCAATTCATGCAAAAAACCACATAATCCCAAAGGGTTCACATACTTTTTCTTGCAACTGTACTTCACAAATAGACAAATAATTTGGCAGAATACCTGAGAACCTAATGGGATGGATGGTTTTAAAAGGACACAGGTTGACTTAATATTTTGCCACACAGCATTTTTCATTTATCTGAGCTGATCTATGAATATGCCCAATTTCAACCAAATCTAGTAACATCGCCATAAATGCCAGCATGTAAAAGAAATGGTAGCAATTTAATAATAACAATAATAATGATAATGATGATGATGATGATGATGGAAGGGACCTTTGAGGTCATCTAGTCCAACCCCCTGCTCAGACAGGAAACCCTACACCATTTCAGACAAATAGCTGTCCAACTAAGAAGATGGCACGCCTGACTGAAGTAGAAGACAGAGGATAAAGAAGTCAGCCGAAAAATCCTGAGAAAATTAAGGAATCTCTGCAACTTTCCCAACCATCTTCCAATAATCAAGTCAATGGGGAAAGCCAGATTCACTTACTACGACTCACTTCATAATGGCAGTGACTTGCTTAACAACCACAGCAGAAAGGTCATAAAATGGAGCCCAACTCAGAGATGATCAAGGAACTCACTGCTATGAAAGCTGAATGAGCTGGATATAGATATGCTTAGTCCTAACAGAAGATGATTTGTCCACTTCTGGGACAGAAAGCAAGGTGTTTTCTGTCATGAACTTGGGGGACAGACCGTTCCGTTCTAGGAATGGGTTCAAGAAATGACAAGAGAGTTGAACCAACAACTCTGGTATTTTCCATCACAAGAATTATGCTACAAATGTCTTAGGGAATGGCCTTAAAGGATTACAAGAAAAGACCTCACTGCACTAAAGCAAGGATCAGACAAGTACAGTTTGAGCCTGTTCCAAGAAAGTAATTTGGCAAAATGCCTCAGAAAGGCCCCTCTCCAACTCTCATGAAGAGAAAGGGAGGGAGGAGGGAAGCCCATTCAGACTTGCAAGATTCCATCGCTAGAACTGTTCCAATAAAAGTAGTTCTAGACTTACATGGCATTGGTTTATTTAGTTACTAAATTTATATTCCACCCATCTCATTGCTACAGTGATTCTAGTTTGCAGAATGATACAAAACTTTAAAAGATAATGCAAAAGACTTAACATTGGAAAGATTAAATAGTAGGCTTCTTACTCTGGTTTACCTTATAGGGCTCACATATATACCATAAGCTAGAAGCATGTCTGAGTCACACTTGTGATATCCTTGAAGAATGGCAGATAAGTAACTTGCAATAAATTAGGAGACTTTATAATATTACAAATCTTTCCCAGGATCTGCTTGGGTGTTTTCTTTCTTCATTTTGTTTTCCATACTCTCTGGCCATAAGCTATTAATTACAAGAAATGACATATTCCATACTGTATATCAATAATTAATATAATGCAAATAACCCAATTAGGAATGGTGGGGGGTGGGTGGGTTTGTTAGCGTAATTTTAAATGCAGACTTTATTCAGCGTAAAATGGAGTCAATGGCATCCAACCCTTGCTGATACTAGTTTTGCTTGTGATTCTTACCTCTTTTTGGTCAAGTTGTAATGAGGATTTTATCAAGTCCCTCAATGCAGTGAGCTGCTTCTTTTCCTCATCTTGTGTCTGTTTTATCTAGAGCGAAAAGATCCACAACTTGTTACTCATGTACATTCCTTTATTATTTGGATCAACATCAATCTACTTAAGCGTCTGTCTTCGTGGCTGTGCATAATATTAGATTTTTATCCCGCCTTTATTAGTATATAAGTAACCCAAGGCAGCAAACTGCTAAGCTTGTAAGCCGCCCTGAGTCTTCGGAGAAGGGCGGGATATAAATGGAATTAAAATAAAAATAAAAAAATAAAAAACATACTTTAATACTATTTCCTCCCATTCCCCCCCCCCATAACAACACTTTGAGGAGAATTGGGCTGAGTGTGTGTGACTGGCCCAAGGACACCCAGCTGGCTGGGTGACACCAGAAGACTAGAACTCACAGTCTCCTGCTGAATAACTCAAAGTCGCTTAGAGTTTGTGGTACAATTAGTTCACATGGTGTAATAAGATGGAGGGTTTGTTTTCACTGTGAGTTGGGGGGTGGCAGCACGAAGGGAGGCTCAGCTAATCTCAATGTATACATGGTTGTACTTTGACAATAAAGGTTCATTCATTCATTCATTTATCAAGGGTCCCCAACCCCTGGTCCATGGACTGGTACCGGTCCGCAGGATGTCAGAAACCGGGCCACACAAACAATTGAAGCCCCATCTGAGGATGCAGGCAGCACATGAAAACATACCCCTCTTCATGGAACCGGTCCCTGGTGCCCAAAGGATTGGGGGCCCCCTCTGACCTAGATGTTTTTCCTGCTTAAAGTGGGACTGAAATTTGTAGATTCCTGTTGATTGGCCAGAGGTCACCCAGCTGGCTTTCATGCCTAAGGCAGGACTAAAATTCAAGAGTCTCCTGGTGACTGGCCAGAAGTCACCCAGCTGACTTTCATGACTAAGGCAGAACTGGAACTCATCATCTCCTAGTCCCTAGCCCAATGCCTTATACTTTAATTATCTATATGTATGTCTAGAAGGTCGGCAGTTTGGCGGGTCGAATCCCGAGTGCTGCGTAGCAGAGTGAGCGCCTGTTACTCGTCCCAGCTTCTGCCAACCTAGCAGTTTGAAAGCATGTAAAAAAATGCAAGTAGAAAAATAGGGACCACTACGGTGGGAAGGTAACAGCATTCCGTGCGCCTTTGGCGTCTAGTCATGCCGGCCACATGACCACGGAGACGTCCTCGGACAAGCGCTGGCTCTTCGGCTTTGAAACGGAGATGAGCACCGGACCTTAGAGTTGGAAATGACTAGCACGCAAGTGTGGGGGAACCTTTACCTTTATGTGTAGTGGAGATGAAATATTTGCTTTTTTCCTCTCTTCGTTATTTTTTTATTATCTGAAAACTATAATCTGCTCACTCCAGAAAGGAAGTATTGAGAATGCAGATTTTCTTTATTCTTTTTTTTACCAATATGTATATATTCAAAACAAGCTAAATAGAGGAAGTACATTCAGTCTCTTGTACAACAACCACAGTCACTTTCAAGAAATTACTGATCCCATGGTTTGACCACAAAGTCAGGCATTCCTCACGCTACAAAACACCATTTTACCACACAAATCCTTTTTACACTAACTGCCAGCACAGGAGACTCTCGGAACAGTGGGGCTGGTTGAGTATTAACCTAGGTACATAAGAGGTACGTTATAGAAATATAGTTGAATTTAAAAAAGAAAATTGCTGGAACAAATTCCCACATAATGTTGAAGTCGTTGTGATATCCACATGGGTGCAGGGCAATGGGTTTCAAAAAAGGTATAGGTTAGAGCAGTGTTTCTCGACCTTGGCAACTAAATGGCATGGGTCCAGATTATTTACGGGAGTACCTTTTGCCAGCGTTAACTTCCCATCGTCCTGTGTGCTCCCACAGAGAGGGCCTCCTCAGGGTGCCGTCGGTCAGGGAATATCGACTGGCAGCCCCCAGGGGGAGAGCATTCTCTGTGGGCGCGCCTGCCCTCTGGAATCAGCTCCCTGTTGAGCTCCGGATGGCTCCTGACCTTCGCTCTTTCCGCCGCGAAGACCTGGCTATTCGAAC
The DNA here is from genome assembly GCF_964194415.1 of Vipera berus. Taxonomy (NCBI): domain Eukaryota; kingdom Metazoa; phylum Chordata; class Lepidosauria; order Squamata; family Viperidae; genus Vipera; species Vipera berus. The sequence goes on from NC_138204.1 coordinate 206,520,009, forward strand.
TTGCCGGCCTGGACTGAGGGACTGGGATTTTTAGATTTAAAATTTTAAATTTTACATTTTAGAATGTGTTTTATTGTTTAGGGCTACTTGGTTTAATTTATTTTAATTTTTGTATATTATGTGTTGTATATAGTGTTTTAATTGCCCTGTACACCGCCCCGAGTCCTTCGGGAGAGGGGCGGTATATAAATCCAAATAATAAATAAATAAATAATAAGATGTGTGGACTTCAACTCCCAGAATTCCCCAGCCAGCATTAGCTGGCTAGGGAATTCTGGGAGTTGAAGTCCACATATCTTAAAGTTGCCAAGGTTAAGAAAGATTGGCTTAAATAGCTCCTCAAAAGTTCCTAAAATTATAATAAGGTTATTTATTTCTATAATGTACCATGACAGAGCCAATCTACCAGAGGGCTATTCAAATGTGTAGCCAGCCAAATACTTTTATTTTATTTCTCTGAGTCTTCTTTTGGTCATTCCAAAAGAATGCAAATGACCAGCTGTCTGCAAGGAATATAAATCCTTCCATTCTGCACCATCCAGTCAGAGCTGAAGAAGCTTCTGGGATGAGAAGCAAAACATTTTCAAAGAAAAACAAGAAAGTCCAGTTGCCTCCTGAAAAAGCACCTTTGGGACAACCATGACCTGGATGACTGAGAATCTCCATAGACGTTTCATTCTCAGCAATCTAAGCAAACTAGTCCAGTTAGTTTAAGAAGTCTGAAAGTTGGCAAGGCCAGCTAGTCCTTTCGTGAAAGTGAATCTCACCTCACTTTTTATTCTTGGATATGTGTACCCCGCCGTAGGTAATTATCAAAAAGGCCCTATCTTGTGAATGACTTACGTTATATAAATCAGCAGCTAGCTTTTCAATATACTGTTTGAGTTTATCAGCTGTCTTCAAGCCGTCTTGAAAGAAACTATAATGAAAATAAAATGTTATTTATCAGCAATATTGGAATTGGGTTTTAAATTTCACAGGTTCCCCTCCCCCAATATTTAGGTTTGCCCCATTCCTCACATCCCCATGTCAACAGGGGAACCAGAGATATGTACCAGTGGAACAGCTTACCCCCAGAAATCCTGGGTGCTCCATCACTGGAAATTTTTAAGAAGAGACTATCACCTGTCTGAGATGGTATAGGTTCTTTTGCTTGAGCAGGGCGCTGGACTAGAAGACCTCCATGGTCCCTTCCAGCTCTATTCTATTCTATTCTATTCTATTCTATTCTATTCTATTCTATTCTATTCTATTCTATTCTATTCTATTCTATTCTATTCTATTCTATTCCATTCTTATTCTGTAATTCTATTCTATTCTATTCTATTCTATTCTATTCTATTCTATTCTATTCTATTCTATTCCATTCTTATTCTGTAATTCTATTCAATTCTATTCCATTCTTATTCTGTAATTCTATTCTATTCTATTCTATTCCATTCTTATTCTGTAATTCTATTCTATTCTATTCTATTCTATTCTATTCTATTCTATTCTATTCTATTCTATTCTATTCTATTCTATTCTATTCTATTCTATTCTATTCCATTCCATTCCATTCCATTCCATTCCATTCCATTCCATTTCATTTCTGAGATGAATATACTCATTCTCTCTCTGGGGTTTCTAGATTCTTACAAAATTTCATTTTTAATATCGATTTTATTTTTTTTATGATTATGTGTGTGTTGGTTTTTTTATTCTGACTGTTATAAACTGCCCAGAGTCATTTTATATGAGATGGGTCCCCATATAAATTTGATTAAGGTAATCCTCGACTTATAACCATTCCTTTAGTGACGGTTCAAAGTTACAACGGCACTGGGAAAAGTGACTTATGACCCATTTTCCCACTTACGATGATTGCAGTATCCCCATGGTCACGTGATCAAAAATTAGGCACTTGGCAACTGGCATGTATTTATGACGGTTGCACTTGTCCCGAGCTCATGTGATCACCTTTGGTGACCTTCTGACAAGCAAAGTCAATGGGGAAGCCAGATTCACTTAATGACTGCATGATTCACTTAACAAGCACAGGCCAAGCAATAGTAAATTTCCTTCAATGTGAATTATATCTTACATTCAAAGCAGCTTTTTTCTTCTCTTTCCAGATTATAGCAAGTCACCTCCTGATTCGTTTTTCAAACCAGTTTGTGCGACAGTGAAAGGATAATCAAACCAAACATTCTATGCCGAAAACAATAGGAATGAAATATCTGTGACTTCATCTGAGGTTTTGAACAAAGGCCATTCAAATTTTGTTTTTCTTGAAATGGAGAAATTTCAATAAAAGCAGGTGATGTCATCCCCGGGGAGAAAAAAAAAACCTTCTAAATTTTAAATAACCCATTGCAGATGAATATCTGAAAAAGTATACTCACTTGCATTGTGCATGATAATACTTAATAAGATTCTGCAAAAGATCTACGCCCTTTTTTGTCTTGATTTCATTAACCTTAATGAGATACTGTGGAGAGAAAAAAATAAATAAAAGCTCAGTAGATAATTATACATTTGGGCTTAGCTGCATTGAAATGCAGGTTCTATTTGAAATCTATTTTAACAAATTTAGCAATTATCTCACAAGTTGTTTACAGCTAGCATCTAAAGGCACGCTGCTAACGTGTGATTAAAATTGTGTTCTATGTAGAAGAGCAAAACATAGCAAGGATATTTTATATTAAACCAATACTGTGATGTACAGTGCTTTCTAAGTTGTCTAATGCTATTGTTATGTCTTCTTTCCTAATACAATTAGCATCCTTTTTAAACATCATTTAGCTTGGTCTAAATTTGCATTAAGTGCAAATTAAGTAAGCCTGTTCTACAGTACGCCACTGCACTAAATACATTTAGATGCATGAAAAGCTGCAAACCTCAGGTTTGTACGTTCCTCAATATGCTACAACTCCATACGCAAAGTCCAAGTTCATCATAAATGCTGCTTACGAATTATGCTAGCATCACATTCATTTTTAACGTTTTGATTATCTGTAAACCACCTAGAATCGCTTTGGATTGTGGCAGAGATAACTGACACAAATAACCATGGAGCCTTGGTGGCACAGTGGTTAAAAAGCAGTATTGCAGGCTAACTCTGCCTATAGACAGGAGTTTGATCCTGACTAGCTCAAGGTTGACTCAGCCTTCCGTCTTTCTGAAGTCAGTAAAATATGGATCCAGACTGTTGGGGGAAATATGCTGACTCTGTAAACCGCTTAGAGATGTCTGTATGAAATGTCTGTAGGCAATCAACCAAGTTTATACAGCACCAAGAACACAGGTTTCAAGTTGTGTTATACATTGTGGCCAGGATAAATAGGTTTATAGAATGTTTAATCATGAGGTGTCCTTGGCGCCCTCTGAGCTTGCTTGTTTTCTTGCAGACGTTTCATTACCCAATGCTAGCACTGATCATATTACCTAGTTTGGGTAATGAAACGTCTGCAAGAAAACAAGCAAGCTCAGAGGGCACCAAGGACCCCTCATGTCAACTCTGACCTACAAATGTTCTCCTTTATTAATGTTTAATCATTTAAATTTTAAAACGTGACCTACTTCACACATCTGGAGTTGAAACAGCCTTCTCTCTTTCTCCATTTCTTCTGCTATCTCAGCTCCAGTAATCTCTGTTCGTATCATCCCATGTTGTTTGGCGTGTTCCCTTTTTTCCTTTTCAATTTTCGTGCTGTCAAATTGTAAAACAGACCCACCAAAAAGCATTTAGGAAACCTGTCAAATGTTGTCAATCCCAAGAAACCACCCACTGAGTATCTAGGATATAGAAACAACGACATTTCTCATGTTTTCCATTTTATCAGACTTTGTCAAACAATAAATCCAAAACTAAAATAGCTCTCCACCTTAAAAGCTATCTGTTAAGTGCTAAAAACCAAGAGGAGGACTCTATTTTAGAAATCCAACATGAGCATGTCAAGAACGATTCGAGTTATATACCACCTTGGCATTGGAGGTTTTTCCAACTTACGCTTCATTTTAAGGAAATTAACTTTGGAAGCAATCCTGTTCCAAAAAAGAACTGCAATATGTTTTGAATCCTTATTTACTTATTACTTTTAAAAACTGCAACGTGATTCAGGTCTGGGGTTCCCCCAGCCGTGGGCAACAAACAGTAGGATGCACTGCTACAAATTCCTAAGTGGGGCTGAGTTATACATTTATTTTTGACACGATGAACCATGAAGTGATAGACATGTGAAATGAGTTCAAGTACAGGTAGTCCTCAACTTACAACCGTTTATTTAGCGACCGTTGAAAATTACGACATCCCTGGAAAAAGTGACTCGTGACCATTTTTCACACTGACGACCGCGGCAGCTTCCCCAGGGTCATGTGATCAAAATTCAGATGCTTGGCAACTGACCCCTATTTATGATGGTTGCAATGTCCCGGGATCATGTGATCCGCTTTCTGAGAAGCAAAGTCAATGGGTAAACCAGATTCATTAACAACTGTGTTACTAACTTAACAATTGAAATCCTTTACTCAAGCGTTGCTTCAGCAGGGTCCGCAAGATTGTCTGGGACACTATGCATCCTCTTCACGACCTGTTTTCCCTGTTACCTTCTAGGAGGAGGGGGCTCTGTTTTATTTTATTTTATTTTATTTTATTATTTTATTTTATTTTATTATTTTATTTTATTTTATTTTATTTATTTTATTTTATTTTATTTTATTTTATTTTATTTTATTTATTTTATTATTTTATTTTATATATTCAATTTTATTTTCCCATTTCTTCCACAAACGTCAACAAATATATCGCCATACATAAATACACATAGGTTTGGGTGCTGCTCGTCCATTTCCCGTTTCACTGTATCCACCCTCCTTCTCTCTCTTCCTTCTTCTCTACTTTCTTTCTCCCTTTCTCCTTTTTTTCCTACTTCCCTCTTCTTCCTCTCCTCTCCTCTTTCCCTCACCACTCCCCTCCCGTTTCTCCCCACTTCTCCTCCTCTTTCCCTCCAACCTTCCTACTTCCTCCTACAGGAGGGGGGCTCTGTGGTATCCGAAGCAGAGCATCCAGATTCAGTCACAGTATTGTTCCATATTGTATTAACCTTGTGAACTCTCAAGCTTCCTCCTTCTATTATGTATTCAAAATGGAGTGTGTGTATATATGTATATGTGGGTGTATGTATAGGTGGAGATATAGATATAAGGGATGCGGTGGCTCAGTGGGTTAGGACGCTGAGCTTGTCGATCAGAAGGTTGGCAGTTTGGCGGGTTGAATCCCGAGTGCCGCGTAACAGAGTGAGCGCCTGTTACTCGTCCCAGCTTCTGCCAACCTAGCAGTTCGAAAGCACGTAAAAAATGCAAGTAGAAAAATAGGGACCACTACGGTGGGAAGGTAACAGCGTTCCGTGCACCTTCGGCGTCTAGTCATGCCGGCCACATGAACACGGAGACGTCCTCGGACAAGCGCTGGCTCTTCGGCTTTGAAACGGAGATGAGCACTGGCCCCTAGAGTTGGAAACGACTAGCACGCATGTGCGGGGGAACCTTTACCTTTATATAAATATAAATATAAATATAAATATAAATATAAATATATATATATATATATAGAGAGAGAGAGAGCGGATAGCTAGAGTGAAATAGATGGTAGCTAGAGATAAATAGATAGATAGATAGATGATAGCTATGAGATAAATAGATAGCTAGAGATGATAGATAGATAGATAGATAGATAGATAGATAGATAATGATAGATAGATAATGATGTAGATAGATAGATAGATAGATAGATAGATAGATAGATAGATAGATAGATATAGATAGATAGACAGACAGACAGACAGAAAAACAGACAGACAGATATGTATATACAGTGGTGGCCAAATTTGTGGAAACCTTTTGGGAAAAGTGTATTTTTGAGGTTTGAAGGCTAATAACATCACTTTTTTGGCGTAGTACCATAAAATTATATATCAATGGAAAGATCATTTAATCAGGAATGTAATGCAACAACACTTGTTCAATTATCTGCACTGTATTCTCTGAAAAGGTATAGCCAAATACTCAGAAAAAGAAAGCACAACTTGCTTCGGTTGATATCAGGTAGCTTTCCTTCATCTGATTGTAGCCAATGTGCATGAGTGTTTAGAGAGCCAATCAGGTGTCATCTTGTTTTGGCAATGAGCCAATCAGAGCACAGTAGGGTTCAGGTATTGATGTCGTGTATTGAAGCTGAGAGGAGGACATTTGTCAGTGTGTTGTGTGATCGCTATCAAGTGGGTTGGTTTTTTTTGTGTGTGTGTTCTTTCATTTAGTGAGCTTGTAAAACGTAATAAAATTAAAGTAATGGTGCAAAGAGTTGACTGGTTGCCCAGAAAGCGATGTAAATTAGTATTATTAAGTGAACAAGGCTACAGTTATAAAGAAATTAGAAGAAAAAATTGTGGAAACTTAACCAAAGCTGGCATTTCTACTGTACACTTTTCCCAAAAGGTTTCCAAATTTTGGGCCACTACTGTAGCATATGTATATGTGTGTTATGTATGTGTATGGGTAGATATATGCTTTCTTTTGAGAATAGGCAACAGATTTCATTTTTAATGTGTTCAATGTAAAAAAAAATAACAATAAAGGTTATCTTATCTTAACAACTGTGGCAAAACTCATTAAATGTCTCACTTAGCAACATAAATTTCGGGCTCAATTGTGGTTGTAAGTTGAGGACTACCTGTATAGAAAGACAGGAGGTTATTTTATTTTATTTTTCACATTTCCGTCCTGCCCATCCCGCTCAAAGAGGGACTCTGGGCCGTGTACAATAAACGTCTTGACTTTAAGCACAACTGGTTGTTCAGCAAAGTTAACCATACTTACAATTTGGTCTCATAATCCTTCCAGGCTTTATCAAAAGGTTTTTTGAGATCCTTAGGGAAGAGAAAAGTAACTTGAAATAAGTTTATGGCAGTGCTATCTTTATATGTGTACACTTAAGGTATCGTTCCACGCTTATACAATGACTTAAAAGCTTTAAGTATTTCCCCCCCACCCCGAATCTTAACAGCTCGTATATCTCAAGTTTATTTTTTTTTTAAAAAAGGATTGATGGGAAAGATAAGTATGCAGTTGTAAGCAGAGGTTGTCAGTTGTTCATGCAAACGTGATACTATCCCCACTACATTGATAGGTAAAGGTAAAGGTTCCCCTGCACATGCGTGCTAGTCGTTTCCGACTCTAGGGGCTGGTGCTCATCTCCGTTTCAAAGTCGAAGAGCCAGCGTTTGTCCGAGGACGTCTCCGTGGTCATGTGGCCGGCATGACTAGATGCCAAAGGCTCACGGAACGCTGTTACCTTCCCACAGTAGTGGTCCCTATTTTTCTACTTGCATTTTTACGTGCTTTCGAACTGCTAGGTTGGCAGAAGCTGGGACGAGTAACAGGCGCTCACTCTGCTACAAGGCACTCAGGATTCGACCTACCAAACTGCCGACCTTCTGATCGACAAGCTCAGCGTCCTAACCCACTGAGCCACCGCGTCCCTGTTACATTGATAGGTAACAGCAAAACCAGAGAAGCCACCACCCTATTATTAAAGCCCATATTAAATGTCAAGGCTTACCCCTTTAATTCCTTTCAAATCTCCTTTCAACAGGGAATCCAAGGTGAAGATAACATTATGGCTCAACCCTTGCAGCTAGGAAGAAAAAGCAATATTATTCAGTATTTTAAAAACAGTGAATTTAAAATGGACTACTAGTGGCCCTCAACTCACAACCATTCATTTAGTGACTGTTCAAAGTCAAAACAGCACTGAAAAAAATTGACTAGTGACCATTTTTCAGACTTACGACTCTTGCAGCATCCCCATGGTCACGTGATCAAAATTCAGACACTTGGCAACCGACTCTTATTTATGACGGTTGCAGTGTCCTGAGTGATCCCCTTTTGTGACATTCTGACAATCAAAGTCGATGGGGAGGCTAGATTTACTTAACAACCTTGTTACTAACGTTAACAACTGCAGCGATTCATTTAACCACAAGAAAGGTCGTTAAATAGGCCAAAACCTACCGAACAACTGTCTTCCTTAGCACCAGAAATTTTGAGCTCAATTACGGTCGTCAGTACCGAGTACCGAATCAACCTCATTTTTTTGTCTCGTTTCTAGGAGGCATTTGCACTCCAGAGCCGAAATTTAACTTATTCGTGCATATTGGCAGTAGACCAAACTTTGCACAGCACAGGTTTTATCCTAGTTAACAAAGCTAACACCAAGAAAAAAAGGATTTCAAGGAGGTGTTTTTAGATAAAAGAGTAAACCGTTTCAAGCACTGCGGAACAATATTCAGCCAACACAGTTTAACCACCGCTGAAGATCATCCATGGGCTTTCCAAAGATTTTACTTCTTTAAAGCAGCTGGGAGCCTTTTGAACTTCACAGCTTTTTTTTTTTTTGGAAGGGGGAAGAAGTTCTCCGTTTCGTTTTTCATTTAGTTTTCAAAACTAAAACAGAACTGGGGAGGCTACCTTGAAGAACAGGCAAACTGTTCTTCTGTTGAGAAACTTATTTATTTATTTAAGAGGGTTTATACGGCCGCCCACTCACTCTCCGTGACTCTGGGGGCTTGCAAAAATAAAAACCCAATAGGCAAACAGTAAGAACAATAATCCCCACCCCTGGCAACAACCATCAATCAGATAAGCCATTTGATGAGGCTTCGTCGAGTGGGCTCCTGAGGCTTTTTTTTACTTTTATAAAGAAAGGAAAAAAGTAAAGTAATTTGAATGTTAAGATTTGAGTCAAATTGTGAAGCCTTTTCAAGGCGCTAGGGCAAGCCAATGCATTTGGAGATACAAGGGGAAAAAACCAGGACCAGTAGGGTCCCATAAAAAAGGAAAGAAAAACTTGTAGGATTTACGAATGAAGGCAAAGTCAGTGGGCAAGCTTGTAGGATTTAGTTCAGCGTTTTTTCCACTTGGGTAACTTGGAGATGTGTGAACTTCAACTCCCAGAATTCCCCAGCCAGCATGCTGAGAGTTGAGGTCTGTAAATCTTCAAGTTTCCCAGGGCCGGAAAAACACTGGGGTAAGAAGTTTACATGTATGAAATCTGATCCCTGAAAATCAGCTTCAAATGTTTCTGCACCTCTCAACCATGTGCAGATTTGTCGTTCGTTTTATTAAAAACTATTAATCCAAAAGATCACAAGATGTTGAAGCCAATGCATGATGAGCAAAACCAAAAAGCTCATACAATCCTTGGTTGTATAAACCGAGGCATGGAATCAAAATCGTGTGAAGTACGGTATTAGAGCTGCTTTATAAAACCTTACTAACCCCACACCGGAATACTACAATCCAGTTTTGGTTACCACATTAGAAAAAATAAGTTGAGGCTTTGGAAAAAGTACAAAGAAGAGCAACTAAGATGATTAAAGGCCTGGAGACTAAAACATAGGAAGAACGGTTGCAGGATTTGGGTATGGCTATGTTGTGTAGTGAGTTCTTTACTGGCAATAAGCGAGACGAGAGGTTGCAAACAGGAACATTGCTTTATTGAGGCAAACAGGAACAGAACTGAAACAGAGGCTTCTGCGCAGCTACTTATATGGTTGGCCACTAGGCGGCGGCCAATAGGTTTAAAGGAACCCATTCCCACCCCAAATCATCCAATGATCTTCTTGGAGACAACAAGTCTGGCTTAGTCAGTAACCGTAACACAGACATACCAATTGAGCAACCTTAAGCAGCATTCAAACAGACACGTGAAATAGTTCAAGTAAAATCCCAATACATTACAGGCTAGTCTAGAGAAAAGAAGGACTAGGGGTGACATGGTAGCAATATCCCAGGATTTGAGGGGCTTCCACAAAGAAGGGAGTCAACTTATTTTCCAAAGCACCAGAAGGCAAGATAAGAAACAGTGGATGAAAAGTAATCAAGGAGAGAAGCATCCTAGAACAGGGGTGTCAAACTGCTGGCCCGCGGGCCGGAGCGTCACGGAGAAACCGCGCCCATCCCATTTTCGGCAATGGGAAAAAGTTCCGATACGTTGCGTGACGTCATGAGTTTGACATGCCTGTCCTAGAATTAAGGAGAAACTTCCTAACAGTGAGAACAATTAACCAGGGGACTGGCTCGCCTTCAGAGGTTGTGGGTGCTTCATCATTGGAGGTTTTTAAGAAGAGACTGGACAGCCACTTGTCTGGAATGTATAGAGTATCCTGCTTGTGAAGGGGGTTGGACTAGAAGACCTCCAAGGTCCCTTCCAGCTCTATTTGGAATCAAACCATAACTTTGTTTGTCAGAAGCTGACTGTGAAAGTCGCAAAGGGCAATCACAGGACCCCAGGACACTGTAACTCTTGTAAACACCTACCAGTTGCCAAGCGCCCAAATTTTGATCACATGACCCTGAGGATGCTGTGACGGTCACTGGCAACTTACTTTTTTCTGCGCATTTGTACCTTTGAACATTCACTAAACAAATAGTTGAGGACTACCTGTATTGCTCTGGAGTACCAGAGAGGAACCAATGGAAGAGCAGAAACGTTGATACTAAATATGGCCGCTCAAGATTTATACATTCATATTACATGAACTCAAAGCTGCTATGTACTGACTAGCAAAGGTTCATGCAAGATGCTGTCATTTTGACGTGAAGAGCCCTGAGGAAGTATTCTTTATCTGATAGCCATGGATGTCCCAGGCTCCTGCTGCTTTCTTCAAAACAGCAAAAGCCTACCTCTTCTGGATGTATGTGCAACATCAAAACACTCATAAAAAATGGGTGTCACCCCTCCCAGGTAAACCAGACAGGAAACACAACTAAATGAAATTAATTCTACTTTACCGTAAGGCTACGTTAAAAGAATCTTGCAAGTCTGAAAGGTACAAGCTTCCTGCTGCCGTCTTTAATTGCATGACACATTAGGAAAGGACTTTCCTTGATTTCAAACTCTGAGTGTTAAGCTACTCTGGGCTCCTGCCTGCCTTATCTGATTGTTTCCTAGGCAATATCTCTTCCCCTTGTCATCCAGATATTCCATTAGGAATGAGTGGCGCTTGCGTTACAGGGTGCAATGCTGCTTTTGCCAGATTGACCCTCTTTGGAAGTTGTTGCTGATGGATTTGACAGAATAACTGAGGTTATTTTCCAAAAACAACTTTGGAGAGACTCAACAATAGCTTCAACTAGGAAGCTGTGACATCCTAGACCAGGGGTAGGCAACCTTGGCTCTTTTATGACTTGTGGACTTCAACTCCCAGAATTCCTGAGCCAGCATGGCTCAGCTTGGAAACCTCTCCTTTTCCCCTCAGCATGGCTGGCTCAGGAATTCTGGGAGTTGAAGTCCATGAGTCATAAAAGAGCCAACATTCCCTACCCCTGTCTTAGACTAAGCCAAATTCAAAACTGCTAGAGCCTTCCTGGAAGCTTTTCATTCAGAAAAAACAGCAATCTACAGACCCATAGAGATAAACTACATTTACCCAGCATTTGAAAGAGGCAATAAGAAAGCTGAAGAAAGAACTAAAAAGATCAGAACACATCTTTTTCTGTAACCAATACCTAGATATGCAGGGATTAACATCAGACAACCAGTCAAGGAGAAAACAACCCTAATCAAGCAACTAACAAAAAAAAGGCATACCCCCCACCAACATTTGTAGACCAAGCTACTGTATATTAACAGGTAGCAAACCCCACACTCAATAGCACTGATGATGTTACCCTGGTGAGTAATGAAGTATCTGCAAGGTCAGAGAGCACCAAGGACCCCACAGAAGCAACTGCTTAGAATTTCCCTTGCATCAGGCTCTCCAAACTTGGCCCACTTTCAGATTTGTGGACTTCAACTCCCAGAATTCTTCATGCTGGCTGGGGAATTCTGGGAGCTGAAGTCCACAAGTCTTAAAGCTGCCATGTTTGGTGACCCCCACTTTATACCAATGGAACAAATGCAAATGTAGCATTTAGAATATAACAAATACTACATATTTGCTTCACATGGTATTAGAGAAGGAAGGAGAGCCAGTTTGGTGTAGTGGTTACAGAAATTAGGCTATAAGTACCAGTCCCACCTGAAACACAAAGTCAACTGGGTGAATTTGGGCCACTTATTCTTTCTAAGCCCTAGGAAGAAAGGGGGACACCACTTCCTAAAAATATTGGTATGAAAACTGCAATAAACTTGTCCAGGAAATCTCCAATGTCTACTTTGACCTGAAGGAACACCCAAAATTAAATACAATTCATTTACAGGAACAGGATTTCCACTGTATGCTTCCATACTGAATCTTAGTCACCTCTTAAAATTACTTCCCATTTTGTGGCAGCCACAGGTCGCCAGCACATCCAACACACTAACTTTCCAAACTAGAATTACAAGGGAGAATTAAAGAAGAGAACGTGAAAGAAGGGAAGAGAAAGAGAAGGAGGGCAAATTATGATCACATGTTGGATGAGATATTACATTCATTCTATTGTTTGTATGGTGCAGTGGTTAGAATATAGCAGACGTGTCAAACTCGTGACGTCATGCAATGTATCGGAGCCTTTTTTTGCCTTTGCCGGCAATGGAGTGGACGCGGCTTCCAGATGATGTGTCCGGCCCATGGGCCGGCAGTTTGATACCCCTGGAATACAGTATTGCAAGATGAGTCTGCCCACAGCCTGGAGTTCGATCCTGACCTACTCAAGGTTGACTCAACCTTCCATCCTTCCGAGGTGGGTAAAATGAGGACCCAGATCGTTAGGGATAATATTCTGACTCTGTAAACCGCTTAGACAGGGTTGTAAAGCATTGTGAAGTGGTATATAAGTCTAAGTGTTATTGTTATTCCTATTGTATCCCTCAAAATAAGCTTAATTGAACGGCATGTATTTGTACCTTGAAGTAATAATTCCTATACATTTAGACAATAAATACAATATTTTATAGCTTTACAGTTTTGTGTTCTGAGGAATGGAAAAGTTATTATTTTAATACTGAACAGATTTATTAAATGTACTGAACAGGAGGAGATTGAAGGAGAGAAAAAATACACATTCACTTAAAATTATTTCAACAGCATTTCAACCGTTTCTCCAGAAATATCCAGTACAAAAAGCAGACAAGAAAATTAGTTTTAAAATCCAGATTTAGGGCAAATGCTATTACAAATGATTGTGTAGACTGAATAGCTTCAGTCATTCACACAGCTGGACCAAGTGCTTAAAAACATTGCGTTAGTACTCAATAAATGTAACATGGGAAGTCGGGGGGGGGGGGAGGGGGGGAGGGGGGAGAGGAAGGGGGGGAGGGGGGATTTTTTAAGGGAAAAATTGTATGTTAAAACTTTTTAATAAAAAAAAAAACATTTTTTCCATAGCTGCATAGAGCTGGATTTACACTACAATGCTCCCTCCAGAAATGTAAAGGGTTCAGTTGTTTATTACAATCAATACTTATGTAACAATATAACCTACATTTTATATAACTTATATAACAGTCCTTATATAATAATAATTGTAAATATATTGAAGGACAAAAGGATTAGAAGCATCTTACCAGATTTTTAAGCAGTGTTGACAATTCCTTAGTCAGCATGGAAAATTTTACAAAAGCAGTGCCCAGGTCTGGGTTATCTCTACTTAAGAAATTACTTCCAAATTTATCTAGCACTTGTGCATAGCTTTCTTCATTTTGGACGTGTTCTAAAAGAGAAAAATGTTTAGTTAATTCCACTTTGCGAGAAGACAAAATAACAGCAGAAAGAAGTAAAATAAATATTTTTTTTCTAGAAGAACAATGCTAAAATTGGTCATTTCTTCATTTCAAAGATATTTATTTTATTATTTTTTATTTATTGAACTTATATACCGCCCTTCTCCCATGGGACTCAGGGCGGTTCACAAGGTAATTAAAATAACGCTACAAATACAAAAAGTTAATAACAATTAAAATAATTAAATTATCCTTGAGTAAAATATAAAACGCCTATAGCTCCAATTAAAACCCAATTACAATAAGTTAAAATTAAAATTCTCAGTCCTGGCCGGAAAGCTCAAAGAGCCAGGTCTTCAGGTCCCGGCGGAACAAATGAAGATCAGGGGCAGTCCTGAGCTCTACGGGTAACTGGTTCCAAAGGGCAGGCGCACCCACAGAGAAGGCCCTCCCCCTGGGTGTTACCTGCCGGCAGTCTTTTGCCGGCAGCACCCTGAGTAGGCCCTCCCTGTGGGAGCGCACAGGACGAAGGGAACTTGATGCCGGCAGCAGGTGTTCCCTTAGATATCCCGGACCCACACCATTTAGGGCTTTATAGGTCATCACCAGCACCTTGAATCTCACCCGGAGGGCAACCGGAAGCCAATGCAGCTCGCGGAGCAGAGGTGTTACATGGGAGTATCGGGAAGCCCCCATCACAACTCGCGCGGCTGCATTCTGCACCAGCTGAAGCCTCCGAGTGGTCCAGGAAATTAAAGCTATGTTATTTCATTTAGTTATTTTCAGTTGGACGGCATCAGCAAGTATTAACAAGAGACTCTAACTATTAACAAGAGCCCTCTCTCAACAGAGGGGGAGGGATGTGACATCATCAATCTCCAGTCTACAACCACAGTCCTTTCAGCAATTCCAAGAAGGCTCCACACCCATTTGCACCACTCAGGTGACCTTGAAGACACAGATAAGTCTCCAGGGACTTCAAAAACTCTCTAAAACAGGGGTGTCAAACTCAATTTCATTGAGGGCCGCAAGAGCATTGCAGTTGCCCTTAGGGGGCCGGGTGGGTGTGGCCTGGGTGGGTGTGGCCTACTGGGTGGGCGTGGCTAGAGTGCGTATGGCCTACTGGGTGGGCATGGCCAGCTCTACATTGTTCACATCAAGGGTGCCTATGGGGGCCCGGGCAGGAGTGGGACAGATCTGAGGGTCTCTGGCAGGAGGAGGGTCTCTGGGCCAGGGCCAAGGCAGTGGGGGCCATTCCCTCACTGTTTCCAGGATGGCTTCGCGGGCCGCATGAAACCACTTAGCGGGCCGGATCTGGCCCCCGGGCCTTGTGTTTGACATGTCTGCTCTAAAAGAATGCAAATGACCAGCTGACTGCAAGGAACATAAATCCTTCCATTCATCCAGTCAGAGCTGAAGAAGTTTCTTGAATGGGAAGTGAAGTTTCCTCAACGTCTTCCAACAAAGATGCCTTCATCGAATCCTAAAGATTTGCTATTTGGATCATGTTAATAACGAAGAAATGCTCCAAAAGAGTTTCTCCTGCAAATTACATAACCTAGTCGCACGCAGCTGGCTTCAACTTGCAAGTTATATACTCCATATGGAGATGGCAATGAAATGGATTCTTCCCCAATGTGAAATGACCAAGAGGATGCCCTTGAAATACATGGCAAAGAACGTTTGTAGAGGTCTTAAAGACCTTAAACATCACATGAGCAGATACCGAAGTATTAACCCTAAACCAAAGATACATGGTTTGGGAGGCCCTAATGCTAATAATGCTAATTGCAGGACCAATATTGGACTTTTAGGGAGAAATAATCCTAACAATGTTTTGCTCTCTTACAAAGAGTTGAAGTTGAGACTATAAAAAAAGAATTTGAAGAATGACCTGGAAATAAAAATTCAGCAGCAACATCACATCATCATTCCAGGAACGTCTTGTGGTAGTACATAAAGGTAGTCCTCAACTTCTAACGGTTCATTTAGTGACCACTGGAAGTTACAACGCCACTGGAAAAAAGGGACTTATGACTGCTTTTCACACTTACGGCCGTTGCAAAAATCCCCATCGTCATGTCATGAAAATTTGAACTGATTCATATTTATGATGGTTGCAGTGTCCTGGGGTCATGTGATCCCCCTTTTATGACCTTCTGACAAGCAAAGTCAATGGGGAAACCAGATTCACTTAACAACCGTGTTACTAAGTTAACAACTGCAGTGATTCACTTAACAACAGTGGTAAGAAAAGTCAGAAAATAGGGCAAAACTCACTTAACAAATGTCTGGCTTAGCAACAGAAATTTTGGGCTCCGTGGTGGTCATAAGTCAAGGACTACCTGTGCCTGAATATGCATACACTAAAGACCGCTCCCTGGTTCAATTGTCAGGACATGCTTTAATAGCATATCAATTAAAGAATCACCATGCTTTAATAGCATGTTAATTAAAGAGAGAAAGAAAAACAGCAATGTCCAACAAAAGAATTAGTGATGAAACTTGGAAAAACAAGCAAAAAGAAAAGAATGTTTCCTAGAACAAAGCAGAAGTTTTCCTCACTGAATCAGAAACAAATTATTCACTTAAGAGTTTTGATCTCCTTGACTGTGGTTGAGTAACAAAGGACATGGCATAAATAAAGGCTATGAATCACAGCAAACAAACTAAAGGTTAATTAAAACTCTTCTGTTCTGTGACTGTCCAACAAAAGCTGCACTCGACAAGATGCTTAATATAGTTAATATAAGTATGGAATATATTAATAATGCTAAATAAGTGCATCACGGCGATAAGATGCTGGGGGGGGGGGAAAGGGACCCAAACAAGAAATATTTTATTGCCCCAACTGTAGAAATTCCTATGGCAATATATTTTGTCATAGAAAGATATAATATCCAATCTGCTTAAAAAAGGACCAAGAAAGGCTGCACAGAATATAAATTCTTACATTTCAGAAACTGCAGAAAGAATTCAAAGACAAAATTTAATCAATCTCACAATTCGATATTAAGCCTGAATTACAAATTAATTGTCTGTCTGTTTATTTAACCAACATACATGCTGCCCATTTGCCAGAAAATAACTGTGAAAGGCAAGTATACAAGTAGTCCTTGACTTACGACTGGCTGCTTAGTTACAGTTAGAAATTACAACAGACCTTCCAAAAGTCACTTACAATGTAATAACAAAGTTACAATTGCTACACCTACCCCTGTGGTCACACTTTGGGGCAACTGGTCCACTTGTATGACCATTTGCAGTCTCCTGAAGTCACAAGACTGTGATTTTGGATGTTTTTCATGGGTTTCTAGCATTTTAATTTCCATTTCCAGTAAAAAAAAAACCATTGGGTAAAATGCTGCAACCACCTCCAAAAATGCTGAACAATCAAATTCTGTCACGTGATACCTCAATTTTGGACTACAATGACTAACAACTGCAGTCATGGTTGTTAAGTCAAGGATTACCTGTATTGTGGGAAAAAAGATGTTCTTCTTCTTATACATTTTTGGAGTGGGCTAACAAGATGCATAACCAAAATCCGGTAACAACTATCTGCCTTAGGTAAGCTGCTGTTTCATCTTGCCATGAAGTGGTTTTAGGAACAGGCATTACAAAATTTTGCCTTAAACAAATAAGACCAGTTGCACTAAACAAATTAAACAAATGAGAGCTAACTTTGTCTAGTGGTTAAGGCATCAAGCTAAAAAGTGGGAGACTATGAGTTATAGTCCCACCTTAGCTATGAAAGCCAGCTGGATGACTTTGGGCCAATCACCAGAAGAGAATAAGTTCTAGTCTCGCCTTAGGCATGAAAGCCAGCTGGGTGACTTTGAGCCAATCACCAGGAGACTGTGAGTTCTAGTCCCGCCTTAGACGTGAAAGTCATATGGGTGACTTTGGGCCAATCACCAGAAGAGGGTAACTCCCCAGTCCCGCTTTAGGCATGAAAGCTATCTGGATGACTTTGGGCCAATCACGGTGAGATGTTGAGTTCTAGTCCCAAGTTAGCCATGAAAGTCAGCTGGGTTGCCTTGAGCCAGCCTACCTCACAGGATTGTGGCTGTGGATAAAATACGAGACGGAAGATGTGTTCAATATATTCACTACATCGAATTATTTGTAAAAAAAATTAAGACGGGATACAAATAAATAAATAGAAGGGGAACTGGCAGTTTTATTATCTTTATATGTTTCTTTGATGCTTTCCTCTTACAAATTTACATGCTTACTCTTTGGAAACTCAACAAAGTCCTAAATCTCTCTTGGTGCCTGCCGCTTCTTCTACCTCATCTGGCTTTAATTTGGGCTTTTGGCTTTTTAAAGCTGCCATGATGCAAAGCAATATAACAGCTTTCAACAACATATTTATTTCTAGGAATATAACTTACTTTTTCATTAAAGGTTCTGAACAGAAACATAACACAAGGGAATGGCAGAAGCCTAGGAGAGGTTGGAATGGGGATAGGATAGGATAGGATAGGATAGGATAGGATAGGATAGGGTAGGGTAGGGTAGGGTAGGGTAGGGTAGGATAGGATAGGATAGGGTAGGGTAGGGTAGGGTAGGGTAGGACAGAACAGAACAGAATAGGAGAGGAGAGGAGAGGAGAGGAGAGGAAAGGAGAGGAGGATAGGATAGGATAGGATAGGATAGGATAGGATAGGATAGGATAGGATAGGATAGGATAGGATAGGATAGAACAGAACAGGAGAGGAGAGGAGAGGAGAGGAAAGGAAAGGAAAGGAGAGGAGGAGAGGGATAGGATAGGATAGGATAGGATAGGATAGGATAGGATAGGATAGGATAGGATAGGATAGGATAGGATAGGATAGGATAGGATAGGATAGGATAGGGTAGGGTAGGGTAGGGTAGGGTAGGGTAGGGTAGGACAGAACAGAACAGAACAGAATAGGAGAGGAGAGGAGAGGAGAGGAGAGGAGAGGAGAGGATTAGGATAGGATAGGATAGGATAGGACAGGACAGAACAGAATAGGAGAGGAGAGGAGAGGAAAGGAGAGGAGGAGAGGGATAGGATAGGATAGGATAGGATAGGATAGGATAGGATAGAACAGAACAGCTTTGCAAGAGCAAAGGGACCAACTTCATTATTATTGTTGTTGTTGTTGTTGTTCTTGCTGTTACTACTACTACTATTACTGTTACCTCCAAGGACCTTCCAACTCTGTTATTCTGTTATTTAGTATTCTGTATTCCAGTATTTAAAATGTCAACTCTCAAATTTTTCTTTTTCGTACATGAAAAAATGCAAGCGCATTTTTTTTAACGTAGGGAAGAGAGATTAAAAATTAATGATGAATGTAAACGCTGCATAATTGCCACTTTAGCTGCTAAAAGCAGATGTTATTCTGCTCTAGCAAAGCTGTTAATATTCACCACTAAGATTCATTAGTGCATGCATATAAAATCATCCAGCTACTACCTGCATGACGATTGATATAGCAGTTGAAGAATGCTACAGTGTCCCTGGTTGTCTGAAATATTTTTTATTTCTTTGGGTGTTTTATGACCTTTGAGTGTTGTTGTGAGCCACCCAGAGTTGTGTTGTGTAAGAAGAGCATCCGTATAAATATTTTTAAATAAATATCGGCTGGCAAGTGGAAATGGAAGGAGGCCTCCCTACTCTCTGAGTTAAGTTCATCCTCCAATGATTTCTGGTGATCGCCACTTGCGTCAAATATTGGTTCTTCTAGTTTTAATAAGTATGTTAAATATATATCCGAAATTGTGTTTAGAAGTAAAAAAAAAACTGAAAGAAAACCATAACTATTTGTAAGATTTAGGAGTATATCTATCAGTGGTGGCGAACCTATGACATACGTGCCAGTGACGGCACCGAGAGCCCTCTCTGTGCGCATGCACACCGTTGCCCCAGCCCCACCTCCCCCCCGCAGCCCCCTCACCAGCAGCCCCCCTGGAGAGCCACCCCTGGGTGCGGCCCACGCAGAGCAGCAGGACATGGCAGCTGGGCAGCAGGGACAAGACTCTGACCTCGCACCCCATCACGCGCAGATGCTGCTGCAGGGCGCAGGAAGAGGGTGTGGCCGCTATGGCACTGCAGGGCCGCCTGGGAAAACTGCTGCGGCAGGCCGTGGAGGCAATAGGAGGCCCTGTGGGCGGGCGGGCAGCAGAGCGGGTGGGTACACACACACACACACACACACACACACAATGTATATACACACTTAAAAGGTTTTATGGCTCAGTGGGTTAGGACGCTGAGCTTGTCAATCAGATGGTCGGCAGTTTGGCGGGTCAAATCCCGAGTGCCGCGTAACAGAGTGAGTGCCTGTTACTCGTCCCAGCTTCTGCCAACCTAGCAGTTCGAAAGCATGTAAAAATGCAAGTAGAAAAATAGGGACCACTCCGGTGGGAAGGTAACAGCGTTCCATGCACCTTTGGCGTCTAGTCATGCCGGCCACATGACCACAGAGACGTCCTCGGACAAGCGCTGGCTCTTCGGCTTTGAAACGGAGATGAGCACCGGTCCCTAGAGTTGGAAACGACTAGCACGCATGTGCGGGGGAACCTTTACCTTTACCTATATACACACACACACACATATATATACACAACATACACACACACACACACACACACACACAGACAAAATATGTATATATACACTTAAAAGGTAGGTCATGAACATTTCAATAATTTCTAGGAATATAAACAAAAGGATGTAAATCGAAAAAAAATGCATTTAAAAAAATGTTTAAAGTTACTTTCTTTAGTCCGGTTCATCTCTTGTCAAAATATTGTAATAATAACCCATATTTTCCCACTCCATTATATTTTGAAATTCTTCCTAATCCTCATCGTTCAAAACAACTTATTTCAAGTGTATTTATTATTTATTAACATATAGTAAATAATTATATAGAGAAATAAAGCTTACCTTGCCCAGAATTATATATTGCTTTTACAGATTTTTTCACTTTTTGTAGTGCAGTTCTGTCCTGATCTAAGGCCTAGAAGGAAAAAGGAAATGGAGTGAAAATAAGTCAAATCAGGGAAAAAAGAACTTCTGCTTCAATTTGTGTATTTCATTGCAAAACAAGCAGTGCAGAATAGTTTTGCCAGCTGTAAAGTATTGTTTAAGCGCCATTATCGGTCTCTGAGAGACATTCATGAACCATTTCCTTCAATCCAACTACAAATGTTAGCCTGTAGAAAAAGCTAAGAGTGAAGCTCAAAGTGACAACAGTGATTAATGATGGGACATAGGATCACTCCTCAAAGTTCTGGCTGTGGCAGTAACCCCTGTGGTCACATGAACCAAATTTGGGCACTTGGCTCGCACTTATGACTGTTTACAGTATCCCGTGCTCGCACTTATGACTGTTTGCAGCATCCCGTGCTGATGTGATCGCCATTTGTAACCTTCCTGCGAGCTTCCAACAAGCAAAAACAATGGGGAAGCCAGCAGGAAAGATTTCAAGTCACTCCAGTGAATTCTCACACATACCCCGCGGGAGGTCTTTCTTCACTTGCACCATACCCTGTTTTCCCTCTTTGATCACAGTCCCTGTCCCCTCCTTCCCCCTTCATTGACAGGTAACATGCTCTCCTTCTTCCCTTCGTTCTCACTCCCCCCTTCGCTCGCACGCACTGCACCCTCCTTCCCCTCTTTGCTTGTGAACCCTGCACACTCCTTCTCAGAATAACAAGAGTTGGATGGGATCTTGGAGGTCTTCTAGTGCCAGAATGGGACAACTCACCACAGCTAACTCACTGCAGCCAATTCGCTGTGGGAAAACTGAGCCGCAGGCCAATTCAAAAATTTCATTTCATTATTTAAAATATTTTTAAAAAAAATTATTCTAACTTTTGACGTTCCCATTTCATTTTGTCTCTCCTTTTCAATCCTTTCTTAAGATTCTACTTTACCATTTCTTTGACATGAAGTAACTTTTGTCCCGTGGCAAGTTGTCCTGCGGCGAGTTGGCTGTGATGAACTGTCCCGTGGTGAGTTGGTCACGATTTGACTGTAGCGAGTTGTCCTAGACCCTCTAATGCAGGGGTCCACAATCCCTGGCCATGGTCTACTATCAGGCCATGACCTATTCACAACCGGGCCATGTGAGCAGTGGGCTGGCACATATACACATATGTGTGGAGCTCATCTTGAGCAAGTTGAGCTGTGTGTGCAAGTTGAGCTGCACGTGTGCATGCACTGGCCTGACGCTTGGATGGCCTGGTTCCCCTCTCCCCCTTGCCATGCTGCAAAGGTTGGGGACCACTGTTCTAGTGCAACCCACTACTCAAGCAGGAAACTGTATACACGTATTCTGGAGAGACAGAAATTTCCTGAGGATGGGCTCCAGCACAAGTCAAAAAGTTCAGAAGACTAAATCTCTAGTTCCAGTGACTGACCCAGATTGGATCCTGCAGCATTATCCTGGGACACATACATTTGCCTTCATTCGTGAAACCCTGTACCAGGGGTAGGCAACCTTGGTTCTTTTATGAGTCATGGACTTCAACTCCCAGAATTCCTGAGCCAGCATGGCTCAGCTTGGAAACCTCTCCCTTTCCTCTCAGCATGGCTGGCTCAGGAATTTTGGGAGTTGAAATCCACAAGTCATAAAAGAGCCAAGGTTGCCTACCCCTGCCCTATACCATTTCAGACAACTGGTTATCCAATCTTTTCTGAAAAACCTCCCTTCTGATGATGTTACCTAGTTTGGGTAATGAAGCGTCTACAAGAAAACAACCCAGCTTAGACAGCAGCAAGGACCCCCTCATTTCAACCCTGAGCTACAAATAGTCTTCTTTAGTCACTTGCATACACATGGCTATATTATGTATTTCTATCCATGAATAGATGGGTATATATTTCTATCCAGGCAAATAGATGGGGAAGAAATGGAGGTAGTGACAGATTTTATTTTCCTGGGCTCCAAGATCACCACAGACGGGGACTGTAGCCAAGAAATTAAAAGACGCTTGCTCCTCGGGAGGAAAGCCATGGCAAATCTAGACAGCACACTAAAAAGCAGAGACATCACCCTGCCAACAAAAGTGCGTATAGTCAAGGCTATGGTCTTCCCAGTTGCAATGTATGGCTGTGAAAGTTGGACCATAAGAAAGGCTGAGCGCCAAAGAATTGAGGCCTTTGAACTATGGTGCTGGAGAAGACTCCTGCGAGTCCCTTGGACTGCAAGGCGATCAAACCTTGGGGGAGGGCCTTCTCTGTGGGAGCACCAGCCCTGTGGAACCAGATCCCCCATGAGCTTCAGATGGCCCAAGATCTCCGGTCCTTTCGCCGCGGCCTCAAAACACTCCTTTTCCACCTGGCTGACCTGGACTGACAGGGATTTTAATTATGTTTTTAATTTTTTAACTCTAACTTTTAATTTATTTTAATTTTAATTTTAATTTATTGTACAGAGGCCTTTAATTTTAATTTTTATCTTAACTTCTGTATTTATTATATGTTACTGTTGTTAGCCGCCCTGAGTCCTTCGGGAGATAGGGCGGCATATAAGTCCCAATAATAAATAATAAATAAATAAACCAGTCAGTCCTAGAGGAGATCAACCCTGACTGCTCTTTAGAAGGCCAGATCCTGAAGTTGAAACTCAAATACTTTGCCACCTAATGAGAAGGAAGGACTCACTGGAGAAGAGCCTCATGCTGGGAAAGATTGAGGGCAAGAGAAGAAGGGGACGACAGAGAATGAGGTGGCTGGATGGAGTCACTGAAGCAGTAGGCGTGAGCTTAAATGGACTCCAGAAGATGGTAGAGGACAGGAAGGCCTGGAGGAACGTTGTCCATAGGGACGCGATGGGTCGGACACGACTTCGCAACTAACAACAACAACAATCCACAAATAAATGTTGTTTTTGTTATTTCTGTTTGTTTTGTTTTGTTTCCTTTTTAAAATTTCCAGATAGTATATTTTTCAGTTTGTTTTTGTATTCAGTTAATAAAAGCCAAAGTAACAATATTAAAAGACACTCTGTATAAAAGCCCATCGTGCTGAACACTTAGACAATTAAGATGGAGATTTCATTTTTTTTCAAGTGCACTAAATTATTAATATCATGTTAATTAGGTGAACAATTATATGAAAAAGAAAGCCTTCTAAATGGAAGGTATTCCTTTGAAATGTATTTCATAACTGCTTAAAAGAGAGAATATACAGTTTTGTAAAAGAACACATTGAATTAATTATCAATATGCTAAAGAATAAGCTTCACTTCTCTGAAAGATTATTCAGCTTAATTAGTTTTACAACTGAAATACAGCATCTGGTATTCTGCAATATACACTGATAAGAAAGATAAGTCTTTCACTGCGAGGACCTCAAATAATCCAGCTTTGATCAGCAATTTGCAAATGTTACCACATCTTGTTATCCAAGATAAAGAATACTTTCAGCATATTCTCCCATAAGTAAAATTAGAGACTCTTGATTAATTAATTGACAGGTTAAAATATTTGAGCTACACTTACAATTATTGAGCTATACTCAGTCACTATAAAATAAGTTAACCAAGTTCAATAATTTGTTTTAACAACTATTTTTCAGTGATATATTGACCCAGGAAATCTAGAACAAAATAGACATAATGAATGCTACAAAACGTATTTTGCAAAGTCATCTTTCCACAGTCCAGTTACTTTATTTATTTATTTTTAATTAAGAATGCTAAGGAAGAACTTTTCAAGTCAAGTTTACAAATTAGATTAACATTAGGTTTCAGTAAAAATAGTGAAGGAGGCAAGATTTTGAAATCCTGTGATTTCAATATTGAATCACAACATAGTTTCCAGATGACTGTACAGGTTGACTTACAACACAATTGAGACCAATATTTATGTTGCTAAGTGAGACAGTTAAGTGAATTTTGCCCCATTTGATGACCTTTCTTGCTACAGTTGTTAAGTGAATAACTGCAGCTGATAAGCTAGTAACATGGTTGTTAAATGAATCTGGCTTCCCCATTGACTTTACTTATTAGAAGGTCACAAAAGATGATCACATGACCCCACAACAGTGCAACCGTCATAAATATGAGTCAGTTGCCAAGCGTCTGACTTTTGATCACATGACCATGGGGCTACTGCAATGGTCATAAGTGTGAAAAAGCATCATGTCACTTTTTTCAATGCTGTTGTAACTTTGAATAGTCGCTAAATGAATTGTTGTAAGTCGAGGATTACCTGTCGTTCAAAATATATGGAAGTAATCAAGATAGCCAAAGCTAGTTGAACGAAGAATAAATTCAATTTTAATTTGAAATTAATAATTTCTAATATTTTGTTAGTTGAGTTTTTGTTAGTATTTGATAGCAGCATTAACATCTCAAGGTTTTAAAGTTAAAATAAAATCTTAGAAGTCCATATTATTGTCTCTCTCCCAACTCCCAAATATCCTACATGTCATCATGTTGTCTCTTGGTGCTTTACCTTGACCGGACACTCTGCAACAGGGGTCTTCAAACTTGGCCCTTTTATGACTTGTACAACACCCTTTAACTGATTTTTTCTACATTTCAAAGTATCCTTTACCATTGACTTTCATTGACTTGCTGTTCAAAACTAATTGGTAATTTTCTCTCTAGAACAACTCTCTCTACTCTAACCTTTGTTGAATTCTTTCTCACTGATTACAGAAACAAATATAAATTAGAGTTACAAGTTCAAGAGAGTGATGGGAACAACAAATAGAAATCATTTCTTCTTTCTAACTTGTGGCTAAGATTATTCATTTCGGTCAGACAAATTCAAAATAGATTATTATGTAGTTCTGAACTAGTAGTGTAGTTAATGTGTAATTAATTCTTTTCTATGGGTATCAACACAAAATTTTCTTGCATCCCTGTAAATCACTCTGCATTTCTTGCTGCCAAAATTGTGTAATCTTCCAAAAATAATCCGAGTAACATGTCACTGCTTCCAAAGAACAAGTTACAAGTATTAAAAATAAGCACAAAATCAAAAATCATGTTGCAAAATTATATACAGCACAGACGCAAAAGTAAACCCTCCTTCAGAGTTATTATGATTGGCTTTAGGATTTTTCAAAGTATGGAACTGCAACCTAAACAAAACCATGTGGTTCAATCTAAGGCAGGGGTCCCCAACCCCCGGTCCATGGACCGGTACTGGGCCACAGCATGCTAGCAACCAGTCCGCACAGATAAGCAAGGCCCCATGCGTGGGATGCAGGCAGCACACAAAACCATGCACTCTCCAATCTGTGGAAAAACCTTTCTCCACGGAACCGCTCCCTGGTGCCCAAAAGGTTGGGGACCTCTGATCTAAGGAACACTTTGCATGGACATGTATGGAGTTTTCTGCTTATCCAAGCTTCTTCAATGTGAACAATGTGATCCTTCAGATTTCACCAATGTTCTGTTCAACATTGCTGGCTGGGGAATTCTGGGTGTTTAAGTCCACTCATCTTAAAATGGCTGAGGTTGAGAAATACTGCTCTAGGCAGAACAGGGGCTGTAGGAGAACTGAGAGCATGAGAGTTCAAGTAGAAATATGTTTTATTACTTTCTGAATTCAACAGTTCCTGCTCAGATGTATTTACTTCATAAAAGATTAATTTGCATTCCTAAAAATGGAAGCATAAGCATAAACATTCACAATAAGATAAGACCTCTCTTTTCTTCATGCAGTGAGAATTATCTACTGTATCAGAATTGCCCAGAAAGAATTTTAGACCAGGCATGCCAAACTCGCGAACACGTGACATCGTGCAATGTATCGCGACTTTTCCCCCATTGCTGGCAATGGGGTGGGCGCAGTTTCGGCATGATGCATCCAGCCTGCGGGCCGACAGTTTGATATCCCTAATTTAGACAAACAGGAATATAATCCTTGACTGAACTCTATGAGGGAATTTTCTACATATATATATGGAATAGAATAGAATAGAATAGAATAGAATAGAATAGAATAGAATAGAATAGAATAGAATAGAATAGAATAGAATAGTACTTTGGAGGTCATCTAGTCCAACTCCCTACTCAGGCAGGAAACCCTATACTATTTCAGACAAATGGTTAGCCAATTTCTTCTTAAAAACTTCCAGTGTTGGAGCATCTAACTGTCAGGAAATTTCTTCTTAGTTCTAAGTTCTCTCCTTGATTAGTTTCTGGATTTCTTAAGCTACACATTGGCCACCAAAGAAAGACTATACAAGTAGTCCTCAACTTACAACCACAATTGAGCCCCAAATTTCTGTTGCTAAGTGAGACATTTGTTAAGTGAGTTTTGCCCCATTTTACGATCATTCTTGCCACAATTATTAAGTGAATCCCTGCAGTTAAGTTAGTAATATGATTGTTAAGTGAATCTGGCTTCCCCGTTGACTTTGCTTGTCAGAAGGTTGCAAAAGGGGATCACATGACTCCAGGCCACTTCAACCATCATAAATATGAATCAGTTGCCAAGCCTCTGAATTTTGATCACGTGACCATGCTGATGCTGCAATGGTCATAAATGGTCATAAGTTTTTTTCCAGTGCATTATACAGTAGCTTTAGTAACCAAACTGTTGTAAGTTGAGGATACGTGTACTTGATATCTTTTCATAGTTACATGATAAGCATTTTCTTCCACTAAATCATAGAAAACAAACTGTCAGCACAGAATAATTAATTCAAAAATATACTTATTAAAAGTCATATAAATTTAAAGCCAGTTGATACAGTTTGAAAAAAAAAATCTATGTAACACTAAGTGAACGACATAAGGTAGCTAAGCAGCAAATTGTTCGTCCTACAGGTGCTTGTTGAGAAAAGTCTCCATTAGACTGTAATTATCTAACAAGCTATTCATTAGGAGTAAAATGGATTAAAACTCCTCCAAGATTTCCTGAAATTGAGTAAAGACTTACCACAAAAGATGAGGGGATGACTCATTCCAATTTTCTGTACCACTATTTACATTAACTAGTCAAAAATCAGAAAGAATCCCAACGCACCTTTTAAAGTCACCAAATGTTATTAAAAGGCACAATATTTTGTGAGCTGCAGTTTGCTTGGAAAGGCAAATAATTAATAATATCTGCTACTTTGAAAAGATGCCACCAAACAGCTTCAGATGTTTTGCTGCCATGTAGTAAGTAGCGTGGCTCTCCTCCTACATTCATTCAGGTAGTCCTCGAATTACAATCAGTTGCTTAGTGGGCATTTGAATTTCTGATGGACCAACTTCAGGCCTACTTACAATGAGATTTGAAGTTCCAACAGCTTCCCCCCCCAAGTCACATGACTGCACTTCAGATGATTGGCAACTGGGCCATATTTGCAGCTGTTTGCAGCATCCTGTGGTCACATGACTGCATTTTGCAATAGTTTTGGTGAAAATCAGCATTTACTCCCGGTTTTCAGCAAAACTGATTCATAGTGCATCACTGGCTCACTTAACAATTGCAGCGTTTGCTTAACAGCCACCACAAAAGAAGGACGTAAACTCAGGTCGATTGTGTTTTATAACCGGCATAAGTTATGGCCATAATCGGCAGACTCCATTACGATCAAAATTCTAGGACTACCTGTAATTATTTTTTATTTTATTTATTTAGATTTCTATACCGCCCTATTCCCGAAGGACTCAGGGCGGTTTACAGGGCAGCATAAAATACAATATAAAAGATAATATAAAATTAAAATACATTAAATTAATTAAGCCCAACAATTAAAACATTAGTTAGTATCAGCAATTAATTGTCCTGGTTTACAAATGCCCCTGCTCCAGCTAGTACAGTTAGTCCTTGACTGACAACCACAGTTCAGCCTAAGCTTTCTGTAGTTAAGTGAGACAGATATTAAGCGAATTTTGCTCCACTTTATCACCTTTTTTGCCAACTAACTAACTGAAGTTAAGTTAGTAACACAGTTGCTAAATGAACCTGGCTTCCCCATTGACTTTGCTTGTTAGAAAGTTGCAAAAAGGGATTATATAATACCGGGACATGATAGGGGTGTTAGGGTGACATGATAGCAGTCTTCCAATATCTCAGGGGCTGCCCCAAAGAAGAGGGAGTCAAGCTATTCTCCAAAGCGCCTGAAGGCAGGACAAGAAGCAACGGATGGAAACCGATCAAAGAGAGAAGAAACCTAGAACTAAGGAGCAATTTCCTGACAGTCAGAACAATTAATCAGTGGAACAACCTACCTGCAGAAGTTGTAAATGTTCTGGATTGGACAACCATTTGTCTGAAATGATATGGGGTCTCCTACTCGAACAGGGGTTGGAGTGGAAAACCTCCAAGGTTCCTTCCAACTCTGTTGTTCTGTTCTGTTCTGTTCTGTTCTACTCTACTCTACTCTACTCTACTCTACTCTACTCTACTCTACTCTACTCTACTCTACTCTACTCTACTCTACTCCACTCCACTCCACTCCACTCCACTCCACTCCTCTATTCATCTGGGACAATACAACCATCATAAATACGAACCAGTTCTCAAGTGTCCAAATTTTGATCATGTGGCCATGGCAATGCTGCAACGGTAGTAAGTCACTTTTTTCAGTGCCGTTGTAACTTTGAATGGTCACTAAATGAATCGTTGTAAGCCGAGGGATACCTGCATGAAAACTACTTTTAGTTGCGCACATACATGATGCTGTATAACAATTCAGTGACTAATAACAGGAAGTTCTACAGTAGAATTTCTCCATTTCTTCCAGTTCATATAGAAAAAAAAACCCCAGGACTGAACATTCTTTTCCTAATACATAAATATGCAATCAGAAATGCTGTAAAATTGTTTGTGATTCATAAAGAAGTTGCAAGATCAACATTTCTTAGCATCAAAGGAAAAAAATTGCACACATGTCACTCGCATACTCAACTACAAAAGTATGCATATGTGTCACTGCTCAGTTCTGGAAACACTGGTTGCAAAGTCATTCCTATTACTTGAAATGCCAATAACAGTTTGAACTCCAAGTCAGGTGAAAAGAGAACAACTGAAGCAGAAAAAGACTTGAGAGTAAAGATAATGGCTGACTGATTACATCCAATCTCAGAGTTGCCCTATTACTTCATTACTTGTGCTGTTATAATCATATCTAAGGCCCCTTCTTTAAAACAATCATTGTTTTTTAATCATCTGTGGCAATAGCATGATCACGAACCAAACCTACTTAGCTCTGATAAGGCTCAAACAGTAACTGCTATTTTCTTTAAAAAGGCAGCATATCTGAGCAGCGACGTTGGCACAACATGTTTAAACAGACCAGATAAATACCTAGCTAAGCTTGATTAAGTTGGATTAAGGTTTTTTTTTAATGGTATAACAGAGAGTGAATAGAGAAAAATCAGCAACTTGTGTAGTTCGCAAATCGGGAAAAAAAATTCATTCAAATCCAGCAAATTGCACAATTCATGTACAGAGCAGGACAGACCCCAAATAATGTCACCTAACCCAAGTTAAATGATTGCATTGAATGCAATTTTAGTAGCTTTACAGATGCACTAAACATGCAAACTGGAAATGAAAGAATAATTCACCTATATTCCCTGCTTCCAACAGGCCTCTATTTAAATTGATTAAAAGAGATAAGTATTTATGCCCAAAGTATGGCTTATAGAACAAAAGATAAACTAATGAGTGGCATAATTCTAAAAGATGTTAAATTAAAGATGTAATAGCTCTCAAAGGTATTTGAAAACCCCAACCTACTTTCCTAATTGCCCAACACCTCACTCTTTCCTTAATCACTGGTAACCATAGAAAACACTACAGTAATTAGGATTTCCCCAAAAGTAGAAAGCTTTTTGTAAGCCACATAAAACCAGTGTTCTGGCACAATATGAAGATATTTTGGGGAGAGATAATAGAATAACAGTTAGAAGTCACCTTGGAGGTTTCCTAATCCAATTCCCTGCTCAAGCAGGATACCTTATACCAGGGGTAGGCAACCTCGGCTCTTTGATGACTCATGGACTTCAACTCCCAGAATTCCTGAGTCAGCTGACTCAGGAATTCTGGGAGTTGAAGTCCATGAGTCATCAAAGATCCGAGGTTGCCTACCCCTGCCCTATACCCTTTCAGACAAATAGCTGCCCTATTTTTTTTCTTAAAAAATTTCCAGTGATGGAGCATTCACCACTTCTGGAGGCAGGTTGTTCCACTGATTAATTGTTCTGACTGTCAGGAAATTTCTCCTTAGTTCTAGATTGCTTCTCTGCTTGGTTAGTTTCCATCCCTTGCTTCCTGTCCTGCCTTCAGGCGCTTTGGAAAATAAGATGGCCCTCTGCTCTTTGTGGCAGCCCCTCAAATATTGGAACATTGCTATCATGTAGTCCCTTAGTCCTTACACACATACTATCTGTTTGGTTGACCTCTAAAATGTGGGGTCTTTTTCAAGACTGTTTATGAACTTGGAGAATTGTCTGCAATGTTTTGTATCCATCATAATGCTATTTTTTTAAAAAAAAACTCCATTCTTTTATAATACCTAAAACATTAATCACACTGAAGAACAATTTCTTTTGCCATTTCCATACTAATATTAGGTAGGCAGATTTCTGCTCAGCTAAGGAGACCTGCTCACTGCTCTTCCCCCTGCTGGTGTGCAAGTGCGTGCACACAGACAGAGACACGCAAACACACAAACAGATCCTTTCCCTAATCTTCCAATTTGGTCCAAAGAGCCCCCAACTACTTGAGACACATCTGGATGATACATGGGTAAAGAAAACATTCTGTTGGCAGATTCTGTTCTGTTAGCAGATGGGAATCTCTGGAAATTACTTATGTTCGTTTATATCTATGTGTAGCAATAAGTTTAGTTTGAAAGAAAAACTACAGCAGATAAAAATGGAAAAACATAGAAAGCACAAGTTAAACAGCATAACAACAAAGTGTGAGAGAGCAGCAACCGTTATCTAAAACCATTGGTTTTGACACTGAGAAACCTGACTTACAAAATGGCCAAATTTGCTGGTTTTCATGTCTAAGGTAGGACTAGAACTCACAGTCACCTGGTGATTGGCACAAGGTCACCTGATTGGTTTTCATGCCTAAAGTGGGACTAGAACTCACAGTCTCCTAGTGATTGGCATAAGGTCACCTAATTGGTTTTCATGCCTAAAGTGGGACTAGAACTCACAATCTCCTGGTGATTAGCCAAAGTCACCCAGTTGGCTTTCATGCCTAAGGCAGGACTAGAACTCAGTTTCCTAATTTCCAGGCCAGCACCTTTACCACTACACCAAACGTGTTCTCAATTTTCTGTTTTGATAGTTCGCAAAAATATACAACCTACATTGTGTAAAAATGTACCTTACAACAGAAATTTCATACACAAACTAAATCATAATAATAGCAATCCCTACCTGAAAGATATAGCAAAACCACATTTCCTGTAAGGATTTATTTTAAAATGCTGCCTTCACTGATAACATAATTAGTCAGAGGCAAAAGAATTGTAGCTTATGGATTAATGCTGTAAGATGTGGAAGGAACAGGTTAAAATATGGAATACCTCAAAAGTCTGTTTCTTTTGTTCTTCTATTTTTGAAGATCAACATGAGCAACGTTCTTCCACCTACCTTAAAATACACATTTGTCAGCTACTTAAAAATACACATTAGTCCTGTTTGCAATGTTCAGATTGCAGGAATATGACCAGCTTGTTCAGGCTAAGGATTTTTATTTTTTTTAATATTAAGGCTGGACATATTTCTTTTTTAAAAATACCATCTGCCAATAACCAAAGTGAACATGCAGAGCAACATTTCTCAATCTTGACAACTTTAAGATGTGTGGACTTTAACACCCAGAATTCCTGATACAGCATGGCTGACTCTGGAATTCTGGGAGCTGACGTCCATTATGTCTAAAAATTGGGAGTTGAAGTCCACACATCTGAGAAACACTGATCTAAGGAATCATCAACATCAAGAGAGAGAAATCTACAATCTTAAATCTATAGATGTTTAGAGGTATAAATCTGAAGTCTGTTCAATGGATCCTTTGAGTTCAATTGTATCTTGCCAATACAAGCCTGATTTAATATACATTTGTGATAGGAGGGTTTTTTAAAATTAATTTAAACACCACTTTCATCATCCATCCAAAAATAATAACAAGACTCTTCCAAATGATATAAGGAGCATCTTTTTCCTTCCTTCTCAGTAAAGTCACCACTGAATACAATCTTAAGTGATATTTTTCTAAGCTCTAAATATAAGAGTTTACTTTTAAAGGAATAAATACAGTCTTAACAGTAATTTTAAATTTGGCAAGATAAAAGGTATTAAAATATATTAAAGCACTTCCTTAAAGTAAACTTCCTCATAAGGTCATTTCTCAATTACGTACATGTAATGAGTACCCACATGTATGTATATTATGTATAAGCTACTGACATTGCTAATTTGATCTAGAAATACCTGAGATGTAGCATATTATTTTGTTCATCCAGAGAAACATAAGAAGCAGCATAAATCAACTTTTCTTATGTCCCAATGTGCTAGGGAAGTGATGTACAAAATTCCATAGCAATGGTATCCAGAGGTAGTTCTTAAAACCCATCGCTTAGCAACCATTCAAAGTTATGATAGACCCTCCCCAATCTACTTTCCACCTAGATTCAAAGTTATGACAGCTGTCCCGCTCCCCCCCCCCAGTCATATTGACTGCATTGGGTTGCATTTAAATCTGTTTGCAGTGTCCTGCAGTCACATGACCATATTTTACAACTATTTTGCCAAGAACCAGCATTTACTTCCGATTTTTGGCAAAAACCACCCCAAGAGGATCAATTGGTCCACTTAACAAATTGGGTCAGTCACGTGGTTTACCCGATTGACAACTGTCACACGAATTATGACTGAAATAGGCCGGCTCCATTATACTCATAATTCGGGGACTACCTGTATTTCAGAAAAGGTTACAATCTTAATCAAGATAAATTAAAGGAACAATTAATTTTTTAACCCACATTAAAATAAACCAACACAAATTCAATATGTAATATAAATACCAAATAACAACATAGACAATGTCATTCACCTTCTTTATAATCCTAAGCTTGTTTGTGCAGTAGCTTGAATAAGAAATGAAGTTAGGGATGGTAACGCATCAGCATATGCTATATACAAACACTGTATACCTCATGGATACTGTGAAATAATGATTGCCTAGTTGAATAATGAAATATCTGCAAGCAAACAACCAAGTCCAAGGAGCATCAAGCATCAAGCACTCCATATAAAAGTTATCTCCATTTTAAGCTTCTCAGCCCCTCCAAACTTGACAAACTGAGGTAGATACACCTTTGCTTGATTATGAAAACCCACAAACCAAGTCTAGAAATATAATAATTTTGCTGATATTTTGGCAGGTGTGAATAAAAACTGGAGAGAAATATAATGCATACTTTGCTGTCAAACCTAAAGTTCTGAATGTCTGCAAACCTATATGCAAATATATACCAATATATATATGTAACTTTTTTGGCTTGCTAACAAAGAATAGAGACTGATATGATCATTTCAAACTTATTTGTTCTCATCAGTCAGCCATACCCTTCTGAGATTCGAACCTGGGCCGACTGCATCTTAAGCAGTTGTTTTAACCCCTAGGCCACAGTCAGTCTCTCTCTCTCTCTCTCTCTCTCTCTGTATATGTATATGTATATGTATATGTATATGTATATGTATATGTATATGTATTCGTAGATTTTCACAGGTACAGGTATGTAGGTCTTGGCGTATTCGGGTCTTTTCCCGTGTAAGATTGAGAGTGTCTTGGCGACGTTTCGGCAAGGTCCCACTCATCATCTTCAGGCTGGTGTCTTCGGCTTCGTGCTTATTTATAGAGAGACAGCAGCTCCGATCACACTTTGCTCGCACAAGCACGAAGCCGAAGACACCAGCCTGAAGATGACGAGTGGGACCTTGCCGAAACGTCGCCAAGACACTCTCAATCTTACACAGGAAAAGACCCGAATACCTCATGGATACTGTGAAATAATGATTGCCAAGTTGAATAATGAAATGTCTGCAAGCAAACAACCAAGTCCAAGGAGCATCAAGCATCAAGCACTCCATATAAAAGTTATCTCCATTTTAAGCTTCTCAGCCCCTCCAAACTTGACAAACTGAGGTAGATACACCTTTGCTTGATTATGAAAACCCACAAACCAAGTCTAGAAATATAATAATTTTGCTGATATTTTGGCAGGTGTGAATAAAAACTGGAGAGAAATATAATGCATACTTTGCTGTCAAACCTAAAGTTCTGAATGTCTGCAAACCTATATGCAAATATATACCAATATATATATGTAACTTTTTTGGCTTGCTAACAAAGAATAGAGACTGATATGATCATTTCAAACTTATTTGTTCTCATCAATCAGCCATACCCTTCTGAGATTCGAACCTGGGCCGACTGCATCTTAAGCAGTTGTTTTAACCCCTAGGCCACAGTCAGTCTCTCTCTCTCTCTCTCTCTCTGTATATGTATATGTATATGTATATGTATATGTATATGTATATGTATATGTATTCGTAGATTTTCACAGGTACAGGTATGTAGGTCTTGGCGTATTCGGGTCTTTTCCCGTGTAAGATTGAGAGTGTCTTGGCGACGTTTCGGCAAGGTCCCACTCATCATCTTCAGGCTGGTGTCTTCGGCTTCGTGCTTATTTATAGAGAGACAGCAGCTCCGATCACACTTTGCTCGCACAAGCACGAAGCCGAAGACACCAGCCTGAAGATGACGAGTGGGACCTTGCCGAAACGTCGCCAAGACACTCTCAATCTTACACAGGAAAAGACCCGAATATGCCAAGACCTACATATATATATATATAAACATATATCAATATATCAAACAATCAAACATATATCAATATATCAAACAAATAATAACACCAATATATAATATCATAATCTAAAAAAAAGGCAACATTTTTTGAAAAGTACAGTATTTGAACACCATCAAAAAGATCCATTTCATGGGCTTTTAAAAGAGGTGGCGTTTTCCATCACTTGAAACAAATTTCTGTATGTTCAATTGTCAGTTTACTCTTTCTAAAATTTTAAACATCCACCATGGATTTTAAAACAAAGGACTCTGACTCAGATTCTGGGTTAGCCATGCCACTATGACGGAGGAAGAATGTGTTTGGCAGAAATTGAGATGGCAATTGTAAACCAAAAACTTCAATATCTAGCAGGGTTTTTCAAAAAAACACACTACATATTTTGCAATGTAATTACAGTCCTTCATAACAATAGTAATTAACTTATTTTTCAAGTTAGATTGAAAGAATTTTCCAGGGTATAAATTTGTAAAGACCTCTTGAAAAAAGGGTCTCATACCATTCTAGTAGTGAAAAAGAGGGTTTTTGTGAAAGATGCGGTTTAGCAGTTTATCCATCTGTCCGTTCCTCATCCTTTCCCCAACAAGCTCAGGATGTGATCATTTTCATATCATTACAGTTTGCCCTGGCTTAGCCAAAACAGACTGTATTTTGTGGAAAACAGAAGCAATCTCCTTTTGGTAGCTTTGGTATGAAAAGGGTGTTCATCACACTGTTATGTCTTACAGCATTTGCTTTAGAATTTCAATCTAAGTGGGAATGCAAAAGATATATACCAACAGAAGAGAATAGCTGTAGCTCAGGGTTGAACTGAGGGTCCTTGGTGGTCTCTGAGCTTGGATGTTTTCTTGCAGACGTTTCATGACCCAACTAGGTAACATCATCAGTGCTTCAGTGCACTGAAGATGCACTGAATCTTCTGAAGTGCACTGAAGATGTTGCCTGTCTACAAGAAAACAATCAAGCTCAGAGAGCACCAAGGATCCCACAAAAGATATTCTAACCCAAACAAAGTTTTCTCAATATCTTTTCAGTAATTATAATGCTGCTCCTGATTCAATGCCGAAGTACCATGGCACTGACTTATTCCAATCCTAAATCAATGTCCAAAATATCTCAGATGGGATGGAATGGAATGGAATGGAATGGAATGGAATGGAATGGAATGGAATGGAATGGAATGGAATGGAATGGAATGGAATAGAATAGAATAGAATAGAATAGAATAGAATAGAATAGAATAGAATAGAATAGAATAGAATAGAATAGAAATAGAATGGGACCTTGGAGGTCATCTAGTCCAACTCCCTGCTCAGGCAGGAAACTCCATATCGTTTCATACAAATCTTTGTCCAGTCTCTTCTTAAAAACTTCCAGTGTTGGAGCATTCACAGCTTCTGGAGGCAGGTTGTTCCACTGATTAATTGTTCTAACTTTCAGAAAATTTCTCTTTAGTTCTATCCTCGTGCAAAATCCATGTGGAATTGCTTCTCTCCTGGATTAGTTTCCATCCATTGCTTCTTGTCCTGCCCTCAGGTGTTTTGGAGCTTGACCAGTGCCAGACAGTCTGAAACTAAAATCCATAGATCTGAAGGACAGTAAAGTCAGAGCCAGTCACCTATATTTTCCCTATTCCTTCTATTTGACTCAGCCCAATTTTGAACAAATTCACTGGAAAACAGACACAGCAGAGTGGCCTTACTGAGAACTCCCGCTTAAGCCATTCACTTCTAGAAAATCATCATGACGCTGTTGTTGTTTTTTTTTGTAGAGCAAATTACAGGAGGGTTCTGGTGTTCATTTAAAAAAATTCCAAAAGCCAGACTCAAAAGGAGAAGGAAATTCCAGTTGTGTAGAGGAAAAAAACAAAAGTAATTCTCCAAAAAGGTCATCCGGGGTTTGAAGGATAAGAAGACAAAAAGTATTTTGCTAGTGGCTATCTACTCAGATTGGAAATTCATGTCCAAGCAGCTTCTGGGACTTAATTATAACTATAATGTGACTTAGCAATCGTCCCCCACATCCATTTGTTGCCCTTATTATGAATCATTCTGGTTTTTGTTTTTTTTTTAAAAAAACAACTACAGATATGCTGGCCTAGTTACACTGAGTTTTATTTTGCAGCAAATTGCTTTCTGTCCTAACAATAACTGGATGTTCTGCTTAAACATTCATTGGGCATTAACATCAATATTTTTCTTTCAGCATTTGAGCACAAGCAGTAGGATAAGATAAAACCCTATCACAGACCACATAACAAAACCTGCAAAGTGGAGAAAAGTTTCAAGCTATTCATATGCTACCATCTTTTTCTGTCTCTCTGTCTCTCTCTGTGTGTGTGTGTGTGTGTGTGTGTGTGTGTATACAGGACGTTTTCGAGTTACAACAGTTCTTTTAATGACTGTTTGGTGTGACAATGGCACTGAAAAAAGTGACTTATGACTGGGGTTTTTTTTCCCAACCTCCTCATAAGCAAAGTCAATGGGGATTTATTTAACAAACATGTAACTAACAACTGTGGCAAGGAAGGTTGTAAACTGGGGCAAAACAGACTTAATTTTTTTCTGGCTCAATTATGCTTGAATGTTGAGGACTCTATGTGTGTGTGTGTGTGTGTGTGTGTGTGCATGCGTATTGTTAGTGTCTTAAATCCTCATGGGCAGGGAAGCATGTTGTGTTCAAGTAATGCTATTATGCTTTTCCTCTTGTACATCTACATTTAGAATCAAGGGTTAAAATTACCAAACTAAGCGAACACTGAAAATAGGGGGCAAATGATGTGTGCGTGTTATACGCCGATATAATGTTAATGACCCATAGTAAATACCGCACCTTTTTAAAATGAGGTGCGTGTTATACGCCGGTGCGTGTTATACGCCGATAAATACGGTATATATAATATAATTAACTACGAAGAGCTAATGACACAAAAACTATCCTTTTAACATCATCTAAGCATTATGATCCCATTTTTGGCTGTCCATGCAAAGTGTTCCTTAGATCACAGGTCCCCAGGGACCAGTTCGTGGTTCCACGGACCAGAGAGTGCCTGCATCCCACGGATGGGGCTATGCTTGTTCGCGTGACCTGGTTTCTGGCATGCCGCAACCCAGTACCGGTCCACGGACCAGGGGTTGGGGACCCCTGGTTTAGGACTGAAGTCTTTGATCTTCTCTGAGCTTAGCTCTTTTCTGGAAGATTTTTCATTACCCAACTAGATCTTCAGTGCTGATAGGGACTGGCTTTTGCTTCCAGATTATATACAATAGGTTGCCCTGTCAGTGTTGGTGTTGGTGTGACTATGGTTTTCTTCTTGGTAGTTCCTAGATTAGGGTGTGATTTTCCTAATTGATTAAAAAAGGTAAAAAGTTTCCACTATCCAGTCGTGTCTGATGCTAGGGTGCGATACTCATCACCGCTTCTTGGACGAGGGAGGCAGCGTTTTTCCAAAGACACTTCCATGGCCATGTGGCCAACATGACTGTACGCTGAAGCACACAGAATCCTGTTACCTTCCCACCGAAGTGGTACCTATTTATCTACTCGCATTTGCGTGCTTTTGAACTGCTAGGTGTGCAGGAGCTGCAGCAAGGGACGGGAGCTCATCTCATTGTACGACGCTCAAGTCTCGAACTTGGGCTGTCAACTTCCCAGCTGACAAGTTCAGAATCTTTAACCGTTGAGCCATCGCGCCCCTCCTAATTTTTTAGGGTATTAATTATTTGAAAATAATCCCATGAACACAGAAGTCTGTAAAAATCAACCCACTGCTCCTGCATGTCTCAAGCCGAATAACTTGTTATAGGCTATCTTTGCTTTATAGCAGATAATACTTCCTGCCATTTCTACAACTGTAGGATAAAGGTACTAATTACAACAGCAAGCTGCAATAATCGTATCTGCCAATATCCTCGTGCAAAATCCATGTGGAATTTCAATTCAGCTTGTATTGTATTATTCCACTGCTATGGAATCTGAAGACTAAAATTTGTAGCGAGCGTGTCTAGTGATTAAAGGCACATGCGTGCACCACAGACCTCTAAGTGCAAAATTTCAGAGCGAGTCTCAACCAAATATAGTCACAAAAACCAATGTGCATAAATATTGAGCAATGTATAGCATTTGCTGTTGGATTCTGTTTCCTAAAGCCATTACCGCCTGCAGCTGTACGCTTTAAACATTCAAACTTCACTAGCTTAAGAGACCATTTCCATTCAGCACACTAAAAGGACTGTGCTAATGTGCCTGCAAAAATAATAAATTGCACTGAAGCACTCCAATGATGAGGCATTAACTACTGTTGAATATCCAGAAAGAACAGGATGGTTCATGGTATTTATCTGATAACATATGCACTGTTCACTGCCTAAAAACAGTAGCACCAACAACCAGACTGCAACTGCACCAATTATACTACTGTGCATGCATGTCGACACACCTCAGAATAATGAATAATGAATCAAGACATAAAAATATTTGTTTGATATTATACCAACAGTAGGTTTTCAACTTCCACAACATCCTGTTTCCTCTCTCTTTTGTCACAAATTGCAGAAAGCAAAAAAGGAAAACTACAGAGTAGGACTCTTATGGTCAACTGAACAGAGCACGTAATTGAAATTTAATTGTATGGGAAACTTTCTCTTTTGCAAGCTTCTGACAAGCAAAGTCAATGGGGAAGCCAGAGTCGCTTCACAACCGTGTTGTTAACTTCACAACTGCAGCAGTTCACTTAACAACTGTGGCAAGAAAGGCCATAAAATTGAGCAAAACTCACTTAACTGTCTCACTTAGCAACACATTTTTGGGGGGGCTCAATTGTGGTGATAAGTCAAGGACTACCTGTATTTTACCATTACTTTTAGATCCCTTTGGAATACCACATGGTACCCAAAACTGCTAAAAATAAATAAATTACTGTCTTTATATCTTATATGTAGACTTTCCAGAGACATCTGTTTGGACATTTTATGAAACAGGATACTGTCTTAAATGGGCACTTGATCACATTCAGCAGGACTCCCACAAATTATATTTACACTATAATCAGCTATAATATAATCAGCTACAATATAATCAAATATATTGCATTCATATATAGATATACACATGCACATAGTCAAACTGCATAATGATAATTGCCAGGAATGAATATAGAGTCAAACAAATATTACATTATTCTGTTTTGACAATTTGAATGCTGCGAGTTTTGAGTTTCTGCAAGGAGAGATTCTTTTTTTTTATTTTTCTTTCCAACCCAATGGAATGTGAAAAAGAGTGTAAGTAAAAGGATTTGTCTCCACTGGTAGCATAACTCTCCCAAATAACTGAACAGAATGGGATCAAATTTGATGGGGGGGTGGGGGGTAGAAGTCAACAAAAGAAAGGTCAGACTGGAAAAAGAAGCTAGATCAGGATAGAGACTGCAAAGGTTTTTTTAAAAAAAAACAAAAAACAAAAACTCCCCGTGTATTCCGACGAAAGGAACAGCAAGGCAGAGGCTCAGAATATTTGTGTGTGCTCCATACATCCTTCCTGGTCACATGACCCAGAGCTAAGTTAGTAAAGCGAATGGAAAGCATTTCAAATGCCAAACTCCGTATGTCTGCAATAGCACTAGCAATTAGACTTATATACCAATTCATAGCGTTTTTACAGCTCTCTCTAAGCAGTTTACAACAGCCAGCATATTCTCGCCAACAATCTGGGTCCTCATATTATCGACCTCAGAAGGACAGAAGACTGAGTCAACCCTGGGCCGGTCAGGATCAAACTGCTGGCAGTCGACAGAGTTAGCCTGCCATATGCATTCTAACCACTGTGCCATCACAGCTGTAACTATCAATTACAACTGCTGGATCTTCTGGATTTTGCTGTTGTTCAGTCACTAAATCGTGTCCAACTTTTGCTATCCCATGGACCACAGCATGCCAGTTCCCCTATCCTCCACCATCTCCCAGAGTTTGTCCAAATTCATGTTCTTTGTGCCAATGACACCATCTAACCATCTACTCCTCTGCCGTCCCCTTCTCTTTTTGCCTTCAATCTTTCACAACACCAGGATCTTCTCCAATGATACCTCTCTTCTCATTTAGTGGCCAAAGCATTTGAGCTTCAGTCTCTGTCCTTCCAAAGAACAGTCAGGGTTGATTTCCTTGGCTGGTCTGATCTCGTTGCTTCAAAAGATTCTTAAGAGCCTTCTCCAACACCACAATTCAAAAGCAGTCTTCTGGATACCCCTTCTCAATAAGCTGAAACTGGTCATATTATTCATGCAGCCATCCTCCATCTGTTTTATATAGCTACCCATCAGTTGATGGGTGGAAAATCTATCCCAGGTTTTAGGCTGGCTGGGGAATTCTGGAAGCTGAAATCCACCCACCATAAAGTCTCCAACTTTGAAAACTTTAGTCTATACCAGGGGTCTTCAAACTTGGCCCTTTTATGACTTGTGGACTTCAACTCCCAGAATTCCTCAGCCAGGCACGCTGGCTGAGGAATTCTGGGAATTGAAGTCCACAAGTCATAAAAGGGCCAAGTTTGAAGACCCCTGGTCTACACAATGGATTACTGTCTTTGGGAATAAACTCTTATCTGGCAAAGTCCCGCAGAGGCTTCAGAGAAGATAACTGGCTCCAAATACACTTAACAGGCAAAAAAACGGTAGCCATTTTGGATCCAGTTTCATTCAAAATGTCAGCTTTCTTCCTTGAAGCTCTGAAATGCTTCATTTCTAGCTCAAGGTCAGGTTAGCATCAAAATACTTCTAATAAGCCCATGTTGCCAGAGTAATGAAAGAGAAAACTAGAGACAACAGTAGAAAATGTGTTTTTTTTTAGACATCTCAACGAATCACACAGAAAGATTTCCAATAAATACTCATCATGGTTCTCTATGTTGTATCATCTGAGTAAACAGTATTCAAAATGCAGAACTATAGTGGGATAGACCATCATTGTTTGCAATTCAAACTTACATTGTCTTTATTCAAGGTAAAATCTTTGGTATTTGAGTAGTATCTCCAAACAATGTTGGCGATATCAGAATATAAATACAGGGCACCTGAGGGGGAAAAATATCATCTTTGCATGGCCTAATTATGTGTATTATTATTATTATTGGTATATTAATAATTTTAATATTTCTTATTGTTTTATGATGTTGTAAGCTGCCCAAAGTCACTCAACAGTTAAGATAAGCGACATATAAATTCAATAAATAAATAAGCATAGTGGTAGCATATAGTTTTTTCTCCCCTAACATTCTTCAGCAAATTGATTTAGAACTACTTTGAAGAAAAAATTACTGGTAATTATTCTTAAAAATATAATCCGTTAGGTAAAGTAGGGATTTTATCAACTGCAACCATTTCTGCTTCAAACATTTCACTAAATAGTTTTCAAATGGCCATGCTGAGGATTCTTTTCTCCAGCAGAGAAAAATTAAGTCCTTAAAATGTTACAGAAAATCATTAAGTTTTTATAAACCAAGCAATCAACAATCTGGCTTGCTACTTAAACAACAACAAAAAATGACAATCAATAAAACCACTGAATTTCATTAGTTCTTTTTCTTTCTCCGTTAATTCCATTTGTTATGATATAAATACAAGGAAAAAAAACATCTTTCTGCTTTCTTGTTAGTAGAGAAAACGATTTTTTTTTAAAAAACTGATATTTGTTATTTTCTTACCAAGAAAAAGAAGAGAAATTCAATGATTAACCAAAGAAAAGAAATGTATAAAATAACTTTAAGAAATTATGGTACAAAGGCCTGATCCTTACTTTAAGGTATGTGGATTTCAATGCTGGGGAATTCTGGGAATTGTAGTCCATATATCTTGAAGTAGCCTAGTATTAAAAACTGGACTAACTGGGTTAGTCCAACAATATTTCTGAGCATTCTCAAAAAGAATAAAAATATCTCTAAATTCACTATTCTGAACATTGCCAAGGATTTGAATACATGCTGACCTAATAATTATATCCAATTTATTTCAAGAGTTTATTTTACCCAAGATGCTTTAAGACTGCAGCCTTCAAGAAAATACTTTCATAACACATTTTAGCCAAAGTGTAGCAGCTTCTACAAAACTCTAATGAAAAAAAAATCTAGTAAAACTCTAAGCTTACTATGAAGATTGATACATTAAGTCTATGCAGCCAACACAGAAGGTCACCGTGGATACATTTTGCCTGGCAAAAGTGTTAACTTGAGTAACATAATGTCTTTTAGTATTTCACAGTTGCAACTGGATTTAAAATTGCTTGCTAAATGACAACAATCCTCAAAGGCACTTTATTAAAGCTTGAAGGTCACCCAGAAAAAGTCCTGAATTGTCAGATTCCAGCTGTTTCCCCACCCTATCCAGGCAAGATGACAGAGAATCATATGACTTGTAAATTCCTCCCGTCTACATCTTTTTGGGATCAGAAAACCAGAAATCGATGGTAGCAGCAGGAGTGATTTATCTTTTGTCAAACTGCAAGCAAAGCTCTGATTTTCCTTTATCTTACCAAACTCCTTTCAGAAGAAAGCTTGAAAGATGACATAATGGGATTTAAGAGAAAGACTCAACATGATCAACAGACCTTGGAAGAGCCAGCCAAAAGGATTCAGGACCAAACCCATTGACCCCATAACACACTGATCTCTTAAGCTGAATGAACACTTGATAATTTGATTGGCTACATTCATCATTTGGGAAATTGTACAAAACAGTACTTACACAGCAAAAACTATCAAGCAGCCACAGCACAGTAGAAAGTTACAAATATGAAACAATGCCATTCCTTCAACAAGACATTTTATGAAATTGATCTTTGGTTCTATTATCCAATTACTTAACAACATTAAAATGGCTTTAAGCAAGACTTCTTTGAATAAAAGACACAATTACCACCAATCTTTCAGAATGTCATTTTGTCTTCCCTAAAGCAAAAGCATTATCAGTGCAATCTCAGTGTGTGTCAGGGAATTAAAGCTCTTTCAAGAAGGCCAGGAAACATTTTCTGCCAGCAATAATTTAAAGGATGCCAGAAAAATACTAAGTTAATTCTGTAGCCTTTTAGCCAATGACTGTAAGATGATGGGATAACGATTTAAGGAATGATATAATGACATGATAGAAAAATGAAAT
The DNA here is from genome assembly GCF_964194415.1 of Vipera berus. Lineage (NCBI taxonomy): Eukaryota > Metazoa > Chordata > Lepidosauria > Squamata > Viperidae > Vipera > Vipera berus. The sequence continues at coordinate 206,564,672 of NC_138204.1, forward strand.
AGGTTATTTTTGCTTCATTTTGCAAAAATGTCTTCTGCTATGCATTCTTTTTATAAAAACAACACAGTTTCTGGTCTGCAAGATTTGTACAGTCCATTCCACATGTATATTTTGCAGACATTAAGGACATCTTTGCTAATTTTGACATTTAATATTGGGGAAAATGGATTAGACTGAGCACATTACTCCTGTCACAAAATAAACCACCGTATCCTCCCTTACTTTTATCATCTTCCAACTTCTCATTGGAGACTTTGCTGGGGTTCCGCATATGTGAGCAATTTCCTCCACTGCTTGTCCTTGCCACTAATTATTTACTGTTTCACCTGTGCCAAAGATACACCAAGCTTCATTCATTCCATACAACCATTTCCTCTGCGTAATTATATGGACAAACAATCTTGCCTCTGTTGCCCCTAGTGTCACCATGAATGCCAAATAAATAGCAGGATATGGCAGGGAGAGCACGCAGGCTGGCCTGCCTCCCAGCCTTTCAAATGGGTGCAGGAGCTCTGTAGCCCCTTATCGCCCAGAGCACACATGTCACAATCACGAAGGATGCAAGGCAGCATCCGCAGCCCAAACGGAGAGGACAAACATCCATGTACTGTACCTCTTCTAGCAGCGTGATGGTGTTCCTGCAGTTCAGTAGCCGGGTGGTAAAACTGGACGTCGTTGGGGAATTGTAATCTTCCGTCGTCTCAGCAATAAACTCCGACACAGTGATCTGGTCCGGCATGGTCCTGCCCAATGGGGACAGTCGGAAAGCCACAAGGAGAAGAAAGGAGAGACAAGAGAGGGAGAGCATTAAAGACAAGGCAGGGCATCAAGGAGAGGAGATCAGCTGGGCTCTGACTGCAGTGGGAGCCTGCTAAAAACAGAGGAGAAGCAGGATGCCCTTCCGGGAAGCGATTATACTAGGGGTTGGGGGGGAGGAATCTCCCCTGGGCCACCTCTGTCTCCCCAGGACCAGCTCGTCTTCCGCCATCCAAAGTCAACAGGGGCTGCTCAGGTCTTCTCAGAGCCCCTATCTCCCAAAGGGGGCGCGTCCCAGGCACACCCCCAACTATCCCCACCCCCAAGATCTCCCCAGACTTTGCTAACAAGCTGCCAGCAGAGTGCCAGGTCCAGCCATTCAACCCCCCCCTCCCCCTTTTTTGCAAAAATGCAAAGTGATCTCTCCCAGCTCCAGAAAGCCACTGGATCTCTCCTGGTCCCAGCAACGGGGAAAGGGGGGGGAGAGGGGTGGGCAGCCTCCCCAGGAGAGGAAGGGGCGCTCGGCCAAGATCTCCTCCAGCCCGGAGAGGGTACACCAGCCCCATGGCATCTCCCCTTCCCCAAAATAGGGGGAGTCCATCTCTCCTTCTTGGCCCGGGTCGTAGCCCTCACCCCCACCCCCCAATCCTGGAAACTGGGGGGGGGGGAAACTGCTCTGCAAGGGACGGAGCACTCTCCCCTTGGCGGGGCTGCTGCAAGAGGGTCTCCCCTTCAGCCCAGAGCTACTAACTTGCGCAGGCGACCCCTCTACCCCTCCGCTGCGCCCCCCCCAAGCTGCAGCCGGCGGGGGGGGGGAAGGGAAGGGACCAGGCGAGGGGAAAAATCAGCAACAGCGGCGGGAGAGGAGAAAGGAGAACGCCGGCTGCAATCCCCCCGAGCAGGACCGCCGAGGATGCCCGTCCGTCCGTCCGCCCGAGCAACGCGCCTCTTCCTCCCTCCCTCCTCCCTCCCTCCGCGCGCGCTCCCGCGCCGCCCGCTGCAGCCGCCTCCGCCAGCGGGCGGGCGCGTGCCTGCCTGCTCGCCTGCCCCGCCTACTCCGGAGGATGGGGGGGGGGGGGCGATGGTCGGAGCGAGAAAGAGCGCGGGCGTCAACGCGCAGGCGCGCCCTCCTTCAAGCCTTCCAAGTAGCGCATGCGCTCCGGTAAGTTTTTGTTTTGAGAGAGAGAGAGAGAGAGAGGGGGGGGGTGGAGGGAGAGAGAATGATTTACTAATCCGCCCCGCCCACTCCTCTCTCCCCCCCCCCCACCACCACCCCGGCTTCGCCGCCGCATCACGTGAGGAAAACAAGGAAGTGGCCGGCGCACGCGCCTCGTCCCTTTTTTCTCGTGCGGCGGGATTCTGGCAAGGAGGGAGCGGGCGCGCGCTGGGCAGTAGCAGCCCCTCCTCCTCCTCCTCCGCGCGCGTGCCCGCGGCAACCCCATTTTTTGGGGGTGGGGGTTCATCCCTGACTCCGGGCTGGTGGCTCCGAATCAAACCGAAAAATGTCCCCGGTGTGACTTAGACTTTGCAGGGGTCTTCAAACTCGGCCCTTTTATGACTCGTGGACTTCAACTCCCAGAATTCCTCAGCCAGGCATGCTGGCTGAGGAATTCTGGGAGTTGAAGTCCATGAGTCATAAAAGGGCCGAGTTTGAAGACCTCTGGCTTAGGGAAAAATAAAAGAGAGACTCTGCCAAAAGCCGCCAAGAATGCTTATAATACCGGGAAGGTTTTGCTTTTCCCGGTCAAACCATTTGTTGCTTTTGTTTGGGAAAGAAGAATAATCAAGCTTAAGAGGAGAAGGGACTTGCTCAGTTCAGAATAACAGGAGAGTTGGAAGGGACCTTGGAGGTCTTCTAGCCCAACCCCTTGCTCAAGCAGGAGACCCTGTAACATTTCAGACAAATGGTTGTCCGGTTCAAGCATCAACTAGGCTAGGGAGTCGGGCTCAGTTAAGGGATTAAATTCTGAATTACCTGAAAGAGACAGTTTGGTCTAGGGCAGGGGTAGGCAACCTTGGCTCTTTTATGACTCGTGGACTTCAACTCCCAGAATTCCTCAGCCAGCATGGCTCAGCTTGGAAACCTCTCCCTTTCACCTCAGCACGGCTGGCTCAGGAATTCTGGGAGTCGAAGTCCACCGGTCATAAAACAGCCCAAAGTTGGCCTACCCCTGGTCTAGGGTTAAGACATCAGGCTAGAAAGCAGGGAAACGGGGTTCTAGTTCTGCCTTAGACACGAAAGCGGGCTGAGTGTGTCAATCATCAAGAGACCTTGAGTTCTAGGTCCACTTTGACCATGAAAGTTGGATGGGGATTTTGGGCCACTCACTGGGAGTCTGGGCATTCTAGTCCTGCCTTAGCCATGAAAGCTGGCTGGGTGACTTTGGGTTAATCACCAAGAGACATTAAATGCTAGTTCAACCTTAGCCATGAAAGCTGGATGGGGGATTTTGGGCCACTCACCAGGAGCCTGGGAATTCTAGTCCTGCCTTAGCCATGAAAGCTGGCTGGGTGACTTTGGGTTAATCACCAAGAGACATTGAATGCTAGTTCAACCTTAGCCATGAAAGCTGGATGGGGGATTTTGGGCCACTCACCAGGATCCTGGGAATTCTAGTCCTGTCTTAGCCATGAAAGCTGGCTGGGTGACTTTAGGCCAACATTAGGAGACTCTGACTTCTAGTGCCCCCCCCTTCGTGGGAACGCATGCAAAAAGGTACTCCAGGATGGAACCTCGTGAATTTAAAACAAAGCTGCAAGTTTTGGAGGGAAGGCCACAAACCACTTAATTCTCCTTTGTCACACTAGGCTTTCTTTTTAAAAAGTAGACTGACCCACATTTCCTCTACAAACTTGTTCCTTTGTTTATTGCTTGGGGGTGGAGGAAGGAGAGGGTGCATTCAGCTGGATCTCCTCAGCTGAATTCAAAGAATTTTAAAGGGTAAAAAGTCAAACTGAGATTAGCTTCGCTTTGCCGGATGGAATAGCTTCTCAGGTGCTTCTGAGCAGTCAAATAGGAACATTTAGAGAAATGGGGCTGGTGTACTGGTTTGGAAAGTCGGACTGACTCTGCTGCAGGAGATTGCAAAAATGGGGCAACTCCAGCATTGATCACCCAAGACAAAGGAGGAACCATGTGTGTCACCACTTCCCCAAGAGTGTGGAGTCCTCAGTGCTCTCTGAGCTTGGTGGTTTTCTTGCAGACATTTCACTACCATGCTAGGTAACATCATCACTTCCCCAAGATCACACCTTCTGAATCTGTACTTTAATTGCCAGGCAGTGGAGCATGACAGGGAAATGCTGAAATTGGCAGAATATGGCAGACACCGCACCCATTCAACAGAAAATAAGTCCAGTGTGATTGCCTGGGATTCAAATCACTCCTCTCCAGCTAAGAGAAAATGTCACAGATTTTGCACGTTTGTCTTTCAATAGAAGTGGAAAAAGAGGAATAACACACTGGTACAGCTAAGAACTTGACCACAAGAAGAAGTTGTGAAGTTTCATGGGAAACTGCAGGGGAGGGGGGGGGAGGTGTAACTGAGGCATGTTAATACCACAGGTACGATGGAGGCCTGACATATTTCTTTCACCTAGTGAAAATGTAGTGTTTGATGTGGCTTCTTTGTGTGTGTGAGAATTCCTTTGGCCCCTGCTGAAATGAGTATGTATGTGTATGTGTGAAAAATGAACTCTCACCATCTGTTGAACATCATTTTACAATGTGAACAAACCAGAGGGATGGTTTTTCACCAACCACTTGGAATTAAACATTGTAATAAACCCTAACCCTTACCCTTAATCTCTGTAGCACCTGAGGGCAGGACAAGAAGCAATGGGTGGAAGCTCCTCAAAAGGAGATCCAACCTAGAAATATGGAGGAATTTCTGGACTGTGAAAGCAATTAACCAATGGAATAACTTGCCTCCAGGAGTTGTGGCTGCCCCATTGCTGGAGGTTTTCAAGAAAAGATTGGACAACTATTTGTCCAGGTTATTATAAGAACTTCTGCCTTGGGCAGGGGGTTGGACTAGATGACCTCCAAGGCCTTTTCCAGCCCTATGAATCTATGAAACGTATTGCTCTTGGGGCTGGAGTTCATGAGGATTGAACTGTGTTACAACCAAATCAGGAGAAAACAAACTAGGTGAGGTATTGCTTAACTCTTTCCCTCCCTGCTATTTTAGTCTCTCAGATTGCCTTGAGCAATTTAGCTTTCCACATCCTTCACTTTATATTCCCCAGTGGATTTTCAATCAAACGTATTTCCCTGGAATGTCTGTTAATTTACATGCAGACTATTAGTGAAGCAATATCATGCAGGACAGGAATGCAAAGGAAAGGGCTGAAGGTTTTATTTTTCCTTTTACCCTTCCTGTTCTGGCTGCAATTACAGGAGTCCCCTTTATATTCATCATAGCTTTCGTTAACTTACTCTCTCTGCCCATGTTAATGCTTTGGGGGGGGGGGAAATGTGTATGTCTCGAATCATTCCAAATTTAATAAAGCAAAAAGGAGGTTTAATCCCATTTTCTGGCATCTCTGCTTTATGCTTTCATAAATATCATTAAGACTGGAATCTGGAGAATGACAAATACTTTGTAATTTAAACATCTGTTGAAATCCCACAAATTTCAGTGGGATTTAGACTCACCAAATATTCTTATTTTGGAATTACAAATTCAAGAGGAGCTGTAACTCAAACATTCCAGGCTTAGTCCTATTCTCTGGGGTTTGTAACTAGATCTGGGGGAAATCTTAACTGAAAAGTGGCCAACTCTTTCTTAACTTAATAACCTTTGGATCTGTTCAGTTTCCACTCTCATAATCCTCCTCTCTCCATGAGCTGGATGGATGCTAAGACTTTTGTTTTGCTCTGTTATTTTGGTTCTGTCCTAAACAATACTATTTTGGCCAGTATAAAGTGATGGAATTATAGTCATTGTTTTGCCAGTATGAAGTCAGATGGCTTTAGCATTACAAACAATACAAATGTTTAGCAGTTGTCCTAAAATAAATTAATATGCAGCTGACCTCATGGCAGTTACCAATACAGGTAGTCCTCGACCTACGACCCCAATTGAGCCCAAAATTTATGTTTCTAAGCGAGACGGTTGTTAACTTTGCCCCATTTTATGTCCTTTCCTGTCAGTTGTTAACCGAATCATTTCGCTTATTAAGTTAGTGCAATGTCACGTGGTTGAACGGAGAGGCGGACACTTGAGCTGGGTATTGATTCTTTATTGAGTCAGAAATGAAGCTGGGGCAAAGGGGTTACCTGGCGTCTCTTTATACCTGCCCAGGTGAAAGGTGACCAATAGATTTAAACCTGGGCTTCCCGCCAGTGCAGGTGGCCAATGGATTTAAACCCTGGCTTCCCGCCAGAGCTGACCATGCCCTGGGGCTGTCAACGACTCGCTCTATTCAGGCTTTCCCGCCAAAACGGTTATAGCCTGGAGCTGTCCAGCCCCCTGCTGTGCTGACATTTCCGTGTATGCTTTAAAGGCATACACTACAGTTAGTAACACGGTTGTTAAGTGAACCTGGTTCCCTCATTGATGTTGCTTGTCAGGAGGTCACAAAAGGGAATCACATGACCCCCCCGGGACACTACAACCGTCACAAATATCAATCAGTTGCCAAGCGTCTGAATTTTGATCATGTGACCACAGGGATGCCGGAATGGTTATAAGTGTGAAAAACAGTCGTAAGCCATAGAATCAAGATCACTTGAAGTATTAATACCACTTTACAAGGCCTTGGTAAGGCCACACTTGGAATACTGCATCCACCACAATGTAAAAAAGATGCTGAGACTCTAGAAAGAGTGCAGAGAAGAGCAACAAAGATGATTAGAGGACTGGAGGCTAAAACATATAAGGAACAGTTGCTGGATAAGATAAAATAACCTTTATTGTCATTTTTTTTTACTGTGGGCACAACGGCACACATCAAAAATGAATTGGGTATCTATAGTTTAATGAAGAGAAGGACGAGGAGTGACATGATAGCAATCTTCCAATATCTCAGGGGCTGCCCCAAAGAAGAGGCAGTCAAGCTATTTTCCAAAGCGCCTGAAGGCAAGACAAGAAGCAACGGATGGAAACTAATCAAGGAGAGAAGCAACCTAGAACTAAGGAGAAACCTCCTGACAGTTAGAACAATTAATCAGTGGAACAACCTGCCTCCAGAAGCTTTGAATGCTACAATACTGGAAGTTTTTAAGAAGAAACTGGACAGCCATTTGTCTGAAATAGTATAGGGTTTCCTGCCTGAGCAGGGGGTTAGACTAGATGACCTCTAAAATACCTTCCAACTTTATTTTTTTTTATTATTATTATTCTAAAACTTTTATTCATAAAATATGAAACTCAGACAACTGAACACTCAAATTGACTGGCACTAATGGTTGACACGGGTTGCTGCCAGCATCGTAGGTATCAACCAGGTATCTCCTTAAAATGTAAGATGTTCCAAGTAGCGCAGTTTTTTGTAGCTTTGCTGGAGTTATTGCAGGAAGCTGCAATTTACTGATGTATTTTGCAAAGTTTTTGGACATAGTTCCCAGTGCCCCGATGACAATGGCTATCACTGTTACACGTTTCATCCATAATTGCACAGTTTCGGTGGCCAGGTCACGGTATTTCATAATTTTTTCCAGTTCCTTTTCTTCAACTCTGGCATCTCCTGGTACAGTGATATCAATCAACTGTATGCTTCGGTTCTCTATGACTGCGATATCTGGCATGTTGTTATTGTTATTATTATTATTATTATTATTATTATTATTATTATTATTATTATTATTATTATTATTATTATTTTCCATTGTAACTCTGAACAGTCACTAAATGAACTGTTGTAAGTCAAGGACTACCTGTAAATAATAGATAAATATAGAAGAGGAGGACAATGGGCAGAAAAATGAAAACCCTTCAGCAAAACACATATCACACCCAAGTCTTAGGCATCTCGTTCTTTGTCATGTCTTCTATGGGCCAAACAGCTCACTCAACTCATCCTACCAGAATAGTGGTAGGATGCTCAGGCAGGAGACCTTTATTCCTAAACCAGCCACTATTCACTGGTGTCCATTGTGGGACCTTGGACATTGTAAACCCTGAACAGAAGCCCTATTCACACCTTTGTGTGACTGGCATGAAAAATGGCATTCTGAAATGCCATAACTTCGCTTGTGTCCTCAGTTAACAATGGAAACTGGGACTGCGAACTGCATTGCTAAATGACACAGATGTCACATGACTGCACCAATTTGTGATGGAACTTAACAATGGCGGTGAAAAAATACACGACTGTCAGTCCTTTCACCTAATGACCGCAGTAATCAAAATTTGGGCTCTTGGCAATCAACATGAATTTACAACAATTGCAACATACTGATAGAAAATTTGTAGCTCATGGTTGAACTATGGGGTCCTTGGTGCTCTCTGAGCTTGGTTGTTTTCTTGCAAATGTTTCAGTACCAACTATGTCTATCACTGATATAACCTAGTTTGGTAATGAAATGTCTGCAAGAAAACAAGCAAGCTCAGAGAGCGCCAAGGACCCCACAGTCCTCCTCCTCCTCCTCCTCCTCTCCGCAAACACTACTCCCTTCTAGCACTGATGATGTTACCTAGTTTGGTAATGAAATGTCTTTAAGAAAACAACCAAGCTCAGAGAGCATCAAGGACCCTACAGTTATAGCATATAGGAGTATTGTCAGCACTGAAGAGCCATATAAAGACCAAATAAAAGTGTAATCAATAGCAGCCTTGAAATTTATTAGGCGTTTTAGCTGTTTTGAACTTTTCACTGTGAAACACAAAGGGGCGTCTTCATTTTACAAACAATTTTCAGATGAGAAGAAAGTGATTGCCACCACAGCAAGATAATTTAGCACATCCTGATAACGGCAGTGATGTTTAATGCTGCCATCAGCACCATTACGGTATGTATTTCAAATGTGAGACTTGAGGTGTCATACAGAAGTGAATTTAAATGTCTTTATTATTGGAAAAATTCCCTATGTATATTTTATTTCCTCCTATTCTCCCCACAATAGCAGCCCCCTGAGGTGAGTTGGGCTGTGAGAGAGTGACTGGTCGAAGTCACCCACCCAGCTTTCATATCTAAGGTAAGAACTAGAACTCACCGACTCCTGGTGATTGGCCCAAAGTCACCCAACAGCTTTCATGCCTAAGGCTGGACTAGAACTCACAGTCTCCTGTGGATTGGCCCAAAGTCACCAGCTGGTTTTCGTGTCTAAGGCAGGATTAGAATTCACAGTCTTCTAGCGACTGGCCCAAAGTCACCCAGCCAGCTTTAGTGCCTAAGGTGGGACTGGAATTCACAGTCTCCTAGTTTCAAGCCTGGTGCCTTAGTCAACTAGACCAAACTGGCTCTCTACTGTTTTCAGTGCTTTCACAGTGTTTCATCTGTAATTTAGCTGTGGTAATTGGACTTGGACTTCGGGAAGCTTCTCCCCATTCCCTCCCCCTTGGAAAACACAAACATTAAACAAAAAACTAAAGTTCAATTGGTAAGAACTTTAACTGAAATTTCCTTACTCTATGCTTCTTGGAGTAGACGGTGGAAACATCAGATAAGAATCCTCCACTTTAACATCCCGACCCTACCCATGCATTTTCTCCATATTTCTGTTTCAACCTCCTCTGGATAGAGTTGGCTCCGATCCTTGCCTTTAATTAATCCTGTCATTCAATGGCTTGCATTCCCTACTTTGGGATGAATTGGATTCTTAGCATAGTACAGCAATGAATCAAAAATGGACTCTACTGCAAGGAAGCCAGAGAAGAAAGTTTAAAACAGGGTGAACCCTTTGCGGTTGTTTGGAAGGGTGTGTCCCTAGTATGGAACAGCTACAGCCCTTTCAACGGTACAAAGAATATATTTTCCTTTTGTTGTTTGGGGGCAGGACGGTAAACAAATGATAATTTCAAATCTTTGTAGGCAGGTTCCTAAGAAAAGTCTTTTCTTGGTGTTCAAGACTAGCCTGTTGGAAATACTTCTTTCCTGTTACTTACACTCAGAACTCTTTTAACTCTTTTAATTAAGGAGAAACTTCCTGACAGTGAGGACAATCAACCAGTGGAACAGCTTACCCCCAGAAATTGTGGGAGCTCCATCACTGGAGATTTTCAAGAAGAGACTGGACAGTCACCTGTCTGAGATGGTATAGGTTCTCCTGCTTGAGCAGGGGGTTGGACTAGAAGACCTCCAAGGTCCCTTCCAGCTCCTATTCCATTCCATTCCATTCCATTCCATTCCATTCCATTCCATTCCATTCCATTCCATTCCATTCCATTCCATTATTTTCTATTCTATCTCTATCAATACAATTGGTCATCAATTTATAATTGGTTGCTTAGCAACTGTTTGAACTTAAAATGGATCCCAAAAAAGGTACTTATGACCCACATTTGAAATTCTGACATCCGGGTGCCCTCTAAAGTTACATTGCCGCATTTTGTATGCTTGGCAACTACCCCACATTTTGGGGCATTTGCAGTGTCCTGAGGTCAAATGACAATTTGCATTGTTTTTCCCCTGAAAACCAGCATATACTTTTGGTTTCCTGCAAAAGAACGCCTAACGTGAACCATGGTTGTGCTTAACAACTGCCCCCCAAAAAAGTTGTAAAATCAGGCATGGTTACGTTATGACCTGGTTAATGACCATCACAGCTTACAACTGTAACTGTAGGCAAAAATACAATTGTAAATCAAGGATTACTTAAGAGTTGTGTCTTCAAAAAAACCCAAAAACCTATGTACCAATTAACCATCCTTTTTATGCAATTATTCTGATTTTCTTGGTTAGCCTGACGCCAGATGAGCACTAAACTCAGCTGAGCTCATAAAACACAAACACAAGTGTGATTGGTTTCTTTGTAATTTAATTTATCATGTAAAGCAGGGGTCTTCAAACTTGGCCCTTTTATGACTTGTGGACATCCACTCCTAGAATTCCTCAGCTAGGTGCGCTGGCTGAGGAATTCTGGCAGTTGAAGTCCACAAGTCATAAAAGGGCCAGGTTTGAAGACCCCTGATGTAAAGGGAGCCATAGTCTTATGATTATTCTTCTAGGATGTCATATGGTGAGAAACATCCACTGTGTCTACTCGGCATGGTTAATTTGGTTACCGAATCTACCCATTTTCTGTGTTTACACAACACACTGAACAATGAACCAATCAAGTGTAAAAGTAAACAAGCCTAGCATTCTGCATGAGGAGACTGAGACCGTTCAGCATTCAACTGATTTGAGTAAGTGGGTCGTGGTTGTACCCAAGGCAGGGGGAGGGAACCTCGGCTCTTTTATGACTCATGGACTTCAACTCCCAGAATTCATGAGCCAGCCATGCTGAGGGGAAAGGGAGAGGTTTCTAAGCTGAGTCATGCTGACTCAGGAATTCTGGGAGTTGGTCGAGTCATAAAAGAGCCGAGGTTGCCTATTCCTGATCCAAGAAGTCACATATTTTTTTTGAACTGTGGATGATCTCATATAATTCTTTTCCAAACTAAAATTCCTTTTTAAAGTTCAGTACACCATATATGCCCATATTTAACCTATAAATATAGGTGGTCCTCGACTTAACAGCCCAACTGAGCCCCAAATTGCCTATTCTCATCTATGCTCATATTTCAGCAAAAAAAATCGTAGCCATCAGTCATTCATATCCCTACCAAGTCTCTCCAGTACTAATGCCTATAACCTTTAAGCTCCTATAAGCTAAATTCGTGCTCCTTTTGACTTCTCCCATGTTTGCTGCTCTTGGCTGATCTGCAGTGATGTTAAAGTAGGTCATATCCAAATTCCTCAGGAAAGAAAAATGACACAGGCTATGTTTTGCATAACTGTCAGGTCAAAAAAGAGGCAGTTACATTTTAGTCCACCATTGGTATGTGGTTTTGTGTGAAGGTTGGAAAAAAAATATGGCTCATTTCGTCTCCATATATTAAGACTGCCACAATATGTAAAAAAAAAAAAAGATGTTGCGACTAGAAAGAGTGCAAAGAAGAGAAATAAAGATGATTAGGGGGCTAGAGGCTAAGACATATGAAGAACAGTTGCAGGAATTGGGTATGTCTAGTATAACCAGGGGTGACGTGATAGCAGTGTTCCAATATCTAAGGGGCTGCCACAAAGAAGAGGGAGTGAAGCTATTCTCCAAAGCATCTGAAGGCAGGGGAAGAAGCAATGGATGGAAACATATGAAGGAGAGAACCAACCTAGAACCAAGGAGAAATTTTCTGACAGTGAGAACAATCAACCAGTGGAACTGGTTGCCTCCAGAAGTTCTGGCTGCTTCATTATTGGAGGTTTTCAAGAAGAGATTGGTCAGTCATTTGCCCAAAATAGTATAGGTTCTCTTGCTTGAGGAGAGAGTTGGACTAGAAGACCTCCAAGGTCCCTTCCAACTCTGTTATGTGATCCTCAGATTTTGACCATTTGTTCAGCAACCCCGAGCTTCCCTCATCCCCGAGACACACTGTGCTCTGCATAATGACTGCAATGGGGAGAGCCGGGATTGTTTGGGTGCCTTGCTTAGTGACAGCAACAACCTAATGACTGTGGACTTAATTGTGGTTGTAAGTCGAGGGCTTCCTGTATTGCTTTTAGAAGATGGCCAGGAATTTGAAGTTGTAACCCCAATTCATTAGAAGGAAATCAGATTGAGGACAACTGGACTAATCTCAACTCTGTTCATAATACTAGTCCATTTTACCCTAAGTTCCCATCATTAGGAGCATCTGCAGAGGTGGGTCAAAAAAAAAAACACAATATGTTGCCCACAGCCCACAATCTTTCTCATAAGTATCATAATGTACTTTAAGAACAGGACTTTGATACCCTATTTGTAATTGACATACTGACTTTTTTGCCTTACGTCCTACAAAACACTTTGCCCACCACCTTATACTACATCTGGAAAATCACCCCCAGAAACTGGGGGTGCTCCATCACTGGAAAGTTTCAAGAAGAGACTGGACAATCACCGGTCTGAGATGTTATAGGTTCTCCTGCTTGAGGAGTAGAAGACCTCCAAGGCCCCCTCCAGCTCTATTCTATTCTAATAACTAAAGATTTAAGACAGGGGTGTCAAACTCAATTTCCTTGAGGGCCGCATCAGCATTGCAGTTGCCCTCGGGGGGGGGTGGGGTGTATGGCCTACTGGGTGGGCGTGGCTGGAGTGGGCGTGGCCTACTGGGTGGGCATGGCCAGCTCTACATCTTTCACGTCAAGGGTACCTATGGGGGCCTGAGCAGGAGTGGGTGCATTTCTTCATTTCTCACAAAGGATGATACCTCCCCAGCGTGCGGCCCAGGGGGCAGTGCCGATGCGGCAGGGGCTGGTCCCTCACTGTTTTCAGATGGCCTTGTTAAGGTAAGACTGAATGCGTTTCAGCATAGATGGCCACCACGAAATTGTACATTGGCTCCCGGCCGCCCTGGGCCAGGGCCAAGGCAGCGGGGGCCGTTCCCTCACTGTTTCCAGGATGGGTTCGCGGGCCACATGAAACCACTTTGCGGGCCGGATCCGGCCCCCGGGCCTTGTGTTTGACATGTCTGATTTAAGATATTCAGCTTCTGTTGTTGCAGAACTTTTTAAAGAGTCAGAAGGTTTAACAAGTTGTTTAAAACTCTTCGTCACAAACTCTAACAGGAATGTGTGTGTGTGTTATAAATATTCCACCTTGATTTAAAATAGGTAAAATTAGGACATTAATGTTATGCATTATTTCTATGTGATAATCTCTTCTTATAATAAAACAATGTCAAGAAACAACATGCCTATAATCCATTTATATATGCTGGTATATCAGTATTTTCTTGAGAGACAGGTGATGTTTCCATTTTAGGTGATTAATTCACTAAGTGCTTTTTCAGATCAATTTAAACTCACTGTAGGTGGGGTAGAGCTTAGAAAGGAGATGTAGGAGTACAAAATATTGTTTGTACCCCACATTTTGTGTATCTGCAGGTGTTTAAGTTATCTTTATTTTCTGCTGTCTCTTTCTAAAGTACTGTCTAATAGGAAATTGTGAACGATAGCTGCTTTTGATTTCATGAAATATTTAGAATAAGTCCCACTGCGCTAAAATAGAGCTTTGCTATAATGCTCAATATCTCTATCATTTTATGGGAACTTATGCATTAGGTATCAAGGATCAATTGAAGAAAAGGACATGATATATAGGGTCTTTAAGGTCTCCTTGAAATACATGGACCAGTCAATATATCTGTAGGGCCTGTTGTGGCATTATACTAAGGTTATATAATTTGAGGTCTGTTGAACTGGGCAGTTTCCCATGTTTGGTTGGGGTTTTATTTATGTATGTATTACATCTAATAAATTACATCAAATATGATTTATTTATCATATTTGCATAGCTGCTCATCTCATATAGTGAATCTGGGCAGCATACCTGATAAAACAAGACTCCCTAAAAGCCAAATATATTAAAAATAACAGAACCACAATTTTAAATTAAAAATAAAAACAAGTAAGATAACCAAAATGGCGTCTAGCACACAGGGAGTGCACCAGTTCATGATCAATTTGGTCTAATGGTTAAATGATTTAGTGGTTAAGCAAGGTCTAAAGAGCCAGTTTGGTCTAGTAGTTAAGGCGCCAGGTTAGAAGCCAGTGGCTGTGAGTTCTAGTTCTGGGTTACACATGAAAGCCAGCTGGGTGACTTTGGGCCACTCACCTGTGAGTTCTAGTCCCGCCTTAGGCATGAAAGCTGGTCGGGTGACTTTGGGCCAAACACCAGGAGACGGTGAATTCTAGTCTCATCCTGAGCATAAACGCCAGCTGGGTGACTTTGGGCCAAACACCAGGAGACTGTGAGTTCTAGTCCTGCCTTAGGCATGAAAGCTTGACTCGGTGACTTTGGGCCAGTCCCTCCCTCTCTCAGCCCAACTCACCTCACAAAGTTGTTGTTGTGGGAATATTAGAAGGAGGAAGGAATATTGTGTGTGTTCACTGCCTTGAGTTATTTACAAAAAAATTAATAAAGGCAGAATATAAAATAAATAAATAAACACATACAGATAGACCTTGACTTATGACCATAGCGGAGCCCAAAATTTCCATTGCTTAGCAAGACAGTTGTTAAATGAGTTTTGCCCCATTTTATTTTTCTTGCCACAGTTGTTAAGTGAATCACTGCAGTTGCTAAGTTAGTGTCATGGTTGTTAAGCAAACCTGGCTTCCCCATCCGAAGGTGATTACATGACACCTGCAACTGTCATAAAGGCATGCCAGCTGCCAAGCATTCCAATTTTGATCTCGTGACCATGGAGATGCTGTAACCAGTTATAAGGGTGGAAAAAAAAAGCATCAGTCCCTTTTTTCCCCAGTGTCATTGTAACTTTGAACAGCCACTAAACCAATGGATGAGGACTGCCTGTGGCCATCCAACAGGTTCCAGTCTTACCCTGGGATCGCCCAGCCTTTTTTTTTTAATCTGCAAACTATCCACATGGGAAGCTTGATAAACCCCACGGGGGCTTGGTTGCACCACTTTTATAGGCTCCTATCAAGCCCAGCGAATCATAAATCATAAATTATAAATCATAAATTATTTTAGTGGTAGAAAAAAGAAACAGGCAAGCAGCTGCACGTCCCTTATCGAGATTATTTATCTGTCTCTGTTTGAAATGTCCCTTTGACCCCGTCGTGTTAGGTAATTCCATTTCAGAAGACAGGGAGAAAAAAAAATGACGGTAGTGGTAATATTCATTAACGTCAGTCCTAGACTACGAAAAGAAAGCCTAATTCATTTGCCCACTTAGACCCAGCTGAGGCCGTCCATTTCATTTCAGACAGTTCAAGAAATCAATTGCCCAGCAGGTCACTCGCTTGTTGCCATTAGCAGATGACACTCGTTTTGCATAACCGTGTCCTCCTTCCATCCGTAGGCTTCATCTCTACTTAACCCAGAGATTCTCAGATGCCATCAAAACAGTCCCTTGGGGCAAAGAATTCTGGCTAATTCAGTCCTATAAATGTCTGGGGGGAAAAACCTCCTGTCCCTTAATCTACCTTCTTTTTTATGTCCTTTATTGGTTTTGGATCTTCGCTAAGCTTTTTGTTGTTGTTGTTTTTTGGGGGGGTTGCAGTCATGTTGATTTCTGCCGCTGTCTTTTATTTCTTCCCTAACTGGAACTGTTTTTGCTGTACTTTTAGTGTGTATGTTTTACGAACTTTCACTTACCACAAGCTTTTGTACCCATCCGCTTCTCTTGTGCTGGAGCTAAACTAACCATCACTGTTGTTTTGAACCATTTAGTCATGTTCAACTCTTGGTGACTTTATAGGCTAATGCTCTCCATGCGGCCCTGTCAAGCACAGCTTCTTTCGATTTTTGGATGCTCAACTTTGATGTTATCAAGCTAGCATGTTCTTCATCATCATCATCATCATCATCATCATCATCCTCATTATCATCTTGAAAGGGACCTTGGAGGTCATCTAGTCCAACCCCCTGCTCAGGCAGGAAACCCTATATCATTTCAGACAAATGGCTGTCCAGTCTCTTCTTAAAAACTTCCAGTGTTGGAGCATTCACAGCTTCTGGAGGCAGGTTGTTCCACTGGTTAATTGTTCTAACTGTCAGGAAGTTTCTCCTTAGTTCTAGGTTGCTTCTCTCCTTGGTTAGTTTCCATCCGTTGCTTCTTGTCCTGCCTTCAGGTGCTTTGGAAAATAGGTCGACTCCCTCTTCTTTGTGGCAGCCCCTGAGATATTGGAACACTGCTATCATGTCACCCCTCACCCTTCTCTTCGTTAAACTAGACATACCCAATTCCAGCAACCGTTCCTGATATGTTTTAGCCTCCAGTCCCCTAATCATCTTTGTTGCTCTTCTCTGTACTCTTTCTAGAGTCTCAACATCTTTTTTACATCGTGGTGGCCAAAACTGCATGCAGTATTCCAAGTGTGGCCTTACTAAGGCATTGTAAAGTGATACTAACACTTCGTATGATCTTGATTCTGTCCCTTTGCTTGCCCGTTCTTCTTTTTCCACTAACCATTCCTAGCATATTGACTTCTCCAATGAATTTGCACGCATAACATGGCCAAAATAATTCAGACGTAGTCTCATGATTTTTAGCTTCTAGTGATGTGTCTGGTTTTGTACGATTTAACATCTCTCTGTTAGTTACTCTGGCTGTCCATGGTATTTGGCAATAATTTAGTGAGCACCACAGTTCAAAGATGTCAATTCTTCTTTGATCAGCCATTCTTAGTGTCCAACTCTCACACCCGTACATCATTACAGGGAAGGCTGTTGCTCTAACTAGCCTGCTTTTTGTACTTATGTCAATATTTTTGCTTTTCCAGAATCATCACTAGGAATTTATTAAAATCCCCTTCTCTTGTCCAAGAGATGCACAGTTCTACATTCCATTCTATTTTCCCTTAAAATGGTTGGGACCAGGATTTCTCTTGCTGACGAAGGCCGTGGGTGAGTGAGTCTTGCTGATTTTAGGAACTTTTTTTGCCATTGTTGTTAAGTGAATCACTGCAGTTTTTAAGTGAATCTGTCTCTCCCCTCCCCGGAGTTTGTCTGGAAGGTCACAAATGGAGATTACATGACGCTAGGATGCTGCAAACATTGTCAAATGCATGCTGGTTGCTAAGCACCCAAACTTTCTCACATGACCGTGGGGATGCTGCAATGGTTGTAAATGTGAAGGTTGGTTCATAAGTCACTTTTCTCAGCACCATTGTAACTTCTAATGGTTGCTAAACAAATGGCTGTAAATTGAGGACTACCTTTGCTTGAAAAAGGTATCTTCAAAAGGAAGAAGTAAGGCAAATAATTTCAGAGGGGAGCAATAATTATTTCTTTTGTTCTCAGAGAGTGCAGAGAAGTGTGTAAGACCACACTTGGAATACTGCATCCAGTTTCGGTCACCACAATATAAAAAAGATTTTGAGACTCTAGAAAGAGGGCAGAGAAGAGCAACAAAGTTGATTAGGTGTCTGGAGGATAAAACATACGACATTGAGGGAACCAGGTACATCTAGTTTAATGAAAAGAAGGACTAGGGGTGACATGATAGCAGAGTTCCAATATCTAAGAGGTGCCACAAAGGAGAGGGGTGTGTGTGTCAAGCTATTCTCCAAAAAGCAGCTGAAGGCAGGACAAGAAGCAATGGGTGGAAACTAATCAAAGAGAGAAGCAATCTAGAACTAAGGAGAAATTTCCTGACAATTAGAATAATTAATCAGTGGAACAACTTGCTTCCAGAAGTTGTGGGTGCTCCACCACTGGAGGTTTTTAAGCAGAGATTGGACAACCATCTGTCTGAAATGGTGTAGGGTTTCCTGCCTGAGCAGGGGGTTGGACTAGAAGACCTCCAAGGTCCCTTCCATTTCTGTTATTCTGTTACAGCCAACATAATCTTAAAAGAAGCATATACACATATTTTTTGTATGGGAAAGAGTCTCTTAATATAGCAAATTCTGCCGGTAGTTTTTATAAACAGTGATAGAGTACCATGTAAATTTAAGCATTTTTTAATTTTAGCATTTTTTTTTATCAGCAAGCATTGCTGGTACTTGCTTATAGGAACCATATCCAGGAGCACCTAATACTGAATGCATGAACAACAGAGAAATCTTTTTTTCCCCTTGACATTGCCTATTTTAGATACACACACCAGTTGATATGATATCAAGATCAACCGGCAACTGTAATCTGTAAGAAAGAGGGAAGTGTTGGTAGACGAGGGGATGATCAAACAGAGGTTTGGGCTTACAGTTAGAAGCAGAGGTACTAGAAAACTATTGTTGGAGCTGCGACATGAATTTTAGAGTTTTCAATTGGTAAATGGGAATGAAAAAAAAGACTTTTTTCAAATTAAGAAATGTATTAATATGACAAAAGAATGATAGCCAAAGAAAACTATTGTTTTCCCACGATAGAGGACATCTTACTAATGCTGGGAGTTTTTCTTGCTATTTATCTGCTGGGATAAAGACTCAATAGTGGAGGATGAAAAAATATTTAAAAAGAAAGCTAAGGAATACTTGGAAAGATGACAAAAGCTGGAACTAAGGAAGGATGGGGCCTAGGGCAGCGACTTTAAGATGTGCGGACTTCAATTCCCCGAATTTCCCAGCCAGCGTGAATTCTGGGAATTCAAGTCGACACAACTTAAAGTTGTTGAGGTTGAGAACCACTGGCCTAAAGTAAAAGACATGCAAGTAGGAAACTAGATAGATAGATAGATAGATAGATAGATAGATAGATAGATAGATAGATAGATAGATAGATAATGGATGGATAGATGATAGATGGATGGATGGATAGATAGATAGATAGATAGATAGATAGATAGATAGATAGATGATGGATGGATAGATAGATGATAGATAGATGGATGGATGGATGGATAGATAGATAGATAGATAGATAGATAGATAGATAGATAGATAGATAGAATGATTTAGTGCTACCGGTAGTAAAAAAAATTCAGCAGCAGGCATCTGAAGCTACCCAAACAAGCACCAATGTATTTAATACTATTATACGCTTTTGTATGCCTGAAGAGCAACAAGAATAATTAGGGGACTGGAAGCTAAAGCATACAAAGAAAGGTTACAGGAATTGAGTATGTCTAGTAGTCTAATGAAAAGAAGGACTAGGGGAGACATAATAGCAGTGTTCCAAAATTTGAGGGGCTCCTACAAAGACGAGGAAGTCAAACTATTTTCCAAAGCGTCTGAAGGCAAGACAAGAAACAATAGATGGAAACTAACCAAGGAGAGAAGCAACCTAGAACTAAACAGAAGTTTGTAACAGTAAGAGCAATCAACCATGGATTGGCTTGCTTTCAGAAGTTGTGGGTGCTTCCGTCACTAGAAGACTTTAAAAAAAGACTGGACAAACTGTAGTCTGAAATGATATAGGGTCTCCTGCTCAAGCAGGGGGTTAGACTAGAAGACCTCCAAGGTCTCTTCCAAATGTATTATTCTATGTTCTATTATATTCTGTGCTTTTCAGAGAATTTATCAAAATCCACTGCCTTATAGAAAATTCTTGGAGAACTGGGAGCTACTGAAGAATCACAAGAATGTCGCCTAGTGTAGCCCTGGGAGAAACATTTTATTATCCCTTTGCATTTTCTGCTGTCCCTCAAAAGTATCAAAGGAAAACTGATGTTTTGTATTTAAGTGGCGAGATTAAAGGGCTATTAAAATCTGAAAGTCGATTCTTTTAGCAGGCGAATCTCCCATTTCCAAGGCTGCCTTTCAACCATCTTTCTCAAAAGAATGCTGGAAGGGGAAAAAAAAATCCTCAGAAATTGAAGTGCAGCTGAACCCCGAGCCGCCCATGATAAACTGACTTACTTGCTGATTCAGTTTTGCCTTTGTGTTTTGAAGCTGTCATGCCACAGCAAGTTACACTAACAAAGGCATTTAAGGCATTCGAGATTTGCAAGAACAATAAGCAATAAAGCCTGTACTTTGGAACTGCTGTATTCAGGAAAGAAACGGAAAATGCAGCAAATCAGAAATGCATAAAGAGCCAGAGCAGGGAAAGGAGATGTGTTTGGCAGGGGTAAAAGGAAGATAATGGGATTGTTGGAATTGAATCTCTTTTCTGTTCTACTTCCTCAATGCAAAAGGCCTTTGGCAATGGGTAAAATTGTCAAGTGTAAATAACAATAATAGGATGAAATCACTGACCATATAACAAAATAACAGAAGAACAGAGTTGGAAGGGACCTTGGAGGTCATCTAGTCCAACCCCCTGCTCAGGCAGGAAACCCTATACCATTTCAGACAAATGGCTGTCCAGTCTCTTCTTAAAAACCTCCATTGGTGTAGCACCCACAACTTCTGGAGGCAAGTGGTTCCACCGGTTAATTGTTAATTGTTCCCTTAGTTCCAGGTTGCTTCTCTCTTTGGTTAGTTTCCATCCGTTGCTTCTTGTCCTGCCTTCAGGTGCTTTGGAGAATAGCTTGACTCCCTCTTCTTTGGGGCAGCCCCTGAGATATTGGAATATGATCAGTGACTAAAGTAAAATTTCACAAACCTACTACTCTGCAGACTTATCAAAATCCACTCCCGCCCTGAAATTTCTTGGAGAACTTGAAGCTATTGAAGAATCAAAGGAATATTAATTGAGCGTAACTCCTGGCAGCTTCGGTTGCTTAACGACCATTCAAAGTTACAAAAAGGAGATTCACAATCTGGATCCAAAGTTATGAGGCCCTCCCCCTGTGGTCACATGATCACAATTCTGGCACTTGGCAACACAGCTGCATATACGGCCGTTTGCGGTGTCCCTCGGTCACGTGACTGTGTTTTACAATAGTTTTGCCGAAAACTGGCACTTACTTCTATTTTTTGGGCGAAATTGTGCCACAGTGAACAAATGGGTTCCCTCAAAAACTGCACTTTTCCCCCCCAACCGCTGCATTCAGTTAACAACCTTCAAAAAAGATTGTGAAATCAGGTCGGTCACATGATTGACCCATTTTACAGCTACAATGATCAAGGATTGTAACTCAAGGCTTACCTGTGTTTTAATCTATTTATTTTTAGATTTTCCCCCCCCCCTGAAGCTCCCTCCCAGCTTTGTTTTTAATTCTGATACTTCTGCTTCACAGAGTCTTTTCTCACTGAGCAAATTCATTTTATTACCAGGGAATGAAAAGCATTGCATTATTTATTTAAGACGGAGGGAAAAATTAATGAAAACAATAATTCCAGAGGTTATGAATAGCTACAGTAAAGCAGCAGAGGACAGCATAATAAAGCAGTCCCTTCTAAACCTTATGATTATATATATGCCCTAGCATTTTCAATCATGTAAAAAAAAATCTAGGTCAGGAATGAGGATCCTAGTCTGGCCTAGTTAGAGATTAAACCAGCTACGGGCAAGAGAGTCAGATATTGGACAGTAGGCAGAAACCCATACCAACTAAATCCTCCCATATGATTCTCAGATTCCCCTTGACCCAGGAATTAAGTTTTAAAATAGTCCAAAATACCAAAATATTAATCCCGTGGTCTTGTAGGAACTATCAGTTGTAGCTATGTGAGCATGGGGATAACCTAGCAACCTAGAACTAAGGAGAAACTTCCTGACAGTTAGAACAATTAACCAGTGGAACAACCTGCCTCCAGAGGTGGTGAATGCTCCAACACTGGAAATTTTTAAGAAGAGACTGGACAGCCATTTGCCTGAAATGGTATAGGGTTTCCTGCCTGAGCAGGGGGTTGGACTAGATGACCTCCAAGGTCCCTTCCAACTACTTCTTCTTCTTCTTCTTCTTCTTCTTCTTCTTCTTCTTCTTCTTCTTCTTCTTCTTCTTCTTCTTCTTCTTCTTCTTATTATTATTATTATTATTATTATTATTATTATTATTATTATTATTATTATTATTATTGTAACAAATATTTTAATTAATATTCTCCCAAGCTTGAATTGCTCACTCTTTTTTAATTCGAAAAAGTGAGCAAGAATACTGGACTGTTCAACATTAAGAAACTCCGGAAGAGTTTGTCAGTATTGGCTGTGCTGTAAAACAGCTGATGCACAAACATCCTGCAGAGGTGGAGGAAAAACAACAACCCCTGAGACTGCTCATCAAGCTATATTGCAAATCTTTCAATATTTTTCAGTCTTATTTCCCATTTGTATACCTTGGACAATTATCCAAGGTATCCATCCCCCAAAATGGAATCTCAGTTAATGATCATGCTTTCAGGACCTCTACCAAAAAAGTCATGTCTTTGTATCTGAACTCTAGCCTCAAGGGGTGAGTTGAACACTAATGGATGATCTTGGGCTCTAAATTACAAAAAGAAGATACAAGGTCCAAGGAAGAGTGCAGAGAAGAGGAACAAAAATAATAAGGGGTCTGGAAGCAAAATCGAATAATGAATACCTAAGGCAGGGATAGGCAACCTTGGCTCTTTTATGACTTGTGGACTTCAATTCCCAGAAGTCTTGAGTCAGCATGGCTGGTTCAGGAATTCTGGGTATTGAAGTCCACAAGTCATAAAAGAGCCAAGGTTACCTACCCTTGACCTAAGGCAGACATGTCAAACACAAGGCCCGGGGGCCAGATCCGGCCCGCGAAGTGGTTTCATGCGGCCCGCGAAGCCATCCTGGAAACAGTGAGGGAATGGCCCCCACTGCCTTGGCCCTGGCCCAGAGACCCTCCTTCTGCCAGAGACCCTCAGATCTGTCCCACTCCTGCCCAGGCCCCCATAGGCACCCTTGATGCGAACCATGTAGAGCTGGCCATGCCCACCCAGTAGGCCATACGCACTCTAGCCACGCCCACCCAGTAGGCCACGCCCGCCCTGGCCATACCCACCCGGCCCCTTGAGGGCAACCGCAATGCTGATCTGGCCCTCCATGAAATTGAGTTTGACACCCCTGACCTAAGGGAACTAGCTGTGTTTAGTCTAACAAAGAGAAAGCTTAGGGGTGACATGATAGAAGTCTTCCAATACTTGAAGCCTTGCCACACAGAAAAGGGTGTAGGTTTACTCTCCCTTGTACCTGAGAGCAGGACAAGAGAGCAGGAAGATCCTCAGAAGAAGATCCAACTTGGAAATAAGGAGGAATTTCCTGACTATGACAACAATTAATCACGGGGACAATTTGTCTCCTGGAGTCGTGGGTGCTCCATTGTTGGTGTTTTTCAAGAAAAGATCAGACAACCATTTGTGCAGGATGTTATAAGGACTCCTGTCTTGGGCAGGGGTTTGGACTAGAAAACCTCCAAGGTTTTTCCCCAGCTTTATGATTCTATAAAAGTCACAGCCAAAGTTTTCATCAGGACCCTCTCTATATGTTCATCGTTTCCCCCCAGAAACATCTACCTCGACCTGTTTTGATGATCTTCAATGTCTGACATATCTCTCTTTATTTTTTCATACCTTTTATTTTGTTGTGTTCTCTACGGGCCCAAATAAATCCCATCCTGTTTAGCTCGGTATTTTATCTCTCTAAGTATTTTTACAGTCTTTCTAGCTGTAGAGTTTTATCTCTCCAGCCCTCTTCAGTTGCTGTAGTTACACCTTTGAATGCCCGATGGTAGCTAAATTCTTGACTCTTTGCTGAGGCCGCTGGAGGCGTCTGCTCATGAGAAAAAGGAATAGAGAGGGTGAATGGGAGCACGGCAACTTCATGAGAAGTGAAGAAACTCCTTGGATGAGAAGCTAAATGTTTTCAGAGGGAAACCCCCCCCCCCACAAGAAAAAGCATCTTTGGGACAACCATGACCTGGATGATTGAGAATCTATGTAAAGATTGACCCTTGGAAATAGGTTAAGGTGAGTTTGGGCTGTGGTTACAGAGAGAACAGCTGATTCTTCCAAAATGAAGGCAAGAACATTGTCTGTTTTCTCAAGAGCCTCTCGTTGAGAAGTACCAACAGCTGAGTGATAGGTTTACCCTCAGAGTTTTGACTTGATAGTGAAGGGTACAGGTAGTCCTTGACTTACGACCACAACCAAGCCCAAAATTTCTCCTGTTAAGTGAGACATTTGTTAAGTGAGTTTTGCCCCATTTTACAACCTCTCTTGCCACAGTTGCTAAGTGAATCACCACAGTTGGCTAGTAACGTGGTTGTTAAGTCAACCTGGCTTCCCCATTGACTTTGCTTGTCAAAAGAGGATCAGATGAGCTTGGGGCACAGCAACAGTCGTAAGTATGAGCCAGTTGCCAAGCATCTGAATTTTGATCACATGACCATGGGGATGCTGCAAAGGTCGTACGGGTGAAAAACACCGTCATACGTCATTTTTTTCAATGCCGCTGTAACTTTGAATGGCCACTAAATGAACTGTTGTAAATTGAGGACTACCTGTATCCACCTATTTCTGAATCCATTTTCAAATCTACGGTGATGGTGTTCCGTTAAGCAGGCATTTCCGGGCTTGATTATGACAGCTTTCCTAAATCCATTCCTTTCTTTGGGACTGGTTATCGATAATCTACTACTTGTGGAAACCAGCGTCAGATTGAGGGAAACATGAGAATCAGGGTCACAAAACCCATGTTGAGTTTCCTATTCAACAACAAAAAAACCTCAGTTATCCTAGCCTACCTCCAAAGATGGCTCTGAGAAGAAAGAGAAGAAACATGTACGCTACCCTGATCTTTTGGAATTAGGAAATGGATGGACTGGGGAGGGATTTGTCTGCTCCAACGCCCTACTGTGAACTTAAGATAAGGCCTCAGTACAAACTTCCTTTTTGTATCAGCGCATGTCAAGAAATTGTTAAGTCTTGTGGTGTCACCATAACCGGCAGCGTTGCTGATTTTACACTTCTATGCTGCTCGGCTTTTAAAGCATCCCACTTCAAATAGCACTTGGATTTACTGAGCTTGCAATACCAGTTTCTCCACCTTTCTTGGTTTATGTGTGAGAGAAGTTGGATGTTTGCATTTCCTTGTTCGTAGCTTTCATAAAGCACATGCAACAGAGCAATTTTTGGCCTTCTCCCATTCATAGAATGAGCACAAAAAGATATGCGGGGGCCTTGTTGAGTGCTCTCTGAACCTGGTTGTTTCCTTATAGATGTTTTCATTTACCCAAACTGTAGGAAAGATTTTATTTATTTATTTATTTTAATCCCATTTATATCCCGCCCTTCTCCGAAGACTCAGGGCGGCTTACAATTTAAGCACAAACCAATGTGCTTAGCAATAGCCTTCATTCTATGTATATGCCTGCTTATTAGGGCTTTTGCCCCCCCCCAAGCGGCATTATTACAAAGTCAGCTTAATTGCCCCCAACAATCTGGGTCCTCATTTTACCTACCTCGGAAGGATGGAAGGCTGAGTCAACCTTGAGCCTGGTGGGACGTGAACCTGCAGTAATTGCAGGCAGCTGGTGTTACTTAAGGAGGCATTAGCCCACTGCTCCACCAAGGCTCATAGAAAGAAGGCTGAAAAAAACTCCTGGCCAAAACCTCCATAGGCTCGGCCGTTTTCCCTTTTATGCAGTTCTCCTCCATCCCATTTCGGTCCGTCGTGTGCCTCCGGGAAAGTCGCCCGAGCCTTCTCTCTGTTTTGTAAAATTGGCATGGAAAGGGAGGTGTGTGGTCAATCAATGGATGCTCTTCTTAACACTTACAACATTCTCCGCGAGGTTTCCCACAAATCACATTCCATGCAGGAATGGTTTTAATTTTCAGAGAATAGAATAGAATAGAATAGAATAGAATAGAATAGAATAGAATAGAATAGAATAGAATAGAGTAGAGTAGAGTAGAGTAGAGTAGAGTAGAGTAGAGTAGAGTAGAGTAGAGTAGAATAGAATAGAATAACAGAGTTGGAAGGGACCTTGAAGGCCTTCTAGTCTAACCCCCTACAGGAAACACTATACCAGGGGTAGGCAACCTCGGCTCTTTCATGACTCATGGACTCCAACTCCCAGAATTCCTGAGTCAGCATAGGTGACTCAAGAATTCTGGGAGTTGGAGTCCATGAGTCATAAAAGAGCTGAGGTTGCCTACCCCTGCACTATACCATTTCACACAAATGGCAGTCCAGTCTCTTCTTAAAAACTTCCAGTGTTGGAGCATTCACCACTTCTGGAGGCAGGTTGTTCCACTGATTAATTGTTCTAACTGTCAGGATGTTTCTCCTTAGTTGTAGGTTGCTTCTCTCCTTGACTAGTTTCCATCCATTGCTTCTTGTCCTGCCTTCAGGTGCTTTGGAGAATAGCTTGACTCCCTCTTCTTTGGGGAAGCCCCTGATATACTGGAAGACTGCTATCATGTCCCCCCTCGCTCTTCTCTTCGTTAAACTAGACATACCCAATTCCAGCAACCATTCTTTACCCGTTTTAGCCTCCAATCCCCTGATCATCTTTGTTGCTCTTCTCTGCACTCATTTTAGTTAGTTAGATATTAGGCAACATTTCTATACCTGAGAATGTTGTAGGTGTGGAAGAGGTAAATCATAACTGTCATGTGGATCAGGTATCATAGCTTTGTTGAATCTCTATAAATGAACACTGGCCAATATTGGCCAAATTGATACTTGATGCTTTACAGATATTAAAATACATGTAATGTGTTTGTATATACAGGTGGTCCTTGAATTACGACTGTTATGAAGTCTGCCCATTACAGTGGTAAGTTGTAATAGTGGTAAAATGGGTCCTTCACATAGCTGGCCTGATTTTACAATGTTTTTGGTGCAGTTGTTAAGCAAATGCGATGGGTGTTAACCAGGTCGATGGTTCGCTATGCATGTTTTTTTGCCAAAAAACAGAAATGCTGGTATTCAGAAAAACTATTGTAAAACATGGTCATATGACCACAGAACGCTGCAAACCTTATTGCCAAGCACCCAGTTTGATCATACAGTATGGTTGTGGTGTGGGTCCAATCATTGGAATTTCAGATCCAGGTAATAAATCCCCCTTTTTAGTTATATCATAACTTCAAACAGTTGCTAAGCATAAGCATATGTCATAAGTCAAGGACTATCGGGATCCAATCAGGCTTTCTCCAAGTTACCTTTGCAGACAACATAGAGCTGCAAGCAGAGAATGTTACACTTCAGCCACAGCAGCGTTGGAAATAATTGTGCCTGTCCACCAAATTATTTCCTCCATGGTGCAGAATTGAGAAGGGATCACCTGGTGTCCTACTTTTCCTCATGTATTCTACTCCTGCTATGTATTTAACAGAGTTAAGGCCGGAATAACCAAAGGCCTGACCATTTCGAACCATCCGGGTGAATTATCCACAGTATTGCTTAGAAATTTCTATCTTTAGTTATATTCAGATGCATAGGTAATCCTCAGTTAATGACTGCAACTGTTCAGAATAGAATGAGTGGTGCTTGCTACTGGTTCTAGAAATTCCACCTGTTTTAGCATCCCTGAAAGTCATGTGATCACAAACTGGGTGTAATGTATTGGGGTTTCTTGCTTGTACTGATCCACGTGTCTGTTTAAATGCTACTTAACGGTTGCTCAATAGTGTGTGTGTGTAACGGTTACTGACTAAGCCAGACTTGTTGTCTCCAGGGCTATCATTGGTAGATTGGTAGATTTGGGGCAGGAATGGCTTCCTTTAAATCTATTGGTCGCCGCCTAGTGTCCAACCGTATAAATAGCTGCGCAGCAGCCACTGTTTCAGTTCTGTTCTGCTTAGCTTCAATAAACCATGTTCCTGTTTGAAACCTTCCGTCTCGCTCAATGCCTGCAAAGAACCCGCTACACAACACTGGGCACTTGGCAACTGGCACAAATTTGCAGCAGTTGCAGTGTCCCACTGTCTCATGATTGCCACTGGCAACCCAATTCACTGGTGCTGACTGAGGGCCGTGTAGGATGGACTTTGTAATATTTGCAATATGGATTTTGTAGTATCTTTTTGTAGTACTGGCTCTAGGGCCAGATTTGGCTGCCAGCTGGAAATTGCCAGCAATTAAATGGTCTTGTGAAAACTAGCGTCTCATACTTATTAAACCTGAAGCCCACCATCTGTCTTGCTTCCAACTTTCATAATTCCCAGTCAGGAAGGAAAGGCCACCTTTGAAGCTTTCATCTTCTAGTAATTTTCTCCCACTTGCCGGATAATATTATCAGCCTGTTGAAGGAAGTTGCTATAAAACTAATTTGGATTCAACGCTTTGATCATCTGAACTACTCCGCTAAACGGTGATATTATTAGCAGCTATTTGTATGGAATTTAGAGATGGGAGTAAATACTGTCAGATAAAATACTCGGTCAACTTCTGCAGCAACAAGAAAGCTTCACTTACCACCACAATTGAACCCAGAATTTTTGCTGCTAAGGGAAATGTTTGTTAAGTGAATTTCCCCCCCCCCCCATTTTACAACCTTCTGTGCCACACTTGTGGAGTGATTCTCTGCAGCGGTTAAGTTAGTGACATGGTTATTAAGTGGATCTGGCTTTGCTTGTTAGCAAGGCACAAAAAGTGATCACGTGAATGGCCATAAGCATGAAAAATGGTCATAAGTCACTTTTTTCAGTGCTGACGTAATTTTGAACAGTCACTAAATGAAACGTTGCAGACTATCTGTAGAACCAATGCTGTAAGATACTATCAGCATTATTATTATAATACTATTATACTATTCATGCAGCGCATATTGGATTTTCATTATGAGCGAAAGCAGATGGGTCCCAGATCCTGTTCTCTCCCTGCAGTGTCTTCCTTCTTACCTTATTCACATTTATTTATTTACTTATAAAATTTATAGACCTCCCATCCTACCTCAAGGTAATTCTGGGCAGCTTACCTAGAGAAACTTTACATGTTCACATACAGAAAACCTTCAGTAAGATTCTGGAGAAAGAACAGCCATATTAATCGTGCCACCACTCATTGCTCCACTATATTGTCTACACAGGTAGTTCTTGATTTATGACTACGATTGAGACCGGAACTTTCATTTGATAAGCGAGACGCTCATTAAGTTGGGCCTGATTTTACAACCTTTTTTTTGCTGCAGTTGTTAAGCGAATCTTCACGGTCATTAAGTGAATCACACAATTGTTAAGGAAATCTGGCTCCCCCCCATTGACTTTGCTTGTCGGAAGTGAGCTGGGAAGGTTGCAAATGATGATTACATGAGCCCGGGACATTGTAACCGTCATGAACACTTGCCGGTTGCCAAGCAACTGAATTTTTGATCACATCAAAATTCTATGGGAGACTGCAATATTCATAGAACTGGTCATAAGTCACCTTTTTTGCAGTGCCATCATAACTTTGAACACTTGCTAAACGTATGCTTGTAAAACACTTCAAAGAATCTTCAGGCATTGTTTATTCTAAAAAGTCTATAATAATGAGAACAGAGCGTTGGCACTCATGGATGGATGCCAAAATCTGAATTCTCCTCCCCTGAACACATCTACCAAACACAATTCCCTCCCTTAACTAACGTCATAAATCACATTCTCCAATTAGTTTAAGATGCAAACCTTCGACTGTTCTGTAACTCGCCATTCCTTATCTTACTAAAAACAACCAGGGTAGCATTCTCCTCCCCCACAGCTTCATTTGATTCAAGAGCAAAACAGTTTAAAGGAAAAGGCTGCCTCAAAGCAAAAACATCCAATGTTTGCAGCGTTGACACTACATATATGAGAAAGGGCGACGAATGTCTACCTCACTCATCAAGTTTTTAAACCTTTATTTCCCTGTTTATCAAATGGCCATAATAGCCATTTTTACAGAGGTGAGGAAAAAATCACTCTTTTAAATATATATATATATATATATATATATATATATATATATATATATATATATATATATATATATATATATATGTATTTGCACCCCGTCTTTCTTTGTTCAAATAGCATTAGCTGCATCAGTGTGTGTGTGTGTGTGTGTGTGTGTGTGTGTGTTTCTTTTCTCTGTGCAGGAGTCATTGTGCTTATTCTGTATTATCTCAGTCAAAACAAGACTAGTGTTTTAACAATGACAGCAGCAAGCATTAAACAACAAGTTGAGCATTAAAAAAAACACCAAGATTATTTTTTTTTCTAAAAAAAAGAGGATATTAAAATCACAAAACGTGGGGAAAAGGCAGGAGCAGAATTTCCAAAATCACACAAACATCTCTGAAAAAGGCCACAATTTTGTAACTCCTAACAACAGACAGGAATCTCCAGCGCAGCGTTGCACTTCAATAGGACTCACAAAGCTGTTATTCTGGCTTAAAACACCGTTTCTTACCGATTCCATAATGAATCCCTTGAGGAGAAGCTGGACAACCTGGAAGTTGAAGATCTCATGTCTCAACACAAGAAAGTTGCCTAGAAAAATGTGAGGGAAAAAGAGGGACAAGCTAATTAAAATCAAAGAGAATATATCAAGGAAAAGGCATACATATTATTAAGCACACCTATGCACTCTTTTTTAATCAATGGCTCATTTCATACTCAAACACAATAGCTACAGTTACAAGATGTAATTCCCACAGGAACTGCTGTGAAGTCATTTGACATAAAAACTATTCTGAAGTAAACAATTAAACTTCTTGTACTGTAGTTGACACAGCAGTTTTGTTTTTTTTTATCTCCGTGTGGCAGAAACTGCTCAAATTATAACCATTTCATCCCAGCTGATTAAGGAAATTCTCCCTGCAGCCATACCTTGAAGTAAAACAAGAACTGCCACGCTAAACTCTTAAATCCAGATTAATAAAATCTTGCTCCTGCATTTACATAATACAGCTCAACCCAATAAATAAACTCTATTATATCTTAGCCTGGCTAAGTCAGTGGTGGAATTTTTAAAATATAAAGAACCACAAATGACCTCTCTCATTTTAGTCTACTGTAGTGTTTTGGGTGACCCAAATCAATTTTTCTTTCAGTGATTGAAAACAGAATTTAAACAAAGATATCATTGATAGTAAAGTAGAAAGTAAGGTTCTACACTTAGGCAAGAAAAAAAAATGCACAGGTATAGTATAGGTGGTATCTTGCTCAATAGTAGCAACTGTGAGAGGGATCTCAGAGTCTTAGTGGACAAGCAACTTAAATATAAGCCAGCTGTGTGCTGCAGCTGCCAAAAAAGCCAACACAGTGCTAGGCTGCATTAACAGAGGGATAGAATCAAGATCACGTGAAGTGTTAATACCACTTTACAATGCCTTGGTAAGGCCACACTTGGAATACAGCATCCAGTTTTGGTCACCATGAGGTAAAAAAGATGTTGAGACTCTAGATCAGACATGTCAAACCTGCGACGTTACGTGACGTTGTGCAGCATATCAAAGCTTTTCCCCCATGGCCGGCAATGGGGTGGTTGCGGCTTTGGGATGATGTATCCGGCCCGAGGGCCAGCAGTTTGACACGCCTGCTCTAGAAAGAGTACAGAGAAGAACAACAAAGATGATTAAGCGACTAAAACATATGAAAAACAATTCCTGGAATTGGGTATGTCGAGTTTAATGAAGAGAAGGACTACATGATAGCAGTAGTCCAACATCTTAGGGCTGCTACATAGAAGCTATTCTCCAAAGCTCCTGAAGGCAGGACAAGAAGCAACGGATGGAAACTAATCCAGGACAGAAGCAACCTAGAACTAAGGAGAAACTTCCTGACAGTGAGAACAATTAACCAGTGGAACAACCTGCCTCCAGAAGCTGTGAATACTCCAACACTGGACGTTTTTAAGAAGAGACTGGACAGCCATTTGTCTGAAATGGTATAGGGTTTCCTGCCTGAGCAGGGGGTTGGACTGGATGACCTCCAAAGTCCCTTCCAAATTTTTATTTTTATTATTATTATTATTATTATTATTATTATTATTATTATTATTATTATTATTATTATTGTTGTTGTTGTTGTTGTTGTTGTTATTATTATTATTATTATTATTATTATTATTATTATTATTATTATTTGCAGTTCTAGAGTGCAACTAATATAATAAGAAAACATGGTTTAAGAGCACCTTCTCATAAAGGTTTTATTGAATATGGGTAGTCCTCAATTTACAACCATTTGCTTTGTCACCCTTTGAAATTACAATGGCATTGAAATAAGGGACATACCACTGGTCCTCACACTTACGGCCATTTCGACATCCCCCACAGTCATGTGATCAAAAGTCTAGCACTAGGCAACACGCCTGAATTTACGGGGATTGCAGCATCCCGTCATCACCATTTGCGGCCGTTCCAGCCGGTTTCCCACAAGCAAACTCAATGGGGGAAAATAGGATTCACTTAACGATTATGTGATTTACTGAACAACTGCGGTGATTTTCTTAACAACAGTGGCAGAAAAGATCATAATATCTAACGTGACTCGCTTAACAACCAGTTTGCTTAGCAATGGAACTTCTGGTCTCAATTGTGATGGATTAACTTGGGCCACAAAAAGAAAAGAGCAAGATGACCATTAGATGGCAGCATAGTGTTAGGCTTTCTATATCTCTCTGCTGCCCTCAAGTGGCTGTTGAGTTATTTACAGCCCAAATACATTACACAAGTAGTCTTTGACTCACAACCATTTGTTTAGTGACCATTTGAACTTTTAAGGGCCCTGACAAAAGTGACTTATGACTGGTCTTCACACTTAAGACTGTCACAGCATCCTCACAGTCACATGATCAAAATTCAGGCCTTTGGCAACTGCCACGTACAATGGTTGCAGCATCCTGGGGGCTGTTGGCCATTCACAACCTTTTCAGTTAGCTTCCCACCAGCAAAATCTTGCTGGAACCCGGTTCCCCTTAACGACCACATGATTCACTCATCAACTGCAGTGATTTGCTTAACAACCGTGGCGAAAAAACATCGCAGAATTGGGTGCTATTCGCTTAACAGCCCCCCTTGCTTACGAGCAGAACGTCCAAATTGGTCCAGATTTGGTGGTCATAAGCTAAGCCTGTACTGTAAGATTTTTATAAATCCCATCAGAAGGACATAAAAGAAGCAGCAGTGAAAGAATGGGAAGAATCTTGGAATTACGGTTGGGAAAGTTCTATGTTGGGTAGGAAATAAAATCACCAGGTGGGTCAGGTTAAAGGAAGTGATTCTTGACATTGTGTGCCCCACGTCATTTACAGATGATTCCGCAGTTTCAGCTTAACATGTGGATAATTGGCACCAGCAAAGCTGTTCTAAGATCAGCCTAATTTCAGATCAGATCAGACTTGCAGCAAATGCCAAAAATAGCAAAATAAAGTGTACTTCATTATGTAAGGAGCAAGAAAGAAAGGCAAAGAAATGGTGAGAACAAATAATCATTGGAATAACTTGCATCCCAGAGCTGTGTGTGTTCCATCACTGGAGTTCTTCAAAAAATAAACTGGACAGCCATTTGACTAGGATAATATAAGGTCTCCTGCCTTGAGCAGGGGGTTGGACTAGAGGATCTCTCAGATCCCTTCCAGCCCTATGTTTCTATGTTGTATGTTCTAGATGCTCCTGAGAAAGTGTGGGAACCAAATTTATGAAAGCATCACTTGAGCGTATTGAATAGTTTCATGTGGAGCTATCTGAGAGCAGGCAAACTACATTCATATGGCAAATGAGTGGGCAAGGTAGTTATATGAACTGAAACTATGGTTTGAATTAAGTTTGTAAGCCATAAATTGGGAGTGGTCATGATAGTGGTTGGCATGAAAGCCAGCTGGGGGACTTTGGTCCAATCACCAGCAGAGGTTGAGTTCTAGTCCCGCCTTAGGCATGAAAGCCAGCTGGGGACTTTGGGCCAATCACTAGCAGAGGTTGAGTTCTAGTCCCGCCTTGGGCATGAAAGCCAGCTGGGGACTTTGGGCCAATCACCAGCAGAGGGTGAGTTCTAGTCCCGCCTTAGGCATGAAAGCCAGCTGGGGACTTTGGGCCAATCACTAGCAGAGGTTGAGTTCTAGTCCCGCCTTGGGCATGAAAGCCAGATGGGGACTTTGGGCCAATCACTAGCAGAGGTTGAGTTCTAGTCCCGCCTTGGGCATGAAAGCCAGCTGGGGACTTTGGGCCAATCACCAGCAGAGGGTGAGTTCTAGTCCCGCCTTAGACATGAAAGCTGACAGGGTGACTTTGGGCCAGTCACTGTCTCTCAACCAACCCACCTCACAGGGTTGGTGTTTCTGGGAAAATAGGAGGAGGAAGAAATATTAGATGTTGCCTTGAGTCATTTATAGAAATACTAAAGTCAGAATAAAAATAAATAAGTAAATACATTGCTAGCAAATTTGAGGAGAGAGTTCATACCACCACAAACGGTTTTAAGATCTAATTCGCACACAATGCTAAATCATAAATCACATTTAATTTTGTTTGGCCACCGCAGAGTAGTTTATAACCTAGCAGCGTACAATCTTTTAATTTACATTATTCATACCTAACCACAAATATAACCATACATATTTTGCATGTCTTTTATATAACTCTTTATACCTCCCTACACTTTTTTATAACTCTTATATACCCAGGCCTTCTTTAATGGACCGTATTCTTCCACCATGTTTTATGCTGGTCTAGGACTGTAATAAAGATTGATTACATTTCATTTCATCGAAGTCTGGGTTCATATATCAGTGTACGTCAAAACCAGAAAAACTGAATTACTACTCAGTCTAATTCTTTAATCCAAGCGATGATGTCATGTGTTTCTTTTCGCTGCCAAGAGAAAACGGAAAAGAACTTTTAAGAATAGAAAAACAGCCCTGTTGTATCAGACTGAGGGTCAGTCTGGGTCAGGATTCTGTACCATAATGGTGACACAGGTACCAAAAGAAAGCTCTCAAACATGCTATTCAGTCCCTTCTGCCTTGGTATTCAGATATTTTTGTAGGCATTGTGTTTGTAGACTTCAACTGCTTACGCCTTCTTAAACTAATCTAAATTGGTAATCCTGAACTTAAGCTATCAGAGTCAGACAACATGATTTTCAAGGCTAATGTTATATTAGGACAAAATATGGGACGCAGGTAGCTATTGGACTACAGTAAGAATATAATTAGATTCTGGCTATTTATTTATTTTGTATAGGAATAATTAAACAAAATGAATCTAAACCTGAAGTAAAATTTTATTCTAAAGCAGTAAATCTTTCCTGAAACAAATTTTAAACACACAGATGGAAATCTAACTGAACAGAATTGCTGAGAGCTGGATGGCATATACGTTTAATTCTCCTCCTCCTCCTCCTCCTCCTCCTCCTCCTCCTCCTCCTCCTCCTCCTCCTCCTCCTCCTCCATCATGATCATCATCATCATAATCTGTGGAGATTTTTGCTAACAGCATCTCAAACTTCAACAACTCCTATTGATTTATTCTTCTCCACCAAGACTGATACATTTTTAATTTTGAGTATTTTGACCTCTTGGCTTACCCCTTGGAGAAAGAAGCAGGCCAGAGGTTACAATGAGTTCAGGGATTGCTATTATATTCTCTGACATTTTCCTAAACTGCACTCCTACACACATTTTGCTTCCATTTGTTAAGACATTTTCATCTTTTTGTGGAAGACTTTTCAACAGGTACTTCACTGTGAGAAAGCCAATCTACCGGTGAAGGCACCAGACTAGAAGTTGGGAGATTATGGCTGGATGAACTTTGGGCCATTCACTCTCTCTCAGCCCATCCCACCTCACAAGATTGTTGTGAGGAAAATGAGAGAGGAAGGAGCATTATGTTCGCCACTTTGAGTTGTTTATAAAAATAACAAAAGTAGGGTAAAACTCTAAAATAAAATTTAAAAAATAATTTTTATTTTTATTTTGAGTGAGATACTTGGAAGCTCATGTATTTTTGACATTTTTCCTTTTATTTACAGATATGCTGGCTTGGCTGGATAGAGAGTACTCTATAAGTCTCATAGAATAGGTTTTATTAGATCTTTACCAGACTATTTAGAGAATAGAAGCATGTTCCTTTTTTTTGTTTTTAATTGACAAATGACCAGACTCAGGTTATTGCACCTTGGACATCTATGGAAAGACCAAGCTCTGTGGAGGAGGTGGAAGGAAAGAGAAGAAGAGGACAACCAGCTGAAAGAGGGATGGACACAGAGCTGTCTTGCAGAGGTTTCATTACCCAGCCAACCAAGCTCAGAAAGCACCAAGGATCCCATGGTTCAACCGTGAGCTACAAATATTCTCTTCTGTTGGGATGGATTCAATTACACAGATGATGAGTGCACCATTAGAAGACCTGAAAGGGCAGGTTAGGGATAGATCATCATGGAGAAAATCTGTCTACATGGTCACACCAACTTGATGGCACATCATCCATCCATCAGTGAGGTAAGAAAGCCAGCACTGTGACTTTTAGGCAAGCAGCTGGCCTGGCCTGATGGGATGGGGTTGGGTTTTATTAATGTGTTTTAACTTTTTTATTGTGTTTTAACTTATTGTAAGAGTTGTGGGCATTCTGTTTAATCTCTTTTAATTTTTGTATTTTGTATTTTGTCTTTTAACATGCATTGCCCTGTTCACCGCCCTGAGTCCTTCGGAAGAAGGGCGGTATACAAATAAAATTAATAATAATAATAATAATAATAATAATAATAATAATAATAATAATAATAATAATAATAATAATAATAATAATAATAATAATATAACTAAGCAGTGGAACTAATCCCATATAACATCTAGCCCAGGATATTTGTAATCTGTTTTGTAGTAAATAGGACTGTCAAACAATCCCTGGGGGAAAAAAAATCAATTCTTTGAAGAGAGATGATTCCTTTTGGATGCTTTTGGATGCCAGAACAATCTCTTTGATGTATGATTTGCCTCTTGCTGAGATTTTGTTTGGCAAAAAACTCTGGGCTCACTTACCTAGGTGGCTTACAGCCAACAGATGCCCGTAATGCTGAAGCTCCTGTGGTTGCAACTGGTTGCATAAGGAAATGTAAATGTTCCACTATGAGAAAAGATCCAGGGTTTTTGCCGCCCATGAAGTCTAGAGTCTGCCTTTTTAATGGCATTGCTTGGGCTATGCCAACCGTTGTGGTACATGATGCTTGTTGCTCACGTGAATTGGTGACATGAACATTGGGGCAGGAGTGGATGTAGAAGGAAGGGAAACTGCCAACAAAGAACCTTTGAAAAGCATAGTGCAGGGCAGTGAGAAATTAAAAAATGATCTCAGAAGAAGTCACTCTGTACAAACCAGCCAGGATCTGCAGAGTTCCAAAGAAATAATGCTGATGAGCTGCTTGATGGATGGACACATCTATCTTTATTTTCTTAAAAGTAGAAAGATGTGGGAGTAGGACTATCTTTAAGAATTCTGCAGTGGTTGCATGGTAAGAAAAAAACAATTTGAGACTCAATTGTAGAGAGCTAGCTATCTTGAATATGTAGCCTATACTAAAGACTCCATAATTGCTTCATAATTGTGCTATGGAGTTAGTAGCTAAATTGACATTAATATTAGAATGCTGGTTCATCTTAAGCTCTCTTTTAGCAATGCAAGAACAGCACGCCTGATTCCATCCCAAGTCACAAGGTGTAATTTATAATTTGGTGCCAAGGGTTCTAGTTTCAGTCTGCAGCATCTTCACGTAAGGACAAGAATGACACCATTCCCCTTCCAGTCTAAAAACCTAACAAAGATTTTGCCTGCCAATGTGGACAAATGCTATGCTTGTTGGGATTAGTTATATGACATGCAATACTTATGTGAGTCGAAGACTGATTATCACTGAGCTTTTTAAAGGTTTAGAACTACATTCAGAAAGTGGATGGAGGCAGGACCAAAAAGGGACTTGATTCAAGGCGGGGAGAGTTCAAGAGTTGCAAGAAGTGAAATTGACTAATTTCTTGGCACTATCTATTCCAGGAAGAAACAACTAATCCTTATTTAACAACCTTATTTGGGACCGGAAAGTCCCTCATTAAGCAATGTGGTCTTAAGATGGCACCACTTAGTGACAACAGTTCTGTAAATCCCAATTGATGGTGTTGAATGAGGACTTCACATGGCCATGACTTCTGATTTCCTGCTGGCTTCCCCATTGACTTTGCTTTGCTACTACTCATTCAGTGCCATTGTAAGTTTCAACAATCACTGAACAAGTGGTCATTAAATAAGTAATCTCTCCCTCTCTCTCTCTCTCTCTCTCTCTCTCTCTCTCTCTCTCTCTCTCTCTCTCTCTCTCTCTCTCTCTCTCTCAATCTTCCATTTTATCCACAATAACCTCCCTTTTTAATAAAGTTAAGTTGCTCAGAAATTCCCAGGCAGCTTGCCATTTTTATTTCATTAGGCTATTTTGGAATATTTGTCATGGAGAAGTATCTGTGGATAATGTTTGTACTGGGATGGAAAACCTGCAAAGTCCCAAAGGTGCTTTTTCAAGAGGCAACTAGACTTTCTTGTTTTTTTTTCTTTGAAGATATTTCGCTTCTCATCCAAGAAGCTTCTTCGGTTCTGACTTCCATTCTCCACCATTCGGTCAGAACTGAAGAAGCTTCTTGGATGAGAAGTGAAACATCTTCTAGGAAAAACAAAGTCCAGTTGCTTTTTTGAAAAAGCTTCTTTGGGCCAACCGGGACCTGGTTGACTGAGAATCTCCATAAACAAAACCTGCAAAGATTTTGCAGGGTGAATTTGCAAGCAGGAGTTGTGTGTTTCTAACTCACGAAACTTTTCTGTCAAATTCATCCTGAGGTCAAATAGAGGTTATGTTTTTAAGCAAGCTTATGCTTCTCTTTCTTCTCTTTCTCAGGATGCTGGATGATGTGGAAGCTTCAGGATGTTTGGAAGGAAGAATTGTTCCATGATGCAGTAAGTTCATCGGTTACTTTTAACATGTGTACTGTAAACCCAAAGAATACATTTTGCCAAGCTTTGTTGACTGTTTTGTCTTGCAGTTATGTAATGCAAAAGAGCCGGTTTGATCCAATTGTTAAAGCATCAGGCTAGAAAAGCAGGAGATGCTGAGTTCTAGTCCTGCTTTAGGCATGAAAGCTGGCTGGGTGACTTTGGGCCAGTCCCTCTCTCTCAGCCCAGCCTACCTCACAGGGATGTTGTTGTGGGGAAAATAGGAGGAGGAAGCTGCATTGGATATGCTCACCACCTTGAGCTAATTGTAAAAATAATAAAGAGGCGATTTGATAGACAGACAGACACCCAGCTTTTTATCTCAACTCCTAACAATATCAGTGATGCCCTAGACGTGATGTCCCGCTGCCTGAAAGCGGTCCGGGAATGGATGGGGAGAAACAGGCTTCAACTGAACCCGGACAAGACTGAATGGCTGTACGTACCGGCAAGCCAGGAGATTCAGAACGTCCCACTGCTTAACATTGGGGACAAGTTACTTCCCCCTGTTGATAGGGCCCGCAACCTGGGTGTCCTCCTAGACTCGCAGCTCTCCCTGGAAGACCACATTGGAGCTGTGACCAAGGGGGCCTTCTCCCGGGTTCGACTAGTTCGCCAACTACGGCCTTATCTGGACCTGGATTCCTTACGTACAGTCACCCATGCCCTTGTGACATCTCGCCTAGACTATTGTAACGCTCTCTACATGGGGCTGCCCTTGAGATCCACTCGGAAGCTTCAACTGGTGCAAAGTGCGGCGGCACGGACACTCTTGGGAGCCTCCCGATACTCCCATATCACACCTCTCCTCCGTGCGCTGCACTGGCTTCCGGTTGCCTTACGTGTGAAGTTCAAGGTGCTAACAATGACATTCAAAGCCCTACATGGCATGGGTCCGGACTACCTACGGGAGCACCTTCTGCCGATGTCAGCACCCCACCGTCCTGTGCGCTCCCACAGAGAGGGC
Source organism: Vipera berus (assembly GCF_964194415.1). Taxonomy (NCBI): domain Eukaryota; kingdom Metazoa; phylum Chordata; class Lepidosauria; order Squamata; family Viperidae; genus Vipera; species Vipera berus. The sequence continues at coordinate 206,604,704 of NC_138204.1, forward strand.
CTCCTCAGGGTGCCACCGCTCAAGGAATGTCGGCTGGTGGCCCCCAGGGGGAGGGCATTCTCAGTGGGTGCGCCAGCCCTCTGGAACACCTTACCAACCGAAATCCGGATGGCCCCTGACCTCCGTACCTTCCGTCGCGACTTAAAAACTTTCCTGTTCCAGCAGGCTGGCCTGGCATGATAACGTTAATTGGGGTCCCAGTTTGTGTTCATTAGTGTTTCTTATCATTTTATTGTTCGGTCTGTATACCTTCCTTCCTCTGTACACCGCCCCGAGTCCCTCGGGAGAAGGGCGGTTTATAAAAACTAATAAATAAATAAATAAATAAATAAAAAGAAAGAATTGTAATGGCACACATGAGATATGAGCGTGCCTCAAATGTACTATATCTAATGGATATTTCATAAACCTGTTTGCTACCAACATAGGGACTGTTCCTTTTTCAATCTGTAAATTGGCTTCGTTCTTGAAAGAAATATTTTTCTCCATCAACCGCTTTGATCAGTGCTCTTGATCATAAGTGGATGCCCAATTGCAGGCTGTATGCCTTATGAGTATGACTGGAAGACTGTAATAATCCAGGAGGATGGGAAAATTGTAATCTTTCTTCTTAAACCCTTTGATCAGAATCCCATTGCCAGTTTCCACTGCTTATTTCTCTTTATGGAAGATTTGAATTCTTGCGAGAGCTCAGGTCCCTGAACCTAAGCGCAGTGGCAAAAGAGGGCAGAACAATTAAACAGCAGAACAAACCCATTTCAAAAGTGCTGTTTTTAATCTGATGACTTTATTTTTATTTTTAAATTTACTCGGCTCTGGACTGTTGGGGATAGAGCAGCCTGGAAAGGTAGTTAGGAAATAAAGTTAAGTAAAATATATTATTTAAATGTCTTGAATGCAGAATAGGGACTTAGCCCAGAATGTTGACAGACATTCATTATAGATGAGGAAAAACTGGAGTTCTTGGGAAAATATATAAGATAGGAAAAGCTCACTTCTATCTGAATTGCATTTTGAACAGGAAATAAAGGGAGAGAGAAAAACAGGAAGTTCTCTTGTCTTTCAAAGAATAGACTCATTTTGCTAAACAATAAGCCAGCTAAGAAATAGAGAAGAGTCTTTCCTATATCTTTCTCTTGCTGTTTACCCCAGTGGACAATTAGACTCACAAATAAAAAAAAAGATGATGCAATCTCCTTTATATATATATTTACTTGCTTGCGTACTTATTTACAGTCTACCAGATTGTTCTGCCTCTCACTTTTGACCGTTGAATCCTTCCCAAGGACATAAAGACTTCATTGTAATATACGTGCTGTTCCTCAAAATGCAACTTTTGATAACTTATAAAGCGAGATTCCGTCTACCCCTATCGTGTTCAATTAACAAAATAAAAGAATATAACAGAGTTGGAAGGGACCTTGGAGATCTTCTAGTCCAACCCCCTGCTCAGGCAGGAAATCCTATACCATTTCAGAAAAATGGCTATCCAATGTCTTCTTAAAAACCTCCAGTGATGGAGCACCTACAACGTCTGGAGGCAGGCTGTTCCACTGATTAATTATTCTAACTGTCAGGAAGTTTCTCCTTAGTTCTAGGTTGCTTCTCTCTTTGATTAGTTTCCATCCGTTGTTTCTTGTCCTCCCTACGGGTGCTTTGGAGAATAGCTTGACTCCCTCTTCTTTGTGGCAGCCCCTGAGATACTGGAACATTGCTATCATGTCCCCCCTCACCCTTCTCTTCATTAAACTAGAATTACCCAGTTCCTGCAAATGTTTAACCTCCAGTCTCCTAATCATCTTTGTTGTGCTTCTTTGCACTCTTTCTAGAGTCTTAATATCTTTTTTATATTGTGGAAACCAAAACTGGATGCTATATTCCAAGTGTGGGTCTTGGAATATTGGAATAAGGTCATACCAGGACATTATAAAGTGGTACTACAATTGCTTTAGACCCTCCTCTTCATCTCCTCCTTCTTTCTATATTTATCAGTAGGACAATTAAGGTGACCAGGCACATTATCCTGTGTTTGATTATTATCCTGATCCAGCTGGTGAATCGAAACATTGAGAGACGCAGACTTGCAAAGAAGTAAAAAAAAAAACAACAACCAACCTGTATCTATAAATTTTAAGTCTAAGGCAGGCTTCCCTAACACAGTACACAACTACCAGAATTGTCAGACAGTACGAAGGCTTGTTTTCGTTTTAGATTTCTCATTGAATTCCTTCTCAGGTTTCTTGCTGTTCCATTTTTATTGCTCTTTTACCGTGAGTTAGAATTTATGATGATGGTTCTATATTTTTTTTCCCCTGCAATAAGTTGCTTTGAATGGCTGTTCAAATGACTCTTCAATTTGGCGCAAAAAAAGCAAATGGTCTCTAGATCTAAATCCCTCCCTCCCTCACTCACTCACTCACTCAATCAATCAATCGTTCTTTCTTAAAATTATGCACTGCCATGAAAGGTTAGATATCATTAATACCTGGACAAGAGCGGTTCTCCAAAAGTAGCAAATGAAGTTGAGATACATTTTATGTTCAGCGCCACCTAAAGATGAAACTGCATAATGACATTTCATGTGCTGTGTTGTGTGGAAGATATTGCTTAAGCAAGCCATTTGCCACTTGAAATCTTTTATTAGAAACATGTGTATCATACTCGGCTTAATCAAATAAATTCAATCATGTTGTCAAATGCAATATATCCACTAAATTCGATCCATACCATAGTCATATAAACGCAACTTACATGAAGTTATCTCATTTTTAATTTCGTATTATTTGAAGTAGCGTGCTTGGTTTCTAATTCATCTATCAAATGGTTCGGTTTAATTGGATAGTTAGTAAATCACATAATTAGGAAAGGTTCCAGGGCCTCTTTCCTTCAGCTTGTCTCCTAGGAAACCAACAGCATCCTCAAGCATGTCGATCAGCCTGGACGTTGTATCTTATTTATTTATTTAACAAATTTATATAGCCATTCGACACACAAATAGCTGACTCCTGGTGGCTTACAACCTTTACAAAAATCCACCAAATAATAAAAACCCATTAAAAAAATCCACTACCCATGGCAGCAACCACACAATCAAATCAGCTACTTAATTCATCTATCATCTATTTGTGGTCCTGAGGCCCGCTGACAAAAATCACATTTTTAGGGTCTTTCAGAAAAGTAAAAGAGAGGAAACCAATCATAACTTGGTTGGGGGGAGGGGTCCCATCATAATCACATATTATTTATTCCTTGAACAAACTTTGGACTGTGATTAATACTTATATGTAAGGGTGTAGGTCTATACATATGTTGTACATAGTATGTTTTAAATCAAGTTCCCTTCGTCCAGTGCGCTCCCACAGGGAGCGTCTTCTCAGGGTGCTGCCAGTAAAAGATTGCCGGCGGGTAACACCCAGGGGGAGGGCCTTCTCAGTGGGTGCGCCTGCCCTCTGGAACCAGCTGCCCGTGGAGCTTAGGACTGCCCCTGACCTCCGTTCATTCCGCCGGGACCTGAAGACCTGGCTCTTCGAGCTCTCTGGCCCAGGCTGAGAATTTTAATTTTAATTTTAATTGGGGGCTTTTACTTTTTCAGGGACTGTTGTAATTTTTTTTAATCGTTTTTAACTTTTGTATTTCTTGTTTTAATTACCCTGTAAACCGCCCTGAGTCCTTCGGGAAAGGGCTGTATACAAATCTAATTAAAATAAATAAATAAATAAATAAATGTGTGTTATGTATGTGTACACTTTGGTAGGAAGCAACTGAATTTCATTTTTAATGTGTGCCATTGTGCCCACAGGAAAAAGTAACAATAAAGGTGGTCTAATCAAATATTAAGGAACCATCCACACTATATTTCCACATCTGCATAAAACCTAAAAGCAACGCAAAACAGAAACAGCCTCAAAAGCATAGTGAAAAGGATAAAGGACTTGATAGATGGATAAAAAGGCCAAATCCAGTCTAAAATCTGACTGTGACCAACCATAATCAGTAATAACCTGGAGACAGCAGAATAGAAGAGAAAGAACTGGTCAAAATCACAAGCTACAAAGATCTGCAAGTAGAAGTAGAATGACTGTGATAAAAGAAAGCAAGGTAGCATCAATAGTGAAAGCTGCCTTGGCTGCAATCCCAACACATCTGGAATATCACCAGAATAGTATCAGCACTGGGAAAATCTCCAGAAGTCAATTGCGAAAGGCAGCTTTGCTTCAAACAGCTTACATCCTGAGACAATATTTTTAATACCATCAACAACATCTGCCTATCCCAGGTCCTTGGGAAGGGCTTGATTGGATAAAAATGCTAAATGCAGTCTAAGCATCTGTCTGATTGTGCAGTCAATAATAACAGTAGTAATATGGGTTGATATGAGAGCCTTGGTGGAGCAGTGGGCTAGTGCCTCCTTAAGTAACACCAGCTGCCTGCAATTAGTGCAGATTCGCATCCCACCAGGCTCAAGGTTGACTCAGCCTTCCATCCTTCCGAGGTAGGTAAAATGAGGACCCAGATTGTTGGGGGCAATTAAGCTGACTTTGTAATAATGCCGCTTGGGGGGGGGTGAAAGCCCTAACAAGCAGGCATATACACAGAATGAAGGCTACTGCTAAGCTTGTAAGCCGCCCCGAGTCTTCGAGAAGGGCGGGATATAAATGGAATTAAAATAAATAAATAAATAAATATTAAAACAGGTTTTCTACAGCATGCCCAACCTCATCAGTTGCTATTTCAATCAGTTAATCAGAATAGAGCTGGAAGGGACCTTGGAGGTCTTCTAGTCCAACCCCTTGCTCAAGCAGGAGACCCTATACCATTTCAGACAAGTGACTGTCCAGTCTCTTCTTCAAAAACCTCCAGTGATGGAGCGCCCACAATTTCTGAAGGCAAGTTGTTCCACTGGTTCATTGTCCTCACTCTTAGGAAGTTTCTCCTTAATTCCAGGTTGCTTCTCTCCTTGATTAGTTTCCATCAGTGCTTTTTTTGTAAAAGAAAAAGGTGCCGGAACTCACACATGTCATACAACCCGCCTTGCCTACCCTACAAGGTTCCATTCAAAAAAGATGCCGGAACTCCGTTCTGAGGGTTTATTTATTTATTTAATTAAATTTCTATACCGCCCTATTCCCGAAGGACTCAGGGCGGTTTACAGGGCAGCATAAAATACAATATAAAAATAATATAGAATTAAAATACATTAAATTAATTAAGCCCAATTAAAACAACATTTAAAAAAGCTAAAACCCCTTCAGTCCAGGCCTGATAGATCAAAAAACCAGGTTTTCAGGTCCCGGCGAAACGAACGCAGATCGGGGGCGGTCCTAAGTTCCACGGGTAAATCATTCCAGAGGGCAGGCGCGCCCACAGAGAACGCTCTTCCCCTAGGAATAACCCGCCGGCATTCCCTAACCGGTGGTATCCTGAGAAGGCCCTCCCTGTGGGAGCGCACGGGACGAAGGGAGCTTGATGCCGGCAGCAGGTGTTCCCTCAGATAACCCGGACCCAAGCCATTAAGGGCTTTATAGGTCATCACCACCAGTTCTATGACAAAAAAAGCCCTGCTTCTCTCCTTGATTAGTTTCCATCTATTGTTTCTTGTCTTGCCCTCTGGTGCTTTTGGTAAATAAGTTGACTTCCTCTTCTTTTCGGCAGCCCCTCAAATACTGGAGTACGGCTATCATGTCACCTCTGGTCCTTCTTTTTTCTAGACTAGCCATACCCATTTCCTACAACCATTCTTCATATGCTTTAGTCTCCAGGCCTTTAACTATCCTATCGCTCTTCTCTGCACTTTTCCCAGTCTTTTTTTGTCATGTGGTGACCAAAACTGGATGCGGTATTCCAGATGTAGTCGTACTAAGGTTTTACAAAGCAGCACTAATAATTTCAAGAGATGCTTCATCTGAACCTGGAAAAGCCATTTGCCTTTTCCGTCTAATAGATCTCAAAGAACACTGACAGCTTTTTCTCTTAATGAATGTGGAGTATCCACACTCAGTGATATTCCAGAGCGTGAACTTTTCTAATTTATCTCTTTCCACTCCGTCACCATGAAAGAAAATCTCACGGATGTTGGTAGACTAGAATTGGACCAGTGTGCGCCAGCTGTTCTACTGCCATTTTTCCTTCCTTTGTTCCTTGCTCAGAGCCAGAATAGATCAGATCATAATTCAGCCTCTTTAAGTCCCTACATCCCTAGCAGAGAACAAATTGGTTTCTCATAATCTCAACCATGCCTTCCTCCAAAAGTTGCCACTTTTCTCTATGGGTGTTGCCAACATCTGTAGACAACGCAAAACGTATGTGTTTCCTGGCAGAGCTTTCTGTCACAAGATTTATACCCTTCTTTCCAGTCATATGAAAGCTGCTTATTTTAAAATACCATATTCTTTCATTTCACCGCATCTAATTCACTGGATATCCTCATTTTAGATTCCATTGCCAGATTGTCATGGTATCTTCTCAAGCCTACACAATCAAATTGGTGGCTGCTCAGATGACAAAAGGCCAGGAGTCAAAGCCGGAGGAAATTGTGGATAAATTATTTTCCTTCAAATACCGCTGATGTATTTTTTTGATAAAGGATAAAGTGGATATTTCGTGTGCTGGATTTCCCAGGTTCAAATTATGGCATTTTGGGGGAGAGAGAGGCTCTCGGCATAATCCCAAAATACTTCACAAAGATGGATCCATCCATTCTACAGAAAGTCCTCATCTTACGACCAAAATTTCTGTTGCTAAGCAAGATAATTGTTAAGTGAGTTTTTCTCCATTTTATGACCTTTCTTGCCACAGCTTTTAAGTGAAACACTGCAATTATTTTATTATTATTATTATTATTATTATTATTATTATTATTATTATTATTATTATTATTGATTTAATTTTCAATTTGATTCACAGTCTGGGACTGGTAAAAACTTAACAGTTCAAGTCCTAACCAAGGGCCTAAAAGCTATTAAGGTAACATCTGAGTATATAGCCAGTTCCAAGTAGGGTACTTTTTTGCAAAGTCAGGATATTCAGGACTAATTAGTTCAAAATTTCCATGTATCTAGGCAGTCCTTTGGGTATTGCTCCAAAGGCTCCTGTTACTATTGGTACAATCATCAATTTCTTCCTCCATAGTCTCTCAACTTCAGTTTGCAAATCACAATGTTTTTGTTATTTTTTTCCTCTTCTTCTTCTTCTTCTTCTTCTTCTTCTTCTTCTTCTTCTTCTTCTTCTTCTTCTTCTTCTTCTTCTTCTTCTTCTTCTTCTTCTTCTTCTTCTTCTTCTCCTCCTCCTCCTCCTCCTCCTCCTCCTCCTCCTCCTCCTCCTCCTCCTCCATCATCATTATCATTATATCATTTTTGTCAGATGATGGGCATGTGTTTTGAAACAATAGAAAATATTTGTAGCTCGGGTTGTAGATTTTGGTACTGGTTTACTCGCTGAGCTTCCAAAGTCATGCTGATAATGTTACCTAGACTGGGAAGGAAACATTCGGGAGCTAAATGGCAAATTCAGAGAGCAAACCAAGATGGAGATGTGTTTATTCCAGGCATGTTTAATCTCAGTTACTGATGATTAACTCACTACCTTCACTGGAATTTGCCTCCAAGCTTCCACTAGTCTTCTGTGAAATAATACTTTCTAACAATTCTTTTGAACTTCTTTCCTATCAGTTGGCGGTTATGCCCCTGTGTTCTTGATTCTTGCTTAATATTGAAAATACTGCCTTCTAGAACCTTATTCACACTCTTATTATATTTAAAGGTTTCAATCATGTCCCCCCTTTCCTTCCAGACTGTACTTATTCAGTTCCTCCAAACTCTCCTGATATCTTTTGTCCCTCGGACCTTGCACCATTCTTGTTGCCCATCTCTGGACTCACTCAATCTTATCAATATCTTTTTTTAAAAAGTGAGGTCTCAGAACTGGACACAGTATTCCAAATGAGGTCTGACATGATAGCAGTGTCCCAATATCTCAGGGGCTGCCACAAAAATGAGGGGGGTCAAGCTATTCTCCAAAGCACCTGGAGGCAGGACAAGAAGCAATGGGTGGAAACAAATCAAGGAGAGAAGCAATCTAGACCCTTGGAGAAATTTACTGACAATTAGAACAATTAATCAGTGGAACAATCTGCCTCCATGAATGCTCCAACACTGGAAGTTTTTAAGAAGAGATTGGACAGCCATTTGTCTGAAATGGTATAGGGTTTCCTGCCTGAGCAGGGGGTTGGACTAGAACAGGGGTCCCCAACCTGTGGGCCACAGCCTGGTAGTGGCCCATGGCCTGCTGGCCACTGGGCTGAGGGACAGTCTGGCTAGTGTGTGTGCATGTATGCACACACCCCCTCACTTGCACTCACAAAACAGGATGCCATGCCACGGGGTGTAAAAACGGCCCACCACTGCGCCTCAGGGTGTGAAAACGGGCTACTGCAGCACCATGGGGCACAAAAATAGGCTGCCACCATGATGCAAGGTGCAAACATGGGTGCTGCCATGCTGCAGGGTGTGGAAATGGGCCACCGCCATGCTGCGGGGTGCAAAAACAGGGTGCTACTGCACCACGGAGCACAAAAACGGGCCATTGCCACACTACAAGGTGCAAAAACAGCCCCCGCAGCGCCACAGGGTGCAGAAACAAGGTGCTGTGCCACACAAGAATGGGGCAGGGCCAGTGACTATCATGCAGGCGCTAGCCCCACCCCATTTGCAGTGCATGTGTGCTTGTGGCCCCGTGCACACACGTCTTTACACACGCATGTAAAATGTTTCCTCCTCTCTTTTCCTCTGGTCCGCCAACTGACAAAGGTTGGTGACGTCTAGACTAAAACACCTCCAAGGTCCCTTCCAACTCTGTTATTCTGATTTATGCTGGATGATCCATTCATTTGTTTTCCTGGTGGTGGTCTTTTGGATGTCTCTGCAACAAATGGAGATCACAGACCGAAGTTCTACCGGTTAGTAGTCTTGCCCAAAGCAGCTCAATCATCATAGTTGTATTTCACAATTTTGCACTGCATTATTAGTTTGCTAAAAGGGACGCGGTGGCTCAGTGGGTTAGGGCGCTGAGCTTGTCGATCAGAAGGTCGGCAGTTTGGCAGGTCGAATCCCGAGTGCCGCGTAACAGAATGAGCGCTTGTTACCCGTCCCAGCTTCTGCCAACCTAGCAGTTCGAAAGCATGTAAAAATGCAAGTACAAAAATAGGGACCACTACGGTGGGAAGGTAACAGCATACATAACAGTTCCATGTGCCTTTGGCGTCTAGTCATGCCGGCCACATGACCACGGAGATGTCCTCGGACAAGCGCTGGCTCTTCGGCTTTGAAACGGAGATGAGCACCGGCCCCTAGAGTCGGAAACGACTAGCACACATGTGCGGGGGAACCTTTACCTTTACCTATTGGTTTGCTGCATAGATGAGATTATTGCTTTTTGGCAGGGATCCAAAGAGCACCTTCTGAGGCATTCAATTATTAATAGAGAATGTAATTGAGATCTGTATCAGACCCCTAACATGTCTTTGATGGCAATTACTTTTCACGGTTGGGCTGGTTCCTGGATATGGGAGTCAGTTCCTACAGTCCCTGAGCAGAATAAAGTATAAAAGAAAGCAGAGGCAATTGAACAAATGCCTCTTCAGAATACAGCTCAGCTTTTCTACAGAAAGAGTCTCTTTCACAACTCCGTAAACTCTGCTCTGATTTTAGTTGTGCAGAAACCGTTCCTTTTTTTCCTTTTTTTGAGCAAAGTAGGGTAATATTATTCCAATAGGGCCTCTTTGGGGTCTTTTATCTTGAATCTCAATCTAAAATTATACATTCCTGGGTACCTGTAATTCAGCCTTTCCAAATGGGAAATTGTAGAATAACCTGGAGAAAATGGAATTGGTTCGTGAACTTTTTCTGGTCACCTCTTACAGCAGTGTGACATGATACAGAGAGACCTCGACTTACAACAGTTTGTTTAGTGACCATTTTGAAGTCACAACGGCACTGGAAAAAATGGACTTACGACTATTTTGCACGCTTAGGACCGTTGCAGCATCCTCGTGGCCACGTGATCAAAATTTGGATGCTTGGCAACTGACTCCTATTTATGACGGCTGCAGTGTCCTAGGGGTGGGTAGGGGTGGCCATGTGATCCCCTTTTGCGACCTTCTGACAAGCAGAGTCAATGTGGAAGCCAGATTCACTTAACAGCCAGGTTACTATTTATTTTATTTTTTATTTTAATTCCATTTATATCCCGCCCTTCTCCGAAGACTCAGGGCGGCTTACAAGCTTAGCAATAGCCTTCATTCTATGTATATGCCTGCTTATTAGGGCTTTCACACACACCCCAAGTGGCATTATTACAAAGTCAGCTTATTGCCCCCAACAATCTGGGTCCTCATTTTACCTACCTCGGGAGGATGGAAGGCTGAGTCAACCTTGAGCCTGGTGGGATGCGAACCTGCACTAATTGCAGGCAGCTGGTGTTACTTAAGGAGGCATTAGCCCACTGCTCCACCAAGGTTCTAACGTAACAATTGCAATAATTCACTTAATGACTGTGGCAAGAAAGGTTGTAAAATGGGGCAACAGAAATTTGGGGCTCACTATTGGTTGTAATCTGAGGACTGTGACTAAACTAGAAGTACCTGGATAATAATCCATTCCTTAATTTTTCAGAAACGTTTGGTTGATATTTTGGGAAACAGTGGTGAAAGCCTTGTCAAATATATAGTTTTATTAAAGTTTAAAGATGCCCGGAACAGTACAACTGGGAAAGCATCCAATAATTGGCGCTTAGAATAGTGTGTGTGTATTGTACACACACGTGCACGCATTTGTTGGAAGGAGGTCTGGAAATTTTCTAAAGCATTCTGTCCCAAAGAAATTGTGGTGTCTGACAGTTATTCAGAAATAACTAAGAGGGAGAGAGAGAGAGAGAAAAAAAATGTACTCGCTTGCCCCTGCCGTGCACAAAAATGTGCTTGTGTTTTCGTAAACAATCATGAATGCGTTCACTTCCTAGCTAGAAAGCTACACTACTTTGACAGAATGGAAACGTGACCAGCACGTAGCCCGTTATTTAAATCCTGACATCTTCTACTTTGGGAAGGGATGAGAAAAAAACTTCAGTCTGAAATTTTGCTCTGACAATTGGACTAGACCGAAAACACAGACAGCTTCTTAATTCAGTGGAGACCACTAACAGAGTCCGCTCCTAAAGATTTATGGGTGGAGTTTATACAATATTTTTTTAATGGGGTCAGGATAGAATAAGGGTGTTATGTGAAGGATCCAATCCAGTCAAAAGGGAGGCAATTATAAAGCCCCATCGGGTGGAAGAGAAGGAGGAGGAGGAGGAGGAGAAAAAGGTGGAGGAGGGAGGAGGGGGGGGAGGAGGAGAGAGATGGGGAAGGGGGAAGGAGGAGGAGGAAGAGGAAGATGGAGATGGAAAAGGAGAAGAAGGAGAAGGAGAAGGAGAAGGAGAAGAGGAGGAGGAGGGGAGGGGGATATGAGGAAGTTGGGGGAAGGAGGAGGAGGAGGAGGAAGAGGAAGATGGAGATGGAAAAGGAGAAGGAGAAGAAGAAGAAGAGGAGGAGGAGGAGGGGAGGGGGATATGAGGAAGTTGGCAGAAGGAGGAGGAGGAAGAGGAAGATGGAGATGGAAAAGGAGAAGGAGAAGAAGAAGAAGAGGAGGAAGAGGAGGAGGGGAGGGGGATATGAGGAAGTTGGGGAAAAGGAGGAGGAGGAAGAGGAAGATGGAGATGGAAAAGGAGAAGGAGAAGAAGAAGAAGAGGAGGAGGAGGAGGAGGGGAGGGGGATATGAGGAAGTTGGCAGAAGGAGGAGGAGGAAGAGGAAGATGGAGATGGAAAAGGAGAAGGAGAAGAAGAAGAGGAGGAAGAGGAGGAGGGGAGGGGGATATGAGGAAGTTGGGGAAAAGGAGGAGGAGGAAGAGGAAGATGGAGATGGAAAAGGAGAAGGAGAAGAAGAAGAGGAGGAGGAGGAGGAGGGGAGGGGGATATGAGGAAGTTGGCAGAAGGAGGAGGAGGAAGAGGAAGATGGAGATGGAAAAGGAGAAGGAGAAGAAGAAGAAGAGGAGGAGGAGGAGGGGAGGGGGATATGAGGAAGTTGGGGAAAAGGAGGAGGAAGAGGGGGGTAAGGAGGAGGAGGAGGAGATTATGTGAAGAATCCAATCCATTCAAAAGGGAGGCAATTATGAAGCCCTATCTGGAGGAGGAGGAGGAGGAAGAGGAGGAGGAGGAGGAGGAGGAGGAGGAGGAGGAAGGAGATGAGGAAGTTTGGGAAGGAGGAGGCGAAGGAGAAGGGGGAAAGGAGGAGGTGGTGGTGGAGGAAGAGGAGATAAAGGGGAAGGGGAGGAAGAGGTGGAGGAGAGTGGGGTTTGCTACCTATTTATATATAGTAGCTTGCCTTGCCAGTTTTGGTGAAGGTGTGGTTTCTTCCTTGGTCATTCCTTGACTACAGTATTGTTTCAGGCCCCGTGCCCACAACCTTATTAATCCCATCCGCCTCTGCCCACTCAGAAGTTCTTACTAGGGGTCCTACCCACACACAATCAGAGCAACAGGTTCAAAAAATAACCAGAAATAGGATTCCTATCATTGAGGACCTCTCGTCTTTGGATAGCCTGTGAAGTCTATCCATGAGAGAAGACTATAAGATGGAGATAGATTATACTTTTTGAAAAAAATAAAAAATAAAATCCAAATTCTAATCCAATTCCATTCTCACGGATTGGAGAGACGTCTCCAATCAAGGACAGGGACAAAGAGCTAGCAACCTAAACGAGGTGACTGAAATCCATTTTGGGTCAGTTGATCAATTGCTGCAGATGCCTCTGCTGGTCACCAAGGATCAAAGATGCTCAAGTGGATCGTGCCCTCTGCATCAACCTCTCCCCATTGATCAGACAGGAAGCCGTGGGCATGGGAAAGGAAAAGGAAGTGCTCTAAATCCTGATCCAGCCTCAAGATTACAATAGCCACTGTCTCTCATTGTATTGGAATGTGGGCATGACCACCTTGGGGAAAGAGGGGAAGAGACGTTGCCTAGGAAACAATCAGAAAAAAGAGGCAGGAGCCTCCAAAGGCTTAGCAGTCAGAGAAAGAAACTTGGGAAGGATCCGCCCTAATGGATCAGGTTAAAAATGGCGATGGGAAGTCTGAACCTTGAGACTTGCAAGATTTTGTTAATGTAGGCCAGTGGTCTTCAAACTTAGCCCCTTTCTGACTTGTGGACTTCAACTCCCAGAATTCCTCAGCCAGGCATGCTGGCTGAGGAATTCTGGAAGTTGAAGTCCATAAGTCGTAAAAGGGCCAAGTTTGAAGACCCCTGATGTAGACTAACAGTAAAGTACAGTAAAGTACAATAGTTTAATCTTGTGGTATCTCCTGTCTGGATTACTTAAGGAAAGCTGACTCTCCTTTGGCTGCTGCCACCCTTCTATCCAGGATTATCCACCCCCATTCCCTCTGCACAACAAACCCCTTTATGATCCTTGCCCAGGATTCCCCACCCCCACCCCAACTCAGAGCCACAGAGAGCAAAACAAAGTCATCCCTTCAAGACCGGTCAGGTCAAGAAAGAGACATAGGTAGATCTTCCTTAGAACTGCCTCATTTCATGACCGTTAGAAACTGCAATAGCTCTGAAAAAGTGACTCTATGACCTATGCTCAACATTTACGACCATAGCGATGTCCTCGTGGTCCCTATTTATATGCTTTGCAACATTTACAACCATAGTAACGTGTGCCTCCACCCCCCACACACATTTTTGTGCTTTGCAACTGGCTTGTGACAAGCAGACACAAAGGAGAAGGCAGCAGTAAAATCAGAAGTCATGTGAGGTCTCACTTATCAACTGCAATACTTAGCGACGGAGCTGCCATTCTCAATTGTGGTCACTAAGCAAAGAGTATCTGCAATAAGAAACAGCTAGGACTCTATTTTACAGGTAGTCCTCAACTTATGACCACAATTGAGTACAAAATTTCTGCTCTGAAAAAAAAGTGGCCTTTGACCATTTCCCCACCTTTACAACTGTTGCAGCATCCTCATGGTCACATGATCAAAATTCAGATGCTTGGCAACTGGCATGAACTTATGACAGTTGCAGTGTCCCAGAGTCATGTGATCACCATTTGCAACCTTCCCAGCTAGCTTCTGACAAGCAAGGTCAATGGGGAAGCCAGATTCTCTTTACTAACTACTAACTTAAGAACTGCAGTGATTCACTTAACAAATGTGGCAACCAAGGTCATAAAATGGGGCAAAACTCACTTAACAACTGTCTCACTTAGCAATGGAAAATTTGGGCTCAATTTTGGCCGTACACTTATTTTCTTAACTGAAAGAACATATAGGGATATTCCCATTCTTATACGTTAACAGTTTTGTGCTTGTGTGTGTGGGAAGTCAGCCCCCCCCAGAGAAGGAAATATTAAAAGGGCAGAAAAATATATTTCCTCAAAGGATCTTAAAGAGGCAGAAAAGCATGCCCAGTTTTCTTAATAGCCCCAAGTCTGCCTCCCCCATGCAGAAACCAGCTCTGTAGAAGTGCAAATGTAAATAATCCAGGAAGGTTGGAGGCCCCCAGCTAGAAGCTTAGGAAGACAAAGACACCTAAAATCTACATACCCCACCCAAACTCTGAGACAGGACATAATAGGATTAACCCACAGATACCAAAGGGCACACTCAGACTCAGGTCAAAGTTCATGGCACAGGAACAACTCCAAACCAAAGGCTCCAGAGGGTATAAAAACCCACTCACTATGTGTGCTCTCTCTTTTTTTTTCTTCCAGAGCCATCTTTCTGTCTGGCTCTCCTCTTCAATAAACTGCAACCTTCTTTCTAAAGCAGTCACCATGTTGTTTATTCCCGGCTTGGACTGAACCACGATGAAGACTTTTCCTTCAACACTTGGAACCACAAAATGGTTTCAGCAGCTTTTTCTTTCCCTGTTAACTTTTGCTCCTCACTGCCCACATTTAGAAGATTAATGTCTCTGCTAAAGCCCAGGAAAATCTTAGTAAGAAGAGATTCAGAAAGCCCATCTGGGGCTTTATAAATGAAGAAGACCCAAATCAGAGTGACAACTAGCATCGTATGTTCAAAGTGGTCACCACAGTAAAATTGTGACTGCCACATCCTGGCCTAGGAGGACAAAAAGAATTCTCTCTTTCTTTCTTTCTTTCTTTCTTTCTTTCTTTCTTTCTTTCTTTCTTTCTTTCTTTCTTTCTTTCTTTCTTTCTTTCTTCCTTCCTTCCTTCCTTCCTTCCTTCCTTCCTTCCTTCCTTCCTTCCTTCCTTCCTTTCTTCCTTCCTTCCTTCCTTCCTTCCTTCCTTCCTTCCTTCCTTCCTTCCTTCCTTCTTTCTTTCTTTCTTTCTTTCTTTCTTTCTTTCTTTCTTTCTTTCTTTCTTTCTTTCTTTCTTTCTTTCTTTCTTTCTGTCAGAATCCATTTATATCACATTCATAAATGTATGTTTAAAACATTATCCCCCCGCCATGGATTCTGCCATCTCCCGAGGAAGGAGGAGCGCATGTGGATTCAGCCTGCCTTAGGTTATTTCAAAGACTAAGGGAAACCTTTTGAACTGGGGGAACAAAAGGGAGGGTTAGAGAAGAAGGCATCTGGCCTGTGTCTCCATTTAAATCTGTAGAGGAAGAAGGCAATAACCATAAAGATTCAAAGTTCCTTTTTCCCCCCCACGAAAGGGATGACATGAAGTAAAATGATGGGGGGCTGACCAAATGGGGTTGAGGGAAGGGGGGGTTGAACCGGGAACCCTTTATAAAGTTTCAATTTGTAAAACAATACTAAGTCCTGTCTTGTATTTCCACAACCAAGCATGTCCTAGTAAAAATTCCTTTTGGACTAGAACTGACTCCAAGAGTTTTTGTCTTCCTAAGACGTGGATTGGGGTGGGTCCTGACACTTTCTTTCTTTCTTTCTCATTTTGTTCCTCAAATAATACTTGGGGAGGGGGAATGTCACCAGAGATTTCAGGTACCTATTTTGAATCCCACAGGGTCAGAAGAAGCAGCTGGGAGAAGCAGAATTCAACAGGGACTAGTAGCATGAAGAAAAAGAACGCGTCGCGTGCTTCTAATTCTTCACGCTTATTTTTCATACCCAGAAAGGAAAAGAAAAAGGAAAAAAAAGGGAGCAACTAAAGCCGTCCTTAGCTCCCAACTCAAGTCAACCAAGAATGACAAAGAGATTCAATCTTATGTGGGAATAACAGTGAATTCCTTTTGGTGTGAGGATTGGGAGTTTTGTGCCAAATGATAAAAATGGAGCATCTTTTTGCCAGGAGACCTCAGTGGAATGTGCTCTGTTTCCTGTGTCTGTTTTGCCAATAGAAAGAAAAGCTTTTTCCAGTCCAAGGAGTTGTGCAGTCTGCAAATGTTTAAGAAGCATGGCTTTTTTCTTTCTTTCCAAGAGTAGCTTCTAAGCCACATCTTAAGAAAAGACTGGTGGTTAGCTTCCACTGTTGTTATGGCATAGCCATTTGCAATCTTGCATTCTAATCCAACAGAGACTGGGTCAGAGAGGGGGAAAAATATTGTAAATGCAAACAATGGTTTTTGTTGTTGTTGTTGTTTTTATGATCTATAGGCAAACTTTAGAGAAGCTAGAAAAAGTTTCACCCAGCAGTAAAACGAGATTGGATGAGAAGAACATGGTGATGCAACTTTTTAGAGAGGTGTTGTCTAGGAGAGAACAAGAATTGCTCTTTGGTATCTTAGAGCAGGGGTGTCAAACTCGCCACGTCACGTGACGTGTCGCAACATATTGCAACTTTTTCCCCTTGCCGGAGCTGGGGGGTGGGTGGCGGTTGCGGCTTCCAATGTGACGCATCCGGCGTTTTGACACCCGTGTCTTAGAGGAATCTATCTATCTATCTATCTATCTATCTATCTATCTATCTATCTATCTATCTATCTATCTATCTATCTATCTATCTATCTATCTATCTACCTACCTACCTCTCTCTCTCTCTCTCTCTCTCTCTCTCTCTCTATCTATCTATCTATCTATCTATCTATCTAACTAAATTTTGTATGTGCCAATCTCACTACCAAGTGACTCTGGGTAGCTTACAGAAACCACAAAATCAGAAGTACAAATATGTAAAACATTAAATAAATTAGATTAGTTAAAAAGCAGAATACTACGGGATGGAGGTAGAATCTTCTCTTAATCCACTAGCCCTCTTCAGTATAAGATGCCCCCATCGGGACCCAAAGCCAACTGGCAGAATCAGGCCTCAAGGCCCTTTTGGAAACCCAAGAGGGTTGGGGCAGACCTCATCCCAGGAGACATGATGTTCCAGATGGCGGAGGTCATGGCAAAAAGGGCTCTTCTCCTGGACCCCGCCATCTGGAATTCCTTGACCAGTGGATCCACAGCCTGCCCCTTCTGCTGGAACAAATGGGGCAGGGCAATCCCGTTGGGGCGACATGGTTTCTCGGGTAGCCTGGACCCATGCCATCAAGGGCTTTATCTAATAGGGTGTTGTTGTTGTTGTTAGCTGCGAAGTCAGTTGTTAGCTGCTTCAGTGACTCCATCCAGCCACCTCATTCTCTGTCGTCCCCTTCTTCTATTGCCCTCAATCTTTCCCAGCATTAGGCTCTTCTCCAATGAGTCCTTCCTTCTCAATAGGTGGCCGAAGTATTTGAGTTTTAGCTTCAGGATCTGGCCTTCTAAAGAGCAGTCAGGGTTGATCTCCTCTAGGACTGACCGGTTTGATCGCCTTGCAGTCCAAGGGACTCGCAGGAGTCTTCTCCAGCACCATAGTTCAAAGGCCTGAATTCTTTGGCGCTCAACCTTTCTTATGGTCCAACTTTCATAGCCATACATTGCAACTGGGAAGACCATAGCCTTGACTATACTGTATATTAGTAGCAGAGCAATCCAACACAGGACATAGCCATCAGCCACAGCCCCAGGGAAGCAGGACATGATCTTTAGGACATAATGTTGTTGTTAGCTGCGAAGTTGTGTCCGACTCATTGCGACCCTATGGACAACGTTCCTCCAGGCCTTCCTGTCCTCTACCATCTTCTGGAGCCCATTTAAGCTCAGGCCTACTGCTTCAGTGACTCCATCCAGCCACCTCATTCTCTGTCGTCCCCTTCTTCTAATAGGTTAACATATAGCTAGTCCTCAATTTATAACAGTCTGTTTAGTCACCTTTCAAAGATACAGCAGCACTGAAAAAAGTGACTTATGACCGTTTTTCACCCTTTATGACCATTGCGTTTCCCCACAGTCACATGATCAAAATTCAGATGCTTGTCAACTGACTCATATTTATGACAGTTGCAGTGTCCGGAGGTCATGGGATCCCCTTTCGCGACCTTTTCAACAAGCAAAGTCAATGGGAAAGCCAGATTCACTTAACAACCAGTTGCTTAGCAACTGGCACGTATTTATGATGGTTGCATTGTATTGTGACCTCCTGTCAATGGGAAAGCCAGATTCACTTGCTAACCGTAACACTACTATAATACTGCAACTGTAGGGACTCACATAACGGCAGTGGCAAGAAAGGTTGTAAAATGGCCCGAAACTCCCTTAATAACTGTCTTTCTCAGTAACAGAAATTTTGGCTCAGTTGTGGTCATAAGTCAAGGACTACCCATATTTCCTGGATATTTTCTCATGATGTTTTTCTCCTTCTCCCAGCCAGTTCCATTTTGTTGTCCGGCTAAGGAAAGCAAAATGGACACGAAGGATGCATTTGTAGGGAAGAAAGAGGAGACGGAGGAAACGGGACCTTATCTGATTCACCAGCCACCTTCCCAATCCATGCAGTCGCATCCTGAGCAAAATAAGAAGTTCAGAGCTTCCTTTCTATGAGTAATTTCCCCTTGGGCTCCTTGGTTTTCCATGTGCATTCGACTTCTTGAATATAAAAGCATTGCCGTCTTTCTTATTTAGGGAAATGAGACAACCGTTTTGGTTTGAGGATCTTCTAACGTCTACGATAGGGGACTGTTATCAGAAATAAACAGCTGGGAAAAAATTCCTCTCTTCAGATTAACATTCTGCATTTCTACGATAAGCCTGTGAAGCTTCTATTCTTTGGGGAATTATTTGATCTGGTGAGCTGTCAAGGGTAAAAATGAATGACAAAAATGGTGCACACTAGGAAACAAGTAGCTGTCTTCATGTAAACTGGAAATCAGTTTCTTTCTACTGTGGGGTACCATGACTATTGTAGGAATCATCCAGGCTATTAGCAAGTAAGGTTGTTACATTTTTCCAGCCCTTCGTACTGGAAAAATTAGGCACAGCCAGGACAGAGATAGTGAGCAGGGCCACAATAAAACCTAACCTGGCCCTAAATTAAATGAAATAAACAGCATATAGGTAATCCTCAATTTACAACTTTTCATTTAATGACTATTTAAATTACAGTGCCACTGAAAAAGTAACATATGACCGGTTCTCACACTTACAAGCATTACAGCATCCCCATGATCACGTAATCAAAATTCAGATGCTTCACAACCTGTGTATATTTACATGGGGATCCTGGGATCATGTCATCACCATTTGTGACCTTCTCAGTGGGCTTCTGACAAGCAAAGTCAATAGGAGAAACCAGATTTGCTTAAGAATGACATGATTCACTTAACAATGGAGGTGATTTATTTAACAACCATGGCAATAAATTGGGCCACAACTGACTTAATAGCTGCTTTGCTTAGCAATGGAAATGGGCTCGGTTGTGGTCATAAGTCGAGGACTATCTGTATAGGAAACAAAATAGATTTGCTTATGTATTTTAGATACAGTGGTACCTTGGTACTCAACTGCTTTGAAGCTCATCGAATTTGGTACACAACTCATTTTGATGCAAAAATATTGTCTCAGTACTCGTTGTTTGTTTGTTTCATACTCAACACACAAGCTAGAATGTGCCAGTGTTGCCTTGAGACTCACTACATTATTCCTTATGGGAAAAATGTGTTTGGTATTTGATAAAGGCTGGTGTGTGATCGTCTTTTTATGCCCAGTCCTGACTGGTCATCTTGGAGGTGTTGGTTTCTGATCAGTCCTTTGTTTGTGTAGGTGAAGAACAGGTAGAGCTGGGTTGGAGTTAAGCAAGTCATCATCCTAGAGCCATTACGTTCTCACAAATGGTTTGAGTCTAACTCTTCTTGAATTTTGTTGATCCTTGTCTTATGCCAATTTAGTACTGTAGATTAGTTGACTAGATAAATGTCAGGCACAAAAGATCAGGATTATACATACAGCCTTGGTGGAGCAGTGGGCTAATGCCTCCTTAAGTAACACCAGCTGCCTGCAATTAGTGCAGGTTCGCATCCCACCAGGCTCAAGGTTGACTCAGCCTTCCATCCTTCCGAGGTAGGTAAAATGAGGACCCAGATTGTTGGGGGCAATTAAGCTGACTTTGTAATAATGCCGTTTGGGGTGTGTGTGAAAGCCCTAATAAGCAGGCATATACATAGAATGAAGGCTACTGCTAAGCTTGTAAGCCGCCCTGAGTCTTCGGAGAAGGGTGGGATATAAATGAAATTTTTTTAAAAAAAATAAGTTCCAGCTCAGAAGATTTATTGCTCAAGCCTATACACAAGAATCACATGCAGTAGTAAATTGGTGCCAGTTATGGGTCAATAGATTTCAAGAGGGGTTGGACAGTTTGTGAGAATGTAATAATGATTTCCTTAACTCTGCCCTCCTAGCTCTGCCTGCTCTTCTCCTACAGGTATTTTCTGATTGGTCTTTTTGAAATGATTATTCCTGATTGGTTCGTAGTGGATTCTGACTGATTGCTCAAATTAACTAGTTCCCCATTGCTCCTTATACAGGAAAGTTCCTGATTTGTTCATCTGTTCAAAACTCCGTGGAAGGCCTAGGAGGCAGAGAGCTCATGTTGTATGCTGAAAGTCATGAAGAATTGCTTTAGTTATTTGATGATGGAAGTCGCTCATCAGAATGAGTGGATTTGCCAAAATTAATTTTATTCAATTTTCCTGCCATAAATTCATTCCAACTAGTGTATCCATCGATTTGCATTTTTTTAAAAAAAAATTAAGCACAACATTTATTCCTTTGAAAATACACATGCTTCTCTTTATGTATGCATTTACTCTTTAAAAAAAATAAATCAGTAGCTTTATTAAAACTACGTGTGCTTTTCTCCCGTAACACATTTTTCTATATATGCTTATTGCAGGTGGTGAAGACTGAAAGAGATATTTGTATAACCTCTTATGACTATCTTATTCACTCCCTCAGGAATTTTCTAAATGTAGCTGAGGAGAATGTCTGGAAATATGAAAAGTCAAGTCCTTTATTAAATACATATTTAAATGAATAGGCCACCTTTTCAAGAGAACATGCCCCCCCCCCCAAAATGAATGATATGTAGATTCCTTCCAATTATAACAGGTTAATGTTGGAACTCTTGTATTCATGAAATGTTTATCAAAGAGGCATGTTTACTGTTATGAAAATAGCCCCACTGAGCTCAGAAGCAGGAGACACTATTATGTATATTGGTTCTTTTTAGGGCATATCACAACGTTTTTCCCCTGGGGTGGGTGCGGCTTCCATGTGACGCATCCAGCAGTTTTGACACCCGTGTCTTAGAGGAATCTATCTATCTATCTATCTATCTATCTATCTATCTATCTATCTATCTATCTATCTATCTATCTATCTATCTATCTATCATCTGTCTGTCTGTCTGTCTGTCTGTCTGTCATATCTATGTATCTATTATCTATCTATCTATCATCTCTATCTATTATCTATCTATCTATCTATCTGTCTGTCTGTCTGTCTGTCTATCATATCTATGTATCTATTATCTATCTATCATCTCTATCTATCTATCTATCTATCTATCATCTCTATCTATTATCTATCTATCTATCTATCTATCTATCTATCTATCTATCTGTCTGTCTGTCTGTCTGTCTGTCTGTCTGTCTGTCTGTCTGTCTTCATCTGGAGATGAAGCGTCGGAGACGAGGTCTAGAGAGCGGTTGGAGATCCAGCCGATCCGAATCCGACCGATTGCAGTTAAGAATCTTTATAAGGTCTTATCTTGCGGCGATAAGGACGGCGAAGTCTAACTACTTTGCCGC